>NW_026606166.1:3315000-3915000 GCF_029834395.1 Sorex fumeus
AATATTTTGTTATAGCATAACCCATATCCTTGGTATTAGAAATTTTTTCCTTAGTGAGCATTCATTTCAAATTTTTTCACCTTTTTTCACCTCCCTTATTTCTATTTTACTGCCAAACTGAACATTTGGGTGTCAGGGGAGGGATTCTCATGACTAGTTACCTAACAGATATGATTATTTCATATGATTATAGCTTCTCTCTTTGTTCATCTTCTTACTTACTAATATCCATGTTCATAAACTCAATTTGTTTCTGATGATTTTTCCAGTTTTTACGGAACCATTTCTGGCTCAATGTAAAACTATTTTGCACAAGATGCCCCAGTTCTTTAGATGCTATTTCTATACCCCACCAGGAGAGCAGTTTTAAATGTTGTGACATTTTTATTTGCTCATTTTAATTACTATGCCTTTCCTTAAAAAGATATCATATTTTCTCACTTCTGCCAAGTTGAGCATCAGGCATTAAAAGATACAGCATGGAAATTAACCTGTACCTTTCTGAGAAGAGAGAAAAGAGTGAGGTAGCAGTAGTCCTAGTAGTGGGCTCATTGCCCACAGAGAATTTAGAATCAGAGAGAAAATGGTATTTGCTCCTCTCATGGCCTCCCCATGAGCTCATTTCTTTTCTGTGACCTTGGTGGCCACAGGCATTCCCAGAACTCTCCTCAGTGCTGTCTTCACCTCCTGGTTCCTCAGACTGTAGACAAGAGGATTAAGAAGGGGAGTGACCACAGTGTAGGTCACTGCCACCAACTGATCCTTATCTGAAGCTGATTTGGATTTGGGCCGAAGGTAGACAATGGAGGCACAGCCATAGTGGACAAAGACAACTGTGAGGTGGGAGGCGCAGGTGGCAAAGGCCTTCCTTTTGCCCTCAGCTGAGGGGATCTTCAGAATGGTATTCACGATGAAACCATAGGAGATGATGATCAGCACAAAGGGCACCATGATGACCAGGATGCTGAGGCTGAAGAGAGCCAGCTCCTTCACATGGGTGTCTGTGCAAGCCAGCTTAATGATAGGCGCCATATCACAGAAATAGTGGTTGACCTTATTGGGGCCACAGAAAGGCATCTCACAAATGAGGTTGGTGGCCACCAAAGCAATGAAGAAGCCTGTGACTGCTGACAGAGAAACCAACCCCAAGCCCAAAGACTTATTCATGATGAGTGTGTAGCGCAGTGGGTGGCAAATTGCCACATAGCGATCATAGCCCATCACAGCAATAAGGAAGCAGTTGGTACAGGCAAAGCCCAGGAAGAAGAAGAGCTGTGTAGCACAGGCAGTGAAGGAGATCGTCTTGGTTGCTGATAGCAGATGCACTAGCAGCTGAGGAATGATGACAAAGGTGTAGCAGGACTCGGAAAAGGAAAGAATGAAGAGGAACCCATACATGGGTGTGTGCAGAGTGCGGCTGAGGCGGATGACTACCATTATGGTTGCATTGGCCACCAGGATTGTCAAGTACAGGAGCAGGAAGAGGGCAAAGAGCAGCAGCTGGAGCTCCTTCAGGCTGGAGAAGCCCACCAGGATGAAGTGTGTGACCACAGAGCTCCCATTGAAACTCTGTATCTGGGCAGTCTCCTTCTGTGAGTGTGGGAGGGACAGATGATAATGATCAATGCAACAAAAGAATGTTCATTCACCTTCCATTTAAAATGTTATTATTTCAGGCTCACTGTCCTGTGATAACCTGTTTATTCATTAATTTATAGCTATTCCTTTTAATTCTTTAATAAAATATAGATCTATGGTAAAATAACAATGCACTATATTGTAGAAATAAAGAAAAAGGTTAAAAATGAATAACCATCTGTTATTTTCAAAGACTATATACGGACATGAGACAATTCTCTCAGTATAGTAAGAGAAAGAGCAAAATGATTTGCCATAGTTAAAATAAGATTATAAAGAATTTTGTTTTTATATACTTTTCTATTTCCAATAAGCATGCTTTAATTTAATAAACTCAAATGTACTTGGGCTGGAGTGATAGGACAGCAGGTAGGGTGTTTGCCTTGCACATGACTGACCCAGTTTCGATTCTTCCATCCCTCTTGGAGAGCCTGGCAAGCTACCAAGAATATCCTGCCCACACGGCAGAGCCTGGCAAGCTCCCCATGGCGTATTCAAAATGCCAAAAACAGTAATAACAAGTCTCACAATGGAGACATTACTGGTGCCCACTCAAGCAAATCGATGAACAACTGGACGACAGTGCTACAGTGCTAAATATACTTAATTTTTATGCAATTCACTACACCTGGCTCTATCGGAGAGCCCGGCAAGCTACCGAGAGTATTCGATATGCCAGACACAGTAACAACAAAGTCTCCAATGGAGACATTACTGGGCCCGCTCGAGCAAATCGACGATCAACGGGAGGGCCTTTACCTTTACCTTTTTTATCACTACACCTGATCCTTTTTATATTATTCAGCATATATTGTTGCTTCCAAAAATGATGCTATCATTTTTTAAATAAAAATAAAAAATTACTTTTGGAATATCTACATATCAGATTTGTGCATACCATTTATATTGTCTTTTGGTGAAGATGTTTCTGGAATTCCTGGTATCAATATCTGCCTTCCGATCCACTGGAGTTACCAGTGCCTGGTGGCTGGATTGAGGGCAAGATTTATAGGTGGTCAAAGATAATCACAGAGAGCTACATGATAAAAGCAAACATAAACATTAGTTTTAAGTTCCTCTCTGAGAACAGTTAAGAGAATCCATCTCATCATTTATTGTTCAGCAATAGAAGGGATGGGCAAGGGTTGAGCATGGTGGTGAGGAAAAAGAGAGATGATGAGTAAGGCTTTGTCATTAATTCTTTTTGAATGGTACTTTGTATGGCTTTTCTGCTCAGATACAGAGCAACTACATATTGAGTCCTGGTTTACCTTGTGTTATGAACCAGGTCTTCATGCCTATCTTCACATTACCCCCTTGGGCATTTTTCTGCCACTGTTTAGCTCAGTTAAAACAGATCTGAATGCCTCTTGAAAGAAAATTTCACATAAACAATTTCTAAGCATTTTATTCTTTTAAATTTTGCCCCCAACCCCCCTGCCAGTAGTTCTCAGAGGATCCAGGAACCTCTCCCAGAGATACCCAGTCAACTGGGTAACCAGATTAAACGAGTCAATGCTTGAATTCAGCAATGTAGTGCTGTTCAGGCCCAGAGAGACTGGGGCCATCAAGATTACAACTAGCAGTGCTCAAAAAGCCAGGAATGCCAGGGATGAAACTCAAATCCTTTAACTTGCTAGGCATTACCCCAGTCCTCTAAACTATGACTCTAGCACCATGTTTCCCTTAATTTTATATGGTAGAATTTTATCTATACTTTCATTTAGAAGCTCGTTACTGTTTTAAGTCATTTTATTTCTGTACATGTTAAAAACAGTATAAATAGCAACTACTTCATAACAACATTCAGATATCTAATTATTTTTATGTTCAGAATTAAATTTTGGCATTCACAACAGGCGGTAATACTCAAATCACCCAATGTGCACACCACTCAACACTCTGAATTTTGCTTCATGAGTGGCCACAATACCTGCATCCCTCTCAGGCATGCTTGTTCATGATTATGGCTCACCATTTCGACCATAGTCCCTTTGCTCTGGTAGCAAGCTCTGAACTTCAGCAGAAGTTTGTACCATGCTCTGCATGTAACTGGGTTATTTCATTAGCCACCTCATTTTAACACAACATGGTAAACAGCAAAATCACCTTCGTGACACAGGTAAGGTGAATACCAGCTCCCAAGCAGGTAACGTTTCCTTGTATTTTCACTAACAGACCTCCTGTTAATTCACTTACTTCTATATCTTTTTTGTTTGCTTTGCTTTATTTGGGGAGATCACATCTGATGGTTCTCAGGGCATACTCCTTGCTTGGAACTTATTTTTGCTGGGCTTAGGATATCACAAGGGATGCTGTGAATCGAACTTGAGTAAGCCACATGCAGTGCAAGTGCCCTACCTTTTGTACTACCACTCCAGGCCATTATTCTGTATATCTTATCTTAAGCTCCTAGTACATTGTTCCCGGCAGCTGGGCCACAGCAAATTGATCCAAAATTACCTAGAGTCCTCACTAGAGGACTGGGGGGCATAAGAGAGTTCACACATAAATGTAACAATTAATGGATTAGTTTAACTCTCCTTTGCTTCTAAATCTTTTCATACTACAATTTTTTTCTAAAGTGTTTTTGCTCTTCAACTATAATCCATATGGTTCTTATCATTGAATCCTTTTTTCAAAAACACCTTAAGAAAGATGAATTTATGATGGAGAATCTTCCTACCCACCTCTAGTTATTTTTTATTATTTGACTTCTCAGCACTTTAATTTCATAGAAGTCATGATGTGTGTGCATATGATTTTCTTTCCCTGTACACTCAGAGTGGAAGCTTCTTTCACTTCAAGGGAAAACAAACATTTTACGGATACATTCTGCACTGTTATACAAATACTTTTGATTTTGAAGTCCTTGGTAAAAGAAAAAAAAACTGAGTACACTCACCCCTTCTACCCATCTGGCGAGGGAACTGACGAAAAACTGTCGGGGGCATGTTGCAGTCTTCTAAGTGTTTTGAATGTGGAAAGAGGCAGCAGTGTAAGGCCACGTGTAAAGACAGTGGCATTTGTCCCCAAAAAATAAATAATTGGGTAGAAATGAAACAGGCATCACACAATTGTTGGTTAGTTCCCCAAACCTTTTTTATATTTTATTTCATTTATTAAAATAGCCTGGTCTGCATTAACAAGTGGATGCAGGCTCTATAATTAGGCTAGAGGGTTTCTCAATCTCTTGGGATTCTCAGGACGAGGGGCCCTTGGAGACAGGAGAGCTGAAGCCCAATGGAAAACAAATGACTAAGCTTGAACAAGAACATCCCTTTTATTTATTTTTATTAATTTTATTGAATCACGGTGAGATAGTTATAAGCTTTCATGTTTGGGTTACAATCACACAATGATCAAACACCCATCCCTCCACCAGTGTACATTCCCCACCACCAATATCCCCAGTGTAACCCCCATTTCCCACCCTCCTTCTGTCTCCATGGCAGATATGGTTCCCCATAATCTCTCTCTACTTTTGGGCATTATGGTTTGCAATACAGACCCTGAGAGGTTATCATGTTTGTTCCTTTATCTACTTTCTGCACACATCTCCCACCCCAACCGATTCCTCCAGCCATCATTTTCTTAGTGATGCCTTCTCTATTCCAGCTGCCTTCTCCCCTTTGCTCATGAGGCAGGCTTCCAGCTATGGAGCAATCTATCTATCCCATGTATCTACTGTCCTTAAGAGTCAGACTCATGTTATGTTGTTTTATACTCCACAAATGAGTGCAGTCCTTCTATGTCTGTCCCTCTCTTTCTGACTCATTTCACTTGGCATGATACTCTCCATGTCTATACATTTATAAGCAAATTTCATGACTTCATCTCTCCTGAAAGCTGCTTAGTATTCCATTGTGTAGATGTACCAAAGTTTCTTTCACCAGTCATCTGTTCTAGGGCACTTGGGTTATTTCCAGATTTTTAGCTATTGTGAACAGTGCTGCAATGAACATATAGGTACAGATGTCATTTCTACTGTGCTTTTTTGCATCCTCGGGACATATTCCCAGAAGTGGTATTGTGGGGTCATATGGAAGCTCAATTTCTAGTTTTTGAAGGACTGTCCATATTGTTTTCCAGAAAGGCTGTACTAGTGGGCATTCCCACCAACAGTGAAAGAGTGTCCCTTTTTCCCCACGTCCACGCCAGCACTGGTTGCTTTTGTTCTCTTGAATGTGTGCCAATCTCTGTGGTGTGAGATGGTATCTCATTGTTGTTTTGATTTGCATCTCCCTGATGGATAACGATGTGGAGCATTTTTTATGTGCCTTTTGGTCATTCGTATTTCTTTTTTGAGGAAATTTCTGTTCATTTCTTCTCCCCATTTTTTGATGGAGTTGGATGTTTTTTTCTTGTACAATTCTACTAGTGTCTTATATATCCTAGATATTAATCCCTTATCAGATGGGTATTGGGTAAATATTCTTTCCCATTCTGTAGGCTCTTTCTGAATTTTGGTCACTGTTTTGTTTGAAGGGCAGAAGCTTCTTAGTTTGAAGAACAAAGAACATCCCTTTTAATATCAGAAGATAAATCCCAGATGGTAAAACAGTTTCCATTTTGACACTAGCAATGTAGAACAGAAATCTTTTAACTAAGGGGAGTCGGGTTTCTTTCGTACAAGGTTAGCAAGCACAGATGCCAAGAGAAGCCAAGGGAAACAACCTGAGGTTTGCCTGAAAACTGATTTGATGAAGTCATAGGAGAAAGGTGGGCATAGGACATACAGGGTTTGTTGGTTCTTTGGGAGCTACCAGAGGCCTTGACACCTGAAACAGCTGTATTCTTAGTTCCCTGGGGAATTACTGTCAGGACTAACTTAATCAGTATGCCTTATCAAGGACTTCAATTTAGAAATCACTGAGCAGCTCTCATAATAAGAGTTTGACTGTGTTCACCAGGGGGATTTTGCCAAACAGCTGCATGTAATGGCATTCTGAGTCTTACACTAAGGGACAGAAAGTCCACTAGAGAGATGAGAAGCATGAGGAATACTCTTGCAACATAGCAGATTTGAGATTCACAATGACTCATGATCATGATCATCCTGTTGTCTGTCAATTGCCTCGAGCAGACACCAGTAACATCTCCTTCTTCCTAGACCTGAGATTTTAAAAGAGCCATTTCAATGCTCTTTCAGGGTTAGGAGAATGAGACCCATCATTGTTACTGGTATTTGGCATATTGAATACAACGCGGGAAGTTTGCCAGACTCTGCCATGTGGTCAGGATACTTTCGGTAGCCTGCCAGGTTTTCCAAAGGAAAAAAGAGATAATAAGATGATGGGTCTCATTCTCCTAAAGAGCCTTGAATATAATCTCAGGGCTAGGATAAAGGAGACGTTACTGGGGCCTGCTCGAGGCAATCGATGAATAACAGGATGATTTGTGATTTGTGATTTGTGAAGATGTCACGCAGTGTGAATGCAGCCGCACGCTTCCGAGAGCTGGGTTTTATAGTCTCTGCGTCTTGGCCATTAATGGGACCAATCTGGCGCTGGCAGCAGCTGGTGGGTGTGACGCCTACCTACTGGAAGATGGGGGGTCTGGGTGGAGAAGGCCTGGTCCCAATCCAAGCAGGCTTGGAGATCTCAGCCCCGGGACCCGCATGCCTGGGTTCCTCTGCCAGTTCTTTCATGCATGAGGCTTGTCAGGACATGTGGAGAGTGGTCCCAGCAGGGCCATGGCTGGCTCTGGAGGTCCTCAGCTGCTAGGGCTCTGCTTGGGGGGCGGGGGGACTCAACCCACCCCCTCCAAGGGGCCCCGGTGAGGACAGCCAGGCGTGGGGGCAGGAGGCTCTGATGACTTGAGACAATGACTTGATCAACAAAAGTTGGGGGATATAAAGACTTAGAGGATATTACTTGGTGGTTACTGGCTAGAACATTCAGAAAATACACCAAGAGAAGGAAGAGAGCAATCTTCTTTCTGGCAGTGACTATATTGGCTATTTGAGCAACCACCTTTGTTCTGGTTTAGGGATCTTACCTGACAATGCAACACTGGGATCTATGCTGAGAGGTCACTCCTGACAGTGCTAAAAAGACCATGCTGTACCAGTAGTTGAGTGTGAGGCTCCCACAAGCAAAACCTGTGACAAATCTTTCTAAAATAGTGAAAACTTATGAGAATGTGCTTTGTAAATTCTCACCATCTGAAAATTCGTAGGCCTCAAAATATGTCTTTTCTGTAGATGTTACACGGATCTACATTACTTGTAAAGATAAACACTTCTACACTCTCCCTTCTTGCTGCATGAAGTGATGTCAGTAGAGGCGCAGAGACAAGACACACAAGAAGCATGGAGAAGCACGGAAGGCCAAGGCTCACTTACTCTCCCGGGGAAGAGCCTACTTCAGTGGTCTCTTTTATTCTATTTTCTATCAACTACATCTCAATGACTTCATCATGGTGGAAGAAATAATTAGTAGAAGAATGTTAGGGCCCAGACTACATATGTCTCACAAGGACCAAAGCATACATTGTACTGCCATGTCCATGAATCAAATAGCTACAGTTTCTGGAGAAGAATGGCCCCACAGTCATGATTTCCTTGCCCCTGGGGTTTAAGTGGGAGGAGAGAATGTTTGCATTTGAAAGCCAAGCTAGCTCTGATATCTGTGAGAGCAGGAGGACTGCTTCTTTGAATTGCCAGGAGTTAAAATAAGGCCAAGGCAGATGAAAGACTTGTTAACCCTTTCCAGATCAAACGGACTCACAGCTTCTGTTTGCCCATGTAATTCAAAGTGGGGTTCTGGTTCTGCTTCCTGCTTGCAGGGATGTGTCCAAGGACTCATACTAATAATCTGGCTAGGCATCAACACCTTCTTATGACTGAGCAGATAAGTTCTTCACCACTAGGCAAGTATGAGCACTGTAGGAGCCTTCATAACTCAATATCTGTAAATTCCTCCACTAGGAGGAATAAGCTTTAATTGTGAGTGTCTGTTATTGACTAGAATAAATGGATGGCAATATATATTCCTCAGAGATGCTCTAAAGTACAAATACAGAGGCCAGGGTGATAGCTCAGAAGTCTGATATAGGACATTGGAATCCAAGTTCGAATCCCAAGACCATATGGCCCTCCAGTTCTTCTGGATGTAGCCCTATTGGTCCCCAACACCCCAGGGCTCAGTAGCACTGCAGAACCAAACCTGAGTATCAGTTGTATACAGGAAAGTTGGTTAGGTATTGCTAGGAATAGCCCTGGGGCCCCAAGGCTTCTGAGTATTTCTTACGAGTCTCCCGCCCCCCCAAAACTACAAATTGAGTAAAATTTTAGCAGTAACATGCAATGGCAATTAGCATACCAGCCTGATTCATATTGGGATTATTACTCCATTTTCCTTTCATGAAGCAACTTGACAGTCTGGTAAATTGGCCCCAGGATGGCAGATTTTGGTGCCAGCATGTTGATTTAATCGATTATATTAATTACCTAATCACATATAATAACATATAACATGCATAACATATTTAAATTTAAAAATTTAAAGGCCCTTCCGTTGTTCATAGATTTGCTCGAGCGGGCCCAGTAACGTCTCCATTGGAGACTTTGTTGTTACTCTGTCTGGCATATCGAATACGTCACAGGGAGCTTGCCAGGCTCTGCCGTGCGGGCGAGATACTCTCGGTAGCTTGCCGGGCTCTCCGAGAGGGGCGGAGGAATCAAACCCGGGTCGGCCATGTTGGCTGCGTGCAAGGCAAACGCCCTACCGCCGTGCTATCGCTCCAGCCCTTACATATGTATAACATATGTAACAGTAAAAACTGTTGTGAACATAGCTTGTAAATTGTTATGTTATGAAAATTACTTTCTTAGGTCTCAAAATACGTCTTCTATGTAATGTCACATGGCTCAACACCTAGTGTGAAGAGGAATATTTCTGCATCTCCCCTCTTATAGCTGGAAAGTCTTCACCAGGAGGTAAATGTCTCCAGACTCTACCCTCATCAAGCACCAAACCCCCAAATACAGACTAATCTGGTCTGTAGCTTTGGTAGACAAGCAGCACACAGTGAAGCAGAGTCTCCTCCTCTAGGCCATAGCCTGCAGATGTACACACACACCATTGACATGAGAGCAGAGGAAGACTTGAGCAGTGTTAGAACTGAGGCAGTTCAAAGGGCAGAGAATTAAAGTAGCAGCTCACCAAGTGAGAATCTGAGCTCAGTGCTGCAGGCACAAGAGGCAGAGACACCAAAATACAGCTCTGGTCAGGGTGCACGAGCAGAGCCAGGGTGGCCTGCAGACAGACTCTTGCTCCTTACAGAGAGCTCTGTTTGGTGGGTGTTGATGAAATGTGATCAGGCTTAGCCCGATTTTCTTGGCCACACTGTATGATTTAGTCTTCCAGACTTATATCTGCAAGGCATGTCATTGGCTTAACACTGGTTAAAATTTACATTGATTAAAATTTACTAGTGATACAAAAATCAGTTCCCATGGAAACAATAGGAATAGACAAGAGAAACTTTTCTTGCTTAAACATTAGCTGGGTGTGTGTATTGCATAAAATATTGGAAGATATATTTTACAAAAATTATGATCCCAATCAATAGAAAGCTCAAGATGGGGAAAATATCCAGAAAGGAAGCCCAAAGACCCATGGCCTTGGGTCCCTCCATAGAGTTAGTGTGTGTATCTCCCACATGGTGCTCACCCATTTAGCCGAGACAGGCGTGGTCTCTTTTGGATTTTGAATAATTGCTCTTCCTATGAAAGCCATACATTATGTCACCCCTAACTGACAGACCCTCAATGGACAATGATCCACATAATAAGACAAGAGCTAAGTTTTCTGAATTTTATTTGGAAATAGGGGATAGTTTTATTATAAAATTGCGTACAATTGCTTCACCATTTGTACCCTGGGAGTTTTTCTCGCTATTCCTTGATTCCACTGCTTGGAACATAGCAGCATCCAGATTAGTGTTGTGGGAGGAAAATTTTTCTTCCCACAACCCTATGAAGAGCTGATTTAAATTCTTTATTCCTCAAGGTGTAAATCATTGGATTAAACAGTGGAGTGAGGATAGTGTAGGATACTGATATGAGAGCATCCTGACTTGAGGAGTACCCAGACTTTGGCCTCAGATAGATAAAAGAAGCACAGCCATAATGGACAGTAACAACAATGAGGTGAGATGCACAGGTGGAGAAAGCTTTGTACCTACCACCCGTGGAAGAAAACTGCAGTACAGCGGAGATGATGTGAATATAGGAAACCAATATCAATAAGAGGGGAATAATCAGGACCAACGCACAAAGCAAGAATATGACCATTTGGCTGAGGCGGGTATGGTGAGAGGCTAGTTTGAGCACAGGAGAGATGTCACAGAAGAAGTGATGGAGCTGGTTGGAGGAATGGAAGGGCAGGCGAAATACCAAGGAAGTGATAACCTGTGCAACTGTGAAGCCACAAGCACAGGCAGAGGCCACCAGCCCCCCACAAACCCCAGGTCCCATGATCACAGTGTAGCGCAGAGGGTTGCAAATGGCCACATAGCGGTCATAGCCCATGACTGCCAGTAGGAATGAGTGGGAGCATCCGAGGAAGAGGAAGGTGAACATCTGGACAGCACAGCCCAGGAAGGAGATGGTCTTCTTCTGGGCCAGCAGGTCAACCAGCATCTTGGGCACAATGACAAAGGTGTAGCAAGTCTCAGAGCAAGAGAGAACGGCCAGGAAGAAGTACATGGGAGTGTGGAGGGCTCTGTCCAGCACGATGGTGGAAATGATGATGGCATTGGTGCTCAGGGTGAACAGGTAGAGGAGCAGGAAGACCAAGAAGAGCAGCCGCTGCAGCTCACCCAGAGAGGAGAAGCCAAGGAAAATAAACTCCGTCACTGCTGTCTCGTTAACTTGGCCCATGAGAGGTGCATCACAAGAAGAACCTGAGAGAGGAGAGCCTGGAATTTCAGGAGAATTATAGGAAATCCACTATCCTGGCACAGCAGTTTTGATTTTGAGTCTAAACTCTTTATTTCTCCTTCCTCCACTCTAATATCGGAAGTCATCTAAAGGCAGGCAAAGTTTGCTCCAACTTTGAGACACAGTTTTTAATGTCAGTAATACAAATGCTTAAGGAAAACATTCTAACTTTTCTCTGATTCAGCTAGTGTCTTATCTCTACTTCCAAGATAAGATTGTTTTCAAACCTCAGTCTCTTTATCTCAGTTCATTTTGGCGCTTTGAACCCTCTGTCATCACATTTTCCCACACCTTCAAGTACAAAGTCAACAATCTGCATTCACTCCATTTACATATGCTCTTTCAGATGATTCTACATACATGCTTCCATGGCTTCTAGTCACTCCACATCTAGACCAATTCTCATACTCTGTTTGCTAGGCATCTGCACAGACTGTCTCCCTCTCTCTCTACCTTCTGACAGTGTGTGAGAGTCACCACACTTACACTTGCACCTACATCTATATCCTGGGGCCAATTCTGCAAGAAATTTTCCAGAATAAACCACATTGTTGATCCTCTAGCACCTTATTCAGACTTTCCTCATGCACAGAGAACATTTTCCTTCCTAAGACCCCTGTCCACTTTATCCCTCCTCCATTTTTGCTAAGATCGCATGTGGCCCCATCACTCCTCAGATCTCCCCTGTCCCGCTAAAGAAATCCACTAATTCCACCTTCAGGAATGGAAAGTGAGTCTCAGTGTATTACCTCCAAAAACACTCTAGGTTCTGGTATACTGGTAAGATTCTTGATAGCTTTTTAGATTATCAGAGTCAAAACTGTGTTCTCTGCCCACCTGAGCCCTCAAGATGCATCATTTTGTACAAATATATTGGCAGCTTCCTTGCTTCCATTTCTTGCTTAGTTTGTCACCAAATTCAGCAAAACTAAAAAATTTAAAATTGTTTTCAAATAGTTTATCATTATTCAGAAGTCTCAAATAAAGCTAGCTCTGGAGAAATCTCTGGTTTCTTCCTCAGAATTTGCATCAAGTATTGCTTACCAATGTGATGCATATTTATGTAATTTTGAAAAGTTTTGTTAAGTTTTTCTCAATTTTCTACTGGATTGTTTTATGCTTAAGGGGTATGGTTGTATTAAACATGTCTTCACTTTAATTCTCTCTGTCTAGAGACATATTAGGCATTCAATATCTTCTAATTAACACTGATCACATACAAGCAGATGCAAATACATACCTCATTTTTCCTATTGTAATCTGAGGCTTCTCTTTTTGGATTGAAAAGGTGAGACCTGGTTTTGTGTTGTGCAGAAATCCTTAGTTAGGTATTCTTTGTCTCACAGAGCCCTCGTGCTCAGCATAAAGCAACACTGACACCCTCTCACTATGGTTCTGATGGAGACTACAAGCCCATGAACGACCATGTAAACTCTATTTTATTTATATGATCAGTGTTTATTACCAATTGCCAGAATTTCTGCAGATATCAGAGCAAGCTAAAATATAGACAAATTGAGGGTATATTACAACATAACTCAGTGCTATCACCTTTTATTGTGTACATCCCTTTACCAACTTTCAACACTCAGTTTTAGTAGAGTTATCATTTCCAGTTGATGTTGTCATAATGAACCCTACTCTATCTTAACTATAATGAAAGGAGGAGAGAGAAAGAGAGAGACAAAGAGAGAAAAGAGAGGTGCCTGCCAAAGAGGCAGGTTGGGGTGGGGGTGGTTTGGAGGATGGGAGGGAAACTGGGGACATTGATGCTAGGAAATCACACTGGTGGGGAAATGGGTATTCAAACACTGTATGATTGAAACCCAATCATGAACATCTTTGTAATGGTATCATAGTTATTCAATAAAAATAAATATTAAAAAAGAAAAAAGACTATTATTCAAAATTATTACCTTAGTTAATATTATTAATAATTAATGGAAATTACCTTAGCCCACAGTCACTGAATGAAGAATATCAGGTGCTATGCAGATTGATCTAAGAGCCAGGTGCTTGACTGGGTGTTATGTACACGCGCAGCTGTAAGTTGCTCAGAGTTCAAGAATTAAATGCTTCCTGATGAAGATATTATTTTTTTATTGTGTGGCAACTGAAATGATAGAAATACAGATGCAACTCAGAGCATTGAGGAGACAAACCTTCTATAAATATTTGGATATATGTTTATGTGTGTTTATGTGCATATAAGTATATGCAACATTTCTAAAACAATATAAAGAAATCTGAAAAATAAATATGCATTTCTTTCTGGGTTTCTTTACATTGTTCTAGAAATGGTGTATTAAAGCATTCTTGGAAGACATCTTACGAGTGAGCAAGAGTGAGTCTCCCCTGTGTTAGTCCTGATGTAGTAACCACTCTGGAACCACAGCTGCAACCAGAGTTCGGAGGAGCCCTGCCAAAGTTTGTGTAGGACTCTAATCCAAAGAATGCACACTTCGTAGGCCCCACTCAGACTGAAAAAGGGATGCTTCTGCTCACCCCATCTCACTGTCTCATCTTTTATTCAATGTCTAATAGGACTCTTACTGCCTAGAAGCTTCTCACTGCTAATTCAGCTGAGACTGACACTGTTTTCTTTCTAACCCAGGTCCTAAATTCTAAGAACTAAAATAGATTTTTCTATGTATAATATCTAACTTTACCTATACAAGTACTTCACATGTAAATTGAAAAAATAGAAATAAAGTGATTTTTCAACTACCGCCATGCTCATGACCACTCTCCACAAGCTCAGATGAGCCTCACCGTGAGTAAATCTGCAGAAAAACCCAGGTATTGTGACTTGTGACTGAAAACTCCAAGCTCAAAAGAACCGGGAATGAGTGATCTCCCTCCGCACCTTCCCTTATTTCCAGTAGCTTGATAGTCACACCCACAAACCACCACTGGCGCTGTATAATCTTATTAATGACCGTGATCCAAAGACTCAATATAAATCTCTCAGAAGAGAGCACAGAACAATATGCCATAGCCATGCTGTGAGACCCCACACTAGGCTGTTTCTTTCGTGGCAACCCAGATGGGGGCAGGTGAGGCCCCTCCCCGTCCTAATGGAGCCAGCCCCAGCAGGCAAAAACCTCCAGAACTTGGCTGCCACCATGCTCACGGCCGCTCTCCACATGCTCCAATAAGTCTCACCCATGAGTGAATCTATTCCTGGACAACTTGTACTTTACACCACCAATATACAAAGAGTAGCACAACACATTTGATTGGTTTAGAGTAGAAGGCAACCAATCTTAAGGGAAAATATATGTACGAAGATATATATACAAGCACACAAAGCTCAACCTTTAACAACATGTTATTAATCTCTTATAGAGGGTTTAATGGCTCCTGGGTGAAATACAACAATCTTCACACACTTTCCTCTAAGAAACCTTTTTGTTTCATTTTTAGTGGATTATTCATAACAGTGAATACAAAATAAATTATTTTGGGTCGACTTTGGGGGCAGGGTTAGGAATTTGGGACAGAAATACGGCAGTGAGAAGGTGTAATGATGGTGGTATTGGTTTTTTAATATTAAACATAATCAAATATTGTGAACAACTTTAGCACTGTAGCACTGTCCTCCCATTGTTCATCGATTTTCTCGAGTGGGCCCAGTAACATCTCCATTGTGAGACTTGTTGTTACTGTGTTTGGCATACCTAATACGTCACGGGGAGCTTGCCAGGTTTGCCATGCAGGCGAGATACTCTCGGTAGCTTGCTGTACTCTCCAAGAGGGGTGGAGGAATTGAACCCGGCTTGATCAGCCAGCCGCATGCAAGGCAAATGCCCTATTGTGTGCTATCACTCCGCTCATCATGTTTATATCTTCCAAATATTTTTCTGAGTATGCATTACTTTAAAAATTGGGGAAACTCCAAAACCTTCTTTTGAAGTATACGAACAACTTTATAAAAATAAAATAAAAAATTAAAATTAAAGAAATTTAAAAAGATAAATCTTGGGACTGGAGAGATAGCACAGTTGGTAGGGCATTTGCCTTGCACGTGGCCGACCCGGGTTCGATTCCCAGCATCCCATATGGTTCCCTGAGCACCGCCAGGAGTAACTCCTGAGTGCAGAGTCAGGAGTAAGCACTGTGCATCGCCAGGTGTGACCCAAAAAGAAAAAAAATGAAAAGGATAAATATAAAAACAAAACAAAAAATCAAATAAAGTGATTTTGAACTTAGAGATTTTAATTTTAACTTGTTCTAGGAGACCATTAATCCTCTAAAACCCGTTTTCTCATTTGTGTGGTGAGAAAAGTCAGAATGAACATTCATTGAAATTAGGTAAGGTAAGGTAAGGTAAAGGCCCTCCCGTTGATCGTCGATTTGCTCGAGCGGGCCCAGTAACGTCTCCATTGGAGACTTTGTTGTTACTGTGTCTGGCATATCGAATACTCTCGGTAGCTTGCCGGGCTCTCCGAGAGGGGCGGAGGAATCGAACTCGGGTCGGCCATGTTGGCCGCGTGTAAGGCGAACGCCCTACCCGCTGTGCTATCGCTCCAGCCATTGAAATTAAATAAATGAAAAGAAGGGTGTGATAAATAGTAAATGTCCAACTCTTCAATGTCATGTGCTTTGGGGTCAGAATTGTACATGGAAGTTAGCTACAGAGTACAGGAAGCAAAAGAGGATTCCTGAAATTTCTATTTTCGGAAGAGGTTATATGATAAGGTTAGAAGACAAAACCGTAGTTAATCTTTTACAAAAATGACTATAGATTTGAGTTTCCCGCCATATAAGCTTAATAATTATCAATGACACATAATTTATGCAATGTGTTAACTATAAGACTATTGTATGAACTATTTATACTAAAATCAACTTTTTTTAGTACAAAAGACTGTAAAAGATTGATTCAAATTCTCAGCTTTTACAGTTTTTTGATTGCTATCATGTCCCAAGCACCGTGGCATAAATAGGATGCTGAACTATTCCTTCCTCAAAGAAAAAGAAACAACTAGACACTATTCATGCACTTTGCAGGAAAAAGTGCTGGTAAAAGATACTCCCTTCTCAGGACTGGGGAGGGAATGGAACCTGCAGCTAGTCTCTCTTAACTGGAGTTTCTGAAAATGCTAGAACATAGGGGCTTGTGGTGGTCAGAAATTTTACAAATGAGACGCTCTGGTTATCTGGGATCTTACATACCCACCTGGCTTCTCTTAGACAGATGAGACTTTGATTTCCAGAGAGTTCAGAATACTACTGGATGTCCTTGCCTATTGGATGGATGTGACTCCCTGATGCTGTGGGACTCTGGGATCCTATTCTGCAGAGTAATTTCCTCTTTGTGGCAGAGATGTTTCATACTCTTCTTCTGAGTGGGCCTGCTCTATAAGCTTGTCTCTGGCCCTGATTCCAGAGGGCAGAGAGCTGGTGTCTCATCTTTTACTGATACAACCCCTCCAGGTGACTAAAAGGTACACGAAGAATGTTACTAGGACTGAAATGAGAAATAAAAACTGACAAATACAGCGATATAGATGAACAGGAGGGTTTCATATGGTGACACCAAGCATCCACAGAAGGGTAACACAACCTAAGAGAGGTGCCAAAATAGGCAAACTCGAAAGAGCAGAGAGTAAAGAAGATTGAGAGGTGGGGGGGTTGCTCAGTCTGCATCAAATTTTTATTCATGAGATTAGAGTGCTCTAGACTCCTGGTGTTCAGTGCTGGTCCTGGGTTTAATCATATATACTAAGGACTTGAACTTGAATTCGGAGGGAAGAGTTCATGGGAAGTGTTCTTAGGACAATGACACAAAGGCTTTGAAAATGTTACTATTGAACTGAACTAGAGCTAGAAAGGCATCTGTGGAAATCGAGAAAGAGCAGCAAATCACAGAAGGTATGAGTGAAATGTATGTATAAAGTTTTGCAAAGATTCACTTCAAAGACAACACTATGGTGAGCATATTTTGCTGTCCACAGGCTTACCTGGGATTTCCCTGCCCTACCTGCTCCTTCACCAGCACAGGTCACTGTCCTTCTCATGAGGTTCCTTATGAGAATAGGTTTTCCCTCACCGGCTGCACCATCCTGTGTCCCAGCATGGTCTGAATTGATGAGATAGACATCTGCTCTTCACATGTGCACTCCCACTTTCTCTCCGATCCCAAAGTGGAGAGTCCTGGAGGTAAAGGACACAGAGTCCAGGCTAATTTGAAAGGGGATGTTGGAAGGGGCCAAGCTCCAGGCCCCACTCAGAGCAGAGGCATTGGGCAGTTTGGGCACTTAGACCCAACCAGAAATGTCTTGTCTCCCACGGCTACTATATGTCAGTTGACTGAACCACAGGTCACAGCTCCTAGTGGCCACAGAAGCACTGGAATTTTCTGTGTTTATGGATGGTGGTGGCTCCTATGTGTCTCCTGGTGCTGATCATTGCCATGGAGACATCACCCTGGGCTTAATTAACAGGTGAGTTTATTGTGGGAAGTAGAGTCAAGTCACCAAATGACAAATTACCCAAATTGGGCCTAGGCATTAGGGCTTGGGGAACAGCCACTCTCAGATGCTGCAATTTTAGAAAACTTGGCTAATTTTAGTCAGTCTCTCAGTTTCACACGCTATCAGAGGACAACACAGAAATGCATGCAGAAAACTCATGATAGATATATTACAAATAGTGTTCCTTTAACAAGTTTAAGCCTAATAATTGGGGCGGAAGTTTCCTATTCTAGAAGGAGGAGAGCAATGTCACCAGGTGAAGTGAAGACTTGGTCAGAGGGAGCAGAAGGACACTATACTCACCCAAATCCCTTTTTCTTCTTCTTTCCATGACCCAAAGACAAGAAAAGTTTATTTCTGTGTGTCAGAGACTTCACAAAGAGATGTACTCAATCCAGGTCATGGGCAGCACTGTACAAATGAGATGCATGGTCTCTCTGCTTCAACAAAGCACCAGCCCACTTCCAGTTTCCCAAGCTGGTTTCCACCTGCCATGAAGCTGAGCGAGGAATAAAGGCAATTTCAACATCACTTTCTGACACCATGATTTAATATCTGAAAAGTCAGAAAATAATACTGATTAGAAAGCTATTTTTTTCTGGAGAGACAAATATAAAACAAAACAAAACTGTTCATGAAGAAAAAGTAACAAGTTTTAAATTTAATATATTTGAATTTAAATATTGAGCATTAGTTTTGTTATTTTTACTTGTTCTATCAATATTTTAGTGGGGCAAGGGTGGAGGGCACATCTAGTACCTCTTGGGGAATACCCCTAGTTCAGTGCTTAGTGGACCATATGGTACCAGAATCAAAACATAAAATGTGAGCACCAGCCAGTTGAGTCATTTCTTCAGGCAACTACTACCACTAAAATAATCTTTTTAAGTAAGGTCTTACTGACATTTTAAAATTAAAACATATGACAGTAATTGATGATTTGGAGATAGCTATATACTTTTGATATGAAATGCCCATCTATGACTCCCATAGTTTCCAGATTCTACTACCAGAACTTTCACTGTGTGGTCAGAACATACACTGTAACACTGACCTCACACACTTACAGAACATAGTACCAATTTAGAGTTATAGATCCAATACTGTGTGTGTAGGTCTCCAGGACAATAAAACTGAAGCTTTCTGACTCTTGATCCATATCTCTGCAATCCCACTTCCTCCAGCCCTTGGCAGTCACCACTCTGTTTGATGAGTCTTTGAATCTGTCTGTTTCATATTCCACACCTGAGTGGAACCTTACACATGTGCCTGTATGAGTCTGTATTCTAGGCCACCTTTTTGGGAGCTGTATAGTTTTCTATTGTACATGCATGCCACAAATCTTCCTTCAGTCACCTATTGATATTAAACTTTAAAGTGGTTTCTTATCTTGTTTACTGGAGCATACTGTGTGAACATGAAAGTGAAGTATCTCTTGGAGAGATCCATTTGGTTCCCCTGAAAAAGTAGCCTTCAGTGGTATGTCATATGGAGTTCTATATTTACTGTGTCGGTAAGCCCCATGCTTTTTCTTCATCAAAACAGTGACACCAAACATGATTGCCATTCAATGCCTCCTTTGCAAACCATAACACACAAAAGGAGAGAGAGAGAACAAAAAGGTATGCCCTGCCACAGAGGCAGGGTGGGTTGGGAGGGATGGGGGGTGGGAGGGATACTGGGATCCGTGGTTGGTGGGAAATGGGCACTGGTAGAGGGATGGGTGTTTGATCATTGCATAATTGAAACCCAAGCGCAAAAATTTGTAAGTCTACAACTTTACCTTATGATGTCTCACTAATAAAAATTAAAAAAAAAAACAGTGGCACCAAACATTATTTCCACTCAATGCCTCCTTTGCAAACCACAACACCCAAAAGGAGAGAGGAAGAACAAAAAGGTATGCCCTGCCACAGAGGCAGGATGGGTTGGGGGGGATGAGGGGTGGGAGGGATACTGAGATCCGTGGTGGTGGGAAATGGGCACTGGTGGAGGGATGGGTATTTGGTCATTGTGTAATTGAAACCCAAGCACAAAAATTTGTAAATCTATAACTGTACCTCATGTTGTCTCACTAATAAAAATTAAAAAAAAAAAAAACAATGGCACCAATTTACCTTCCCATCACCAGAACCCTTTTCTCTCCAAACCTTCACCAATGCTTGGTGTCAAATATCTTGTTTTTATTATCAATAAGGCCCTCCCGTTGATCGTCGATTTGCTCGAGCGGGCCCAGTAACGTCTCCATTGGAGACTTTGTTGTTACTGTGTCTGGCATATCGAATACTCTCGGTAGCTTGCCGGGCTCTCCGAGAGGGGCGGAGGAATCGAACTCGGGTCGGCCATGTTGGCCGCTTGTAAGGCGAACGCCCTACCCGCTGTGCTATCGCTCCAGCCCTTAATCACTAAATTTCACTCATTTTTATGATAGTATTTCTAAGACATGCAAGGCAATAATTTCATAATGATTTTAATTTGCATTTTCTTGGTGATGTTAAGCAATTTCTAGGATCTCTGTTGCTCACTTGTCACTCTTCAAAATAAAGGATGTATAATCTTTTTAATAAATAATGCACAGAAAGCTACACATGAACATCCAGAATCATGAAATCGAATCCTTGTTTCAAAGATGAATTAAAAATAAAATAAAAATACATAGGGCGTAAAACAGTTTGATTCTTAAAAGCAAAAAGAATCAAGTCCCCTGATGGCTTTTCAAAAAAGACACTAGAAAACACAAGCATTGAAAGTAAATATAAGTGAATGAGTGAAAACAAGCTAAGAGTTGTGAACTGCACAGAAATAACCAACAGAATGAAAATGCTACCTAGAGAATGGTAGGAAAACAAGTCTCTGGTAAGAAGTATTATTGAAGTTATATCAGGAATGAATAAACTTAACTGCAGAAAGAACAAAAATCAAACAAAAAATAAAAACTCTTAATTTTTAAAATGGGTAAAAGGAGATGGAGGACAGCGCATGGGCTTAGGCACTGAAGTGTATCCAGTCAACCTTAATTCAAATACCAGCACCCCATATAGTCCCCTGAGCACAGAGCCAGGAGTAAGACAGCATCACTGGGAATGACCCCCAAACAATACAGAACAATTTTAAATGGGTAAAAGAAATCATGGAAACTCAGTGGAAGAGCATATTCTTTGCATGTGTGAGGCTCTGGGATTCATCCTAGGTGCAACAATAAACAAATGAATAAATAGAGAAATAAGTATTGATAAAGGACCCAACTAAACATTTCTCCAAGGACCTCATACCATTGGCCATTCCCCCTTCTGTTGTAATAGTGGTCTGATTTACTTGCTGACCCTGTCTTATCCAGTGGGTTTATAAAATCAGGTGATAGTCCTATCTGGACATTAGCTCTCTTCTCCCTGAAGTGGTTTGTTCAGAATGGGTATGTGGTCTGCAATGATTTCACCTCTTACTAAAGGTGTGTGTGAAGTTATCTTGACATTGTGTACTGGTGACCAACAGACAATGTGCCAAGTGATCTTAATCCAAGACCCTCATTAAGCACTACTGGGTATGCATGAACAAAGGAAACTCCAGAGAAGAGAATAATCATGGGAGAGACTGGATCCCGTTAAACCTTCTCCATGACCAAGTACCAGAGAAGATATCCCACTCAGTTCAGGTGATAGAATCCCTCTCAGCTTAAGGAAAAGGATCCCACTCAGCTCAGAATGACGACCCCATTTAGCTCAGGGAACAGGATCCCATTCAACTCAGGGAACAGGATCCCACTCATCTCAGGGAACAGGATGGCCCTAAGCTCAGGGAACAGGATCCCACTCAACTCAGAGAACAGGACCCCACTCAGCTTTCCCTCATTCTTCTAAACATTTCCTTACTGTGTTGTTTTTTCCTTTCTGTTCTTCAGGCCCTAGTTCTCTCTTTTCTTTTATGTACTACATTCTAATTTTCTCCTGTATCCTTTTAAAAGTACATATAAGGTCAAAAATATTAAGTCTTTAAGTTCATCAAAAAGCATTTTATGTTTTGAATCAATGTGCTTGATAAACTATAAGCCTTTTCCTTGTTTGATCCTTATATCAAACTTTTTTTAACAATTCTCAGTATATAAAGTTCAAGTTATTCAAGTAATTGGTGCCTGCTCACAATCAAGTAGGTGGGAGACTTTACTTTTAAATCCAGGTTCCATGACCCCTCCCACCATAAATTGCATGTTCTCAAGTGAAAGACTGAGAAAGAAAAATTTGTGAAAATTAGTAGCACATAAAATTCTTTTTTTGTTGTTAAAACACACATTTCACAAAACCTGTGGTAACTCAGCCAAATATATATAATGCTTCTATATAGGTGACCCAAATGTGGTTCTTTTTATGTGTTGTAAAGCTGATGCACATTGATGCCAGCTGCATGATATATCTCTCCAGTGGATGCCCCTTCACACAGCTCCAACAGTGAGCAGAACCCCACTGAGAAAAAGAGGAAGGAAACTAAGAGAGGAGAGAGAACTATCACTCTCCATGTTACTGTCATATGGCAGGGAGCTACTTCTCTCAACTCACTCACTTAGTTTTCATAAGTGAAGGGACAAGGGACTTGGATTCATGGTAATAATGGCTGTAGACAAGTTAAACTTGGATCATAGCATTTAGCTAAAAAGGATTCCAATCAAATTTAAACCTGAATTTTGTGACTCGAAAGTCTTGGTTCTTTAATTTATTATCAGCCTATTAGACCTTGAAGTTCTTCCTCATTTACTCATAAATAAATTTATTTGTGGGTGTGTGCGGGTGGGGGTGAAGATGGGCCTTGGCCTCCCAAACAGTGCTCAGGGAACCCAGGGGCCAATAAGGAGATACTTGGTTATATAGACTGGATGATTCATGCTCAAGATTTCAGCTTCTTGGAACTACCAGGGCCATACAGGATATGCTTGGGCTCATCAAGACCAGAGCTGGTGGTGGTGCTCAAGGTCCTTCAGCACTATACCAGTCAATGTTCAGGGGCCATGTGGTGCTGGGGATCAAACATGGGTTTCAGTGTCTCTGATAATTGAAATATCTCCCTGGTCATGATAAGTTAAGCCTTATTTTTTTCTATAAAGCAATTAATTTATTGTAAATATTTCTTAAGTCTCAAAATTATAAAGAAGCACTTAGATAATGACATATAAAAATAATATCAAAGTGGCAGTTTTAGATCTAAGAAAAACCAAATTTCAATTAATAAATTACATGGTTTGAATTCCCGTAAGTCTCCACATTCACAGAAAATTCTGGAAACCAAACAATAGAATGGATATAGAGTGGGTATGGGCTGAACACAAAGACTTTAACATAAAAAGATGACAGTCACTTGAAATTACAATGTCTGTATTTGGCAAGGAGACCAGGAACTTGGGACAGTTATTTCAATTGAATTGAAATTCTATCCAGGATACATCCTTTAGAAAGAAAGCTTTCCACCAGGCTTCACACAGTCTTGGGCAGTGAATACCTGCTGAGTACCTTTCCCAGCGCCACCTTCACCTCCTTGTTTCTTAGGGTATAGACCAGGGGATTGAGGAGGGGGGTAATCACTGTATAGGTCACTGCCACCAGCAAGTCCTTGTCTGAGGAGTACAGGGATGTGGGCCGCAAGTAGATGAAAGAGGCACAGCCATAGTGGACGATGACCACAGTTAGGTGAGAGGCACAGGTGGCAAAGGCCTTCCGTTGTCCCTCTGCAGAGGAGATCTTGAGGATGGTGGACACAATGAAGACGTAGGAGATAAAGATGAGCACAAAGGGAACCAGCAGAACCAGAATGCTGAGGAAAAAGATAACCATCTCCTTCAGGTGTGTATCTGTGCAGCCAAGTTTGAGGACAGGGGAAATGTCACAGAAGAAGTGGTTGATACGATTGGAAGAACAGAAGGGGACACTGAACACCAGCACATTGACAACCACAGAGATCAAGAAACCACAAAGACTGGAAGCCAAGACCAACAGCATGCAGGTGGTCCTGCTGACAATGAGCATGTAGTTGAGGGGGTTGCAGATGGCCACATAGCGATCATAGCCCATTACAGCAATAAGGAAACAGTTGGTACAGGCCAGGCCCACAAAGAAATAGAGCTGGGCAGCACAACCAGAGAAAGATATAGTTGGACTTGCAGAAAGCAAGTTAGCCAGCATATTTGGTATGATGACTAAGGTGTAGCATGTTTCAGAGCACGAGAGGACAAAGAGAAAGAAGTACATAGGGGTGTGCAAAGCCCGGTCTAGGCGGATGACAGTCATGATTGTGGCATTGGCCGTAAGCGTGGTCAAGTATACCAGAAGGAAAATGAAGAAGAGGAGGATCTGCAGCTCCCCCAGGTTTGAAAAGCCGACGAGTATGAACTCGGTGATCATGCTCTGGTTCTGCCTCTTCATTGGTCAGAGAAAAATAGAGCTAGACTTTCTGGAATAAAGAACAAAAAGAATTTGACAACACTGAAGTGTGTTTCTGCACAAGACTGTTATCGGTGGTATGAGAAAATATGTAACAAACAATGAAGGGCACTGTTCAGAATGTGAGAGAAGCAGATACATGCGAAGGTGCAGAAGAAATGCCCCAATCCAAAGATATCTGAGGAAATTTTTATTTGTGTAAGTTGCTTCTATCAGTTGTCTTCTTAAATACTTTGGACATCAAGAATACTTATACATTAAGCACTAAATCAAGACTTCACTCACAGCCCCTCCTCATCTAATCCTGTCACGTAGTCTTAGTCCTCAGAAATAACTTATGTTCAAAGTTATCTTGTGAAAATATACTGTAGAAAAACAAAATAAATGAAGAGTTATCTGTTCAGAACTGCATTATTTTACTCAAATTGTGCGTGTCTTGACTAACATCATGTTCTTGCCTATTTGGAACTACTGAACCTGGTTAACCTAACATGAGCTATAATTGCAAATGGTTTGAAAGATTTTACATATCAGTTTCCCTTGTCATGGGTATATGAAATTTGGGGGCTAAGAAATAGTGGAAATCTAGGCTGTCCTTCCACCATTATGTGGTATGAGCTCAACCCTCCACTGATTGCTTCCATAATATCTTCACAACTGGCCATTATCGTAGAGGAATCTGAGGGTTATTCAGAAATCACAAGATTCTGGAATATTTGTCAAGTCTAGCTCAGGAATGTTCCAACCCTTAAAAGTGCCAACCCACCATATAAATCTTTGGAGACTCATTTAACCCCCTTTAATAGATGATTTCATGAAAGTTGCTCTCCCACTAGATATATTAGTGGTTAGAACAAGCTTGTTCTGACATTAAAGTCTGTTCCTTGTAACTTCACCTATTTTTCTGACTTATCATATGCAACTACTCATGAAGAGCTTCATTCTTATGAAATTAGTCCTCTAAAAATTGGAATAAAACTAGCATCCTTTGGGAGAGGGGTATTTTCCTCCTAAAATTTTTCATTCTCTCTGGTTGTTCTCATAGCACGGTTGTGGAAGTCTCTATCCTAATTGGCAGTCTACTGTTTTAGTTATGAGCATCAAGTAGACTTCCTCGCTTGAGTGATAAAATAGGTTGTCTTTTTGTCCATACACCTCAAATTTTGTTTCCTACTATTTTTATCTCTCAAACGTAACATTTAGTCCCTACAAAACTTTAGTTTAACATATATCTTCTGAAAGGCTTCCCTTGGTAGTTCTGAGACTATGATTATGTGTAGCCAGTATTTCATGGGCGATTTCTCAGAATGGAGACACTTGAGTACAGGACAGATGACAACAGGACCTCAAGTTAGATGGCCAGCTTAGGGCTGTGGAAATCACTTCTTTGTGCCTTGGGTTTACATATACAACAACAATAATATTAGCAAAATTTTTCTAACTCACAGAAAGTATTCTAGGAGTGTTAGACAAGTAACTGGTCTAGCTCCTAATGTTACAAATAAATTGGAGATGCAGAGAAGTGAAATATGAAGTCCTGAGAGACTTACTATTTTATAGCAGAAGTGATCCCACCTCCCAATATGCTTTACTCCCCATCCAAGGCTGCTTTTTGTTGGCTGGGATGTTTTATTTTTATTTTACTCTTTCCTTCACACTGTGTCCCTCCCATGAGCACACTGCTGCATTCTATCACACTCCTCCTTCTTTATCCACTAGGACATTCTCTGTGTGCAAGAGAGATTGGAGCATGCTATTCAGCAGTTTCCTCCTCATTTCTACATTGCCCACTTAGGAGTGTTTTGATGCTTTTCTCCCTCCAATCCTGCTCTTATCTGTCCTTCTCTGAGAGCAGGACTTGGCAGGCTAGTTCCGGCCTCCTGGGAGGGTCTCCTTCCCCTTGTTCCTTTTTGTGACCTTAGATGCAATGACCCACTTCACTGTTTCACTGTTCTGAAACTCTTCTTGGTACCTACAGCCTTTATGGAGTGAAAGATCAATGGCACTTCTAAGAGATCAGATTGTCCTACAACTGTGGTCCAAAGAAAACACTCACCTTAAAGGCAGATTTCCAGCACAAGTACAGCTTTCATTTTCTTATATCCCATCAAAAAGTGAAAGGACAGAGAACTGAGAAAATTTTGGAAGAACATCAGATAGGAATGTTTTCCAGACTGCTCTAGGAAAAGTCAAGAGCCTTTAAAGATGGGAGATAGCTTTGCTTGCATGTGAACTGCAGATCACAAAGAAGGCATCTCTTGTTTGCGATCTCTTTGCAGACACCGCAGTTGGTCCTGGTCTTAAAGAGCTGGAGGAGCTCCTGGGGATTAAAACCTGTGGGAGACTCTTCTTTGGACTCTAACATTTAAAGAATATAAATAAAAAATAAATCTAGTAAATTACCTATTTGACTTTAGCAATAGGGGAGATAAATAGATTCGAATATTTTGATTTTTTCCCATGGGTCATTGATTTTTTTTGTTCAAAATTTCATTTTTTGGGGCCAGAGCGATAGCACAGCTGGTACGGCGTTTGCCTTGCATGCAGACAACCTGGATTTGATCCCCGGCAGCCCATATGGTCCCCTGAGCACTGCTAGGAGTAATTCCTGAATGCAAAACCAGGAGTAACCCCTGAGCATTGCTGGGTGTGACCCAGAAAGGAAAAAAAATTCATTTGCTGAAATTTCATCAATAAAGCAATGAATTATTTAAATGAATTATTTATGAATTATTAGCCTATAGATTCTGTATAGGGTTGAATTGCTCTAAGAAATGAATGCTAATTTTAGCAAATTTTATAAGCAACTCCTTCTTTAATCTAGGTAGGAGATTATTCTAGCCAGGAATTTGATCATATTAAATCAACTGGGAATGTTTTGTGTGTATCCTGATTTATACATCATAGATATGCATGCATTCTAAGTGCACATATCTAAACTTTTCATATTTTTTTTTTACTTAAAAGGGCTGGAGAGATAGCACAGTGGGTAGGGCATTTGCTTTGCATGCGTTTAAAGATGGGAGAGTCCTCCGTCCCTCTCAGAGAGCCTGGCAAGTTATAAAGAGTATCTCGCCTGCACGGCAAAGCCTGGCAAGCTACCCATGGTGTATTCGATATGCCAAACACAGTAACAACAAGTCTCACAATGGAGACTTAGTGGGCCCGCTCAAGCAAATCGATGAACAATGGGAGGATAGTGACGTGAAACCTCCATGATGTTAATTTCACTGTATCACTGTATCACTGTCATCCCACTGATCTTCGATTTACTCAAGCGGGCATCAGTAACATCTCTATTTCTCCCAGCCCTGAGATTTTAGCAGCCTCTTCTTACTTTTCCCAATGATTGGAGGCTCTTATGAGTCAGGGAATGAGACCTATTGTCGTTACTGTATTTGGCATATCGCATATGCCACAGGGAGCTTGCCAGGCTCTACCCCTGCAGATGGGATACTCTCAGTAGCTTGTTGGGCTCTCTGGGAGGCAAAGGTTTATTTGAAATATAAAAGATTGTTCTAATAAAAAACAAAAGATAAGGCATAATTATTTTCTGTTCAATGCCTAAATATTTAGTCTAACAAATATTAAGTCTAACAAATCTACAATATAAAAAACAGGAAAAATACATAACATCATAAATAAGAAAAATAAAAATATCTGGCAACTTTGTGTAAAACATGTTTCTATTACTAATTAAATGAGTGCAAAAGAAGGCAAGTTAAAAACTAAATGCTGTTATATATCCTAGAATATAAATACTGTTATATATCCTTGAAATATATAACAACCCAAATCGAACATTTACATTTGAATAGATGTGGCTCACTGCCGGCAGTTTCTATCTTCATTGTCTATGCACAACATCCAATTATGATGAAGGAGAAACTGAGAAGCTCTACATGGAGCTGGAGAAGTTTTATAAAGAAGACCATACCTTCTACAAGATCATTGTGGGTGATTTTAATGCCAAGATAGGACCAAGAAGATCAGCTGAAGAACTCCATATCAGGACCCATGGCCTAGAATGGAATGAACAGGGTGAGAGACTATCTGAGTTCATCATGTCGACCAAGACCTTTCATGGTAACTCAAGGTTCCAGAAGGCCGAATCTAAACGTTGGACATGGGAGTCTCCCAGTGGATGATTCCACAATGAAATAGACTACATCATATTCAATCCACGGTTTTGCCTGACTGATGTCGCTGTTGTCCCAAAATTCCAAACGGGATTGGACCACCGTCTCCTTCGTGCAAAATTCTACTTCACAGAGCGGGGAGAAAGGACTGCAAAGTTTAAAAAGAGAACTCCCAGAAAAACCACCAACTGGGAGCTCTTTGGCACTATTGCTGCAACATGGGAAAATGCCATTGTTGACAACATTGACGAGGAATATGATCGACTGGTTCAGCACCTACATGATTGTGCAAGGAACGCCAAGAGAGAGATAGCCACAAAAAACTGCCTGTCATCGAAAACTCTTGAGCTTATTCGCCAATGTGGTTTGGCGCATGCCTCAGGCAACCGCAAGAGAACGTCCAAGCTCACAAAGCAGTACAGAGATGTGATCAAGGAAGACCTCAAAGAGAGAAGAGCAGAAGTGCTGGTAGATGCGGCAGAAGCCGGGAAAAGTATTTGTAATGCCCGCCTGTTCTTCGCCAACTACAAGACCAAGATGACTGCCCTCCGACATCCTGATGGATCTATCAAATCTTCCAGAAGGGCAATGGATAAGATTATCCATGACTTCTACTCAAATCTCTTCGATAGCCATGTCCACCTGCCGACATACCAAATTCAACAGGATTGATATGTCGTTCCCAATGATCTGCCTTCCGAAATCCGACGTGCCATTTCATCAGTAAAGAAAAGAACAGCACTGGGCCCAGACAAGGTCAGACCTGAACACCTGAAGAACCTGCCGTCAGTACTCATCAATACACTGGCTCGGCTCTTCACACACTACCTGTCTGAATGCAAAGTTCCATCCCAATGGAAAGCCAGCAGGACTGTACTACTGTACAAGAAGGGACACATCCACGACATTGGCAACTATCGCCCAATCTGCTTATTGTCTGTCATCTACAAGTTGTTCACTCGAGTCATCCTGAATAGGATAGGTAGAACACTAGATAAAGGACAACCATGCAAGCAAGTTGGGTTCTGCAAAGCATTCAGCACCATAGACCATATCCACACGATAACCAAACTCATTGAGGTTTCTCAGGAGTTCAAGATGCCACTCTGTCTAATGTTCATTGATTTAAAGAAGGCCTGTGATTCTGTTGAGATGGAAGCGGTCATTGAAGCCCTAGCCAATCAGGGCATTCAAACTCAATACATCAGGATCCTCCGTGAGCAGTATTATGAATTCACTACCAGGATCTCAGCATTCTACAAAGAAAAGAAGTGATCATCGATGTCAAGAGAGGGGTTCGGCAGGGTGATGTCATTTCACCGAAACTCTTCAGTGCCACCCTTGAGAACATCATGCGACAACTGGAATGGGAAGGAATGGGAGTGAAGATAGATGTTCGGCAACTACACCACCTCCACTTTGCTGATGACATTGTTTTAATAACACCAAACATTAGCCAAGCGGCACAAATGCTGGCTGACTTTGACCGTGAGTGTGGAAAGGTCGGACTATAGCTGAATCTTACAAAGATAATGTTTATGGGAAACAGACTTGTTCCTGATGCTCCATTCGCTCTCAACGGAATGACCATCTCTGAATGCAACAGTTACGTGTATCTAGGTCGAGAAGTCAACATGACAAATGACCTGGCACCTGACCTGCGTAGAAGGAAGAGAGTGGCTTAGAACGCCTTCAAGAGCATCGAAGAAATGTCTAAGAGGACCAAGAACCTCTGGCTTCGGGCACATCTCTTTGATTCCACTGTTCTTCCTGCATTAACATACGCCTCAGAGACCTGGGCCCTTCGCAAACAGGATGGGAATGCTATTCGGGTCTCCCAAAGAGGAATTGAAAGAGCTATGCTTGGAGTATCACGTTTCACTCAAATGAGAGAAAGAATCCAGAGTTTTGACCTCCATCAACAATCAATAATCAGGGACGCTGTCTCCTTTGCCAAGGCGTCAAAAATCAGATGGGCTGGTCACGTAATGAGATTTAGAGACGACCTCTGGACTAGAGCTGTTACTGACTGGATTCCACAGGATGTCAAAAGACCGTGTGGCTGCCCACCTACCAGATGGTCAGACTTCTTCATCAAGATCATGAACGATAGGTTTGAGGCCCTTCATGTTCCTAGAATGAACAGACACCATTGGGCTACAGTAGCACACAACAGGGACAAATGGAGACGTTACTGGCACCTGCTCGAGCAAATCAATGATTAACGGGAAGTCAAGTGATCAAGTGATCCTTGGAATATCACATTTCACTCAAATGAGAGAAGGAATTGGGAATTCCGACCTCTGTTGATGATCAAGAATCAGGGACGCTGCCTCGTTTGCCAAGGCGTTGAAAATCAGATGGGCCAAACATGTAATGCGACTTAGAGATGGCCGCTGGACTAGAGCTGTTTCTGACTGGTTTCCATGGAACGTGAAAAGGACGCGTGGCCGCCAACCTACAAGATGGTCATACTTCTTCATCAAAACCCTGAACAAATGGATTGAGGCTCTTCCTGTTCCTGGAGCACGCAGATGCCATTGGGCTACACTAGTACGCGACAGAGGCGAATGGAAACGTTACTGGCGCCTGCTCAAGCAAATCGATGAACAATATGTTGACAGTGACACACTGATACAGTGATGTAGTGCTTATTTGCCGAAACAATGCATATTAAAATTTGAAGTGTGGATAGATTTTTCACTAAATAGATTTTCATTTTAATACATTTCATTCTGTGTATAATGTTAAGGAAATGATTAATAATTGCTTTGAAAATTTTTCATTTTCTGTTTATAGTTCCAAATCTCTAATATCAAGTACTATGATATTTATTAAGCTATTGCACATATAGCAAAAAGAAATTTAAGCTCCTACTTTAGTATCTAAATTAATGAGAGGTTTCTTTTGTTTTTCTTTTATTTTAAGGTCACACTCAAGAGTGCTAAGGGTTACTCCTAACTCTGTGTTTAGAAGGTGCTCCTTATGGCTCTTGGGGGAACCATGTGATTCTGCCATAAGTCAAGCCCAGGAAATCCACATGCAAAGCAGGCCCACAGTCCATTAAACTATTTCTCCAGTCCAGTTATGGAAGGCTCAATCAAAGAATTAGATGCATATACCTGTTAGAAATTTATTGGAATGAGAGTTAAGAAAGTGTTGGCTTTCAGAACTCAAAAGATTTCAGGAAAATATACCAATGGTATTGGATTTTTCAATATTGATTAATTAACACCCCCAAAATCTGAATGTTAACAGCAAAAATCCACAACCACCATCTGATAAGAACAGGTTCTAGGGAACCAAGTACATAGACTACTGAAACAGAAGACAACCCAGAAATAACCTTTGGGTCTATGATCACAGTCTCTTTCCATTCCAAGTGAGCTTTTCCTATGAGAATTTACCTTTCATAATTATCCCAAGGTCCACTCCCCATCACTACCCTCAGATCATGGTTCTGTTCACCATCTCAGGGCTATCTTCATTGGGAATTGCCTTGATCTTTTTTCTCATTATAATTTCTATGAATAAAATTATAGAAAGTTTTTTCGTTTGTTTGTTGGGGACCACATTTGGTGGTGCTCAGGGTTTAATCCTGGTTCTATGTTCAAGGATCACTTCTGACCACATGTGATGGGAAGGATCAAACCTGAAATGACTGTATGCAAGGCAAGCAACAGTGTAATATCTCTTCAGCCTCTAAGAAGTTGAATTTGTAATCAAGCCTTCTTTGTCTCATAAGAAACAAGAAACAACACTGGACAAATACACTTGAGCCCTGACATAAAAGTACATGAAAGCATTCCATTGTTTGGTCTTTAAATTTGGTAGTGTTCCCAACTCCTTACAGTTGGATTCAACTTCCAGTACAGGTTTGGAAGAACTACCTTCCTGCTTCCTAAGCCCTGGCTTTTGCAACCCACATTACATTTTAGAAACTGGAGATGTTATGTTTTCAATAAGGTGCCTTCTAACGAGCCCCAAGACAATGTCTCCAGGGAAGTAGGACTAGCCTCAGGAGTCTCATCTCACATTCATTGCTTCTTATAATCATGCCCCATGCTGGTCACTGGAATTTCTAGTCAGCGAGTGGTTGGTGATATGGAGCCCTTATGGATAAGGGAAAGACCTCTGATCCGGATATGGAAAGCCTCTCCTGGTGGTAGATCCCCTCTTTTCTGCTGTTAAGGACTTGCATACTGGTCCTTGACTTAGAATCTACATCCCAAAGAATCCTGAAGTCCAAATAGCTGCTTCTCCCAGATGTGAAAGGCAAACAGCATAGGTGGTAGCTGAGGAATGCAGCACTGATTAGTGGGGAGAGTGAGCCTAAACTCAAGTGATGGGTGGAACTTGCAAACACTGGCACCTGTGTTCCCTTAAGAGTGCTGAACCTTCTGGTGAGTAGTAGGTAAACTCAAGCAGAGGCTTCTGAAGGGCAAAAGACTTCTCTGGAATTTTCTTGATAATTATTCCAGCTAAACTTTTTAACTTCTATTTTTTGGTTTGACTCACTGTTTAAGTGACATTTTGTCCAAATTTACACTTTTTTACTGTGTAGATGCATGCATGTATTGAAACTGGATGCTACAGTTTTGTTTTAATAAGGTAAATTTAGAAGTTTCAAGTAAAAATGAAAGAAATTGTACTTCTTTTCTCTTTGAGGCTGTTGGCATAATTTTTATTAACTAATTGATGAATTCTCTCATTAGAGTAGAACTGTAGAACTGTAAAACTGCCCTCCCGTTGTTTATCGATTTGCTCAAACGGGCACCAGTAACATCTCCATTGTGAAACTTGTTGTTACTGTTTTTGACATATTGAATACTCCACGGGGAGCTTTCCAGGCTCTGCCATGTGGGCAGGATACTCTCCGTAGCTTGCCGGGCTCTTCGAGAGGGACGGAGGAATCAAATCCGAGTCAGCTGCGTGCGAGGCAAATGCTCTACCCACTGTGCTATCTATTCAAATATTTTACTCTGCATCTGAAAAATATCTATAAATTTTCTACATTTAGAGGTCCCTGGCATCATTAATCACTAATTCTAGATTACTTTTTTTAAAATGAGGATAGATAAAACTTAAGGAAATAAGATAAATATACAACATCCCCAAAGTCACTTTATTTCACTGAAGGTTCAGAATGCTATGTGGTGATTTTATTGACTGAGGACAGTGGACTCCCTGAAGTGAACATTTTTTTTCATGTGAAATAAGCTTGCCACAAGAAATAAGGAGAAATAGGGCAGGGAAAGTATATGACAATAACAATACAAGGAAGTAGTCACTCTGGATAAGAACTGGGTACTGAAAGGAGGTAAAATGATATGCATGACACATTTTTGGTAACAGTATTGTAAATCACAGTGCCAAAAAAGAAAAACAGTGCCTGCCATAGAGGTTGGCTTGGGGCCAGAGGAAAATTGGAAACATTAGTGGAGGGAAAGGGACACTGGTAAAGAGATATGAATTGTAACATTGTATGCCTGAAACTCAATCATGAATAACTTGGTGAGTCAATATTTTTAAAATAATAATAATAATAAATTTTTAATTATTTATCTTAGGACCTAGGAAAGCTAAAGGTTTTTTATAATCTAATAAAATACAAAATTTTCTGGTAGCACATAATTTTCTTTTATTTCCTGTTTTTTGTTTGGGAGCCATAACTGGTAGTACTCAGGGATTACTCCCAGCTCGGTGCTCAGAGGTCATTCCTGGCAGAACTTCATAGACATAAGATACAGGCCTTAGACCCAAGTCTTCTGTATACAAAATGTGCTCAGTCCATTGGAGTTATTTCTCTCATCCTTTTGTTAATAATTTCTTAACAAAATGTAAAATTAATAAATATCTTTTACTTAAATAAATATATAAAATATGTAAGCTAATGCTGGAAGCAGTCAGCACGTTAGAAAATGTTGCATCTGGGAAGCATTTTCTTTGATTTTCATAAGAAATTGGGGAGCAGGATTGCAGAAAAGGAGAGAGAAGGAGGAGCAAGGAGGAAAGGGAAAAGAGAGGGAGAAAGGAAGTACCTGGAAAATTGGGGAAATTCACAGAAGAAAAAATTGTGATATAAATTCTAAAAATTTTTTGTAAAGAAGCCTCTTTAGCAGTTTTGCAAACTGTATCGTAGCAGACTCCTAAAACAGAATCTGCTGGCATAATCTGTAAAAAATGTCCAGTCTGTGATTTATGGGAGTGGGTGCTGATAAACCGACAGATTGACCCATTTTCTATCATCATCCTGTTTGACATGTTGTGGCTAATTTTTCTAGACTTTTCTGAAATGCAACAGAATGAGAAAACTAAAATCATATTTCCAAATATCACACAGTGATCGAGTCTCTTCCCACCACCCTGGTAGTTCTTCTCACCAGCCAAACTACACACCTCAATCCCAGCCACATAGGAAGGTCTTTTTAATCTTTTTCTGGTTTGGAGTCCACACCTGGTAGTTCTCAGGGCTTCCTACTGGCTTAGTGCTCTAAAATCACTCCTGAGACACTTCAGGGGAACATCTGTGGTGCTAGGAATCAAACCTGGGTTGACCACATACAAGGCAAGTGCCCTACTATACACTGTACTGTTAATCTCTGGCCTCTTTTTCTTTAAATCAGAGCTCTCCTCTCAGCCACCCCTGTATACAGGCTCCCTAGAGGGACTTTATCTCTCTCTTGTTGATCTTGGTATTCCATCAAAAATTACATGAGAAGTTTGGCTTTCTTATTGTCTTGGATGCAGAGAGATTGTTGGAGTTAGAATGGACATAAATATGTGATGTTCTTACACCTATCTAAGCATTTAACAATAATCAAGAGACAAAAGTCTCCCATATTTCTTCCAGGGGATCCACCAGCTCTTCCTTCTCTTTCCGTTGTGTACCTGGGTACCCCGAGGTTCACATGCCATGCTAAGTATTCCTAGTCCTTTCCTCTCCTGTTCTCATCACACTCAGCTGGCAGAAATAAACCAAGTACTCAGTTTGGGAAGGGTCATTTTGTCGTTGGGTTTAGAGTGAGCAGAAGACACAATAATCCCTTTAAAATATGGGCTGAAGGGTAGGGAGAATGTTAGATGACCATTGTCCTTGGTTTTAAATTTTTTTTTAAAAAAAGAAGAAGAAAATGAATTCTCTTAATCCTGGAAAAAATATATATTGGTTGTTAGGTATCTTATTGCCCATTTCCCTGTTCTAAATTTTATCAGGTATTTGAGGAGGAATGAAAGGCTCCGTAGAGCATCAGGAGAGGGAAGTCACCACTGGGCTCCTGGTGAGCTTTCAAGACATTGCCCCTCATCCCTGGCTACTAGCCTTCACCTTGGTCCTGGTTTGCTCGGAGTGCAGGGCCCATGGAGCAGATCAATGAGACAGCAGTGACGGAGTTTATTTTCCTTGGCTTCTCCTCTCTAGCCGGACTGCAGCGGCTGCTCTTCTTGGTATTCCTGCTCCTCTACCTGTTCACCCTGAGCACCAATGCCATCATCATTTCCACCATCGTGCTGGACAGAGCCCTCCACACTCCCATGTACTTCTTCCTGGCTGTTCTATCCTGCTCTGAGACTTGCTACACCTTTGTCATTGTGCCCAAGATGCTGGTTGACCTGCTGGCTCAGAAGAAAACCATCTCCTTTCTGGGCTGTGCTGTCCAGATGTGTATTTTCCTCTTCCTTGGCTGCTCCCACTCATTCCTGCTGGCAGCCATGGGCTATGATCGCTATGTGGCCATTTGCAACCCTCTGCGCTACACTGTAATCATGGGACCTAGGGTTTGTGGGGGGATGGTAGCCTCTGCCTGTGCCTGTGGCTTCACAGTTGCACTTGTCACTACCTCCCTTGTGTTTCGTCTGCCCTTCCACTCATCTAACCAGCTCCATCACTTCTTCTGTGACATCTCTCCGGTCCTCAAACTGGCCTCTCACCATACCAACTTTAGTCAAATGGTCATCTTTACACTTGGTGTGTTTGTCCTGGTCATCCCACTGCTGCTAATCCTGGTCTCCTACACCTATATCATCTCTGCCATTCTGAAAATCCCATCTTCTGTGGGACGGCACAAGGCCTTCTCAACCTGTGCCTCCCATCTCATTGTGGTCACCGTTCATTATGGCTGTGCTTCTTTTATCTATTTACGACCCAAGTCCAGCTACTCCTCAGGTCAGGATAGTCTGATATCTGTGTCTTACACTATCCTCACTCCGTTGTTCAATCCAATGATTTACAGTCTGAGAAATAAGGAGTTTAAAGCAGCCCTGCGAAGAACAATGGGCCAAATTTCACTGCCTTCAATAAAGAGATGACCATTCTGTTAAGAGTGTGCTTCTGTATGTCTGGTCAAATTTGTCTAACTGCCATGCTTTGACATCAGGTCACATGAGGGGATGAGGGTCACAGTAAACTTGGTCCAGAGAAGGTTAGAAATGTGGGAAGTAATTGCTAATTTCTAGCACAAATGTCGCTGTAATTCACTGTCCTAAAGAAAGATTATTGAAAAGCAAATCTGCTGTTTGGAACAAAGACGCATTTATGCTGCCAGACTCAAAAGGACAGAGAGGGACAGGTGTGACCTGATGCCTCCCATCTCCTCTCCAGATATGTCAGGCGGAGCCACAGCTACTCTCAGTGACTCAGTGGCCCCTGATTCTCCCTCCTCACTCACAGAAAGAAATTTCTTCCCCTTCACTGTTCTCTGACCTCCCTCTGCTGGAGACTAACACCTCCTGAAAGTGTCCTTGGTGTATCTCAAGATCTTTACTTCTAAATCATCTCCTTCTTTCCACCCATATTTGCTGTTTTTCCATTTTTCCGAGACAGTCCTATCTTACATCTCAATCATTCCCCAAACACCATGCCTGTTCATGTTCCTCAGTGGGAATAACTGTTAACAATGGAAAACCACCAAAGTGTTTCGAGTAATCCCAGCAAAGTGTTATCAGCACATCTTTGCAGAGTTGTGGAACCTTTCTGTGACTCCTGGACACACAGAGTAAACTGAATCCTCCCTAGCAAAGATATCTCATCAAGAAGTGCCTGCCTCCCCAGGGCCACAGACCAATAGAACAGGCTGGAATATTCATACACACAACCTCAAATGTATGAACATCTAATCTTTTTTTTTTGTAGGAGTACTGCTATTTATTCAGCCACTGATTAGCTGATTGAATTGTGCATGAACTCCACCTTACTTATTTTTTCCATTTTTTATAATTTTATTTATTGAATCACCATGAGAGCAGTTACAAAGATTTCGGGTCTAAGTCTCGGTCATACAATGAAACACCCATACCTTCACCAGTGCCCATTTTCCACCACCAAAAACCCCAGTATACCCCCATCCTACACCCTCCCCCTACCTGTGGGGCAGATGATTTCCACATTACTCTCTCTCTACTTAGATCATATTAATATTTCGACACCAGACCCACCATTATTATTTGAGATTTTACCCCAACACTCAGATCTGCTAAAAAGGCAAGAGTAGACAACTTGTGTTCTATTGCTGGTTATGAATAACATATGATTTTGCGTAGCTGCAGTAGGTCCATGTAAATTTGAAATTCCAAAATTTTAACACTTAAATCTGGAGGGATTTCTGCCAAAAACCACTGGGTTTTGAGATTTGCTCCTGAGTCTCTGGGATCATGGCTGTTGAGCAGCTTGATCAGGAGCCAGAGAGGCCATTCGTGGACGATGACTTGGGGTCTCATTGGGACGGGGAGACCAGGACCGGCTCCACCCCCATCCCGTGAGGCCCTGCATGTCTCGTCACTGGGGGCCCAAACCTGACTATCCAGTGGCTTCTGAAGGATGGCATCCACTGGGCCGCCAGGGGGAACAGGACAAGGCATGAAACCTATTCCCACCTGGGTTGGCCCAGCACCGGTAACCTACTGCAAGGACTGGATGCATTTCGGCCTAAAGCCGCTGGGTTTCAAGATTTGTTTCTGAGTCTCTGGGATCATGGCCATTAAGCAGTTCAATCAGGAACCAGAGAGGCCATGCCCCCCATTATATAGCTGAGCCAGAGGTGTTTCGTGGGTGTGTTTCCCACATACCTAACTTTTGGCTGTTTACTTTCTTGGCAAAATTTGCCCCAAGTTTTTGGGGTCTGGCCAAAGGCACAGCAGCAATTTTGGGGTATCTGCAAGTCTGAAGGTGCCATCAGGCTGCTGATGCACTCACCTCACAGGTACAGATTGACCTGCTGTCGGTACCATACCCTCTGAACATCTAATCTTTGATAAGGGAGCAAGAAATGTGAAGTGGAACAAGGAAAGCCTCTTCAACAAATGATACTGGCATAACTGGACAACCACATGCAAAAAAAAATGGGCATAGACTTCGACCTAACACCATGCACAAAAGTAAGATAAAAATGGATTAAAGATCTCAACATCAGGCCAAAATCCATAAGGTACATTGACGACAAGGTCGACAAAATCCTCCAAGATATTGAGGCTAACGGTATTTTCAAAGACGACACTCCACTGACCAACCAAGTGGAAACAGAGATAAACAAATGAGACTATCTTAAACTAAGAAGCTTCTGCACCTCAAAAGATACAGTAACCAGTATACAAAGACAATGTACAGAATGGGAAAGGATATTCACCCAATACCCATCCAATAAGGGCTGATATCAAGGATATACAAAGCACTGGTTGAACTCTACAAGAAGAAAACATCTAACCCCATCAAAAAATGGGGTGATGAAATGAACAGAAGCTTTCCCAAAGAAGAAATCCTGATGGCTAAAAGGCGCATGAAAAAATGCTCTACATTACTAATCATCAGGAAGATGCAGATCAAAACAACAATGAGAGATCATCTCACACCACAGAGACTGGCCCACATCCAAAAGAACAAAAGCAACCGGTGTTGGTGTGGATGTGGTGGGAATGACGACTGGTTCAGCCCTTTTGGAAAACAGTATGGATGATTCTCAAAACATTAGAAATTGAACTCACATTTGACCCAGCAAAAAAGTACAGTCGAAATGATATCTACACTTCTATATTCATTGCTGCACTGTTCACAATAGCCAAAATCTGGAAAAAACCCTAGTGCCCGAAAACAGATGACTTGTTAAAGAAACTTTGGTACATCTACACAATGGAGTACTATGTAGCTGTTAGAAAAGATGAAGTCATGAAATCTGCATACAAGTGATTCTACAAGGAAAGTATCATGCTAAGTGAGATGAGTCAGAGAGGGACAGACATTGAAAGATTGCATTCATTTGGGAAATATAAAGTAACAAAATAGGAGACTATCACCCATTAATAGCCTAGATAAGTACCAGGAAGTTCACTCCATGGCTTGCAGGCCAGCTCCACATGCTAGGTGGAAAGGCAGCTCAGATAGAGAAGGGAGCACCAAGTAAAGGGTGTTGGGAGGATCCTCCCAGGATGAGAGATGCATGCTGAAAGTAGACTATAGACAGAAAATGATTGCAACTCAATGCCTCTTTTGAAAACCACAGCACCCAAAAGTAGAGAGAGAACAAAAGGGAATGCCCTGCCACAGAGGTGGGGTGAGATGGGGGGAATGGAGGGATGGGAGGGATAATGGGATCATTGGTGGTGGAGCATGGGCACTGGTGGAGGGATGGGTACTCAATCATTGTATAACTGAAACCCAAGCACAAAAATTTGTAAGTTTACAACTGTACCTATGGTGTTTCACTAATAAAAATTTTTTTAAAAAAGTGCCTGCCTCCCCATTACTATCTCAGCAGCGTGTTTGTCAACTTTCATAACTGCAGAGAAGATTGAATCACCGTGGGTCCCAATGTGACATGAGGCTTTGTACTGCGTGTGACATAGGCCCATGTTACATGGGTGTTTATCCTGCTGAAGCAGGCAGGTAGGCAGGTAGATATGGAAGCCCTCCCAACCCCCATAGCAAGGAGATCTTGGTACCTAATAAAACCAAGAAATGTGATTTGAAGAAGTTACTCTGTTATTAGCCTTAGGCTACTAAAAGCAGTTTTTCCAGGACCCACTTTGTGTACACAGAAGTTGGTCTGATAAGATCGTAGTTGGCACTTCCACAGATCTAGAGAAGGCTGGAACCCTTCAGAGGACAATCTAGTAGAGACAAAAAGCCAGGTGATGAATATCACCTGCTCCCAGCTCTTTCCCTTGGCAACCATCCAAGCAATAGACTCTTACCTAGGCAGAAAGCCCCACTTGGGGGCAGCTTGGGAGAAACCCGATAAAAACCAACTTAGACAACGTAAGGGCACAAACATGCTATCAGCTCATGCTGCCTGTGCACAGGTGCTTACACACACATGCCACCCATATCTCTCCTCTTGAAATGTGCACTCAGTGCTTTTTCTTTATAAAACATCTATTTTAATATTTAATGTAGACAAAAGTCACAAATATTGACAAAATTCTAGAGAAAATTGATTAGATGTTAACACTCCAATATTAAACGAGCGGGCCCAGTAACGTCTCCATTGGAGACTTTGTTGTTACTGTGTCTGGCATATCGAATACTCTCGGTAGCTTGCCGGGCTCTCCGAGAGGGGCGGAGGAATCGAACTCGGGTCGGCCATGTCGGCCGCTTGTAAGGCAAACGCCCTACCCGCTGTGCTATCGCTCCAGCCCTGCTATCGCTCCAGCCCAATATTAAAAGTATAAAAAAATCCATTTTTATGAGAAAGTTGCTATACCTCATCATGGGGCTAAGTCCCTATCTAAGGCTCTACTATACTTTACCTTGTTGATCTTTCTATATCATTGTTTTTGGTTTATTGATTATTGATTGATTTAGTTGGTTTCTACATTACTTTCCCATCTAACTTGGTGTGCTACTACACGAATTTCAGTATTGACGAGTTTGGAAATATCCAGGGACTTCAGAATATATAATCTGGGCCAATGAGTTGGCATGGAAGTGACTGTGGGATGTGGGCATGACTTCTGGGGCTCCTGCAAGTAAAGGGTGAGGGAGCAGTGGGAGGAGGCTATCTGCCCCTACTCTGAGAAGACCACAACATTCTCAGTCCGGACCCCAGGGTTCCTAAAACTTTTCCCAGTGTTGTGTCTCTGCAAGAGTATTAGAGAAGCAGTAGAGTGGATTCCTTGACATGGCTGCAATGGCTGGGTGTGGGTTGTGGCTGTTGGGGCTTCTGCAAGGTGGGAACTTAGCCCATCCCCCTCCCAATAGCTCCCAAAGTTCTCAGCAAGGATAGGTGTGTCAACAAATTTTAGCTGTTTGGCTTCTGTCTCCTTGGAGATTTAGTCATGAATCGATAGAGTAGAACAGGGCTGGTAGATAAACCAACAATCTCTCTCTCCCTTTCTCTCTCCCTCTCTCCCTCTCTCTCTCCCACTCTTTCTCCCTCTTTCTCTTTCTCTCCCTCCTCCTACCTCTCTCTCCCTCCCCTCTCTTCCTCCCCCTCTCCCTCCCCCCTCTCTTTCTCTCCTCCCCTTTCTCCTTCTCTCCCCTTCCTTGGGTTCTCTAAATAAAAGATACTTGTCTCCTACTGAAATTATTTTTTTATTTAAGGAAAAGACATTGCACCCGAAAAGCCTGGGTAAGGTCTAGGACTGAAAAATTGGGTGGCAGGAATCATCTCTCATGCATGCAGAACAAGTGGATTCTAAACACAGCCTTGTGGGGATGGTGTACCATGCAAGGTCTCACTGCGGATTTTATCACTATTATATTTCCTGAGCTGCTTATCGAGGTAACAGTAAAAGAAAGCAAGAAAGTGCTATATGTCCTTCTTGAGTCTCTCTCCTCCCAACTTTATATAAGTCACCCTGGGACCCCCCACTAGCATCAATGCCATGTGACATGAAACACTTCTGCCACCTTGTGGAACCCGCCTATTAATTCATAGCTCAGCAGAATCTTCACTATTCTCTTCCTTTTTTAAAATTTTTATTAGTGAAACTAGACAGTTACACCCTCCAACTGCCGTGTAACCCCAACAACGGCCTGGATCCAGAGATTATCACAACAAGCTCCCGGGAGCGCGTGGCCGCATTTGCAGCCGAGCGACTATTTATTTACTTTTCTCTAAGTTTTCAGGGTACCTTAAATATCCAACCCGCACGGCAGAACCTGGCAAGCTATCCGTGGTCTATGCCAAATAGACCAAATTGATATGCCAAATCCAGTAATAAATGGATCTCATTTCCCTAACCCTGAATATGCAGAGTCGAGAAGGATATGGAAGGAGAGACTGATAAAATACCAAGGCAGACATAGGCTGCCAAAACGTAGAAAAACAAAAATGATTGTCTGTACTTTTAATGCTCGTACGCTGGCATCTGCTGCATCCATTGAAGACCTTATGGTACAAGCACGAAAGATCAAGTACGACATCATTGATCTGACCGAAACGAGAAGACATCAATCCCATCATGCTGTTTTTGACACTGAAGAAGAACTGTTCCTTGGAACATGTAATAAAAGAGGCGTCGGTGGTGTCGGTATCCTTGTCAACACAAACTTAGTCACAAGCATTGATTCATTCGAATGCCTAACAACCCGAATCGGACGATTACACTTGAATAAATGTGGCTCACTACCGGCAGTTTCTATCTTTGTTGTCTATGCACCAACATCCAGTTATGGTGAAAGAGAAACTGAGAAATTCTACATGGAGCTGGAGAAGTTCTATAAAGAAGATCACACCTTCTACAAGATCATTGTCGGTGATTTTAATGCCAAGATAGGACCAAGAAGATCAGTCGATGAACTCCACATCGGAACCCATGGCCTGGAATGGAACGAACAGGGTGACAGACTGTCTGAGTTCATCATGTCAACCAAAACCTTCCATGGTAACTCACAGTTCCAAAAGGCTGAATCTAAACGTTGGACATGGGAGTCTCCCGATGGACGGTTCCACAATGAAATAGACCACATCATATTCAATCGGTGGTTTTGCCTAACCGATGTTGCTGTTGTCCCAAAATTCCAAACGGGATCAGACCACCGTCTTCTTCGTGCAAAATTCTACCTCACAGAACGAGGAGAAAAGAATGCAAGGTTTAAGAAGAGGACTCCCAGAACAACCACCAACTGGGAGCTCTTTGGCTCTATTGCGGCAACATGGGAAGATGCCGTCATTGAAAACATTGATGAGGAATACGATCGAATGATTCAGCACCTCCATGATAGTGCAAGGAATGCCAAGAGAGAGATAACCACAAAAAACCGTCTTTCTTCGAACACTCTTGAACTTATTCGCCAACGTGGCTTGGCACATGCCTCAGGCAACCACAAGCGAACATCCGAACTGGCAAAACAGTGCAGAGAAGCCATCAAGGATGACCTCAAAAACAGGAGAGCAGCAGTACTGGTAGATGCGGCAGAAGCTGGGAAAAGCATTCGTAATGCCCGCATGTCCTTCACCAACTACAAAACCAAGATGACTGCCCTCCGACATCATGATGGATCTATCACATCTTCCAGAAGGGCAATGGAGAAGATTATTCATGACTTCTACTCAGATCTCTTTAATAGCCACATCCACTTGCCCACATACCACATACCACATGATGGATATGTCGTTCCCAATGTTCTCCCTTCCGAAATCCAACATGCCATCTCGTCGGTAAAGAAACAAAGAGCACCTGGCCCAGACAAGATCAGACCTGAACACCTGAAGAACTTACCATCAGTACTCATCAATACATTGGCTCGGCTCTTCACACGCTACCTGTCTGAATGCAAGGTTCCATCCCAGTGGAAAACCAGCAGGACTGTACTACTATACAAGAAAGGAGACATCCATGACATTGGCAACTATCGCCCAATCTGCCTATTGTCTGTCATCTACAAACTATTCACTCGAGTCATCCTGAATAGGATTAGCAGAACACTAGATGAAGGACAACCATGTGAACAAGCTGGATTCCGAAAAGGATTCAGTACCATCGACCATATCCACACAATAACCAAGCTCATTGAGGTATCTTGGGAATTCAAGATGCCGCTCTGTCTAACGTTCATTGATTTAAAGAAGGCCTTTGATTCTGTTGAGACGGAAGCGGTCATGGAAGACCTAGCCAATCAGGGCGTACAAACTCAATACATCAGGATCCTTCGTGAGCTCTATTGCGGATTCACTACCAAGATCTCACCATTCTACAAAGAAGTAATCATCCATATCAAGAGAGGGGTTCGGCAGGGTGATACCATTTCACCAAAACTCTTCAGTGCCACCCTCGAGAACATCATGCGACGACTGGAATGGGAAAACATGGGAGTGAAGATAGATGGTCGGCAACTACACTACCTCCGCTTTGCTGATGACATCGTTCTAGTAACACCAAACATCAGCCAAGCGGCACAAATGCTGAACGACTTTGACCGTGAATGTGGAAAGGTCGGACTACAGCTGAATCTTACGAAGACAATGTTTATGAGAAACAGCCTTGTTCCTGATGCTCCATTCGCTCTCAACGGAACCACCATCTCCGAATGCAACAGTTATATATACCTAGGTCGAGAAATCAACATGATGAATGACCTGGCACCTGAGTTGCGCAGGAGGAAGAGAGCGGCTTGGAATGCCTTCAAGAGCATTGAAGAAATAACTAAAAGGACAAAGAACCTCCAGCTACGAGCACATCTCTTTGATTCCACTATTCTTCCTGCATTAACATATGCCTCAGAGACCTGGCCCCTACGAAAACAAGATGAGAACGCTATTCGGGTCTCTCAAAGAGGAATCAAAAGAACTATGCTTGGAATATCACGATTCACTCAAATGAGAGATAGAATCCGGAGTTCTGATCTTCGTCAACGTTCAAGAATCAGGGACGCTGTCCCATTTGCCAAGACATCAAAAATCAGATGGGCTGGACACGTAATGAGGTTTACAGACAACCGCTGGACTAGAGCCATTACTGATTGGATTCCACAGGACATCAAAAGATCACGTGGATGCCCACCTATAAGATGGTCAGACTTCTTCGTCAAGACCCTAAATGATCGGTTTGAGGCTCTGCATCTTCTCTAAGGTTGTCCTCTCTGTGGGGGTCAAGGCATCTCCTAAGTCACTCTGGTGCCAGTTGGAGTCTTAGCATATTTCAATTCCTGTGTCCATAAAGAAATAAAATTTAGTCATTTGGTCGAGTAATAATGCTTCTAGTTGCTTTGATTTGTGGCTAATTACAGAGTAAATTCTTCAAATCCAATCTTGGTTTTATTACATTTCAAAAACTCATTGCTAACCCCACCCTACCCCACCCCATCCCAACTATCTCACCATCTACCTTGCTTCTTCAGGCTGACCAAAACAGTCAGTCCATATGGACCCAGAGCAAAGAAGAAAAAACTACCTCTGCAGGCAAGAACTGTTAAAGTTGTGTCCTGTCCAGAGGAGGAAGACCCTGTGCTAAATCTCCCTAGCCAAGCATTTCCTAAAGATTCAACCACGGCCAATTTCCCCTATGGCATAAGGAGACAGAAGTCACCAACTGAATTAGCAACTTCTCACCCAGAACTTGTATTTTCTCCTTCGGATTATCCCTGTATTGTCACTGACAGAACTCATGGAGGTCAGGCCCCATGACCCCTCAGAGTTAACTGAAACCGCTAGTATTTGGCCTGTTCCCACCCTGTTGGTCCTGAGAAAGAACCAACAACAAACATAAAATTGGGAATACACTGTTCTGATGCAGTTCCCCTCAACCTATGCTCAGCACCATCACATTCAGTGCACAGACCTGACTGAACAACTATTCCTGTTCTCACATTCTGTTCCATGGTAGCCTGCATATCTGGGCTGCCTCTGCCATTTATCATGTCCTCTGATTAAGCCTTTGTTCTTCCAAAATGAGAACGTGAAGTGGACCTTTCGCTTCAATTTGAGAGAGAAAATTCAGTCATTAGTCAAACTCAAAGTTAAGCTCTGTCATTGTCTGTTTTAAAAATGGTGCCAGAACACATCCTCCCCCAGAGTGTTTCTCAGAGGAGACTGACTCCCAGGGTACATTAGAAAGGGCCTCCTCTTTGGCCAGTGAGTTCTCATGGTTTATTCCCATAGTTTGCCTGATAATTGAATGCAATTGTGGACAAGGATTGGGCAGAGTGTGGTAATTAGCTCTCCAGGGAGATATAGATCTTGATTACCAATGCAGTGGTTGCTTGTGTGAAACAGGCAAGGCTGCCCTGGAGAAAAGAGAGATTTGCCTTTCCACAGAGCAATGTCAACAGTTGCCTTCTCTGACAAGTTACTCAGGAATGAAGATGGTTCTGGAACATCCAACAGTGAAGGTGAGCTGGGAACTTTTCTCCTAGAAACCTTTGTAGTTGTTTCAGGAAGCACAGAGAATGAAGAAGTCTTGGTGGAAGTCTTAGCTCCAATGGAAGGAAAGGAGGTGTCTGCTTGCTCAGCGACCTTGCTTTCCTGTGGAAGGAGCAGTCATTCAACTTTTCCAAAGTTGGTATCTGTGTCTGTTCTGAACAGAGGAGAATAGGGGATGAGCCCATGTGACAAAGAAGCAGCAGGAGTGGAAAAATAAGAGGCAAAGGAGGGGGCCAAGAATGCAGGTTGATATTTAAGTATTCATGAGATTGAGGATACCTTGCACTTGGAAAGACTGAAATAAGGTTCCCACCCTGATGGTCACAGACCTGTTTCAGACAAAATGTCACTGGTGACTCAGAAAAGACTGGTGACATAAAATTACCTGGAATCATGACTGAATCCATTAGTGGATGGTTTTGTTTATTTACCCCTCCTTTAACTATATCTCATACGTTTACTATTGGACAAGTGTTAAAAATATAGGCTATAAGGACAAAAGGCATGGTCTTCATTCTGATGGTCTTTTGTATATTAGAGGAAACAAACGACAGGAAAAAATACTGAGATACAACACATTGAGTATTTTGGAAAAAAAATACCTAAGAAAAAACCTTTAAATATATTAGCAACACTAAACCCTTCTTAGATAAAGTATTAAAAATTCCTAATTGGTAACTTTAAAAAGTGAAGAATGAGTTTTCACAGAAAAAAAGAAGAGATGTTGATACTGTGATCTCTCTCTCTCTCTCTCTCTCTCTCTCTCTCTCTCTCTCTCTCTCTCTCTTCTCTCCTCTCCTCTTTTCAGGTCTCTCCCCACCCCCTCTTCCTTCTCTTAATAAAGTGCTGATATAAGAGTGGTGACAGCCCTTATGAACAGAATATCTGAGTTAATCTACAGTTTTAACAATCTTTGACATTTTCAATAATGAATACATCAAGTACTCATACTCAGAATTGGAAATTCAAATATTTATTAGGAAGTATTAGCTGGGAGGTACTTAATATAAGACCAAGTGAAAAGCAAAAGGTCTTTTTATAGGGCTTGAAAATTGGGTTCTCTGTGTTTCTAATTATAGGTGGATTCTTTTTAGATAGCTAAGTGGCCTGAATCCTACAGGACTCTTTAAGCTATCTATCTGACCATTGTTCTAGGACCATTATCCTAGTTACTGCACATTATCTCTTAGTTTCCTGTGAGCCCAAGTCTGGGGGTGGAATTTAGGGTCTTGGGAAAATTATAAGCTTCCTTTTTTATTGAAACACCATGAGATACAGTTACAAAGCTGTCATGTTTGAGTTTCAGTAATACCATGATCAAACACCCACCCCTCCACCACTGCACATTTTCCACCACTAATGTCCCCAGTATCCGCCGACCCCCCCAAGATCCGCCCTCTATGGCAGACAATTTCCCCCATACTTTCTCTCTACTTTTGGGCTGAAGCGATAGCACGGTGGTAGGGCATTTGCTTTGCATGCAGCCAGCCCTGCTGAGCCGGGTTTGATTCCTCTGCCTCTCTTGGAAAGCCCGGCAAGCTACCAGGAGTATCTCACTCGCCCGGCAAAGCCTGGCAAACTACCCGGATGCAATATGCCAAACACAGTAACAACAAGTTTCAAAATGGAGACATTACTGGGTCCACTTGAGTAAATCGATGAACAACGGGAAGACAGGTTTGCAATATAGATACTGAAAGGCTATCACATTTGGTCCTTTATCTACTTTCAGCACACATCTCCCATCCTGAACGATCCCTCCAACCATCATTGACTTAGTGATCCCTTCTCTATTCCAGCTGCCTTCTCCCCAAGCTCATGATGCGAGCTTCCAACTATGCAGCAATCTTCCTGGCCCTTGTGTCTACTGTCCTTGGGTGTCAGTCTCATATTATGTTATTTTATATTCCACAAATGAGTAAAGGTAAAGGTAAAGGCCCTCCCGTTGTTCATCGATTTGCTCGAGCGGGCCCAGTAACGTCTCCATTGGAGACTTTGTTGTTACTGTGTCTGGCATATCGAATACGTCACGGGGAGCTTGCCAGGTTCTGCCGTGCGGGCGAGATACTCTCGGTAGCTTGCCGGGCTCTCCGAGAGGGGCGGAGGAATCGAATTCGGGTCGGCCATGTTGGCTGTGTGCAAGGCAAACGCCTTACCGCTGTGCTATCGCTCCAGCCCACAAATGAGTACAGTCCTTCTATGTCTGTCCCTTTCTGGCTCATTTCACTTAGCATCATACTCTCCATGACCATCCACTTATAAGCAAGATTTATGATTTCATCTTTCCTAATAGTTGCATATTATTCCATTGTGTAAATGTAACAAAGTTTCTTTAACCAGTCATCTGTTCTTGGGCACTCAGGTTGTTTCCATAATCTGGCTGTTGTAAACAGTGCTGCAATGAACATACAGGTGAAGAAGTCATTTCTACTACATTTTTGCACCCTTGGGATATATTCCCAGGAATTGCGGGGTCATATAGAAGCTCAATTTCTAGTTTTTGAAGGAATGTCCGTATTATTTTCCAAAAAGCTTGGACTAGTTGGCATTCCCACCAACAATAAGAGTCCTTTTCTCCCCACATCCATGCCATCACTGGTGGTTCTTGCTCTTTGTGATGTGTGCAAGTCTCTGTGGTGTGAATTGATATCTCATTGCTTAAACTTCTTTTCTAAGGAATACAGGTATTTGCAGGAATTTTTGTTTGTTGGTTTGGTTTGGATGGGCTTGGGGTCCACATCCAACTGTGCTCAGGGGTCACTCCTGGCTCTGCTCTCAGGATTAATCCTTTCAGTACTCAGGGGACCACATAGGATGCAGGGGATGGAACCCAGGTAGGCCATGTGCAAGGCAAATGCAGAGCAATGCATATCATTCCCTTCCCTGCAAGAATGTTTAAAATGTATGACAGGGACAGCTAAAATGGAGCTGATGACAAAGGAAAACTGACAAGAGAAACCAAAGCTTTCTCTTTCAATATCTAAACACAAAGACATATGGGAAAACTAAAAACAGTGAGGCCGTAAAGATAGCACACCAGATAGGGTGTTTGCCTTGCACGCGGTTAACCCGGTTCCATTCTCAGCATCCCACGTAGTTCCCCAAGCCCACCAGGAGTAATTCCTAAGCACAGAGCCAAGAATAAACCCTGAGCACTATCAGATATGATTCCCCAACCAAATAAAAGATAAAATAAAATTTAAGATATATAAAAGTAGATATGAAAAAGAATTCAAAGCTGTCTTTTAACCAGCTTAATAAAATTGATTTTATCCTCTGAATGATAAAGAGATACTGAGCAAAATAATTTTTAAAATCAGTTTATTTTGCACCTAAGAAGACAATTTAACACCTGACTTTTCCTTTTTATTAGTTTTTTTTTTCCAGCTTTTAACACTCAGAACCTGTGATTACCTCTTGCCAGTCTCAGGACACTATCAGTTATTTGCCAAATACTTGAAACATCACTTGAAACTGGGTTGCATAACTTCAAGGTGATTTAGGATTAGTTTTTTTTTTTTATTTTTTACTTTTTTAGTGAATCATCCTGAGATACAGTTACAGACTTACAAACTTTCGTGATTACATTTCAGTCATACGATAATTGAGTACCCATTCCTTCACCAGTGTTCGTTCTTCACCACCAATGTTCCCAGCATCCCTCCCATCTCCCCCAAATCCAACCCCCCCACAACCTCTGTGGTAGGCACATTTCCTTTTACTCTCTCTCTCCATTGAGGTGTTGTGGTTCACAATACGGGTACTAAGTGGCCATCATGTTCGGTCCATAGTCTACTTTCAGCATGCCTCTCCCATCCTCCAAGCATCATCTACTTGGTGGTCCCTTCTCTATCTCAGCTGCCTTTTCCTCCAGAATGTGAGGCCAGCTTCCAAGTGTAGGGTTAGTTTTATCACCTAACTAAGGTGTGTTTGAAAAGGAGGACATGTTGTCAGTGGAGAGTTATGGATGATGTGAACTCTTGCTTTATAGGAAGCCAGCTTTTCTGCAAAACTAGCCACTGCTTTTTTGAGATTGCTACTACCAAAGAGCAGACTGAAAGAAAGAGACCCCAAGACACTGTGAAAATAGAGAAAGAGAACATCTTAGCCATGCACAGTGCTAGCACAGTGGTAGGGCATTTGCTTTGCAGGTTGCCTTAGAGGCCTTTGCATAGTCAAAAATATGGTCATTTGTAAAATTAGAGAAAACAAATGCAAAGATATCAAAATGGATATTAAAGCCTTTTTTAAAAAAATTACTGAAATTTCCTTAGTCAAGGAGCAAATATTAAGAGAAATTGTGTTACTTGTAAATGATTTCAAGACAAAAAAATGCTTTAAAATTCTTAGGATAGTTCTTGGATGATAATGACTGCTAGTATACAATTAGACTTTTTAAAGAAATTTTTAATGAATCACTGTGAGATGCGTAGTCACAAAGCTATCATGATTGGATTTCAGTCTGTTTAAAGCAGAGGGTAACAGCTTGTACCTTGTACTAGATATTGGCAATACACTGGAAGTCTCTGACTCACAGGATCTCCCTAGAGACTTAGAAATGACTCAGCAGAGGACCTTGGCTCTTGTCACCTGCTTTTGGAGATGCAATTCCTAGATCCTGCAAGTCACCATTTATGGGGCCAAGGGAAAATCTGTAGCACTTGGGGCAAACAAATGAGAATTATGGTGATTGAGAAGGGGAAAAAACAAGAAATAGATGACGCCTTATTTTTAAATTTAGTAGGTTTTATAAAAATGGCATGGTTTTTCAAAGATTCTCTAAAGTGCCTGTGGAGGAGCAGATGGGACAGGCCTGGATGGAAAGCACATCTGAGAAGGAGAGGAAATTCAAACTGCACTTTTTTTGACACTGAAGTTGATTTTTCTCTTTTAATAGCATAGGGTTCCCCCGAAACAAGACCAACTCTGCTGGGCAAAGACAGAATCCAGGAAATGCGCTGAATTTCCTCCTGGGATTGTCCAGACAGCAAGTTTCTTGTAGGAAGTAAGTCATGTCCCTTGAAGTGTTGCAGAACATATACAGAGAATGAGAAATATCAAATGTTTAAACATGTCTTCAAATTACAGCTCTAAATGACTAATAATTGTTTTGAAATACTTTACTGAAGGTAAAGTGATAGTTCTGGGCAGGAGTGGGTAGGAATCCTTTGAGCTCTCCATAATATAGTGGCAATAGAGCTCCCTGTGTCCAAAGCCTCAGGGAAAAGTTCAGGCTAAGACTTATTGGAACCAAATAGGTGATTTAAAGCAAAAGTAGCCTGGTTCTGAGCAAACCCCAAGCTTAATGTGACCAATGACTTTGTAGAAACAGAGTGTGGACAGCAATGAAAGGGAACTGTGTTCTTCAAGGGCAGGCAATATAGAGAGAAATCACTAGGGACTATTTCTCTGGATGGTAAGTTTATTCTAGACAGCGGAGTCCCAGAAATTGGGTCTTTGCTTGCAGGATACATATATCAGTGATAAGAATAAAGCAATGGGGGCAATAACACAGCAGGTAGGGCATTTGCTTGCATGCAGCCAACCCTGGTTCGATTCCCAGCATCCCATATCGTCCCCTGAGCACTGCCAGGAGTAATTCCTGAGTGCAGAGCCAGGAGTAACCCCTGTGCATCACCGGGTGTGACTGAAAAAGCCAAAACAAACAAACAAAAAATAAAACAATGACCACTTAAAGTCATAATTATTTTTTCTTTTTTAAAAGTTTTATTTTGGCGGACAATATTCTCCATAATCTCTCTCTACTTTTGGGCATTATGGTTTGCAATACAGACACTGAGAGGTTATTATGTTTGGTCCTTTATCTACTTTCTGCACACATCTCCCATCCCGACCGACTCCTCCAGCCATCTTTTTCTTAGTGATCCCTTCTCTATTCCAGCTGCCTTCTCCCCTTTGCTCATGAGGCAGGCTTCCAGCTATGGAACAATCTATCCGTCCCGTGTATCTAGAGTCCTTGGGTCTCAGCCTCATGTTACGTTGTTTTATTCTCCACAAATGAGTGCAGTCCTTCTGTGTCTGTCCCTCTCTTTCTGACTCATTTCACTTAGCATGACACTCTCCATGTCTATCCATTTATACGCAAAGTTCATTACTTCATCTCTCCTGGCAGCTGCATAGTATTCCATTGTGTAGATGTACCAAAGTTAGAGACACTGATAAGTCAAAATTAAGAAGATATTTATAACTAACATGTGTAGTTCTTTATATACATGGGAGAAACCCAGAAAAGCTACATAACTCACCCTTCCTGAGGAACTTCTTCCCTCCCTCCATCTCTCCCTCCCTAGCTCCCCCTCTCCGTTCATCCCTTCCTCCCTTTCTTTCTTTCTTTCTTTCTTTCTTTCTTTCTTTCTTTCTTTCTCTTTCTTTCTTTCCTAGAAATTACTTTTTCTTTATTTTTGTTTCTTGCTTTTTCAAGATACCAATGATTGAATTCAGAGCCTCACATATGCAAGGCAAAGCATGCTATACTAAGCCACATCTTTAGGCCTCTTGATTTCTAAACACAGATTTAAAATTCCTGGGTAAAGTCAATATTGGGTTGATGAAGAAGGTTAGCCAAGGTAGTTGTCAAGGAAGGCACAGTAAAGCACCGGTAAGCAGATTTAAATTTCACCCACAGCGGGTACGGTGTTTGCCTTGCACACGGCCAACATGGCCGACCCGAGTTCAATTCCTCCGCCCCTCTCGGAGAGCCCGGCAAGCTACTGAGAGTATTCGATATGCCAGACACAGTAACAACAAAGTCTCCAATGGAGACGTTACTGGGCCCGCTCGAGCAAATCGATGATCAACGGGAAGGCCTTTACCTTTACCTTACCTTTACCTACGTTGAGAAGAGATAAGGGGATTGGATGGAGCTCATATAGTGCAGGAGACACATGTAAATGAAAATGCTTATAGCTCTTTCAAAGGTAGTCTTCAGTTTGTACCTTTATGTCCATTGCATCACTGTTCACAATAGCTAGAATCTGGAAACAACCCGAGTGCTCGAGAACACTTGACTGATTAAACAAACTTTGGTACATCTACACAATGAAATACTATGCAGCTGTTAGGAATGATGAGGTCATGAAATTTGCTTATAGTGGATAGCCATGGAGAGTAACATGCTAAGTTAAATGAGTCAGAAAGAGAGGGACAGACATATAAGGATTGCACTCATTTGTGGAATATAAAATGATATAACATGAGAATGACACGCAAGGACAGTAGACACAAGGGCCAGGAAGATTTCTCCATAGTTGGAAGTCTGCCTCATGAGCAGGGGGAGAAGGGAGCTGGAATAGAGAAGGATCACTAAGAAAATGATGGCTGGAGGAATCGGTCAGGATGAAAGATGTATGCTGAAAGTAGATAAGGGACCAAAAGTGATGGCCCCTCAGTATCTGTACTGTAACCCATCATGCCCAAAAGTAGAGAAAGAGTATGGGGGAAATTATCTGCCAAGGAGGCAGGGGGAGGGTGGGAAAAGGGGGGGGTACACTGGGGAGATTTGTGGTGGGGAATGTGCACTGTTGGAGGAATGGGTGTTTGAACATTGTATGATTGTAACTCAAACATGAAAGCTTGTAACTGTATCTCACAGTGATTCAATAAAATAAAAAAAAATAAAAAATTATTTTTTGAATCACCAGGAGATACAGTTATAAGCTTTTATGTTTTAGTTACAATCGGACAATATTCAAACACCCATCTCTCCATCAGTGCACATTCCCCACCACCAATCTCCCCAGTATACCTCCCCCCTTTCCCACCCTCCCACTGTCTCCATGGCAGACAATTTCCACCATACTCTTTCTCTACTTTTGGGCATTATGGTTTGCAACACAGATACCAAGAGGCTATCACTTTTGGTCCTTTATTGTCATAATTAACACAGTTAAAGGGCTTTTGGGGAATAACCGATTTTTAAAAATGGGGGCCCACTGCATAATTCTATAAAGAAGGGGCTGGTAGGACAGGCATTATTCCCGCAAAGGCCTGCATATCTCATGGACACATCCCCAAGTTCACTGCCAGATTATTGCAGACAAACAGCACTGGGGGAACATGTTCACTTGGAGTCAATTTGCAACACATTTCTGTCTCTCCTACGCCATTATTTCTCCCTCAGGCTGATGCTAATAACTGTGTGAAGGGACAGTGTCTGATTTCTCAGTTCCCAGATCTCCTGCCAAGATCGCGTTCCTTTGTCCCGTGGGGTCCTCTCTCCATGGCTAATTCCTCCCATGTGACAGAATTCCTGCTTCTGGGGTTCTCCAGCCTCGGGGAAGTGCAGCTCGTCCTCTTTGTGATCTTTCTCTGCCTCTATCTGATCATCCTAAGTGGAAATGTCACCATCATCTCTGTCATCCGCTTGGACCGAAGCCTCCACACACCCATGTACTTCTTTCTAAGTGTCCTCTCTACCTCTGAGATCTTCTACACCATTGTCATCCTGCCCAAGATGCTCATCAATTTGCTCTCTGTGCTCAGGACACTTTCCTTTGCCAGCTGCGCCATCCAGATGTTCTTCTTCCTTGGCTTTGCTGTAACCAACTGTCTCCTGCTGGGAGTGATGGGCTATGACCGCTACGCAGCCATCTGCCATCCACTACGATACCCCATCCTCATGAGCTGGAGGATTTGTGGGCAGCTTGCTGCAACGTGCATTCTCAGTGGCTTCCTAATCTCTCTTGTGGGAACCACACTAGTCTTCACCCTGCCTTTCTGTGGTCCCAACAAGGTCAACCACTACTTCTGTGACATCTCCCCAGTCATTCGTCTTGCCTGTGCAGAAACCTACATCAATGAGATGGTAATCTTCATCTGTGGGGTCTTTGTGTTAGTAGTGCCCCTGACTTTCATCTGCATCTCTTATGGCTTCATTGTCCGCACCATTCTGCGGATCCCCTCAGCAGAAGGCAAGAGAAAAGCCTTCTCCACCTGTGCCTCTCACCTCATTGTGGTCATTGTCCACTATGGCTGTGCTTCTTCTGTCTATCTGAGACCCTCAGCCAAGCACTCTTCTGGCAAAGACAGGCTGGTGACGGTGACCTACACTGTGGTCACCCCACTTCTGAACCCCATGGTGTACAGCCTCAGGAACAAGGACGTGCAGATGGCCATTCGCAAAGTGATTGGAAAGGCTGGGGTTTCACTGAAGACTTTCTAACAAAATCATTTTTAGCACTTAAGCCAAAGTATTCCCTCATGGTACTATAAAGTTTCCAGAAACTGTTTCACTGTGAGGCTTTGGAAATGTGTGACTGTGAATCAGATGAACAACTTCATCTCTGGGTTCAGGACAGAACTTCATTTTCAGGGCTAGGTGTGACTGCATTCATTCTGTTATTTCTATGCATAATTTCAAGCTATTGTCTGGAAGCATCAGGGAGGGCTCTCATTTTTTTGCTGTTAATTGAAATTTTTAAAAAATTTTTATTAGTGAGACACCATGAGGTACAGTTGTAGACTTACAAATTTTGTGCTTGGGTTTCAATTATACAATGATCAATTACCCATCCTTCCACCAGTGCCCATTTCCCACCACCAAGGATCCTAGTATCCTTCCCACACCCCATTCCCTCCATTTTATAATGTTATTGTGTTAAGTTTTGGGATTGCCTTGTTTTTTAATTGAGTCACCATGAGCTACAGTTATAAAACTTTCATGTTTGACTTTCAGTCATACAATGATTGAACATCCATCCCTCCACCAATGAACATTTTTCATTACCAATGTCCCCAGTATCCATCCCCACATCCCACCACACCCCCCACCTCTAGTGCAGACAATTTCCCTCTCACTCTCTCTACTTTGGGGCATCATGGTTTGAAATACAGATACTGAGAGGCCATCATGTTTGGTCCTTTATCTCTTTCAGCACACATCTCCCATCCTGAGCGATCCCTGCAACCATCATTGACTTAGTGATCCATTTTTACACTTTTTAATTTATTTTAATTTTTTAAATTTTGGGCCACACTTAGGGGTACTCGGGGATTGCGTTTGGCTTTACCCTCAGCAATTACTCCAGGTAGTGCTCAGGGGACCATATGGAATGCTAGGAATCAAACTCAGTTCAAACACCCTATTTACTGTGCTATTCTGGCCCCTCTGCATTATTTTTATTGCTGCTAAAGATATGGTATATTTTGTCTGTGACAATTGTTTTAAATTGTCATTTATTGACCAACTGTTTTTTAGGAACAAAGTCTATAACAAATATCTTTCTGTTGGCCATTGAAAGAACCTATTGCTCATTTAAGTTTATTTGTGTTAGTGAAAAAAGTCATTATATTTTATTTTAGACTTTTCCTGTTCTTTTTTTTGTTCGTTTGTTTGCTATTAGGCGACACCTGGTGGTGATCAGAGCTTATGCTCAGGGATCACACCTTGCAGTGTTTATGGGGAACATACGGAATGAAAACCCACGTAAACCATGTACAAAAGGAATGCCTTACCCCCTGTACTGTCTCTCTGACCCTCAGTATATTTTTCCCTAAATTTTATTTTATTTTTATAAAGTTGTTCAGAATAATTCATTACATGTAATATTCAAACACCAATCCCACCACCATTGCATATTTCCACCACCATATTTCGAATGTTTCCACCCCAAATCCCAAATTGTGCCCCCCAAAACTTGGCACATCAGTGGTGTAAAGTATGAGAGGTAGTATTGCGACCCAGTTGCACACTCCAGGAATTCTAAAATTTAGATTACAATAATACAGCAGATTCCCTCACGGAGGAGACTCATCTCAACCTGTGGAGAGCAGCTGTGAGAATGGTGGCTGTTGGGTTCTGGAGGTTTCAGCTGCTGGTGCTCTGATGGGTTCAGGACAAAACTCAACCCTCCCTCCTCCAAGTTGTTCCAGTGAAGACAGCCTGGCATGGAGTCTGGATGTTCTATGCTGCTTGACTATCTTTATTTTGAGCAAAATTTTAGTATGCATAGTAAGGCTAGTATCTTAATTTTTTAATTAAAGTATGTTATAATGAAACATAATTATTTGTTTTGTGATAAATTTACTTAGATGTTTTCATAGTATTAAGTTAAAATATTTTGCTACATTTGTTTTCATTGGCTTTATATTTTTAACAACATTGGCTTGTGGATTTTGTTATAAAATCTATTTTGCTTAAAAATGCTAAATAAATCTTTTGAGATTTAAAATACATATTCTGTGTCGATTACTGCTAAAACGATGACAGTGATAGAAATAAAAAATAAATAAAAGACAAAATAATTACCAAAACCAATCTAAGCAAGTCCTGAGAGATAGGACAAAGTTTTTAGGCACTTGCCTTGCATGTGGCTGACCCAGGTTCAATCCTCAACCCACATATAGTCCTCAAGCATTATCAGGGGTCATTTCTGAGTCAAGAGTATCCTGGCTATGTCCCAAAATAAAGGAATAAAAAAAGCAAAAAAAAATATGCTAATCCTTGAAGAGAACCTGAAAACCTTCAAAAGAGTGTAGAAGAAGCCATGGTATCCAAGCCATTGAATTCATCCAGGCAGCCCCCACATACCACTCAGACACTGGATGGCTGGATGTTCCACAGAAACCCTACTCCTATTTCAGCACTTCTCAAATAGCCACAGCAAACGAGCAGAAACAACTCTTTTTTGGTTCATCACAAGGCAATATTTAAATAAGTACAATAAAGTTGAATTATTAGAAAACAGAGCTCCACTGCTCTGTTCTAGTTCAGAGGCTGAATTGGATATCCTATATACAGCTTGCCCTTAGCCCTCCGAGTCATCTCCCAGCCCTAATTTATTGGCTTTCACATTTATGGTTTATGTGCTGCATGTCATGTTTATATTTTTGCAAAACTTAAATTCATAATAATAAATTTCCCCTATCGTTCTTTAGAAGTTTTATAACATCAACAAATAAGCATAGTATATTAGCAATTCCATTAATTTTCATATAGATAAAAAGGACAGATATCTTTAATCCAAATGCAACATTGTAAAGATTATTTTTCCACCATTGAATTCCCTTGACAAACTTGTAGAAAGTTAACTGATTCTAATTAAGTTGTAGAAAGTTAACTGATCAGTTTAATTTCTAGATATTCGACTTGGCACTTAAGTTTCTGTTTGTTTGGTTTTGTTTGGTTTTGTATCATATCCAGAGGTGCTCAGAGATTACTCCAAACTCTGCGCTTGGAAAACATTCCAGGGAGTGAATCTTGGCCTCCCACATGAAAGGTACTCAGTGCACTGAACAATTTGTCTGGTCTCTAAAATATAAAATTTAAATGTGTAATATATATTATATCCTACTCTAGACATAGGCTAAAATATTAGCAAATAAAAAAGGAGAAAAATATCCCATCAAGGTCAAAGAGAGCAGTAAATGGATGTTGAATGATTAAGACATGTGAATTTGTTATTCTGGTTGAAGAGAAAATCACATATAATCTTTCTGTTCAGTGGTGGACCTCTGAGTCACATATAATCTTTCTGTTCAGTGGTGGACCTCTGAGTCACTAACACAGTGATGTCACATCAGCCCAAAGGAACCTGTCTTACCAAGTCTGTCCTGATTGTTACTTAAATCCAATAGACCCCCTCTCCTACGCTCAACTGAATTGTGGTTGAAAAGTATTGAAACTGAAAGTCCTAAAGTGCAGTTTGCAAAACACAAAGATTTCTTCTCTTTTTTCATTTCTATTTCTATTGCAATGCTGATCTGATAAAAGTTTTTTTTATGATTTATCAATATGTTTTCCATATCTGTCACCTTGAAGTGTCATGGACTACTAGAGGGGAAGGATTGCAGTGTGGAGTGTGGACTGGCTGTCTAGCCAAGGGGTGCACTAGGCAGTGCTTGCCTGTTCAACATGTTTGGCAACAGTGAAGAGAGTGCCTTTTACCTCACCTCAAGGCAGGCTTAGAAAACAAATGTGGAGCAGTGTTTCCTCCAGTCCAGGACCCTGCCCTGGGTAACTCCAGAAAGTGTAGAAAACAACAAGATTTGGGGGGAAGACCCAGGCCCTCTGGCTGGGTCCATTCTCTGGCTTTATTTTCAATATCTTAGGCTAACCCTTGCTTAAAATCTTTCTTCCCTAGAGCTCTAAAAAGTATTGAATAATCTATGCTCCCCAAATCCCTGCAACCTTCCCTCAGCCTCAGATCTGCTCTTTGTGGTTGGTAACCCATATTTCAGCTCTGCCCACTGACATTAGCTTCTCCCCAACTGCCTTGCTGTGCTTCTCTGCTTTCAGGGATCAAGACTGAAAGAGATACCTTTTTCCATCCTCTGCAGTGAAAGAGTGAGTCCTAATTTGCCTAGTGAAACCTGTGGAGGCAAAGGGATTCTCCCTTAAGCCATAGATCTGAGAGTGTTTTCTCCTGTGGTCTGTCTTCCAGTCTCCTATATTCTAATTTGCAGTAGCCTTCAGCTACTAATGATCTCCCAGCAACCTGGGATTAATTTGGTGCATAATTGTCAATGACGGACCTGTGAGACTTGGGGTTCACATGTTTTCTGTATCCTCCTTACTTATTGAAGAAGGGTTGGAGGTGTGCCAAAAACAGCTGCTCTAATGGCTCCCTGGAGTGCAAGAGAGCGTGATTGAGCCAGCATGTTGGGCCACAGTAGATAAGAAACAAAAGAAAACTTCTTCCAAGATGCTTTGAGTGAATACTCTTTGGGATTCTTAGCAAAGCAAGGTAGGAGTGAGCTGGATGAACAGAGTGAGCAGGTGCCAGTAGGACCAAGGAGTAGATTGTAACCGTTTCAGGGGAAAATTATCCCAGACATGTTCTGAACCTCAGTCAAGTAGATTTCTGGACTCCAATTGGCTCATATTGCTTGGAGGGAGAGAACTTGAGAAAAATACAACCTTTTAGATTGTTCTTTGTGGTAAACTGAGTGGAGGTAGTATCGATCTACTAACATAGAAGTGTCACATTTTCATTCACATTGTCATTGTCACCATAGATTGTAATTTTAGAAATGCTCTAGGAAGCTCATGATTGCTCAGTTAGTGAAGGCAGGGAGGAAAACCAAGTGCATGGATGGAGAGTGACTGGGAAACCAATAGGAAAGTGAGTGTAGAGTTTAGGGAAAGACAAAAAGTGAACATAACTTCACCCACTGAGGTACAACAGGCCCAGGGCTGAATTCAAAGGCCTTAGATGTACCTCTATCTGCAATTAAGTGGGTGCTCATGGTAGAGCAGACAGTCGGCCAACTCATTTGCTGCTCTGTACTCTGAAAAGCCAATTCCTTAGGATATCTTCCATGTTCCTGAGAAAGCGCTAAGAGCAGTCACTACATTGGCCAACTGGTTCACTGCTCTCTGCTGATACTACTGTCTGAAGACTCTATTTTGAGCAAGAAGGAAGCAAGAGAAATGAGTGCTAATCAAAGGGTCTTTCTTTACAGACCTTCTGCTCTCTGGAACTTATTTCTGTGGATACACACTTCAACCCATGAAGCTCAGAGATGGGAAGACAGGTAAAATCTATTTCCCATGGGAAGATCCTGGGAGTGTTTGTTCTATTGACCATCAACTGATGGAAAAAGAATTATAAAATTCATAGTGATAATAATTTATAACTCTGTAATTTATTTTTAAAGAATCTTTTAGCAAGGCTTTCATGACTGTGGTTCAGGTGAAAAAACTAGGTCTGAATGGAATCAGCCATTCATATTCTTGGTTATGTATGGTTAATGCAGTTATAACTACAGTGTGATGCTAGGTTGTAACTAGATCTTGTTCCAAGATTTCTTTAAAATTTCACCTTCCGATGTTTGGAGGATCCTCCCAGGAGGGGAGATGCATGTAGAAAGTAGACTATGGACTGAACATGTTTGCCACTCAATGCCTCTTTTGCAGACCACAACACCCAAAAGGAGAGAGAGAACACAGGGGATTGCCCTGCCACAGAGACAGGGGGGATGGGGGGATGGGGGTGGGAGGGATATTATCCATGGTGGTGGAAAATGGGCACTGGTGGAGGGATGGGTATCTGATCATTGTATAATTGAAACCAAAGCACAAAAAATTGTAAATCTACAACTTTAAAAAAAAATAAAATAAAATAAAGGGAAAAAAAAATTTCACCTTCCCTCTAATGAGCTTAAAAATCACCTTTAATAGTAGCAAATGAGATAATTCAATGGGTGGGGCTTATGTTTTGCCTGCTGGAGACTAGGAGTTCAATCCATGTAGTTCCCAAGCACCACCAAGGATTGACCCCCTATCCCCTATACTCCCTCCCTCTGCAGCACAGATGTGGGAGTAGTCCAAATAAAGCTAATATAAACCAGGTTTCTTAAAGGTTTTCCAGCCATGGCACTTTTTAAGACTGAGAAACACAGTATAGACAAGTACTGTTGAAAACATCTTAGATTCATGGCACAGTTGGTTTTAAATTAATTTTTGGTTTTTGCACATTCAGAAAATTTTTGCTATTGCTACTCTTTTGTGACCCCCACATAATCAATTATGCAAACACTTATGGTTTTATGGTAGACAGTTTAAGAAACTAGGGTATAGGCCAAATTTTTTTATAAAATATGGATATTTATTAATTTAATTTATCAGTAAACATATGCTGTAAATGAATAACTTACTGAAAACAATGGTTCTAAGAGAGCATCTCAAAGCTTTCTGGTGTCTACTATTCGTTCTGCTCCACTTACAGAGGAAAAGAATACTGAGACATCAGCTTTCAGTCCTCTCAAAAGGGAAGATCCCAAAGGGAAAACACATAGAGGTGATGAGGGACAGCGGAGCAGGGGAAGCAGAACCCTTCCCCAGTGTGTAGGATGGCTCTTAGTTATTCTCTTAAATTGAGCTATAGTAATTAAAACCTTCACTTTTCAATCTACTTCTGTACTTTCTTCAGTTTTTTTAATTTTTTCCACTACTAATTCAACTGGGCTGGAGCAATAGCACAGTGCTAGGGTGTTTGCCTTGCATGCAGCCAACATGGCCAGCAGGAGTTGGATTCCTCCGTCCCCCTCAGAGAGCCCAGCAAGCTACTGAGAGTATCTCGCAGCACAGCAAAGCCTGGCAAGCTACCCGTGATGTATTCAATATGCCAAACACAGTAACAAGTCTCACAATAGAGACGTTACTGTGGCCTGCTCAAGCAAATCGATGAACAATGGGAGGAGAGTGAAAGTGACTAATTCAACTAGAGTTTGAGTGAATTAAGGAGGAAGAATTTGTCAGTGAGGAGAAAGCTGTCAAAGTGAAGGGCCAGGCAATAATAACTTTTATGAACCCCTGTTCTTTTGGGAAAACAATGCAGAGACATAATGGCTCACCCAGTGGAGAATTCTGATGGGTATGATTTATTTTTTTGGATGAGAGAACTACAATCACAGCTTAGTCAGACCATCTTCTTGGGCAGAAGTCCAAGTGCTAAATTGATCAGAAATGACCCAGCTGTGGAAAACGTGTTTGTCTGGTTACCTTTTCAGACCCAACAGCCTATCCCTATCTAAGGGTCTGTGCCCCTCTGCTGTCAAGTGGATGAGATAGAATGTATGAGATGGTTGAGGGGAGTTAAATCAACACAATTTTGTCAATAAGATAGGCAAAGTGAAAATTATATTGACATGTTGGTTTAGTAGCTTTCTGAAAATGAAACAGGTGGGGGTATTTTTTCATAGAACTTTAGGCAGTGATTTGCTTAGAGTATGCCTAAAGGTAAACTTAAGATCAACAACAGACACCTCATGAAAATGAAGTCTCACTTGTGCAGAAGCTGGTGATCTGCATGCTCTGCTTTGTGCTATAATATTCGTGAGAAACTCAGAAGACAGTCTATTGATGTCTCTAGATACAATAAGAAAACAAACACAGTGTATAGCAACTATCCTGGTATAATGTGAATTGCTGCAAAAACAGTTTAAGACATGTCCTATCTCAGTGCATGTGGCACTCTAGGAGATACCCAGACAGGGCAGCAGAAGACTCACAAGGAATAGGTGCCAGTCAGTCCTTAGCAACTCCGTCCATTGGTTCCCATCCACAGACATTTCCTACCAGTCAATGTCTTTCCCCCTTCTCGAGTTAATTGTGCCTCAAACAAACTGTTCCTGCTTTCCTCTTTTCTCTAGGTCAGGCTATGGGAGTCAACCAAACAAGCTAACTTCTCCATCATCACAGAGTTCTTCTTGGTGGGATTCTCCAATCTTGGAGATGTCCAGCTTATCCTGTTTGCTGTTTTTCTATGCCTGTATCTGATCATCCTGAGTGGGAACATCACTATTGTCACTGTCATCCACCTGGACCGCAGTCTCCACACACCCATGTACTTCTTCCTTGGGATCCTCTCCATCTCAGAGACATGCTATACCTTTGTCATCCTGCCAAAGATGCTCGTCAATCTTTTGTCTCTATTCAGAACTATCTCATATAACAATTGTGCTGTTCAAATGTTCTTCTTCTTGGGCTTTGCTGTCACGAATTGCCTGCTCTTGGGAGTGATGGGCTATGACCGTTATGTGGCCATCTGCCATCCACTGCGATACCCTGTCCTCATGAGCTGGAAGATTTGTGTACAACTGGCAGCTGCTTGTGCTGTCCTTGGCTTTCTTTTCTCTCTCACAGGCACCCTCTTAGTCTTCACTCTCCCTTTCTGTGGTCCCAACAAGGTCAACCACTACTTCTGTGATATCTCTCCAGTCATTCGTCTTGCCTGTGCAGAAGCCTACATCAATGAGCTGGTCATCTTCATCGGTGGAGTCATTGCACTTATGGTGCCCATGACTTTCATCTGCATTTCTTATGGCTTCATTGTCCGCACCATTCTGCGGATCCCATCAACAGAAGGCAAGAGAAAAGCCTTCTCCACCTGTGCCTCCCACCTCACTGTGGTCATTATCCACTATGGCTGTGCTTCTTCTGTCTATCTGAGACCCTCGGCCAAGCACTCTTCTGGCAAAGACAGGCTGGTGACAGTGACCTACACCGTGGTCACCCCACTTCTGAACCCCATGGTGTACAGCCTCAGGAACAAGGACGTGCAGATGGCCATTCGCAAAGTGATTGGTAGAGGAGGGTTTTACCCTAAAGGTCTAGGATGACAAAACTGCACACCTGTGAACACAACCTTTCTTAGAATGAGCAATAGTTAGATTCTTGACTATACTGTTTTTTTCTTATTATTTACCACCTGTAGTGAAAGTTTCTCCATGTATCACTTTGATAGACTTTCAGGTTACAGCCTAAAACTTGGGTTTATTGTCAAATCCAAGACACAAATATTCTAAACTTGCACAAGTATTTTTATTTTTCAAAATACTTATGAAATGACTTTAGTCTTTCCTATAAAAGATAGGTATTATATGGATTATGAATGGTTATCCATATAGAAGATTCCAGTGTCACAAGTTTCTGTGACGCAGGCATGTCTCAGTGGGGCCCTTCAAGAATAAAGCGGAATAAATCTAACTGAAAATTATTCCTATAACATGAACTGTAGTTGCTGGAAAAGACCCAGGATACCACTTACATGTGCTCTGATATTGTTAAGCCCACCCTCACTATTCACCCTCCTACTCACTGCCCACTGTTCAAGGTCTCTTAGTGTTGTAAAGTCATGCTCCAATAGCTTTATTCTTGAACCAACCACTGTCTCTGGAGGTGTATCTCTTGTACCTGGCATCTCCCTTATTTAGCTACAGTGCAGGTACTTGAATATAAAGGGTGCATGAAGACAGGTACAGAGTTATTTTTCTTGTCCAGAGTCTCATGTAACCACCACAAACAATCTTGCTGTTTATAGACTTAATTCTCTGCACAAATGTTTATTGTCAAATATTTCTCATATCAAGATAAGGTTTCAACATGAATATCAAAGAGACGCAGACAATAAATTCATAAGAAAGAGTTTACATAGTTGAAATTGTGATTAAAAATGAACTTTTAGAAGTTGACTTAATGTAATATATAGATATATATTAAGTTATAATGATACATAACTAAAACTTATATAATGTTACTTCAATAAAGAAAAGATTTAAAAGTTGCTTGGTAAAATTCACCAGTGAATTATTTGAATTGGAAGGTTTACTTGTAAAACATTCTTAAGTATCCAGGGAAATATCTCAAAAGGTTGAAGCACCTGCCTTATATGTTCGAGACGCTGAATTTAACCCCCAACACTTCATGGCCCCTTCATTATTGCTGAGTGTGGCCTTGTTGTCTCCTAAGCAGAGCCAGACCCCATGTAAATAAACCCAAGCTCACCTAAAAATCAGACACATGTTCTGGAAATGTCCTCCAGATCCTAATTACTCCTGGGGAGCCCCCATCACAAAAAGACTCTTTTAGTGGCGGTAAGAATATTCTGTTTACTTTTATTCTTGAATACACTTTGAAAGGACACCATTCAATTATATCTAATATACAATTTATTTTATCAAACACTTGTTTATTGAATTTCCATAAATGTCTATAATATATAATGACTAATATTGATAGTTTTCTTTCTGTTATCATACTCATTTCTCTAGAAATTCATCAATTAATTTATCTAACAAAATTGTCTTTGCTTTGTTTTGATTGATGTTCTCTTAATTAGTAATGTATATGTAGGCACATATATTTTACCTGACTTCTCTGATTTGTTTGAGGTAAGATTTTCTCAACAGTTCTGTGCTCTTGGCCCATCTTGGGGAAGGGCCCTGGACATCCACTTTGTCTTACTCTCATTGAGACCCAAGGGAACCAACCTCTATGAGGAAAGCATAAGCACATGAGAACAAGGATATCTGTCCCACTGACTCAGGAGCTCAGAAAACCCCAAGTGCCCCAGCAAAGTCCTGGGTAATCAGCATACAGACCACATTTTTATCTCCACTGGCTTTTATATTTGTACTTTTTCTCAAGTTGCAAAAGAATGTAATCATTTGTAAGAGTGATTATATTTATCCCAATAAAGCCACAATTCCATCAATTATGTATGGTAATGATAATCCAATGAGTATTTATTATTAATGTAATTTAATAATAAAATGTATCCAAGGGAAAAATTCTTGGAATATTTTAGAGATAATATTTTTGATAATATAAACCTAAGTGTGGTAATTGCAGGGTAATAGGAATTTACTATGGAAGTTTCAGAAAACCAAGAAAAAAGGGATGGAGAAATAAGACATATGTTGGATTAAACAACTTTAAAATACAATTTAAACATATTCAGGAATAGTTTTATATACTTATTGAGTGATCTCTCTACAAGTTGATAACCAAATCTTTATACTTATCTATGTTTTACAAAATTGAAACATATTAATTTTACATTATTTTAATATCATGACTATTTGATATAATAATTACTCTATAAAGAACTCTTTAGTATAATCCTCATAGCTTAATTATGTATTACCGACATATTCTGCTGATTTTGGGCTTTTACATTATATTTATTAACTTACTTAGAATGTTGAATAGATTGTATTTATTCATGTTTGTGAATTGCCCCAAATATATATGTCTAGATCTGAAATTAAGGACCAAAAGCTTAATATTTCCAAGTTTTTTTTTCAAAGTTTGAGGTAACATAATCCAAATTAAGACAACAATCTTCTTGAATTTTACATTTATCTAAATGAGTGATATCTTTTGTAAATATGCTCTGTGAAAAGAATTCTGATTTTGGTCTCATTGTATTTCAATTTTTAATATTTACCTTAAACATGAGTGAGGTCTACCGGCAAGTTCCCCAGGATTTCCATAAAGGTGGATTCTGGAGTCCCAATACCTGGGATCCCAAACCTGGAAAGCTGACAAAACAGATTTCCACCTGGGGTTCCTAGGCAAGATTGGAAATAAAGGAGCCACGGGGGTGGGCTTCCTCTGGCCACTGAGCTTGGCTCCAGGCCATCACAATAATGTCAAAATCCCAATTAAGTGAACCCTAGGAAATTTTTGGTTTACCAGAGCATATAAAAATTAGATCCATAATCTCTTTGTACAAAAATTAAGGCCTGAGCCTTAATCTGAAGGACAGATTCAGAGGGTGAGAACTGCTGTTGAAAACAGGACTGACACATTCCCAGGATGTGACGCCACACAAACCAGTCTATAGAACAGGCACATCTCAGGAGTACTGTGATGGAGAGGCTCATCCTATCTGAGGGCATCCACGTGCACTTCCATAGCCAATGTTCTCTAGCTAATTTGTTGTAAATTTAACCTGGCATTTGGAAAGCCATTATAAATTTTTAAGTTTAGGGTTTTTTTTTCCCATTTTTCCTTCTACTTTTCTAACTCAACAGGGGCAGGGGATATAGTTATTTTGTTGTTGTTGTTGCTGTTTTGGGGTCTTTATTTTGTTTTTGTTTTTCATTAAACACGTCATCCTGCTTGTCACTCGGAGCTGTCCTCCCGAGGCCCACCTCCTCTGCACAGGATGGTTTTCTTGAGCGCAGCCTTCACCTCGCGGTTCCGCAGACAGTAGATGACGGGGTTGAGCAGCGGGACGATGACGGTGTACAGCACCGACACCACCTTGTTGGAGTTGTAGGCGTACATGAGTTTGGGACGGGCGTAAGTGAACAGTGTGGTGGAGTAGAACAGCGTGACCACCGTCAGGTGGGAGGCACAGGTGGAGAAAGCCTTTTTGCGTCCCTGGGCAGACGGGATCTTGAGGATAGTGGTAAGAATCGTGACATAAGATGCCACCACCACACAGAGGGGGACGGCAATGACCATGAGCGCCAAGAAGAAGTCCACCAGCTCCGCCTGGGAGGAGTCCTCGCAGGAGACGTTGAGCAGCGGGGAGATGTCACAGAAGTAGTGGTTGATGTGGGGCGTGCCACAGTAGCGGAGCCGGGCGATGAAGACCATCTTGATCATGGCAGTCATCAGGCCACACAGCCAGCAGCCCCCTGCCAGGGTGCCACACAGCCGGGGGGTCATGATGACAGGGTATCGCAGAGGGTTGCAGATGGCTACATAGCGGTCAAAGGCCATGACTGCCAGGAGGATGTACTCTGTACAAACAAAGGTGACAAAGAAGTAGAGCTGAGTCATGCAGCCATTGAAGGAGATGCTCTTGTCCTGGCTGAGGAAGTCCACCAGCATCTTGGGGCTGATGACCGTGACATACCACATTTCCAGGAAGGACAGATGGCTCAGGAAGAAGTACATGGGTTTGTGCAGCTGCCCATCACTGCGGATGGCCAAGATGATGAGGAAGTTCTCCAGCAAGGTCAGAAGGTAGACGACCAGGAACACAGAGAAGAGCAGCAGCTGGAAGGCTGGCCGCGTGGGGAACCCCAGCAGAATGAAATGTGTGGTAGCGGTGTAGTTCTCCAACTCCAGGAACCGTGGGTCCAGGACTGACTATGGACAGGGAAAAAAAAAATAGTAGCCCTGCTGACTCAGCCCTAGTAACTAGACCATGAAGGAACCCTCCCATCTCCAGATCGCTCACCATCAGCAGAGCTCCTCATCCCCATCTGGATCCCTCCTAAACTAGGATGAGAATAAAACACTTTGATGGGGGATAAAAAGAAAAATGGGCTTTTTATTTTGAAGCTAATGTTTTGATTTTTTTATGCCCAGAGAAATTATTCACCCACTCACCCATAGAAATACATTCAAAGCCACACCTCTCAGAGCTAAGCATTATCAACACTTCTGGGCAAAGGAGGGTTAAATTTAGACCCTCTTTCACTGTGAACAATACCCACATACACAGAGAAAAATGGCAGGATTAAGGCCAGAATGATAATGCACTTGCCTTTTATGAGGATCAATCCCCAGCACATATGGTCCCTCAAGCTGCCAAGAGTGATCCCTGAGCACAGAGCCAGGAGTAAGCCCTGAGCACTGCTGGGTACCCTCCCTCAGAATAAAGAAATTAAAAAAAAATAAAGGTAGCAGGACTCATCCCTCATTGTCAGCTGTGCCTCACACTACTTTGGAGCCACACAAACTCACTTAGCTCTGAGATTCAGAGAATTATCTAATTTTCTTTGATAAAGGTTGTAGAGCTTGAATGAATGTGGGGGCAAACACATAGGAATAATAGCAAATTGAAATTGAGCTTTCCCATAATTTTAAAGAACAAAATAGAAAGGATTATTTAAAAGGTAAACTTCCTTTGATTTAATCCATTGTGGAATACTTGATTAGGACTTTGAAGAAAGAACAACAAAGTTCTTTTGTTCCACTTAGATGCATGAATTCTTTATAAAAACTTTTAAGAATTATCAGTCATTTTATTTCTGAGGTAGCTCTAATATAATTAAATTACATTTTGTGAACTAATGAGCCTTAGCATTTAAGTTCCTCTGGATTTTTCTGTTACCTTTCAAGATATACTACAAACCTCAAAAAGACCCTCTCACCCCCACTCCCACGGACACATTAAGAAAATTAGATGGTGAAAGCAGCACCCATGGCCAGTACCGAGAAAGGAGAGAGCAGAGGGGCACCCAGGGGACCAGGGGACATATCTGAGAGCAATCAGATGCCGGAAGAAGAAAGCTTGTGCTGGAGAAACCTAGTCTCCCACCAGACTTGACACAACTGGGCCTCTTTCTCCGTTTTTAAGATCATTCTGGAACTCATTGACCCAGAGTACCTGTTCACATACTTATTCCGACCTCTTTGTGTGCTGGCTCTTTACCGCCTCTCCATAGTTGTCACTATTGTCTTCACTTCTCAAAAATTCCTCTTGTGGGGAGCATTCATGGGAGGGGGGGTTGTAGTTGGGCATGTCATTTTGTTCCTTAGGAAATGGTTCTTAAGTAAAGCCTGAAAAATGCTGCCCACGAATTCCTTTCCCTTTTCCTAGATTGCCATGTTAGAGTCCCAGAGAAAGCCAACTCTTTATTATCATGGGAAGAGAGGAAAGTAGACACAGAACCCAGATGCAATCAATTTGGACGTTCAAATGCAACAAGCAATTCTGGTTTCTATTGAGATATGCCCCTTCATACACACAAACCTGCATACACACAAATGTGCACACCACACATACACATAAGCACACATATACACGCACATAGATGAAAACAAATACAGTACATACATGAACCTGTATGAACACTTGTACATAGATACCTGAAGTGAACATATGCATGTATACGTATGCATACAGATAGATAAACTGCATAAGCACTCCTTTACACACATGCATACAGACACATACAGAGCACAAAATTTCACTCAGTACACACCCATAAACAAATGCACACAGGTGCACTCAGTGCACACACAGGAACCCATGTCATATACACATATATATCCAGTGCTCACATGTGCTCCCATCTACACACTCACACAGATACACACAGATGCATACAGTGCACAAATATGCACTTATATACACATGGATGCAACGTATGCATGCAGTACATACAATGCATCCATGTATACACACACGCACACAGACAGTTTTCTGTTGCAGCAGTGGTCTGACTCTGATTCCTGAGCTGTGAAGAGAACTTTTTCAAAGAGGACCTTTCTCTTCTGCAAGCAGCTGGCACGTACTCACACTCTTGCCTTTCTGATCAGTTGCTGGTTCCTGGAGGCAGTGGCCATCCTTCCTGCTGGCTCCACTAACACAGGCTGTTCAATGGAAAGTTCAGTGGGGAATCTGCCTCTGGACGTCAGGATGAGCCACTCAATTGGGAAGGACTGAGGGAAGCACTGGAGGGAATGTGGGTGACTTTTCTAGAGAGAGGGTCTGAGCCACCCTAGGGGTGGGCAGGGATCATCTCTGCTATTCATGGAGGAACAAGAGCAAGAAAGAAGGCCAGGGGGCCAGGGTAGAGACCTGCACCACAGGAGGTGGTCCAAAATCTGCCAGCATTGTGAATTTAGGTCTGGACAAGGGAAGGGCTAAGAAACCTCCACTGTGGGACACAGCGAGATACATGCCTGGTGCTGTTTGTGCTCAGTGTTCAGCTCCTGCTCTGAGAGAGAGGAAGGGAGGGGTATTGGCAGAGCTTTCAGCCACTCCCTAACAGAATCAGATCTTCCTCCTTCAGGGAAGTTTAAAGGGGTGTAACTGACTCTTTTCCAGAATGTTTAAAGGGCCTTGTACTTTGGGCTGCAGTCAGAGGCAACTCTGAGTCTGCAGCAGGACCAGATAACAAGGGTCATGTAACAATGCTCTGTCCCCAGGTTCCACCATGTGTACAAGAAGTTGGTGGAAAATCTGCCCTCATATCGTGTTTATGCCCACTACCTAAATCCCAGAACAATGGCTTATGTTTTCAAATTATTTTATTGCCCTCTCGGTGGGTTTGGGGAAATGGTCACTTCTTGGGTTTCCTTCAAACACACTAATCCCTGCAACTTGTCTCAGGTTCTTATACTGAGGATAGATTTCAAAACACTATGAACTTCCTAAAATCATTATATGATGAGAACTGGGGTCTTCTTCATCTGGGATTCTGTGAGAAGTGGTGTCTCCTTGTTTTGTCTCCTTAGGAGCTATGAGCCACCAAACTGCAACCTCAGCCAAACAGCCGGCATAATGTTCACAGAAGCAAGGGACTGCTGTGCACACTCCCCTGCCCCCACAGCACCCATTCTCTGACCACTTCCTCTGCCTCTTTCCCTCTGTGGACAGCAGGACACCATCCCCTGGCCACCAATGTGGAGATCCAGACAGTTTTCCCACCGGTTCTGAGGGCAGGGCAGCACCCCTCAACCACTCCAGAGGAGGGCAGGATAACTGCCTTTATCACCCAATGAGGACTGGACAATTCGCCCTGACCAGCCTCTTAGAAGAGCTTGACAGCTCTCCCTGGCCACCTTGAGGAGGACCGGACAGCTCCTCCTGATCAACTTTGTGTCCTGGACAGCTCCCACTGACTATGCCTGTGTTCTGGACAGCTGGAAGTGGAAGTGTTTCTATTTTTAGAAGTGTGTCTGAGGAAAACCACAACAGGACCAGATAATGGGGGTCATGTAACAATGCCCTTGGGTTCCACCATGTGTAAAAGAAGTTGGTTGAAAAATCTGCCATCACGTCACAATTATATCCACTATCTGAATTCCCAGAACAATGGCCTATGTTTTCAAATTATTTTATTGCTCTTTCAGTTGGTTTGGGGAAATGGTGTGTCTCAGGATCTCCGGTGTTCTAGGCAGCATTCGCCATCATTTCAAAAAAGTCAGACCCTAAAACGTAACACAAAAAAATGATCCTAAGCCACCCCTGCTTCCTATGCTGGTACTGCATCTCAAGATCTAATCCCACTTGGCTTGGGGAAAGTCTGAGTAAGTGCTTTCTCACTCACCTTTTCCATAGGGCTATCACTCTGGACTCTTTTCCCAGCTTTCTCAGGCATGACCTTCGGGCACCAAGAAAACAGGAGGAGTCATGCAGGCTAGGAGAAGGGCACAGGTCCCAGGAAGTTTGGGCTGGAGATGTGGCAGTGTTGTGCAAATTGGAGAGAAAGGAGCTATTTATGCTTCTCCTGCTTCCAAGCACCTACGGGTTCAGGAGCCAAGTCCTCTCTCCCCAGGGGCCCTGCAGCAGATGCAATCCTCTAGAATTAATGTGACCTTTCCAGGACTGGAAGAGTCCTGGGGGACTTACACGAGGAGCTGTTGGACTCAGTGGAAGCTGGAGGAACATAAACCAAACACTGGGGTCAAAGATGTGATGTGGAGTTCACTGGCTTCCTCCAACCTGGATTGAGGAAGTGGAGGGGAGTGAGAGTGTGGGTGAGAACGAATGCATGGTGTGCAAAGTGTGTGTGAGTGGGATTATGTGCAAGCATGTGTGTGAATGTGTTTCTCTTTTTGGGGAGTGTGTCTCACAAATAATAAGTTTCTCTGAAGGAGACAAAATCAAAACAAATACTCAAAAAGTACAAATGGTGCTCACTGTTTCCCGCTTTGAGACCCCCCACTCAAGCCCCCTTTGCGTGCAAGCTCCACGTGCTCTCATAGGCATACATGCATTACAAGCTCTCATATGCATGCACACTCCACAGGCTCTCAAACGCATGTGCATTCCACAATCTCACATGCACCCACATTCTCACACTCATATAGCACCTCATTTAAGTAAATTAAAAAACACTCAGTGTTTTTAATATTTTTTTTCTGAAAACTTAAAAAGCATATCTTTTGGGGTATTTCAAGGAATAGAACTCAGTGCTCACACATGCAAATCAAGTACTCGGCCAGAAAAAATACATGAAAATCTAATACTGAAAATTATTTGGGAAATGCTAAAGGAATTCAAAGTAGTTACATGATTTCATCGTTCCTTGCAGCTGCAAAGTATACCAAGTATTCCATTGTGTACATATATCGCATCTTCATAATCCACTCATCTGTCATTGGATACTTGTATTGATTCCATATCTCAGCTATTGAACTGAGTGCAGCAGTGAATAATGGTCCTGGGATTAGATGCCCCAGAGTGGAATTGCTGGGTTATATGGCAGTTAAAAGCTAAGTACTTGGAACTTTCTTCTTTTTTCCACAGGTGTTGTACCAGGCAACATTCCCACCAGCAGTGGATAAAAGTTTATTTTTTCACCATATCCCCACAAGGCAAGAATTGACAAACTATTGCATCTAGTAAATCAGGATGAAAATAAAATAAATCACAGATTGCAAGAACTTCTCCAAATGGGATTAAATTTTTATCATTTAGCTAAAAAGAGTAAGTCACATCATATTTCTTTTTTTAATTTTTATTAAAAGACTGTTATCTACAATGTTATTGGTAGTGTGACAACTACCACCCCACCGCTGCCTGTCAGCTTGACACGCATATTACAATGTTTCAGCAACTGCAGCCAATATCTCATGGTTTCAGTGTTGTTGAGTCTGTGTTTTGGATATATTATTATACCTATATCGCCAGTGTAACTTGAGCCCTGATGCCTGCTCACACATTACTTCTTATTCTCTAATTCCCCCTTGATTTCTTTCCTTCTCTGTCCTTCTCTCCAAACACTGAGGTTAAAGGTGAACTAGGCGTCTCCCTTTTAATGCAGTACATTTTCTCATGTAGTATTATATGAACCACAGGAAAGTGAGATTATCCTCTTTGTCTTTCTTCTTCACTCAACAGTTCCAACAATGTCGCAACAAATTTTATGATTACAACATTCCTTGCAGTGCAGTTTTCCCCTGTGTATATTACCATACCTTCATAATCCACTTGTCTGTGACTATTTCAGCTACTGTAGTGAATGAAGCAATGAATAATGTTGTGCACATATCCTTTTGAGAGAGTGTTTTTATGTCCTGGAGGTAGGTGCCTCAAAGCGGAATTGCTGACTCCTATGGCAAATCAATTCTAAGTTTACTGAGAATTCTACATACCATTTTCCACAGGGGTTGTACAGATAACATCCGCACCAGCAGTGTATAAGAATTCCTTTTTCACAATATCCCAGCTAACACAGGTTATCCCTGCTAATTTTGATATGTGCCATTCTCACTGTGAGAGATGGTATCTCATTGCCGTCTTGATTTAGATTGCCCTGATGACCAGTGATGCTGAGCGTTTTTTCATGTGCCTAATGGTTACTCGCCTGTCTTCCTCTAAGAAGTGTCTATTTATTTCCTCTCCCCATTGATAGGGGTTTTCAATGTTGTTGTTGAACTTTGTGAGTTCTTTATATATCCTGGATATCAAACCTTTATCTGATGTGTTGAAAACAAATACTTTTTCCTATGGACTTCTGCAACTGTAGTTGCAGTGCCCACAAGGCTTAGAGCATCCACCCTAAGTACCCAAGAGTCATATATCCACCCTGGGTTGCTGCTGGAGCTCCAGTCCTGTGATCCACATAACAGAACAGAGACAAGGAGACTCCTGTTCCCAATGCTTCTTCTCTTATGTTGAAATCCCTCTAGCAAAGCCCTCTTAAATAAAATTGGGCAAAAGAGAAAGACATGGCACTTCCTAGCTGCAGCCATTGCTGAAAAGAAATTAGACTGTCATCAATAACGGCTTGAAAAGAAATCACGTTTTTGTCAAAAAAAAGAGAAAAATTGTTTAACCATTAACCATTAAAATGCCCATTCTTTTCATTAAGTGACCCAGAAGGACATATCAAATTGTTTATAAAGACTATCTCATTTAAAAATATTTAGAAAAGTAAAATATTCAGAGAAATTTCTAACATAAGAAAAGAGAAAACTACTGACACAGGGTCCGACATAGAACCAGCTGTACTCTCCAGCTCTTTCACTCTTGTGTAGATTGTTCAAGCACAAAGTCAGAGGAGATATGTTGATACTCCAACAGAGGTACCAAAGACCTTGTTCCCTTGGATTCTTTTGTACTCGATGGTTGGCACGCTGAGCCTGCTGTGCCCAGCAAGCTTCTTGCTTCTTCTCTATGCATTCGGAGAAGCAGCCAGTCTTCCAGACTCCATCTGAAAGAGTGAGCTTGCTACACCTGTCATAGAGCATTTGTTGGGGAGAATATAAGCAGGATGACAAGAGGACAGCAGCAAGGAACTCAGAGTTATAGCTCTGAGTGTGAGGAAGGAGGTGTGCCCAGGCATGGAACCCTCAATCTTCTGGAAGCCCATTCCTTAGAGGCACTTTCTGGTGTCTCTAGTTCTCAGAGCTCCCTGCAGAGACTCCTGGTTAGAAAAATGACCCCTGGCTACTTCTTACCTCCAAATACATATATAAGCTTTTTGCTCTCCTAACCAGAAAACTTATTATCAGAGCCACTTTATACCTGGACAGTGTTGCTTAAGGATTTTAATCAGGTTTCCAGAAGAACAAAAGTAGAACACTAATCCAAATGCATACCGACATAAAAGTATTCATACGTTGTACACTGCAAATACCTTGCAATTTTATTTGTCCACTACAACTCAAGAAAGCTGCAAGAGTTATTCCATAGTAAAAAATTCTACAAAAAGGAAATCTTTTATTAATTCTTTACTCATACATAAAATTTTAAAAATACATAATAAGCAAATGAGGTAGGTTAAACTATTTTCATTATCTGAGGGACATGTTAGTAGCAAAACCAGGAGCAAACTAAAATGCATTTCTTCTCGGGAAAGAATTGTTATCATTAACCCATGCATGAAAAAGAAAAGAACTGAGAGTGTGCTCATAAACACTTCTTTGAAAGGCTATTCAGAAATATCATTAAAATAAACTTACACGTTTTTAAGTGTTGGATATTTTGGGGTTTTTTGTTTTAGAGATACTAGAAGTCACTGTTAAGCAGGGAATTTCCTTACAGAACAATTACCCTTTGTCCCCAATACTAGTTCAAAACAGAGTAAATAATCCATGTTTATGCTTTTTTCTTTTGTTTTTGTTTGGGAGTCACACCCAAATGTGCTACTACTGCCAGTGCTCTTGGACAATATGAAGCGCCAGAGATCTTCTTCTCTGAACTATTTATACAGTCCCAATAATTCATGATTAAAGCGGTGTTTAATCATGTGTCTTTATTCTTTCCCCTTTTCCTACAGCTAAAGAAATACTGCATTCGGTTCAAACGTTCATAAAATGTGAGTAAATGAACTTGGAGTCAGGGAGTGAATATGCCTGTAAGCAATTCAAGCACCAAGGAGATGGGAGAAGGTCAGAGTTCGATCTCCAGGCACTCAGAGGCATCTTGCTCTCCTACTTGTTCTTGTTCTACTTAAAACTGACAGTCAAAGATCAATGATATGAAACAAGCTGTCAGCCTAGGTGCTGAGATTCTGAGGCCAAGTTCTCAGTTCTGGCAGTGTTTACATCTGAGTCAAGCACATGACCACAGATCACTAAAGGTCAGACACAGCCCTGCAGCTGCCCTCCTCAGTGGCTGCACATCTCCTTTTCCTCCGAGTCTGTGGACAGGAGACTTGAGGGTGCCATGGATATCAATCAGAGGTCATGACTTTGGGGTGTGATCATACATTTTTATTTCTTATAGATGTGGAATTTGATATCTTATATCCCTAAAACTGCCTCAGTTTAGCCCATATCTTGTCTTGATATATCTGTGATCTTTCTTATGATTCCTCATTTATTAAAAGAAAACCATACACAACAAGTGTGGTCCTGCGCAGAAAATACCAAACTGGATTAAAATAAGAGATCCTGAGAGATTAAAAATTATGCATGGTAGGATTTCAAATTGGCTATATTCTATCATATACTCCACAAATTTTAGGGGAATTTGTATTTTAATTCAGAACCCCCATGATTACTTTCCTTCTTCTCTTCTTCTTTTGCCCCTTTATTCCTTATTTCTGTCAGGGATTGAACACATACTTCCTCCCGTGCAAAAAGCAGGTGTTCTACAGCTGAACATCCCCAACCCCTAGTGATTCTTTTACCCCCCACTTTGTATAAACACCATAATTTACAAAGTTGTTCATGATGATGTGTTATGGGCATTCAATATTTCAAACCACTACCACTGCCACCACCACTGTCATCTTCCTTCCACCATTGTCTCCATTTTCCCGACTACCCCTCAGGCCTACCCCCATTGAAGGCCCACAATAACTTATTTTTTGTTGCTTATTACCACTAAGTTGTTCATGGAATTATCAAAAATACTCCAGTAAAATAAGATTTGTAAAAATTGTTGTATCTCACCATGGGGACATTAAGTCCTTAGCTAGTGTTGCTAGTTGCGCTTTCTATGTTAATGCTTCTGTTAATTGAGCTTAGTTGGCCTCTGCATTACATTTCCAACCAATCTGGTGTCTCCTACTGGATGCTTAGTATTGTAGATTTAGAGATGTCACATGACTGTGTGCTCCAAAAAATCCAAAATATTTAACTGGAGCTTACATGTTGGTGGCAGTGGGACGTGGGTGTGACTGTGGGGCCTTTGGTAGGGCAGGAACTTGGCTTAATCCCCACCCCCACCCCCGAGATCACCAGAGATGTCTCAACTAGAACAGATATATCTGAGAAATTTTTGTGACTACTTTTAATTATGAGTCTCTGTCGCAGGACCAGTGGAAGAGTACGGCAGTGGAGGTAGAATATGGGCCCCCAATGACTCCAAAGCAGCTAATTCAACCTTAGAAAACTCCTATACAAGATCAAGGATTCATAACCTTGGGTTTTTTCCAAAGTTTCCCAGATTCTATTTAGAGAAGCTATGCACTAATGATAGTTGTGCCTATTTTAGGATTCACTATGTGTCACCATTAAACCCAAGAAGATCCTTTCTTCCTCCCAAGCTGAGGTGTGTATCAACCAGGAGCATCCCTGAGAGAGAAGCACCTGCCCAACACCGCCTTCCTGAGAGCATCCTTCACCTCCTTGTTCCTCAGGCAGTATATGGCAGGATTGAGAAATGGTACGATGACAGTGTAAAGCACAGAGATTATCTTGTTGTAGTTGAATGTGTACATAGCTCGGGGCCGTGCATAAGTAAAGAGAGTGGAGGAATAGTAGATAACAACCACGGCCAGATGAGAAGCACAGGTGGAGAAAGCTTTGTGGCGTCCCTGTGCAGTAGGAATCCTCAATATGGTTGCAATAATGGCAGCATACGAGGAAACCACAGCGAGCAAAGGAAGTAGGATCATCACCAGGGCCAAGAGGAAGTCCACTAGCTCCGCCTGCTCCTTGTCTGAGCAAGTGAGGTTAAGCAGTGGGGAAATATCACAGAAAAAGTGGTTGATGATGTTGGGGCCACAATAGGACAGTCGAGAAATAAAGAGAAGCTTCATCATAGAACTGAAGAAGCCACTCCCCCAAGAAGAAAGAGCAAAGCGAGTAGCCAAGCTGGAGGACATGAGAATAGGGTAACGCAGGGGCTTACAGATGGCCAGGTAGCGGTCATAAGCCATGACTGCCAACAAGACACATTCAGTGCAGGCCAGTGCAATGAAGAAGTAGAGCTGGGTCATGCAGCCTACATAGGAGATCTTCCGATTCTGTGTAAGAAAAGCTCCCAAGAGTCGGGGAACTGTGACATTGATGTACCATAACTCCAGAAAGGAGAGATGGCCAAGGAAAAAGTACATTGGACGATGGAGGCTTGGCATGAGCCAGACTGTGGACACAATGAGTACATTCTCCAGCAAGGTCATCAGGTACATTGTAAGGAAGAGGGCAAAGAGAAGCAGCTGTATAGAGGAGGAGGTGGGGAAGCCCACCAAAATAAACTCTGCCACGTGTCCTCCACTCCAGTTCTTCATAATCTCTATCCACGTGGCTGCCTGTAAAACAGGAGTGTATTGAGTAACAGAGACTGCATTTTACCACTTCACGTAGATCACAGACCTCTGGAAAATCTCAATGATGCGCCTCCAATGCTTTTATCACGCTTGTCTCCTCACCTTGTTGTTTCCTTGCTCCTCAAGGAAAAACTTTTCAGAGCTGAAGGTTCTACTCATAACTTGGCAATATTAAAATGATTTGTGAAAAATTTCTAACTTATTTATACTAAACTCAGAGCAATTCTCACTATTTTAGTTCCTTCATTTCCCTCAAACTCCTAATCCCTGTTGCCCCTTTGTAAAATAGTCATTACATGAATGAATAAGAGAAGGGGGCTAAGCAAATTTGAGCTTGACACTGCAACTCTTGCAAGGAATCAGATGAAAAGGTAGTAGAAATGAGCAAACATTATGGAGTTATTTTGCAATATAACTTGGAAGGAGGGAGGCTGGTTGGGAAGAATTGGGGGAATGGCCCAGGATGAGTAGAGTCCTGCTCCAAATTAAGTCGCTCCCCATCCATGTTACAAGAGTGTCTGAGTACATTCTCTATCCCAGAGTAGACTGTCTCTTTCCCAGGGATCATAGGGTCACTGAAAATGTCCTAATCCCTAGGCCTGTAAACGTCACATCATAGGATCTGGAAGATGAAAGTTAAGGACATTAAGAAGGGGGAGTATCCCAAATTCACTAGTCTGACTTTAAGCTCTGCTCTATGGTTCCTCTGAAGAGCTCCTAAGGAAGAAGCTGCACAGAGATGAATGAGCAGAGTGACATTTGAAGGTGCTAGCCAGGAGACTAGGGTAAGAAAATAGTGGCCAATATCTCCTCTGAAGCCTGGAGGGACAAAGAGCGACCCTCACACAGCTCCTGTCAGGAGAAGCTTTTCATACCTGCCTTTGGCCCTGGACCTTGATTTCAGACTGTGGTCTCTGAAAGGAAGTCTAAATCTCTGCCATTTTAAGCTACCAAATATGTGGTAGTTTGTTACAGTAGTGACAGGAATGCTAAAGAGCTTGGGAGAAGACATTGTGGATCAAACTATCTGTGTTTCCGTTTCCTCACTAGGTCCCTGTCAGTATCTCTGCCAGAAAATCTGCAGGGTGTGGCACAGAGCCAAGATCTTACTTCAGAACTAGAGATTATCAAGCATTTCCGTTTCAGCCAGAACCTGAACACTCTTCTTCACAAATTTTTCTTAAAACAAATTTACAAACAATACGCAGTTAGAATTTTGTTAACTTCTATTTTATATCCCATATTAAAATGGAGCCAGAAAAAAAAATAAAAAATAAAATAGTTCCCTGGAGGTGATCAGAACTTTGTTCTTCTCTAAGGATCTCATTCCTGGAAGTGCTTGGTGGATCATATGTGATGCTTGAGGTGGGGGAGGTGTAGGGAGAATTGAATCTAGGTTAGCTGTGTGTAATGCAAACACCCTGTCCACTACACTGTATCTCTGACCCAAAAAGTAGCGATAGCACAGCGGGTAGGGCGTTTGCCTTGTAAGCGGCCAACATGGCTGACCCAAGTTCGATTCCTCCGCCCCTCTCGGAGAGCCTGGCCAGCTACCGAGAGTATCTCGCCCGCATGGCAGAGCCTGGCAAGCTCCCCGTGACGTATTCGATATGCCAAACACAGTAACAACAAAGTCTCCAATGGAGACGTTACTGGGCCCGCTCGAGCATGCAATCAATTTAAATAAACACTTCATTAAGCAATAAATAAATAAATGAATAAATTAATTAATTAAAATGGTACCAGACAGAATTTCCTAGGCATTGTATTGTATCACTCCTTTGTATGTTCTGTGAAATCTGAAAATTGTAGGTGCCCTCAGATCTTACTTGATATTGTATACATCTGTTTGTCTTTAGAAAATAGGTAATCCACAAGATTTTTCTCAATGCATTCTTAATCCATGTTACTAGAAGCCTGTGCCCAGCAGAAGGAAAGCAGGGAGACAGGAGCAATGCCTCCTCCAGCTGACAACCCTGGTCTCATTCTTAGGGGAGATGGAATTTAGAGAATGATGTCTGTGGGATGTTTCCTCCAGAAGCATAGACTTCCAGGTTTGGAAATACAACTTAATGTGGCAGATGCTTTCCAAGAAAGAATGTGCAGAGGCAGGATGGACAGCATTGAAAAGATGCCTAAGCTTTGGGGTCAGGTCATAAATACAAATTAAAATAATACTAATACTAATACTAATAATAAAGTTGAATGCCCCTGAAACCACATCTGGAGATTCAGGTGCTGAGACAGTGTGGGCAACATCAGGAAATTTGAAAAGAGGAATTTCTTCCCCTATATCAGCTCAGTATGAGTTCTGGGCAATACTCGGCAACTGTACTACAATATAGAGGAATGAATTTTCATGGATTTGTATTATTGTGAATAATTTACTCATTCACCTACACATTTTGTACAATTAAAAGTTGAATGTAATGTGAGTAGTTATTTCCAGTGGTGGCATCACAAGAAGTTTGGTGTGGATTTTTTCAAGCTTCATCCAAAACTGCACTGCGCCTCCCTTCTCCCAGTTCTTGCACCCCCCTGGTCTTCCCTTCACAGAAATTCACACAATAAACTGATCCCCCATTATTTTCCCTCCAGACTCTGGGTCCCCTTCTACTTTTCCCGCAGAGACTCCACCCAGACACTAGCTTCCCCTTCACCACCACCTCCCCACCCCCCCACCAGGCACTGCTTCCAGACGCCAGCTTTGATGGGAATTATGTCTGCCTACAACTAGGTGCATCAGTGTGTCATGTGCATGGGACTTATGCTTTGTTCTCACACCCTAGTCTCTATTCCTCTAACTACTTTTTTCCTGGTTTCCTTGGAACCCCAGTGTTCCTCCATGGGCACCTCAAGCCTATAATCTCAGTCCCTCCTAAGGCAGATTTCCTGAATGTAACACTCATATGTGACAAGTTCTACAGCACAGCCTCTGGATAGACAGTTTTTATTAATCACCAATAGTGACCAACCAGTGAGGACCTCAGAGCTCTCTCATTGTGTCTCCAGAGCAGCCTTTTATCCAGAGTCTCCCTAAAGTATGTGACATTGAGGACTCTAAGGCTCAGCTGGAATGCGCATCTTAGGACCACAAGGTGACCATCAGGTCTATGCTCTCCCCTGCTTCAGCCACCCAGCCCCACAGTTACTCATCTCCAGCTTCACACATGAATGAAGGAAGCAATGACAGTGTTCTTGGCAGACTTCCCCAGTGACTCCTGGCTGGCTGCTCTCTGGATCGACCAGGACTCTTGGAACAGCTCCCTGGACTGGTTTTATGTTAACCTACCCCTTTCCTTTGAGAGACCATAAACCCTACTCATGTCTGTACCCTCACTCAGCTCAGAATTGTTCCCATAAAATTTTCTAATGTGCATTTATTGAATAAGCTAATAATTATATAGGGGGATGATTTAGAAGTGTTGTAAATGAATGTGCCTTTTTGATTAGAGGTAGAATGTGAACTTCTTTTCTTACTCTCTAAACATTACTGTGGCCTTTGCCATTCCGTTTCATTAGTCTCTTGGCCAGCAGAGATCACTGAACTGAGACTGCTTGACCCACAGTGAAAAACAGAGGTGTTTGGCAAAACTGGTGATTCCGTACCTGAATGGGCCAGAATCCAGCAGACTGCATCAAGAAACCCACATCTGCTATCTGTTACAGCTTGACTCTCACTCCCCTTTGTGACATAGTCTAAACTAACCCCCTTTTTTCCCCAGCAGACAACCCCCCAGGACACATTGCACTGGACTCTACAAACAAACAAACCACTCCATTTTCAGATAAAAGAAAATATTTTTGGTTTTCTTGAAATATTTATTGGAGCACCAGATATTAAGTAAATTGTAATTTACTTAGAAAGTCTATGGAACACCAATAAAGACATTCTGGAGCCATCGGGTTGCAACTTTGGCATTAAAGTGTCCTGGTGTGTGGGAAAAATAATAATGATTTGGGTTAGGCAATAGTACATCAGGGAGGCTGGAGCGATAGCACAGTGAGTAGGGTGTTTGCCTTGCATGTGCCCAACCAGGGTTCGATTCCCAGCATCCCATATGGTCCCCAAGCACCGCCGGGAGTAATTCCTGGGTGCAGAGCCAGGAGTAACCCCTGAACATTACTGGATTTGACCCTAAAGAAATTTTTTTAAAGATAATATTGATTTGTGTGTGAGATGCTGACTCTTCTTTGTAACAGCTATTGAGTTTAAGGGCAAATGGCAGAGAGATGCACTTAAGATTTTCTAATTTGGTGATTACACATCTAGATTGCTATAGATTATCCGGCATAAACTCAAACAAGTTTGATCATGGCAACAGAAACAAGCTATGTCCCTGAATAAAGCTACATGGATGGTGTGTGCAGGAACAAGAGTGTGTATCTTAAGATCTTCTCTGTAGGAAAGTTAAAACCAGTAAATAGATTAGAAAATTTTGTTTAATGTGTTGACAGTGTCAACATGGACTAAATGTAGAAAGTGGGACAAGATCTGGCCCAGAGCCTGGAGGTGGCTGCTCTCAGAACAAACATAATTAATCCTGAGTCTCCTACCTCTGCCCTTGGCTTTGTGAGTTTTACTTCCCATAGATGAGTGTCCCATCCAAATGGCCACAGCTACACAGATCTCACCATAGTGGAGCTCAGACCATCACTCAACTCTGGGACCATTGGAAGTAAATTTCTCAGGCATCCACTCCAAGAACATGGGACATGTGTAGACACAGGGTTGGCAGAAGGAGCAGTCGGAGTGACTAAATTTTTTTAGTTTGTAAAGCAACTGAACAAGTGGAGAAATCCATGAGTTTTCCAGGATTAGGGAAAGGATGAAGGACCTGAAACCCTCTCACCTGAGTGAGGAAAAATTCCTCACAGACTCCACAGTTTTTCCATCCTTTGCCTTTGCTCTCCTACCTGGTCTTTGTCAAGAGGCTGCTTCCCTCTAGCTTCTGGGCTGTACAAGCAGCCCTATCCACCCTCCTTTGATGCTGCTACTTCCTGCTGGTCTTTGGTCTTTGTGAGGCTGGAACAGATGTTGGCAGGAACAGCTCTCTCCCCGTATCACCAGGGACATGGTCCCACAAGGTTTATTTTCGTAGTGAACTACCTCTTTAAGCAAGAATGTCCAACTTTCCTCAGGGAACTGTCAAAGCATCCAAGCCAAGTCTGAAGGGACATGGTCCTGGAGAAAAAAATGAAGTCCTTGGGTTTGCAGCCTATAACACAATTTCAAGCCATCTTCAGAGGAGCTAAACAGGTGGTTTATTAGCATGGTCAGAAGATCCAAGATTAGAGGCCAGAGAGATAGTACAGAAAGTAAGACTTACCTTGCAGATGACATACCTGAGTTTGACCCCGAACACTGCATATGGCTCTCCACACCCCACCAAAGTGACCCCTGAATACAGTGACAGAAGCAAGCCATGAGCATAGTCAGACATTCTGATCATCCCCCAACAAAAGAAAGAAAAGAAAAAAGGAAATGAAATGACTTATGAAACCTACATCTTTATTGAGGAAATTGTTTAATAGAGTTATTGACAAATTCATTCTTCTTACATCTTTTGAGAGCACATTTTTTAGACAATAGTCTCAGGAGAAGGCAAACACGTAAAGTAAATAGTAAAATAGTGAAGTAAAAATTTTAAAAGAAGTGAAAGATAGCTTGTCTTTTGTTGAGATGCAGGTAGAACACATGAATAGCATATTTTTAATCAGATTCTTTTTGTCCATGTTTGTGTGAGAAAGAAAAATCTGGTTTTCCCCACCACAGGAGAAAGGCTCTTTTCCTGTTCACACTTCGACAGCAGATGAATAGCATTCCAGTGATAAGATGAGTCAGGATAGACAGAGAAATACTTTCTGGTTCTTGACCCAAATTTATTTTTATTTTATTTTATTTTATTTTGGTTTTGGGGTCACACTCATAAATGCCAGGTGTTACTCCTGGCTCATGCACTCAGGAATTACTCCTGGTGGTGCTCGGGGGACCATATGGGATGCTGGGAACCGAACCCGGGTCGGACGCGTGCAAGGCAAACACACTACCCACTGTGCTATTGCTCCAGCCCCTTGACCCAAATTTAAATGTGTTTCTGAAAATGATGATTTTTCTCTTTCTCGTAATTCTGGCTTCCTAGTGCAGCTCATGTGCACTGATCCTCAACTTCTCTGCATCCTGAGATGATCTGCTTTCATCGTTCTTGCCTTGGGAGCTGCTGAGCCCCCAGCCCTGACCTGTCAAATAAATGCCAGTGGCCTTTGTGGGAATTGATACTGGGCAAGGGTTTGCTGTGGAGTTGACTGCCCCCCCCCCTTGCGGCAATAAAGGAAGCTTGTTCTACTTCTAAATGATGGTGCTACACATAGCAGTGGGAAAGGACCGTGCATGCCATGAAGGAGAGTGCCAGTGGCAATGAGCATTGGCTGACGTCGGGAGAAGGCGATGACTCTCACGACTCACAAGGACAAACATGACATAAACAGAACTCCATCTGGATGCTCTAACGCAGGGGTGGGCATCCTGACTTGGGGATGTGGCCTAGAAAGTGGTCTCTGTTCAAATGATAAATAACAAAATTCAATAACACAATAAATGCATAGGTTCAGTGGATTTAATAGGAACAGAATCCGAAAAAAGAGAGGGCCAGCTAGAGAATAAGTGAGCTATCCAGGAAGGAAAAAGACCAAATGTTGTCTCCAGGGAACCCAGCAGTCTCACAGTCCAAGAGCATAAACCAGGGAGTTTGAGAGAGGAGTGCATGAAAAGGAAAAGGAGAAAGTCCCTTTATTAGTAAAATAGAAAGAAAAAGCTTCTTTTATTTTTGAGTCTGGAGCCTAAGTCTCAGGAGCCACGATTCTTTTCTGCATCCCATTTCTCCTACATCCTGAATGTTCCCATTCACCACCACACAACCCAATCCTTTATTTAAGGACTACCCCGGCCACCTTCTCTGCAAGCTGCCATGCTGTGGTCAGATTCTTAAGCTTTGTTTTGCTTTATTTGGTAATTTGTTTTTGTTTTAAGTTGTCCATGATTATCTGCCTTATCTCACTCAGCATGACCCCCTCATGTCTGTGTGTGGCACATGCGGCATGTGCTTTTTGTCGTTCGATGTTCTCTCATATGGAAGCATCACATTCTCTTATCCAGCCATTTGCCTAGAGCACAAACTTCCCCAAGTGTTGGCTATTGTGGCAGCTTTTATAGGAACTTGCTGGGTTATCTTTGAATATCTGTTTGAAATTTATTTGCATAAACACCGAGATCAGTTTGAGACTCTGAATGATCAGTTTGAGGCTCTTCGTGTTCCTAGAACGAACGAACAGACACCATTGGGCAACACTAGTACGCGACAGGGACAAATGGAGACGTTACTGGCTCCCGCTTGAGCAAATTGACGATTAACGGGAAGTCAAGTGATCAAGGGATCAAACACCGAGATGTAAAAAAAAACTGGCTCATGTAGTATTTCTAGTCTTAATATTGAGAAATCTTGATGTTCTCTATAGTGGCTGCACTCAAATGCAGTCTTACCAGTAATGGATGAAAGCTTCCTTCTCTCTCCATTGTCACCTGCACTTGTAATTTCTTCTTTTTGAATAACACCATCCTAAATTATATGAACTGACAGATCCTTATGCTAATTTGCTTTCCCCCTGGTGATAAGTGATGAGGTGTATCTTTATGTATTTCAACCATCTCCATATGTATTTTTGAGAGAAATATCTTGGAAAAAATGTCGACTAGATGCTTCATCCAGTTCAGAAGGTTGATTTCTTGTGAATTATGCACTGTATGCACCATATACATATATACATAAATATATATGTTTGGGTGACTTTAATAGCATGGCTCGGGGCCTCTAGGGATGTTCCCAGTGATGCTCAGAAGACCAATTGGGCTTGGAATCAAACCTGGGTCAGTTACATTCAAGGTATATGTCTTAACCCACTGTACTCTCTCTGTCCCTGTTTATATCTTTGGTATATTTATCCTTTGTCAAATAAATGATTTTCAGATATCTTCTTTTAGGGAGACCTCTTCAGATCCCGCAATCATCTCTGAAGACACCCCTGTACAAAAAAAAGATGCTATGCTTCCCTTAGGCCCAAACATCTTTTCTTGTCATATTTTTAGATATCATGACTTGGTACTGTTTTTGCTTTAACATTTGCATTTTAATATCTTCATATATGTCTACAGTGGGCCTATTTTAAACTTGCCTACAGCTTGCTCCAGTCTTGAAACACATGGTCTACATTCTTCTGGTTGCTTATTTGGATCAACGCACTGAAGTCAGAACTAGATAGTATTTGGAAGGGCACAGTCATGAACAGCTTTCCTTATACCTATTAGCATCCATTCACCATAGACAGCTCACAAGCACATATGTCAACCCTACATGCACAAACAAATAGTGGTGATTAACTTAGTGCACCTGCAATAGTGATGGCTTATCTCCCAGAAGGCATAGCCAGGATCTCACAACTCTGTCTCCATCATACATGTGGAGGGGTTTGGAGCACTGCTGATTGGTGGCCACAGGGATGTTTTTCCTCTGTCCAGCCATGGTATACACATCAGAGGTTGAGTGGCAGACCCTATCTGTAGGAACAGTCTGTAGAAAATCAGCCTACTTTCTGGATGAGCTAAGTAACTGATTCTGAGAGTTCACAGCTCATACTTGGTCCCTCGATTCCCACACATTAATCTCGCTGGAAATAGACAATGGCATGGAGCCATCATATCCCATTGAGTTGGGTGTTGGGGTGGGGGAGTGGAGCAGACAATCAGGTAGGCAACAATAATAATCCACGACTATTTTCTCAAGGAACCCAATCCGACTTCCCAAGCACCTTTCTTAAAGCATTCTTCATGTCTTTGTTTCTAAGACTGAAGATGAGGGGGCTGAGGAAAGGAGTGATGACCGTGTAGGGGATCGCAGTGAAGATATCTTCACCCCCAGAGGCTTCTGGCTTTAGGTAGACAATGGATGCGAAGCCAAAGTGAATAAGAACCACTGTGAGGTGGGATGCACAGGTGGAAAATGCCTTCTGTTTGCCCTCAGTGGAGGGGATCCTGAGGACAGTGGAAAGAATGAAAACATAAGTGAGGATGATAAGTAAAAAGGTGCCCAGCAGACCAGACACAGAGATCACAGTCACTACAATTGCAGTGCGGTCACTGTCAACACAGGACAGCTTCACTAGAGCTCGCATATGACAGAAGAAATGCTGGATATGGTTGGGGCCACAGAAGGAGCCCTGGAAGATCAGCGTGGTCTCTACTAGAGAGATCAAGAAGCCACCAACCCAGGCAAAGGCTACCAGTCGCCCACAGACCACGTTGGTCATTAAGAGTGGATATCTGAGGGGATTGCAAATTGCCAAGAAGCGATCATATCCCATCAGAGTGAGGATAATGCAATTGGTACCACCAAGTCCCAAGAAGAAGAGCATCTGTAGGCCACACCCAGCGAATGAAATCCTCCTGCTTCTGGTGAGCAGGTCGGTCAGCATCCTGGGGATGATGGCTGCAGTGTAGCAAGTCTCAGAGAAGGAGAGTGCACTGAGGAAAAGGTACATGGGGATGTGAAGATATCTGTCGGCCCATGTGAGACCCATGATGGCCAGGTTACCTGTAAGGGTGAGCAGGTAGAGGCCAAAGAAGATCACAAAGAAGAAGGTCTGCACTTGGGGGTAAAGGGAAAATCCCACCAGGATGAATTCCATCAGGACAGTCTGGTTGGTCTTCATTGTGGCACTGTCTGAAATGAAAAGCAGGACAGATGCTTAGGGTTATTTTTCACAACTGATTTTCATTTTGTTTGCAAAACACTATGTCAATAAAGTCTTTTTCTAATTTCAATACATTCATTTCTCCGCTGTTTGGCAAATAAGTACTGGTTACTCACCATATGACAAGAAGGCTCTACTTTGTGTATGCTTTTGTCAGTGGAAATATATGTAGGGAAACGTACTCTAGTGGATGTCAAGATGAATATTTAGTGCATAAATGTGAGCCAGACTTTGTCTCTGTTTCTGGACTCTGTTTCTGAACAAGCAGCCGACATCAGAGTCAGGGACACAGGCAGCAGCATCCATGTGATACGTGGTCTGTGAACAGCCACAGGAGGAACCTGGTGAGCAACTGAGAATTGGGGATCATATCTGGAGGATAGCTGATAATCGATAAAGAAATTCAAGGTTTCTTTAATCAGAAAGATGATTTAGTTTCCAAAATATTAAAGAAAATAAAATCTTTCTTCGCCTACTTGGAGGAGAAGAAAGAGGGAGATGGAGTAGCCCAAGACCCTCAGTGCCAAAAGCCAATCAGAGTATGTGCTTGTGTTTAAGCATATTTTTCATGCAGGATGGTTCTAGTGTCCACAATACTTCTTTCTCCAGTGTCAATGTCATCTTTTGAGACAGTGTTGTCACTCTGTGGATTCTATGCTGAACCCTGTTTCCTCTTATCCTCCAGCAACTAGTTGCAGCTTCTTCTTATATTTAACACAATGAGAACTTTGTATCAATTCAGGTTAATATTCTCCCTGTCCTACAGATTAACTTATTTAAGAATTTAATAACTAACATTTATAGATTCCACAATTTCCCAGAATCCTTCTAATGCTTATTAATTTTATTCTTCATGCATAAATATTAAGAACATACTGAGTGAGAAATATATAACATCTGTGCTTATTTCAGAAATAAGACCAGTTTGTCTGTAAATTGGCATATATGTCGCTGCAGGAAAACAGTTTAACTTTATTTGTATATTTGCTCATTTATCAGGGCTTGGGCTGGAGCGATAGCACAGCGGGTAGGGCGTTCGCCTTAAAAGCGGCCAACATGGCTGACCCGAGTTCGATTCCTCCACCTCTCTCGGAGAGCCCGGCAAGCTACCGAGAGTATTCGATATGCCAAACACAGTAACAACAAGGTCTCCAATGGAGACGTTACTGGGCCCGCTCAAGCAAATCGACGATCAACGGGAGGGCCTTTACCTTTACCTTTACCTATCAGGGTTTACTCCTTGAGTAAAGTATATAAATAGTATATTTTTTGAAGATGATAAAAAGCATTGTAAGAAAACAATTTCAAATAACTCTATCCAGCATAGAATGGTTAAACGTTTAAAAACTCTGAATCTGCTTTGTACTGTTCTTGAGCAGTGGGTTGTAAGTGGATAATATACTTTCCAACATGATAAGTGGATGTTCAGGCAAAGACTGAGCACTCTTACAGAAAAGTCTAGCCAGTCACTTCAGAGTCAAGAGAGAGTATAAAATGTTCTAAACCAGTATTACTCAACCAGCAGCAATATAATTCCTGTGTGTCCTCAATATGTTCCAAGGTGAAAATCGTGTAAACTGGGACCATGGCCTGAGAGCAGGAGTACACAGAGAAAAGTGAGAAGTGAAGAGTCAAGAAGTGACATAAAAAAAGTCAGAAAAAAGGGTAAGAAATGCTGGCCTAACCCAAAAATGGTTCAAAAAATTATCTGTAGTTCAATTCCAATTACCTCACAGTTCTCTTTGAAACTGTGGCCTCCTTGAGTGTACACGACCCTTCTGAGTTAGTGCTGCAAGAATCACATGATTCTATCTTGATTCCCTCTTGGTTTTCCTCTTCTCTCACTGTGTCTGTCATCTACCAGTGGGTCACAATTTCTCACGGAGAGCATGAGGATGTTCTCTGTCCTCCTGTCTGAAGGCAGACCACAGTGGCAGTGTCCAGGGATGTCTCCCCATAGGCTTCTAGGAAAAAAATCTCCTGAGGTCCTCATGAAACCCTCTGGACCAAGCTACACTTGCAGGTGTTCTTTACTTTCCCCTGCAAACAGCTTCCTGAAGTCTCTGAAAGTGCTTTTAATTATTGTAACCTTGAAGAAAGGCAATGGTAAGGCTTGTCCAGAGAGAGAGTAATGCAGGTAGGTTACTCACCTTGCACAATGATGACCTGGGTTCTATCCCCTGCACCATCAATGATTCCCTGTACACTACCAAGAACAGTCAGGAAAAGTCCTGAATAGAGCAGGGGGTGGCCCCCAAATTTAAAAACAGTGATTTTAGAACTAAAAACTAACTAAGAACCCCAGAAGTGTCAAAAAAGGAATATTATGAGGTCCAGAGCCTCCTGCCCCCGCGCTTGGCTGTCCTCGCGGGGTCCCTTGGAGGGGGGCGGATTGAGTTTCCCTCCCCGCCCCAAGAAGAGCTCCGGCAGCCAAAGACCTCCAGAACCAGCTGCCACCATGCTGAGACCACTCTCCACACGCATGAAGGTACCGGCAGAGGAACAAAGGCATGCGGGTCCCGGGGCTGAGATCTCCAAGCCTGCTCGGATCAGGGCTGAGCATCCTCCACCCAGATCCTCCATCTTCCAGTAGGCAGGGGTCACACCCACCAACTGGCCCCCTGGTGCCGTGTAATCCCATCAACAGCAAAGACCCAGAGACTATAAAACCCAGTTCCCAGAAGCGCGCTGCTGCATTTGCGGCCATGTGACATCTTATTAGCTCATTCTTACTTTGGACAACCTGTAAGAGTCTGGCAAACTCCCCATGGCGTACCCAATATGCCAAAAACCAGTAACAATGATGGGTCTCATTCTCCTAACCCTGAAAGAGCCTTGAATATGGCACTTTTTAAAACCTCAGGGCTAGGACGAAGGAGACGTTACTGGTGCCTGCTCGAGGAAATCGATGAACAACAGGATGATCGTGATCGTGATATGAGGTCCAGAGGGCTAGCGAAAAGTGTTACAGCACTTTCCTCACATACAGCAGATACATTTCAAACTCTTGCCCCACATTGATCCCCAGTATCACTAGGTGCAGCCTTGCACATTGTAGGGTGTACCCCTACCCCCAGCACCACCAGTATGGTTTGGTTATCCCCTCTACTGGCTGAGCTATACCACACACTCAGGCTCACCCTTGGGCTTTCACACTGAACCACCAGCGTGTTGACAAGGAATGACAGGGATGGGTCCCTGGACTTCCTCTTTACCACTTGGGAGACCCATTCCCACAAAAATATACATATATATATAAATTTTTTAAAAGATCTCAGCAGAGCGCACCTCCAGCCCTGCTTGCTTCCTCCACCTGGTTTGCAGAACTCTCCACCATTCTCTACACACCCCTAACCTGGAAACCAAACAGCAGCACCTCCCAGCATCCTTCAGGACTTACATTGTGGCAGGGGTGTGACCTCCGTGGCATGGGGCGTGGCCTCCGAGGCAGGGGGCATGGCCTTTCGGGACAGTGGTTGCTCTGGCAGCTATAATTTTTCTTGCCTTTCCCAGCACTCTGGACTTACATCTCAATCTCCATTACCTAATTCTGTGGAGAACATTCTGGCTATCTCAAACACATTAGGCCAATTGTCCACTAGCTTATTCTAATCTCACCAAAACACCTGTGAAGACAAGAAACTGCACAAGCCTAATACAAAAGAACACATCCTCTAAAGCTTCACTAGAGGAACACAAAAGAGAAAGGTAGAGAAAGGTATTCTAGAAGGAGTAAAAGGTGACCACCATCAACCGAGCTCATCCAGGATCCTTTCTCGCAATCAGAGGGAAATATTGATAGTTCATTGGAAGGTCCAACCTCCATATTACCACAACAGCATGAAGAAACAGCGAAAATCCCCACCACAAGGAGAGGATGAAGAAAAGATTTCAGAAGCCTCAACAGGGGTTACCCACAAATACAATCTCTCCGATAAAGAATTCAGAGATGAAATGTTGAAGATGTTCAATGAACTCAAAGAAACAGTGGAACAGGCATCCAGTAAATTAAAGGAGGACATAAAAGAAACAGTGGAATGGACAGGCAAGAAAATACAAGAAGAAATGAGAGCAGAAATAAGAAAGCTACAAACAGAAGTGTCACTAATAAAGGATTCAGTAGATGAAATAAAAAAAACTCAGTGGGTGTCCTAAACAGCAGAATGACAACAGCCAAAGACAGAATCAGTAAGCTTGAAAATGAGCTTCAAATTTTACAGGCAAAAACAAACAATGAGAAAAGACCTTAAAATAGCTCTAGGGCTAATCAGAGACCTAAGGGATGAATCCAAGACGAACAACATAAGAATCATCGGAGTACAACAAGGACAGGGAGGCAACCCCAATGAAAAAACTACAGTTAAAGATATCATTGCTGAGAAGTTCCCAGAGCTGAAGATTGCAGGCATCCAGATTCAAGGAGCCCGAAGGGTAGTAGTCAAAAGATACCCTAATAAAAAGACTTCAAGACATATTATAATCAGAATGATGGATGCCGTGGATAGAGACACAATACTGAAAGAAGCAAGGTCAAAGAAGGAAATCACATACAAGGAACACTCCTTAGATTAACAGAACACTTATCATAAAAAACCTTCTAAGCCCTAAGATAATGGTGGGATATAGTGAAAAAACTCAATGACCTGAACGCCTCACCAAGAATACTTTATCCGGCTAAACTCTCACTCAAACTCAAAGGAACGATACACTATTTTATGGATGAACAACAGCTTAGGAACTTCATAGAATTAAAACCAACCTTAAAAGAAGGACTAAAGGTGCAACTGTAAGACAAGAAAAACCCCTATAAGCACCACAAATCTCTACAGAAAGATGGCACAGTACCCCATGACAATAATGTCTCTCAATGTCCATGGTTTAAATGCACCAATTAAGAGACATAGTGTGGCAAAATGGATTAAGTAACTGAACCCAAATTTCTACTGCCTAGAAGAAACACATGTGAACTGTCAGAGCAAAGACAGACTCAAAGTTAAAGGATGGAAAACAATCCTGAAAGCATACAACTTTCAAAAAAGCCAGAGTGGCCATACTAATATCCTACAACATAGATTTCAGGTGGAAAAATATTAGAAGGGATAATGAAGGCCATTTTTGAATAATCAAGGGATATGTAGAGCAGGAAGAAATCAAACTCCTAAACATATACACACCCAATGAGGGACCAGCTAAATACTTAAAACAACTGCTAATAGATTTTAAGGAGGACATTTGGAGCAACATATTAGTAGTTGGAAACTTCAGCACCACCTTATGACCTCTGGATATATCAACAAGATTAAAACTCAGCAAGAAAACACTGGCTTTGAAGGAAGAAATAGAAGAGAGAGGGATAATAGATCTATACAGGGCTTTACATCCCCCCACCCAAACAAGAATACCCATTCTTTTGCAGTGCACGCAAAATATTTCCAAAATAGACCACGTTCTGGGTCACAAAACATACCTCAATAGAATCAGGAAGAGAGAAATTGTATGAACTATCTTTTCAGACCACAATGCACTGAAGATAGATGTTAATCACACAGAGAAAAAAAAGAATCAAATCAAATGCCTGGAAATTAAACAACTCAATGTTGAACAATGAGTGGGTTATGGAGGAAATCAAGGAATAAATCAAAAGATACCTGGAAATAAATGAGAATGAAGACACGAGTTACCAGAAACCTTGGGATGCATCTAAAGCTGTATTAAGGGGAAAATTTATAGGTCTGAAAGAATTTCTCAGGAAGGAAGAAAGGGACCACATAAATAACTTGACTTCACAGCTCAGTATCTTAAAAAGGATCAACAAAAGGACCCCAAACGAGGCCGAAGGAAAGAAATAATAAAACTTAGAGCAGAAATTAATAACATGGAAACTAAAAAACAATCTGAAAGATCAATGAAACCAAGAGCTGCTTCTTTGAGAAAATAAACAAGATTGACAAACCATTAGCAAGACTCACAAAAAAAGAGAGAGCAAGAACCCTAATAAATCAAATCAGAAAATGATAATCGTACATCACAACAGAAACCAAAGAAATTCAAAAGATCATCAGAGACTACTTTGATAGTCTGTATGCCACAAAATAATAGAACCTAGAATAAATGGAAAAATTCCTGGATTCCTATAATCTCCCAAGGTTTCTTCCTATAATCTTCCAAGATTTGGAATACCTGAATATATCTATTACTGTCAAGGAAACTGAAATTTAATCAAAAGTCTTCACAAAAAAACAAAAGCCCAGGTCCACATGTATTCACTAGCGAATTCTTCAAAAAATTTAGGACAACCCATTGCCACTTCTTCTCAAGATTTTTCAGGAAATTCAAGAAACAGGAACTCTCCCAAACAGTTTCTATGAGGCATATATCTCCCTAAGACCAAAAAAAAAAAAAAAAAAAAAAAAAAAAAAAAAAAAAACAGAGACACAACAAAAAAAAAAAAAAGAAAATTACAGGTTGATATATCTGATAAAAATGGATGCGAAGATCCTCAACTAGCGAATTGAATCCATCTCATCAAAAAGATCACACACCATGACCAAGTGGAGTGGGATTCATCGTGGAGATGCAAGGATGGCTTAACATCCTGAAACCAATCAACAAAATCCATCATGTCAACAAAAAAAGATTAAAAACCATATGATCAGGGGGTATGGTGCCACCAGCAGGTCAACATGTACCTGTGAGGTGAGTGCATCAGCAGTCTGATGGCGCCTTCAGACTTCCAGATACCCCAAAATTGCTGCTGTGCCTTTGGCCAGACCCCAAAAACTTGGAGCAAAGTTTACCAAGAAAGTAAACTGCCAAAAGTTAGGTATGTGAGAAATACACCCACAAACCACCTTCGGATCAGCTATATAATCAGAGGCGTGGCCTCTCTAGTTCCTGATTGAACTGCTTAATGGCCATGATCCCAGAGACACAGAAAGAAATCTCGAAACCCAGCGGCTTTTGGCAGAAATGCATCCAGTCCCTGCAGTAGGTTACCGGTGCTGGGCCAACCCAGGTGGGAATAGGATTTGTGCCTTGGCCTGTTCCCCCTGGCAGCCCGGTGGCCACTATCCTCCAGAGGCTACTGTACAGTCAGGTTTGGGCCCACAGTGATGAGACGCAGGGCCTTACGGGATGGGGGTGGAGCCGGTCCTTTCCTCCCCACCCCAACGAGACCTCAAGTCATCGCCCACGAATGGCCTCTCTGGTTCCTGATAAAGCTGCTTAATGGCCATGATCTCCAAGACTCAGAAACAAATCTCAAAACACAGTGGCTTTTGGCAGAAATGCATCCAGATCCCACAGTAGGTTACTGTCGCCGGGTCACCCCAGGGGGAAAAGGGTGCTGTCCCTCTGCCTGCTCCCCCTTGGTGGCTCGGTGGCCGCCATCTTCCAGAGGCCATTGGACAGTCAGGCTTGGGTCCTCAGTGACAAAACTTGTTGGGCCTCACGGGATGGGGGTGGAGCCAGTCCTGTCCTCCCACCCCAACGAGACCCCAAGTCATCGCCCACAAATGGCCTCTCTGGTTCCTGATCAAGCTGCTTAATGGCCATGATCCCTGAGACTCAGAAATAAGTCTCGAAACCCAGTGGCTTTTGGCAGAAATGCTTCCGGACCGCACAGTAGGTTACTGTCACCAGGCCACCCCAGGGGGGAAAGGGTGTTGCCCCTCCGCCTGCTTCCCCCTGGCGGCTCGGTGGCTGTCATCCTCCAGAGGCCATTGAACAGTCAGGTTTGGGCCTGCAGTGACAAGACATTTTGGGCCTCACAGGATGGGGGTGGAGTCGGTCCTTGTTCTCCCCACACCAACGAGACCCCAAGTCACCACCCACGAACGGCCTCTCTGGCTCCTATCAAGCTGCTTAACGGCCATGATCTCAGATACTCACTCAGAAACAAACCTTAAAACACAGTGGCTTTTGGTAGAAATGTGCCCAGACCCCGCAGTAGGTTACCGTCTCCTTTCCCCAGGAGGGAAAGGGTGCTGTCCCTCCGCCTGCTCCCCCTTGATGGCTCAGTGGCCGCCATCCTCCAGAGGCCATTGGACAATCAGGCTTGAGTCCTCAGTGACAAAACTTGTTGGGCCTCAAGGGATGGGGGTGGAGCCGGTCCTGTCCTCCCCATCCCAATGAGACCCCAAGTCATCGCCCATGAACAGCCTTTCTGGCTCCTGATCAAGCTGCTTAATGGCCATGATCCCAGAGACTCAGGAACAAATCTTGGAGCCCAGCAGGTTTTGGCAGAAATCCCTCCAGATTTAAGTGTTAAAATTTTGGAATTTTGGGCTGGAGCGATAGCACAGCGGGTAGGGTGTTTGCCTTGCACGCAGCCAACATGGCCAACACAGGTTCGATTCCCAGCACCCCATATGGTCCCCTGAGCACCGCCAGGAGGAATTCCTGAGTGCATGAGCCAGGAGTAACCCCTGAGCATCGCCGGGTGTGACCCAAAAAGCAAAAAAAAAAAAATTTGAAATTTCAACATTGCGCAGCCACTACTGCAGGCATGCGACATCATATGTTATTTTTAACCAGCAATAGAAAACTGTTGCCTTTTCAGCAGATCTGAGTGTTGGGGTAAAATCTCAAATAATAATGGTGGGTCTGGTGTCAAAATATTGAATGTGATCAAAGTAGAGAGAGAGTAATGTGGAAATCATCTGCCCCACAGGTAGGGGTAGGATGTGAGATGGGGGTATACTGGGGTTGATGAGGGTGGAGAATGGGCACTGGTGAAGGTATGAGTGTTTCATTGTATGACCAAGACTTAGACCCAAAAGCTTTGTAACTGCTCTCACTGTGATCCAATAAATAAAATTATAAAAAATGAAAAGAAAACGTAAGGTGGAGTTCCTGCACAATTCAATCAGTTAATCAGTGGCTGAATAAATAGCAGTACTCCTACATAAAAAAAAACATATGATCATATCAATAGTTGCAGAGAAGGCATTTGACATGATCCATCACTCATTCATGATGAAAACTCTCAGCAAAATGGGTATTGAAGGAAATTTTCTTAATATAATCAAAGCCATCTACCACAAGCCCATTGTAAGCATGTTCCTCAATGAGGAAAAACTAAGAGCCTTCCCCGTAAGATCAGGGATGAGACAAGGATGCACACTCTCACAAATTCTGTTCAATATAGAACTGGAAGTACTTGCAAGAGCGGTTAGGCAAGAAAAAGATATCAAGGGTATCCAGATAGGAAGGAAGAGATCAAGCTCTCATTATTTGAAGATATGATACTATATTTAGATAACCCTAAAGACTCTACCAAAAAGCTCCTAGAAACAATAGACTTGCATAGTAAAGTCTTAGGCTATAAAATAAATACCCAAAAGTCCATGGCCCTCCTATATATAAATAATGAGAGAATAGAAAGTGTCATGAAAAAAGCAATTCCATTAACAATCAAGCCTCATAAAACCAAGTACCTCCGAATCAGCTTAACTAAGGAAGTAAAGGATATGTACAAAGAAAACTATGAAACGCTTCTTCATGAAATAAAGAAGACACGAGGAAATAGAAAGGAAGAATTAACATTGTCAAAATGGCAATACTCCCCAAAGCATTTTACAGGTTCATATGGTCCCTATAAGGATACCTATGAAATTCTTCAAAGAAATGGATCAAACACTCCTGAAATTCATATGGAAGAATAAGCCCTCACAAAGAGCAAAAACAATTTTTGGGAAATAGAAGAGGGGAGGAGGGGCTGGAGCAATAGCACAGTGGGTAGGGTATTTGTCTTGCACGCAGCCCATCCCAGTTTGATTCCCAGCATCCCATATGGTCCCCAGAGCACCGCCAAGAGTGATTCCTGAGTGCAGAGTAACGAGTAACCTCTGAGCATCGTCAGGTGAGACCCAAAAAAAGCAAAAAAAAAAAAGAGGGGAGGCATCACCTTCCCCAAACCCAAATTCCATTACAAAGTGGTAATAATCGAAACAGCATGGTATTGGAACAAAGGCAGAGCCACAGACCAATGGAACAGGGTTGAATATCATTACACACACCCTCAAATATTTGACCATCTAATCTTTGGTAAGAAAGAAAGAAATGTGAAATGGAGCAAGGAAAGCCTCTTTAACAAATAATGCTGGTAAAACAGGATAGCTACATGCAAAAAAAAAATGGACTCTGACCTCTACCTAACACCATGCACAAAAGTCAGATCAAAATGGTTGAAAACCTCAACATAAAACCAGAATTCATAAGGTATATTGAAGACAAGGTCAGCAAAATCCTCCATGACATTGAAGCTAACAGTATCTTCAAAGATGACACTCCACTGACCAAGCAAGTGGAAACAGACATAAACAAATGGGACTATGTTAAACTAAGAAGCCTCTGTACCTCAAAAGAAACAGTGACCAGAATACAAAGACAGTCTACAGAATGGAAAAGGATATTCGCTCAATACCCATCAGACAAGGGGTTGATATCAAGGATATACAAGGCACTGGCTGAACTCTACAAGAATAAAATATCTAATCCCATCAGAAAATGGAATGATGAAATGAACAGAAACTTTCTCAAAGAAGAAATCCGAATGGAAAAAAGGCACATGAGAAAATGCTCTTCATCACTAATCATCAGGAAGCTGCAGATCAAAACAACAATGAGAGATCATCTCACATCCCAGAGACTGGCATACAACCAAAAGAACAAAAGCAACCAGTGTTGGTATGGATATGTGGAGAAAGGGACTCTCCTTCACTACTGGTGGGAATGCTGACTGGTTCAGCCCTTTTGGAAAACAGTATGGACGTTTCTCGAAAAACTGGAAATTGAGCACCCATCTGATCCAGCAATACCACTTCTGGGAATATATCCTGGATAAGCAAAAAATATAGTAGAAATGACATTTGCATTTGTATGTTCATTTCTGCAGTGTTTACAATACAAAGAATCTGAGGGGAAAAAAAACAAGTGCCCAAGAACAGATGACTGGTTAAAGAAACTTTGCTACATCTACACAGTGGAATACTATGCGGTTGTTAGAAAAGATGAAGTCATAAAATTTGCATATAGGTGTATCAACATGGAGAGTATCATGCTAAGTGAAATGAGTCAGAAAGAGAGGGACAGACATAGAAGTATTGCAATCATATGTGGAATATAAAACAACAGAATGGGAGACTAATACCCAAGGATAGTAGAGATAGGACCAGAAGGATTGCTCCACAGCTTGAAAGCTGGCCTCACATGCTGAGGTAAAAGGCAGCTAAGATAGAGAAGGGACCATCAAGTAAAGGATGCTTGGAGGTCCTGCTCAGGAAGGGAGATGTGTGTTGAAATAGACTACAGACCGAGCATGGTGTCCACTTAATACCTGTTTTGGAAACCACAACACTCCTAAGGAGATAGTAAAATTGAATACTCCTCCCACAGAGGCGGGGGGCGGGGGGCTGGGTTGGGGTTAGTAGGAGGGATACTGGGAACATTGGTGGTGGAGGGATGGGTAATTCGATTATTGTATGACTGAAATGTAAGCATGAAAGTTTGTAAGTCTGTAACTGTATTTCACAGTGATTCACTAAAAAATATTTAAAATTAATTAAAAAGAAAAGAAAAAAATTTTTTAAAAGATCTCAATAAAACAAGTTGTTATCTTAGTGCCTGGTGTCTTTGGTACAAATATTTTTTTCTAACTTACTAAACAGGAAAACATCCAGTTTTTATAAGACATGCCTTCTCTCCTCCAAAATAGCCCAGACAGAAGGGAGCACTAAATAAAGGATGTTGGGAAGATCCTCCCAGGATGGGAGAGGCATGCTGAAAGTAGACTATAGACCAAACATGATTGCCACTCAATGCCTCTTTTGCAAACCACAACACCCAATAAGAGAGCGAGAACAAAAGGGAATGCCCTGCCACAGAGGCAGGTGGGATGGGGTGTGGGAGGATGGGAGGGATACTGGGATCCGTGGTGGTGGGAAATGGGCACTGGTGAAGGGATGGGTATTTGATCATTGTATAATTGAAACCCAAGCACAAAAATTTGTAAGTCTACAACTGTACCTCATGGTGTCTCACTAATAAAAATTTTAAAAAATAATAAAAAAAATGGCCCAGACAGGCGCTTTCAAAAGATTCTGAAGCATTTAGGAAGTGTAGAGATGTAGCAGCACAATCTATGTCAGACCCTTCTTTACCCAAACCTCACTTCATGGTACATTAAATACTCACTTGTGAATCAGCTAGAGAGTGGAGGTATCAAACTCCATCTTCTTGCCTACCTGCATGCTGGAATGTAGAGTGAGAAAGCTATTCCCTATATCCCTCTCACTTGTGTCTGAGAATTTGTCTCTAAATCTTGGAAATTATTGCAGGTTGATGGGTAGTGGTACCCCAGTAATGATATTTTGAGAAATGGTAATAAAAGTTAAGAAGAAATTTCCTACCCCCACAAAAGCATAAACATCACATCCCTTTGACATACAAATCTTGAGCTCTTTGGAAAAGAGAAATTGAGGCTGAAATCTAAGCTTCTACCCAGTGAAAGGTGGACTCCTTGAAAAAGGTGGAACTATAGAAGAATATAGATTGTAAAAAATAAAATACAAATTGCAAGGATGAGATTATGAGAAGATTATCAATAATACAAGGCTTTCCTGTGACAAGTTCCAGATTAACATTTATGTATGCAAAATTTCAAAAAAAAATTTTGAAAGAATTGTACTGTGGCTCCTCCCTAAAGTCATTCAGACTTGCTCTTTAAGCTCATGTTTTCCCTTAAATATGTATTTTGCTTACTTGCCTTTATGTATTCTTGCTTGCACTTTCCATTCTGGAGAAGTCTGCGTCCTCTCTTGAACGTGTATTTCCTCTCTCTCTCTCTTTTCATGTCTTCTAAGTAAGTTTTATTCAATAAAAAAAAACTATCTTGATTCACTATTTCACTTCCTCATGAAATTCTTTTTTTGTGTGAAGGGAAGTGATGAACCCAGAATGACTTCTTTTAAGGTTAATACTGATTTTCCTGCATAGAAAAATTCCTTGCTGAAGCCTGAGTGCAAGGCTTCCCCAGAAATTGGGTGGTGAGGATCATTGCCTATGCCATGCAGAACTAGCCGACTTCCACTCAACTTTGTAATTTGCTTAACTTGACTTCTGCTTTGTAGGGAAGGTGGAATATGGACATCTGTGCCATGTAGGTGCTCAAAGCTGACTTAACCAGTCCTGACCCAAGCCAAGAATATCCATGAGCGCTGGTGACCGGGTTATGGGGTCAAGCAGAAAGGTAGAAGGCACTCTTTTTATATGTGTTTACTTTAGGACCTCAGCAGGCTATGCATAGGACTTACTCCTGCATCTGAATTCAGGGATCACTCTGGTGGTCTCAAAAGACCATATGGGGTGCCAGGGATGCCTACAAGCCCTTTTTGGATGCTTGCAAGGCAAATACTTTACTTGCTGTACTGCCACTCTGGCCCCAGAACTCTTCTTGAGTCTTCTTCCTTCATTCCTCATTTGCCAAGCCATGAGTAACAAGCTCAAACTTGTTGAGATTTGATTACCTGACCAAAATAGAGCCCCTTTGCAAAATCAGAGAAACAGTAGCTTGGGTAGAAAGTAACGACTAGAGATGAGTCAGAATAGAGAGTCCAGTGATATAGAACAGAATCCTACCTTTTATTCCGCAGACCCAAAGCCAGCTCAGGACTGTGAGTCTGTCCTTCCTGGATGACCTTCACAAGCTTGGAGGATACTATTCTGTGCAACACGTTGCCTCAGCCTGAAAACCACAGTGCCAATGTCTGTGACTTATCACTATCCTTTCAGCCACCAGGAAAAGTCCCCGCACAACTGGGGCCACCATCAGGTCATTTCCCTAACTGGAAGTAGACAAATGGGTCTTGGCTTTCTGTTAATCTCTGCTTACTATATTCTGCCTTGTCATGAGTGAGTGTGCTAGGTTTTAGGTATGCTGGGTCAACCCCCACCTGCCACCAAATTATGATGGTGTGGCAATTTCTGTCTACCTGTTCAAAGACACACTCTATTAGTGTAAGGGTGGAGAACCTCAGCTCTAGAGGTTTAATTCTGGCGGAAATACACAAGGGGATTCCCTACCCCCACACCCCCCTCTCTCATCAGATGAGCCAGAAAACTTTTCCACTCAACTTTGTAATTTGCTTCATTAGTGACAGGGCCTTGTGTGGCATGTGACTTCGAAAAGTTTCTTGGTGTCTTGGGGGATTAGAACTTTCACAGCTTAATATTTGCTATTAATGCAGCTTATTGCTGCTGCTGCTGCAGAGGTCTGCTTGAACAGTGAAGGAAGAAAGTAGGAAATTATTTCCCTCGTTTCTTTTCAACTCACTCTTGCATTTGCAGCAAAGACTCTTTTCCTCTTTTTCCTGGAAAGGAAGCAGTAAGTCGAGAGACTGTACTAAGGGAGAACCCAGAAAATTATCTGAGTTCTGCTGTAACTCTCTCTCATTTTTCATTTCTCATTGGATTTATTTGGGCTCTCTTCATCTTATGATCAACCTAGAAAATCTGAAAGCTTCAAGAACTAGATTTCACATTCATTCTCAAAATTATATTCAATACAGAGATAAAGCACTAGCCACAGCAATTAATCAATAAATACATGCATAAATTAATAAAAGAAATAAAAAGGATTGTAAAGGTAAAAACTCTTTACCTTTATCGAATACATCACGGGTGGATACTCTCGGTAGCTTGCCGGGCTCTCCGAGAGGGGCGGAGGAACCGAACTCGGGTCAGCCATGTTGTCTGCGTGCAAGGCAAACGCCCTACCGCTTTGCGATAGCCTTGCACGCAGCCAACATGGCCGACCCGAGTTCGATTCCTTCGCCCCTCTCGGAGAGCCCGGCAAGCTACCAAGAGTATCTCGCCCGCACGGCAGAGCCTGGCAAGCTCCCCGTGACGTATTCGATATGCCAAACACAGTAACAACAAAGTCTCCAATGGAGACGTTACTGGGCCCGCTCGAGCAAATCGATGATCAACGGGAGGGCCTTTACCTTTACTGCATAGTATAAGGCTACAAAATCAATATGCAAAATATGTTATAATAAAAGAGCTATACGAATTTTTTAATTACATAGTATCAAAAATAAAATGCTTAGGCTTGCTCTTCAAGCCTGTATTCTCCCTTGAACACAAATATCATTTGCTTGGCTCTATATTCTTTACATGCTTATTTCTTCCTTGGAGAAGCCTGCATTCTCTCTTGAACATGTACTTCTCCCTTTTTCTCCCCTCAAATTTTTTTTTAAACTTTTATTAGTGAGACATCATGAGGTACAGTTGTAGACTTACAAATTTTTGTGCTTGAGTTTCAATTATACAATGATCAAATACCCATCCCTCCACCAGTGCCCATTTCCCACCACCACAGATCCCAGTATCCCTCCCACCCCCCACTCCCCCCAGCCCAGCCTCTGTGGCAGGGCATTCCCTTTTGTTCTCTCTCTCTTATTGGGTGTTGTGGTTTGCAAAAGAGGCAATGGGTGACAATCATGTTTGGTCTATAGTCTACTTTCAGCATGCCCAGCACCCTTTATTTGGTGTTCCCTTCTCTATCTGAGCTCCCTTTTCCCCTAGCATGTGTGGTTGGCCTCCAAGCCATGGAGTAAAATTCCTGGTACTAATCTTGGCCATTCTTGGGTGTTAGTCTCCTATTTTGTTACTTTATGTTAAGATTCAATAAAAACTTTCTTGCTTCCCAAAAATAATTAATTAAAATGAAATGAAAGGCGGGGGTCACACCCACCAACTGGCCCCCTGGCGCCGTGTAATCCCATCAGTGGCCAAGACTCAGAGACTATAAAAACCAGTTCCCGGAACCGCGCGGCCGAGACATCTTATTATGACATCTTATTATCTCATTCCTACTTTGGACAAACTGGCAGGCTACCGAATGTAGCCTGCCCACACGGCAGAGTCTGGCAAACTCCCTGTGGCATACCCAATATTCCAAATCCAGTAACAATGATGGGTCTCATTCTCCTAAAGAGCCTTGAATATAATCTCAGGGCTAGGATGAAGGAGACGTTACTGGGGCCTGCCCCGTCACCGCCAGCTTATACCTGGCTTTCCAATAAGCTCTGAGATAGCGGCCATCTTCTATGTGGTCCAGATGCATTTCTGCCAAAAGCTGCTGGGTTTCGAGATTTGTTTCTGGGTCTCTGGGATCATGGCCTTTAATTAGCTTGATCAGGAGCCAGAGAGGCCATTTGTAGGCAGCGAATCTCACTGGGATGGGGAGGAAAGGGCCAGTTCCACCCCGATCTGGTGAGGCCCTGCATGTCTCATCACTGCAGACCCAAACCTGACTGTCCAGTGTCCTCTGGAGAATGGTGGTCACTGGGCCGCCAAGGGGAACAGGCCAAGGCATGAAACCTAGTCCCACCTGGAGTGGCCCAGCACCAGTAACCTACTGCAGGAACAAGATGCATTTCTGCCAAAAGCCTTTGGGTTCCAAGATTCGTTTCTGAGTCTCTGGGATCATGGCCGTTAATCAGTTCCATCAGGAACCAGAGAGGCCATGCCTCCAATTATATAGCTGAGCCAGAGGTGGTTTGTGGCTGTGTCTCCCACATACCTAACTTTTGGCCGTTTATTTTCTTGGTAAACTTTGCCCCAAGTTTTTGGGATCTGGCCAAAGGCACAGCAGCAATTTGGGGGTATCTGAAAGTCTGGCGGTGCTATCAGGCTGCTGATGCACTCTCCTCACAGGTATATATTGACCTGCTGGCGGCACCATAATCCTGACTATTGCCATTTTTACAGTGCAAATCATCCTGATTCATGAGCAGGGGGTGTGTCTCAATTTCCTAATGTCCTCTTTTATTTCTTGAAGTAGTGTTTTGTAGTTTTTTTTGTACAGGCACTTGACCTCCTTAGTTAAGCTGATTCTGAGGTACTTGATTTTCTGAGGCACAATTGTGAAAGGGATTGTTTTTTTTCATATAACTTTCTTCTCTTTTATTATTTGCATATAAAAAAGTCATGGATTTTTGGGTATTGATTTTGTAACCTGTCACTTTACTATACAAATCTATTGTTTTTAGGAATTTTTTTGGTAGAGGCTTTAGGGTTCTCTGATTATAGAATTGTCATCTGCAAATAGTGAGAACTTGACTTCTTCCTTTCCTATCTAGATACCTATAATATCTTTTTCTTCCCTAACTTCTATGGAAAGTACTTCCAGTACTATATTGATAGAAGTGTTATGAGAGTGACATGTACCTCATAGAAACTGTTTGGGAGTGTTTCTGTTTCTTCCATTTCCTGGAAAAGCTTGAAAAGGACTGGCAATAGGTCCTCTTTAAAAGTTTGGAATAATTCCCTAGTGAATCCATCTGGAACAGGGCTTTTGGTTTTGGGACAATATTTGATTGCCATTTCAATATCCTTGATAGTGATTTGGTATTCCAAATCTTCTTGGTTCAGCCTTGGAAGATTATAGAAATCCAGAAATTTATCTATTTCTTCTAGTTTCTCTTGTTTCATGACATACATATCCTAAAGTAATCTCTGATGTTCTTTGAATATCTGTGGTTTCTGTTGTGATATCCCCCCTTTTCATTTCTGATTTGGCTTATTAGGTTCTCTCTCTCTCTCTTTGTCTGTGAGTCTTGCTAATGGCTTATCAATCTTGTTTATTTTTTTCAAAGAACCAGCTCTTGGTTTCATTGATCTTTTGGATTGTTTTTTGGGAATTCATCTCACTGATTTCTGCTATGAGTTTTATTATTTCTTTCACCCTGGCTGGTTTGGGCTCCTTTTATTGATATTTTTCTAAAAGCTTAAGCTGAGAAGTCAAGTTATTTATGTGGATCTTTTCTTCCAATCTGATAAATCACTATAGAGGTATAAACATTACTCATAACACCTATTAGCTGTGTCCCAGGAATCTTTTGATTTATTCTTTGATTTCCTCTCTGACCCACTGGTTGTTCAGCAACGAGCTGTTTAATTTCCAGGTGTTTGATTTGATTCTCTGTTTCTGTGTGTGATTAATTTCTATTTTCAGTGCATCATGGTCTGCAAAGAGAGTTGGTATAATTTCTATCTTATTGATTGTGGACAACTAAGTTATGAGAAAAGAGATAAGAAATTGCAATGGAGCAGTTAAAATCCCCTCAAGAAATGATGATGGGAAACCTAGAAAAATCATATGGAAATTAGTGAAGCTGGTCAACTATATTACACTGCCCAAAATTCATTCAAAACATAAAAAATGAGTGTAAGAAATGAATTTTAAAAATACATAGAAGTATGTAATCCATATTCTTGCTCTCTAGATTTCTTTCAGACAACCCTTGTCCTCAAGTTCATTGCAATATTACAAGATTCAAAGTGCAAAAGCAACCTGTATGGAGGAGTAAGGGGTAATCCATATAGTGCAACAAAATTGGGCAGGGAGGAGGGAAATTTTCAGGTATTTCTAAATCAACCATAGACAAAACTTTCCCTTTTCAGCTGTGAAAAGCCAGTGCCAGCCCCCTGCAGGCTGGCCACTCGGTGGCCATATGAATACTGGGCTGACCGCATTAGCAAACAGATTCAGTTGAGTAACACTCTCAAGGGCTGTTTTTCCTTTGAATTTTCATTTTCTCATGATCCCTAATTTTTTTAGTTAAGTAGCATTAATCTTAATCTCCCCTCACTGTCTATAGCATCCCCTGCTCACCTCTGCTTTTTGTAACCATATTTTTATCCTAATTAGTCTTGCTGAAATTTATTCATTTCATTAGTAATTTATTTCATATTTTTGTTTAATTTTCATATATCGAGTTGCTCGAGCAGGACCAGTAACATCTCAATTGTGGGACTTGTTGTTACTGTGTTTGGCATATCCAATACGTCGTGGGGAGCTTACCAGTCTTTGCCATGCGGGCGAGATACTCTCGGTAGCTTGCTGGGCTTGTTCTTTCTCTTCCTTATTTTTATGCTAATTTTACTTTTTTCCCCAAAAGTAGTTTTTAATTGGGGGAGGAGGAAATCATCATACTGAGTATCTCCCAGTATCATCATACTGAGTATTTCCTGGTTTGTTTCTTGGTCACAGCAGTGCTCAGGAACCATAAAGTCCTGGAGATCAAATTTGGAGATTGGATCTGGGTACCCTGGGTCATTCAAAGAAGGTTTTTTTTTTGAGGTAAATAAACATATCTCTCCTACCAAAGTTTTAATTTTTTAAAATTTAAGTATCACTTTCTAATATTTTCTTCTTCTCAAATGTAAAAATTCAAATCTGGATCTTGAAAAGAATGCGATGCTGTCAAATCTCCCCAGGTAAACTGGCCCAGACTGACAACTCTGAGGTCTTCTCAGAATGGGAACAGACAGAGACCCCTTTCTACCTGAAGGAATAGCAACCCACATCCACACTCAACACCCTCTAAGATAGACAGCTCCACAAATAATCTCAACAATAATGACAAGCAGTTGAATAAACTTCTGAAATGGAACAGAAAGATCACGGCCACCACCACCACCGTTAAAAATCTGAGCAGCCCTCCCCATCCCCACCCCACCCCCACCATCTTTCTAGCAGAGAAACAGCCCAACGAAAAGAATATGATGCCCCCAGATCTTCATAGGTAAACCAGTTCAGACTGACAACTCTGGGGCCTTCTCAGAATGGGAACAGGCTGATTCTTCTTTCTGCTTGAAGGCACAGCATCCACAGCACATCACCAGATGCCTTCCTACTCAGGAACAGTCCAACTCCACAACTGTACTTCATCAAGCTACCAAGTACCAAATTGCTCCAGCTCCATAGTTCCTGGATTACCTGACACCTCTGAATTTCTCAGTATTATTGGCGCAGTAGAATCAGAGCAAGTCTGATGGAAAAGTTGCAAAGACGAACTCTAAGCTCAGTGAGTGAAAATAGTAACACAAGAAATTCAAGTAGGACCAACAAACCCAGTAAATTCTTAAATAATAACTTTAGTTACACCATTGTGAGATATAAAAATTATCACTAAGTGTGGTGCCCTAAATCCACTAGGAGTAATTCCTGAATTCAGAGACAGGAGTAAATCCTGAATACAGCTGGCTGTGGCTCCAAAAATATTATCACAAATTGACTTTTATTTACTGTTTTTGGCATATCGAACATGCCATTCTACAAGGAAGTTATCATCGACATAAAGAGAGGGGTTTGGCAGGGTGATACCATTTCACCGAAACTCTTTAGTGCCACCCTTGAGAACGTCATGTGATGACTGGAATGGGAAGGAATGGGAGTGAAGATAGACGGTTGGCAGCTACATCACCTCTGCTTTACTGATGACATCATTCTAATAACACCAAACATTAGCCAAGCTGCACAAATCCTGGCCGACTTTGACTGTGAGTGTGGAAAGATCGGACTGCAGCTAAATCTCACGAAGACAATGTTTATGAAAATCGAACTAGTTCCTGACATTTCATTTGCTCTCAATGGAACAAACATCTCCAAATGCAGCAGTTATGCGTACCTGGGTCGAGAATTCAATATGAGGAATTACTTGGTACCGGAACTGCACAGGAGAAAGAGAGCAGTGTGTAACGCCTTCAAGAGAGTCAAAGAAGTTAAGAGGATGAAGAACCTCTGGCTCCAGGCACATCTTGTTGACTCCACCATTCTTCCTGCACACCTCAGTGACCTGGACCCTACAAAAACAGGACGATAATGCTATTCGGATCACCCAAAGAGGAATCGAAAGAGCTATGCTTGGAGTATCACGCTTCACTCAAGTGAGAGTTCTGACCTCCATCAACGATTAAGAATCAGGGATGCTGCCTCGTTTGCCAAGGCATCAAAAATCAGATGGGCTGGACACATAATCCGATTTGGAGACAGCCACTGGACTAGAGCCATTACAGACAGGATTCCACGGGATGTCAAAAGATTGCATGGCCACCCACCTAAAAGATAGTCAGACTTCTTCATCAAGACCCTAAATAAACGGTTTGAGGCTCTTCATGTTCCTGGAGTGAACAGACGCCATTGGGTTACACTAGCACACAACAGGGACAAATGGAGACGTTACTGAGAAAATCGATGAGCAACAGGATGTCAAGTGATCAAGTAAATTTTATTGATCTAGGTTTTGATAATCTGACTTGCCTTTGTGTAGCAACAAACAACATCAAGTAATTTGTCCCTGATAAGGAGGCAAGCCAGGGAGGTGGGTGGGAAACTGGGACCATTGGTGTAAAGAAGAAACTATTGGTGGTGGAGTTGGGGTTGGGATATTTAATGCCTAAAACAACTGTACTATGAACAATTTGGTAAATCAAGATGTTATAACAAAATTTAAAAAATAAAATAAAAATTCAAATCTATAAATGTCTCTCCGGATCACTGGGAATGGAGAAATAGCTTATCTGCTGCTCTCTGACATGTCATGTACTAAAAGTCTGTGACAAAGTGGGCTCAAAGTCTGTTCCTTAGAGCACCTCTGAGACACTCAGGTCCCCATTTTCCAACGGTCATATAATACCATTTAGAGCACAGGAAAAGATGAAGTTCACAGAGTAATTCTGAAAACTAGAGAACTACAGATGAGCTGAAATATAAATTCTGAACCACAGGAAGAAAGTTCATCTAGAAGAACTGACAGTTCCTATGGAGATCCTGAGATTGCCTTGTCTCTGAGCAAGCAACTTCTTGAAATGTTTTCTAATGGCTAGAGGTCTCCAACCTTAAAAATCAGGAGTGGCACGGCAGTAGGACATTCAGGGAGTCATGGAGAGGAAAGGCTCAGGGCCTGAGATGCAGCTATACGTATCTGCTGATAGCTCAGCTCTGTGTGCTCAGGCAAGACACCAGGATCCTAAAAGAGCATGAAAGTGGCAGGAAACCAAGCCATGATCCAAGATAGCAGCTGCTTCGAAGAATGACTGAGAATGTTCTAAAAATAAGGGGTGCGCAGGAGGATTGCTCCATAGTTTAGAGGCCAGCCGGGCATTCTAGGGGGAAAGGGCATCTCAGATAGAGAAGGGAGCACCAAATAAAGGGTGTTTGGAGGATCCTCCCAGGAGGGGAGATGCATGTTGAAAGTAGACTATGGACTGAACATGTTTGCCACTCAGTGCCTCTTTTGCAGACCACGACACCCAAAAGGAGAGAGAGAACAAAAGAGAATGCCCTGCCACAGAAGCAGGGTGGGATGGGGGGATGGGGGTGGGAGGGATATTATCCATGGTGGTGGAAAATGGGCACTGGTGGAGGGATGGGTATTTGATCATTGTATAATCGAAACCCAAGCACAAAAAATTGTAAATCTACAACTGTACCTCATGGTGTTTCACTAATAAAAATAAATTTAAAAAAATAAGGGGTGCTGCTTATAGACTAAACTGAATAAACTAAGCCCCTAAAATAAAACCAAACTATTCCAGACTCATTTAAGTAGCACTAAAATTTTTGTTCTCAATGAAAATATTTACATAATCAAAAATATTTACTTAACCAGAAATGCTGCACAATTAATATCCACTTAATATGCACTGTTCAAGCATATTCAGTGACAAGCTCATCTGCCTGTCTGCTCCTTTCTCTTGCAGACAGAGGCATGGTTGCTTGGGAAGGCAGAATAAAGAGGCAGCCCCTATCCTGGTGCCTTTTGCAACTGAAAGGGAACTCTGACTCAGATGCAGGAGCTTCACTCCCATTTGACCCAGCAATACCACTCCTGGGAATATATCCCAGAGAGGCAAAAAAGTATGTTAGAAATGACATCTACACTTGTACGTTCATTGCTGCACTGTTTACAATAGCCAAAATCCGGGAAAAAGCCCGAGTGCCCAGGAACAGATGACTGGTTAAAGGAACTTTGGTGCATCTACACAATGGAATACTATGCAGCTGTTAGAAAAGATGAAGTCATGAAATTTGCATACAAGTGGATCTACATGAAAGTATCGTGCTAGGTGAAATGAGTCAGAAAGAGAGGGACAGACATAGAAAGATTGCACTCATCTGTGGAATATAAAGTAACAGAATGGGAGACTAACACCCAAGAATAGTTGAGATAAGTACCAGGAGGTTTGCTCCACGGCTTGGAAGCCTACAGCACATCCTGAGGGGTTGGGGGGCGGTGGGAAAGCAGCTCAGATGGAGAAAGGAACACCAAGCAAAGGGTGTTTGGAAGATCTGCTCCAGATAGGAGATTCGTGCTGAAAGTAGACTATAAACCGAAGGATGGCTATTCAATACCTCTACTGCAAACTACAGCACCCTAAAGGAAAGATAGAGCAAAAGGAAATGCCCTGCCACAGAGGCGGGGTGGGGTGGACGGTGGGGCGGGGGGGGGGGGGGTTTACTGGGGTCATTGGTGGTAGAGAATGGTTACTGGTGGAGGGATAGGTACTCGATCATTGTATAACTGAAACCCAAGCACGAAAGTTTGTAAGTCTACAACTGTACGTCATGGTGTTTCACTAATAAAAAATTTAAAAAAAAATTAAAAAGATGCAGGAGCTTCAGACAGGCTCAGTGTTGCTGCCCCAACCATAAGATTCCAGCTCACATGGATAAGCATAACTGAGAGCTGGAGGGTGCACACACCACGCAATCGATGCATATTTTCCTGCCCACTACAGACACGTGTATACATCAGGGGACACACACATGCCTCATTCATTTCCACACGTTCAAGCCTGTGCTCTACATACACACCACCAGTGCTTTGTCACAGAATCAGAGACGCACACGGGTGCACATCTCCTTCACTCCTGTGAGACACGAGTGTACAGCTTTCATCCCGCTGAGGTTCTCATAAGCCCCTCGCATGCTCATTGCCACCTGAGCACACGTGTGCATCTGTTAAAATGATGTGGGTAACCCTATGGAGAGCTTTACTAGATCAGGAAATAGGTCCTGGGGGTGATGTGATGTGAAGCTTCATGGGACCGAGATGAGAGTCAAAGTGCAAACCTTGATTGCTTCCCCCAACAGGACTGCCTCTCCTCAGATGTTGTGGGTGAACCTCAAATGAAAATGGAATAAAGAGAAGTTGACTGGACACTAAGCCCTGGGGTCTGCACTTGTGCTGAGCCCGAGGAAGAGTACAATCAAGTTCCTTCCTACAAACAGCTGTCAGCTACCTTCTCACTGAGCTACATACTTAAGAGGAGAATTAAGAGGTGAACTAATTTAAGTGATGCTTAACATGAAATAGATGCACATGTTCTTTTTTGTATGGCAATCCTAGCATCTCTTTATTCAATCTCTTCCCCCGCAGAATGTTCTGAGATAATGAGCACAATTAGAGGTGCTCCCTGGATTGCACTTCAGGGAGGGTTCCCTCAGGAGACCATCTGCTGTAACAAAGTCATGCTAAGCCCTGGGGAGTCAGGGAAGAGTAGAAGTAGATGCCTGGCTCACATCCACTCAAACAGGAGCTTTGAGGGCAATACAACCCTCTTTGCTGTAGGAGCCTGTAGACAGCTGGCACTGGGCACTAGCCCTGCTGTGACAGGTGAGGAGGGCTCCTCTCACCTACCTGCTCTGGATCCTTGCACCTTCCTTGAAGCTACAGGTCCCAATGACCCAATGACAGACCTTTGCCTGGAGCCTCACAGGAACCTGACTGGATTCTTCCTTGAGCTCAGCACAGGTGCACCAAAAAAGAGGTTAGTTTGGTTGTACAGACCCAAAGGCTTCTCTTTATTCTGTTTTCATTTGAAGCTCACCCAAAGCATCTGAGGAGAGGCAGTCCTGTTGGGGGAAGCAATCAGGGTTTGCATTTCAACTCTCATCTCGGCCCCATGCAGCTTCACATCACATCACCCCCAGGACCCTATTTGCTGCTCTAGTAAAGCTCTCCATAGGGCTACTCACCTCATTTTAACAGATGCACACGTGTGCTGGGAAAGAACATATGCACCTGCATGGCGTGTGCACACTCCAGCTCTCAACTCTGTGTGTATATGTGAGCCTGACGCTCATGGCGACCACAGTGTCACCCAGCCTTTCTGAAGTCCCTGCAACTGAACCAGAGTTCTTTTTTTGAGCTGCCTCCTTGTTCTGCCTTCCCAAGCAGCCAATTCTTTGTCTGCATAAGGAAGAATTCAACAGGCAGATGAAGATATCACTCAAAATGAGATCAGCGAATGCAACCTCTGGGAGGGGTTTTGTCTTCCTGGGTTTTTCCAGCTTTGGGGAGCTGCAGCTACTGCTTTTTGCAGTGTTCCTCTTCTTGTACCTCATCACTCTGACCAGCAACGTCTTCATTATCATTGCCATCAGGCTTGATAGCCACCTGCACACCCCCATGTACCTCTTTCTGTCCTTCCTGTCTTTCTCAGAGACCTGCTACACTTTAGGCATCATCCCCAGGATGCTCTCTGGCCTGGTCTTTGGGGGGCAGAGCATCTCCTTTGTGGGCTGTGCTACCCAGATGTTCTTCTCAGCCTTGTGGGCCTCCGCCGATTGCTTTCTCCTGGCTACCATGGGCTTTGACAGGTATGTGGCCATCTGCATGCCCCTACACTACACCAGCCGCATGAGCCCTGGACTGTGTACCCAGCTGCTCAGTGCCTCCTTCCTGGGTGGATGCCTCTTTGGACTTGGAATGACATTGATCATCTTCCATCTTCCTTTCTGTGGCTCCCACGAAATCCAGCACTTCTTCTGTGATTCACCTCCTGTGCTAAGTCTGGCCTGTGGGGACACCAGCTCAAGTGAGCTGGTGGTCCTCCTCCTCAGCCTGCTGGTCCTGCTGACCTCCTTCTCCCTCATCACTGTCTCCTATATCTACATCCTTGCAGCCATCCTGAGGATCCCCTCGGCTGAGGGCCGGAAGAAGGCATTCTCCACATGTGCCTCTCACCTCACTGTGGTCGTCATTCACTACGGCTGTGCCTCCTTTATGTACCTGAGGCCCAAAACCAGCTATGACCTGGAGCGGGATCAGCTCATTGCTGTCACCTACACAGTGGTAACACCCCTCCTGAACCCTATCATCTACAGTCTGAGGAACCGGGCAGTTCAGACCGCCCTGCGAAACACACTCAGGGGCAGATTTCTAGGGAAAGGCTGACGTTTCCCTAGGGCCAAAGCACCGGCAGAATCTGGTGTGGGCTGAGTACCAGCCTCTGTAGCAGTGGGCCTTCCCGGACTCTAGTGTTGCTCTTAGACTAAGGGCAGGACCACCTCTGTCCTTGGCATCTGCCTCCCATCATCAGGATCTGGTCTCACCTCCACAGACATGCCCATAGTCATGACTAAGCCCTAGCAAGAACAAGAGGGGGACATTAGGGAGTTCACAAAGGACATTTTGGGATGCCTCACAGAAAATTCCATCCAGACCCGACCTTGGTGAGTGTCCAGCGGTCAGTCCAAAGCTCTGACTCAGAGCATGGTGATGGTCTCCTCACATTTTCTCTCTTGTCCATCCCATCTCCAGTTTACTGTGACCACTTCTCTTCCAACTGAAGCAGTCACCCTAGTTGGGACATTTGTCTTTTAGTTTCCTTGGTTGCTGGAGTTTCTTTGATCCTGGGGTGGGGTGAAGACTCACCCAGCCTCTCCTCTGTGAATCTCCACCTGCACTTGGGCAGGTAGGAGTGAGGAACCCACGAGCTCAGGAAAAGGTAGGAGGGCAGAGTGCACCTGCTGGGGATGCCAGCCTGAACTCACCTCTGATTCCTGGCCTCTTCCCCTGAAATTGGCTGCACATCCACTAGCATGGTGCTTCCCAAGGTGGGTGACTCCCACCAGCAGGAGTACTGGAACAGTCCAGCAGAGCCGCTGGTATCCTTGGGGCAAGTGGGGCATATTCTGTTTGTCTCCTCAAAGGAGGTATATTTTGGTTGGTGTCTATGGCACCGAGTGTTTTTTTTTCTTTAAAGGGCTAGTGAGCCACCCCAGTTTGAGAACCTATGGTCAAAACAAGCCCTGGTTCCCATGTCCCTTTATACAGACAACATGAAGGTCTCTGCCTGGTGCTACTGGCCTCAGGTAGAAGCAGGTCAGGATGGGGTTCAGAGAAAGTAGCACTGAGCCCTGACCCTCGTGGCCTTTGATTCTTGACACAGTGAAGAGAAAGTGGTTGGTCTCCTTGGTACCACTCACACCAGCTAGAACAGCAGGCAGTCTAATGGGAGTGTCTCTAGAAGATACTGAGGTCATCTGGGGAAGGAGTGCTGGGACCAGGTTGAACACTCACCTTTGGCAGTGAGGGAGGATGTGGCATGCCTTGAGAAGTGAGCAGAGCCTGTTGGGAAGTCATTCAGTAACACACACCCAAAGTTTATTCCAACCCAAAAAAATACGGTGTCACACAGGCAAAGGCATGGCCGAATTCTCCTCCCTGACCAGAGATACCTCCTCTCTGACCTGCAGGCTTTCAAACCTGCACGTACCAACCCACCTTAAGCTTATGTGGGGATGGAGTCTGAGTTTTCTAGACTCAGTTTAACTAACAGCTCTGAGGGTGCATGGAGTAAGTCAAAGCAAACACTGTAGAAGGTTGTATTATTTTATTTTTTCTAAGAAACCACTCAGACAGCATCCTCCTCCTCTACCTCTTCCAAAGGAAGAGAAGAACGATCATCAGTGGTAAAGGGCAGTTCCAAAAGCAGCACCTAGAACCAGCTCCACACTCGGGAGAGGATGCTCTGGCCCTCCTTGTGGCTTGGGTGCTCTACACAATCAGAGAAACTTCTCTAGTAACAAACTACATAAATGATCCCTGAAAGTATAGTCCTGGATACATTATTTTTTTAAACAGATTCCCTTTTACTTGTGGATATATATTATGGAGAGAAAAGCAGAGTTTGGAAGACAAGTGCAGAGCTAGAGTATGTTCTGGGGTGTGGAGTTCCCTCCTTGGGGGGTTGGGGTGCTTATCCGCCAGCCATGATGGGCAATTTGGTGAGCAGAGATCATAGGTTCTGTTTCACAGAAGAATCCTTCCTCACCCCAGTATCAAATATCTTCACTGTCAAGTAGCCCAGGGTCCCACAGCCTAAGAGAAAGAAGTATCTCAGCCCTGGGCCTGACTTCCCAAGCTCTCAGCTGCTAGGACCCTGATCCTCACTCCACACACCCCATAAAAAAGAAGCTCTCCCAAAACAATTTTAATTATTACTATTGGGGTTCTTTTATTATTTTGAGGGCACAGCTGACTATACTGAGGTGACCGTTTGATCACAAGCAATGTCTGTGCCTGCTGAGTCCTCCTTCAGCTCCCAAAATAAATGCTTTAAAAGAAATACTTTTTCCTGTAATCAAATCAAGGTAATAAATATTTGTAGAACTATCAGGTAAACAGACTCAAGATGTAGAATCTTCTTTCTGCTAGTCCTGCAGCACCTTTGCCCCTAAGCTTGGGGTTTTGAATCTTACCACTAAGGTAAAGAAAAAACACACATGTGACCCTCTGTCACCCTCCATATTTGGTTCTCCTTTATCCTGATACCTCTACCCCATGTGTATGTTATCAGGAGAAGCTGTTCTCGGTTTCCAAAGTTGACAACTTCAAATTGGTGAAGTCAACATAGTCGTAGCTGAACACAGGGCCTCAGTCAGGGACTCATATACTGAGCAAGTGCGAAGCACAGAATGGCACCTACTCTGGAGTCAACTCTGAAACCAAGAAAGAAAACACAGTCACAGGGACCAATGATGCAGTTCTGTCGTGTCCTGAACTCAAGATGAGTGGTGATTAGAGAAAGAAGTCAGCCTTATCCCTATGGCACTCCTCATAATCTACAGATTTAGCATATCTGCCCTTCTCCAAGGATGCCCTCACACTTCCCTGCAAGCCCACCCCACTCCCTAAGCCTGACTCCTGAATACACAGGATCAGAAATAGCCTTAAAGCCAAGTGCAGGTTTGGGTTTGAGCCCATGTCTTCAGATTTAAACCTGCTCCAATCAAATCAAAGCTTCCAAAATAAATGTTTCAAAGGAAATACTTTTTTCTATAATTAAATCAAAGTAAAGGTAAAGTAATAGAACCAGCAGGTAAAAACAGACACAAGAGATAGAATCTCCTTTCCTTCAGCCCTGCCAGCACCAAGTTCTCCAGTGACACATAATGGTTCCTATGGACAATGGGTCAGCACACCCTTGCTCCCCCAGAAAAAGACACTCCACCTCTCAGCCCTAGAATTACAGGCCTCTCCCACCCCCACGTCCCTTCTTGGGCCCCCAGCCCCAATCTTTGCCAAAGGCTTAGCTTTCTTTCTCCACAAAGCTCTGGAAACCCATCAACCCCACTGAGTGTGACCCCATCACCCCTCCCTCTGAGTGAGGTCTCAGCACCTCTCTGCCCTGAGGGTCCAGAACCCCAACCCTCCACTGAGGCCCAAGCACCCCTCTCTTAGTGAGACCCCAGAACCTCAGCACTTGCACAGCCCCACCCTCCTATTTGGCCTACCTCTGTTACTTCAGGCTGCTGCTGCAACTGGCCTCACTGTAGGGCTCGGCCTTTGCTGCTGTCCTTAAGATCCAGGACTAGAGCATCCTCTAGGCTCCCATGAGTCCTTGATCTTGGTCAGCCGTCACTTCATTACCTGAATCTCCTTCTGCTTCCTCTGAAAAATACGAGAGATTGAGAACTAGATTCAACTAGGGATGCAGAGAAGAAAGAGAAGTGATGAGCTGGGAACCCTTATTTGTTTCTTTCTCATTGTCTCAAGTATCTTCTGGTCATCTGAACAAGGAGGCAAAGAATAAGGGTCTGAGGGAGGCAAGTGTGAGCCATAAGAGATCACCATCCTGGGGTCCCAGGAAAAGGAGTTCCTTAGGGTAGGGAGACCCTCAGGATGGTGGGCTCCTCAGGACAGGGACCACCTTAGGATGGGAAGACCCTCAGAATAAAGACGCCTTTAGGACAGAGAAGCCCTCAGGCTAAAGAGACCCTTGGAATGACGAGACTCTCAGATGGGAGTCCCTGAGAATAGGAAGCCTAAAGAATTATGGTAGCACCTGAAGTGGTTCCCTGTATAATCTCATTAGTGAACACACCCATTCACTTTGTTTCCAACTGAGATTCTAGAATTACTTTTATTTTGAGCAAAGTTAAGAAGAAAGGGCAACCTGATTGTTCAACCCAGAGGTCATCATTTTATCCACAGGCACACTGAGAGGAGACAGTTCCCAGTCCTCACAGACCCCACGCCTCTATGTAGCCCCAAGTTACGTAGCTGCCCTTGGTGACTCTCAGCCATAAGCAATCAGAGCTGCTCTGAACTGTTCAAATCTTTATGGGAGTAAGAAGGAATAAACATCAAATTTTATGCATTTGTTTGGTTTGCTTTGGGCCACAGAGAGCAGTGCCCAGGGATTACTCCCAACTTGGTGCTTAAGAGACAATACAGTGCTAGGAATAAAACCTAGAACTCCATCATGCAAAACAAATGTATCCAGTTGTTTGAGCCATTTTCTCAGCTCATGATACAGAATTCTTTGTGCAGAGCAGCATGTCTTGAACCATAAGAGCTGATATTATTTTGGACCAGTATCACAGGTTGCAGGGAAAAAAATGAGAGCATTAAGGCCTGGATGCTGTAGGCACATGATGAGGGGAGAATGTACTGTGTGAAAACAGATGTAGGAACAGAGAGCAGCTCCTTCCTAGCATGGGGATAGCTGGATCCAGAGGCTCACACATGTTTGTGCAATGGGAGACCCCCATCCCGCCCATTTGTGTTATGTCCTCTGTTGATCGGGCACCAATGCAGGGAGAGGAGGATTGAGGGTCTCAGATATCTCCAAGACCCAAAATGTACCAGAATTGTGTTCAAACTCTTGGCACATCTCAAAGTTCTTCACCTATCTTGCCCTTTCTTTCTCAGCTACTGCCCTTACTTCTACATCAAACCAGACATGGCACACATGGGTAACTATCAGTCATCATGAAAAGACAAGCTCCCAGGCTCAGCTTTTCCCTTTTTGTGTCCATGATCAAGAAAATTATAGAAAAATGTTAATGACAAACCCATGAAGAAACCGTGAAGGTGTTTTTAAGTAAGAACAACACGATGGGGGTTGTACAGACTGTGAACAAGGAAATTTCATGAGCTTTCCATGCATCTCTAGAGATGCTTCCTGGGCTTTGGGTCAGCTTCCTGAGTCGCAACTCAATGCCCACAAGACTGCCTTACATGCAAGTCAACATAGCTCATCTTTCCCTTTGTCTTCATCCATGACGTTTGTCCCTGTATGATTCCAAGTGCTATTCATTCCCTTCTCAAAGCCTCTCCTGCTGGAAGCTCACAGGCTGGCATTTAATCTCATTAGTTGGATCACAAGAATGAGGCCACCTTAATGACATCAGGCGAGTGTTTCCAGGTTCTGTATGTCATCTCCATGATTAACCAAGTATGGGGGCTGGAGGGCTTCCTCAAGGCATTGGTCTATCGATCCAGTTCCAGCAAGTTACCAAAGTTAGCCTGGGACACTACTAGGGAAGCCAGAACAGCTTCACAGTCCTTCTGCAGCTGCCGGATCTTGTTCAGGGAGATGCCATGCACCAGCTTTCTCAGGTTCTCCTCAGTGATCTCATACCATCGAGGAGAGCAGAGACCTATGTGCAAATTTCATGAACAGCTTCTCAGCCTGCAGCGCAAAAAGGAGGCACTATTGTTCCAACAGCACCCTCGACATGAGCTAACCAACCCTGAGGTGTGGGTCTCCAGGGCAGACATGCAGACACAACTAGAGCTGAGAATTGACATATGCATTTGTAGGTGATGACCACTGGAGCCAGTAATTATAAGATCCTCAGAGATCCCTTTCAATACTCTCTGTTTCTTATTCTAACTCTGTGTTCCACTCAGCCTGACACCCAGTTAATAGGCCATGTTAACTGTTCTATATGTGATTGTAAAATAAGCCTTTGAATGAAGGACACCCACACCCCTTGTCTACTGGACCATCTCCAGGGCTTCATCTGTCTGTGATGATCTAAATAGGTTCTCCAGTATATTTCTTGGCCACCTGAGCTGAGAGGCAGGAGCAGTGCCTGGTCAGGACTCATCAACTTTCTCTTTCTGTCTCACCTTCTATAGGCGTTCTAGTCCCTCCAGTCTGTAGGAGTCTTAGGATATCAGTGGTTTCTTTCAGTGACCTATCAGGGGAGCTTGGCAGTCCTCAATGGCTTTGGCCTTGTTCTAAGTGTCTGGCAACTTGTCCCTTAGGTTTGTTGTCTCAGACAACCTCTCCTGCTGAAAGCTCACAGGCTGGTATCCAGCATGTTCTGAGAAATACCTACAGAAGTGCTGAGTGATGAAGAGCAAGGATCCAGGGTCAGGCATACCTGGGCTATGAGCACAGGAAAGCACAGGAAAGGGTTGTAGTGAAGATTGAGGAAAATAGCAGCCAAGGAAGATAGTGGGCAGGATTGTGGCTATATCTAGGCAGATGCAGTTCACCTTAGGTTAGTTGTGAAATTCTGGAGCATGACAACATACCGCAAAAACATCTGGTATGTAGCCTGGGATCTTGACAAATTTCCTTATGCCATATACCACCCTGGATTCTGATTGGGTGATGCCACCTGCATGCCCAGAGGTGTGCAAACCAGCCAAGCTCCCAAAGTCCAGCACACATGCTGTTATGAACAGGTGCTAATCTCAGAATTAAAACTGGGGATGTGCCACATACAAGTGGAGACCAATAGGGCAGCTGGTGTGTGACTAACTGTCCTTCAGATAATGACTTTCTCCATTGAATAAAAGTGCAAACACAATCCCTTGAAAGGGACTGGGAAGCATGTATGGATGTCACCTGCATGGACAAAGCTGCAGAGGGAAGGCAAGTGTGGGCTGCGTGGAGCCCTCCACAACACACACATGCTAAAGAGACAGGCTGACTCTGGGCAACATGGAGGATGACCAGGGTCACAGGCATGAAGTAAACAAGTAGCAACCCTCCTCTGACTGTACCTCTCCTGGACGCTCCTATAGATCCTGGATCTACACTGAATGCAAGTCCTGGAACTTCACTGGGTCCAAGTCCCAAGCTGCACTGGGTCTAAGATCTGGAGCTCACTGGGTACAAGACCCAGAGCTCACTGTGTCAAAGTCCCGAAGATGCTCTGGGTTGAAGACTCAGAGTTGCTCTGGGACAAAGTCCTGGAATTCACTTGGTTCCAGTCTCAGAGCTTCTCTGGATCCAAATCTTGGAGTTGAAAAACGAGGACAGAGTCTAAACTGCCCAGGCGGGGTTTGCCTTACTGAATTCAGGACACTGAGAGTGGAGAAGTTTGGGGATAGGAGGAAACTATGAAATCATCCATCCCAAGAGGGAAAGATGGAAGCTCCCAGGGCCCCTCAGACAACAGTTCAAATTCAGGGATTAAAGAATGATGTGCTCGGCGAGGGGTGGGTGAGTTTTGGAAGCTCTCCACGGGGCTCTGAACTTATCGATTTTTTTAAGAGTGAGGGTGGGGAAGGCAGCCAGTTCTGCTGCCTTTGGTCTTCAGACTGGCCTCCTCGGCTGAAGAGCAGAGAGAGCGCATCAGGGAGGCGCTGCCACAGCCCTGCTCAGGAGAAGGCATGTTGTTGCCTCAGAGTTCTGGCCCTCGGATGGAGCTTTGACATCAGAGCAAAGCTCTGGGGCCTATAATTCTGACTACAGGCCAGAGAGGATTCTAAACAAGTGGTTCCTTTTTCAGGAGGTGGGTCTTTGTACAACCTACTTTCTGACTCTCACATAACACTCAGCAATTCCCAGCGTTGCATGCTCAGGAAGGTGGTATTGAGCCCATGTTTCTCTCTGTGTGAGAATGCATGTGCATATACATGCACTCATGTGTTTACCAGTCTACAGGTGTGATTATGTCTCAGAATGCTGGGGTGAACTCAAAACAAGGTGGAAGTTTCTTGGCCCTAATAGTGAACTAAAAACACTGGAAGTTTCAGTAAGGGACTGTTCAGCGGTTTGGAAGCCCCAGAGCCTTATACTCTAAACTATCCAGGCATCCACCCACCATCCTTCCAACTGAAGTGCTGAGAGGCATAGCTGTCATCCAGCTGTAGTTTCCAGAACACTGTATCCTGGGACAGAGTAAATCCTTGAACCTCAGAGTCTGCATCTTGACAGTAACATTGTTTTGACTGTCTCTCTGTAACACAAGGTCCAGGAGGTGGCTAAGGAGGACACTGAGTGCCTGGAGGGGAATGTGCACAGGGGACCTGGAAACACTGTCTCTCTCCCCAGAACACACCCCCCTCTAGGCCTGCTGGTATCCGGGGATCTGCACAAGCCCCAGCTGACCTCTCCTCCACATTTTCAGTGTATGATCATGTTTGTCCTTCTGAGTGTGCCCTTCTAAAATGCATGAACCATCTTTGCTTCTGTATCTGTGGGTAGCCCTTGGGCAAACATGACTTCATGAAAACAAAAGAATGACTCTCAAGTTATAAACAAGGCTGATGTTCCTCACTAGAGGGACCCTAAGAAATTCTTCTGACTCCTGTAGCACTTTATGGATGAGGGAACTGACAAGATCTTTATTAACTCTGTATTTCTAGAGGGTAAGAGAAAGAGGGTCACCTTGCACAGCTACAAGCCACCAACGATTTGAACAGTTTTCCATCTTAAGCTATTCTAAGCAACCTGCCCTATTTGCATCTCAGATATGCCTTCCCTATTTTCTTGCTTAATTGTGTGTGTTTCTCCATGGTAAATACAAGTTTAAAACTCAAACATAAAAATGCATTGAGTAAATGGGTAGAGTCAATATAATGTCTTTTTGCTCTCCACTTTCCACTTCTGGTTCAGAAACACATCAGGTAAACTCTCTTTTCTTCCTCTTGTGTCTCTCAGAAAGAAAACTACCCAAAGAGTGAGGGCTCAAGGTAATTAGATTTGGGATCTCTCTAATCGGTACTATAATAATGTTGTTTTCTTTTTTTTTATTTATTTTTTTTCTTTTTTTATTAGTGAAAAACCATGAGGTACAGTTATAGGCTTACAAATTTTGTGCTTGGGTTTCAGTTATACAATGATCAAGTGCCCGTGGGGATGGATGACGGGCACTGGTGGAGGGATGGGCACTTGATAATGTTGTTTTCTAAGCTAGAATTCTTACCTGTGAAATATCTGAATGGCATGAACTCTGCCCAGCAGCTGGCGCTATTTCTCAGCGAGACTCTTGGGAGCTCCGGTGGGAATTCAGTTCCTGCAGAGGTAGAGAGGGAAGTCAGAAAATTCATTGTGTCTGAAGACTGGCTGTGGAGTAATCGGGTTGTTTTCATGGCATTGCCTTCAGAATCGTACTGCCTCTTTGTTGCTTTCCTTCCCAAACCAGTGCTCCTGGGAGAACCAGCCAGCCAGGAGCACAATCCATGTCCACTGCTGACTCCCCCAACATCTGTGAGATGAAGGAACATGCTACCTTGGTGGGAATTGTGATGTTTCTCCAGGAGAGGCAGCCCATTCCCACCCTGAATTGTGGGATTCTGGTTGCCTCTTAGAGCCCAGCTCTGCGTGGATGATGAGGCATTCCTCTCCTGTAACTTCAGGGCAGAAAATGTACCCTTACATGTTGGGAGGATCTTCCCAGGATAAGAGATGCATGCTGAAAGTAGACTGTAGAGCGAACATGATTGCCACTCAATGCCTCTTTTGTAAACCACAGCACCCAAAAGGAGAGAGAGAACAAAAGGGAATGCCCTGCCACAGGGGTGGGGTGGGATGGGGGATAGGGTAGGGGGAGGGATGCTGGGAGCATTGGAGGTGGGGAATGGGCACTGGTGGAGGGATGGGTACTCATTCATTGTATAACTGAAACCCAAGCACAAAAATGTGTAAGTTTACAACTGTACCTCATGGTGTTTCACTAATAAAAATTAAAAATAAATAAATAAATCCGCTTTATGACCCCCCCCCAAAAGAAAACGTACCCTTACAGATTTCCAATACCCCAGAGAGCTAGACCTAGAGCTGCTAATGTTCATTCCATCTCCTGGGACCATATCTTAATCAGGTCTGGAATGCCCTATCTAACTCCAGTCTATCCTCTTCCACAATCAGGACCCCTCCCCACTGCCCATGCTTCTCTGGGTTTATTTCCTTTGAAATCCCCTAGTGAAGCCTAGATTTCTTGTCTGGGAAGGAGAGAAGGGGTGGGTGGTATTGTAAGAATTTCAGATCCATTCAGATGTGCATGTGGCAGAACTACTTGGATCCTTGTCTTTGATCTTCTCTGTTCTACTTCAGTGTGACCTAGACCTTCTGCCAGTGCTAATGTATCTGAGAAAATGAGGTTGGATGCCTGTAAGATGGGCATGGGATTCTAGCCAAACCTTTTCAGATACAGATCATCTTTAAGAAATCTACAGAGGTCATCTGCACTTGTTTGTTCATTGCAGCACTGTTTACAATAGCCAAAATCTGGAAAAAACCCAAGTGCCCGAGAACAAATGACTGGTTAAAGAAACTTTGGTACATCTACACAATGGAGTACTATGTAGCTGTTAGAAGATATGAAGTTATGAAATTTACATGCAAGTGGTACTACATGGAAAGTATCATGCTAAGCAAAATAAGTCAGAAAGAGAGGAACACATATAGAAAGATTGCATTCATCTGGGGAATATAAAGTAACAAAATAGGAGACCAACATCCAAGAATAGTCGAGATAAGTACCAGGAGGTTTACTCCATGGCTTGGAGGCCAGCCGCACATGCTAGGGGGAAAGGCAGCTCAGATAGAGAAGGGAGCACCAAATAAAGGGTGTTGGGAGGATCCTCCCAGGATGGGAGATACATGCTGAAAGTAGACTATAGACCGAACATAATTGCCACTTAATGCCTCTTTTGAAAACCATAGCACCCAAAAGGAGAGAGAGAACAAAAGGGAATACCCTGCCACAGAGGCAGGGTGAGATGGGGGGATGAGGGGTGGGGCGGATACTGGGATCAGTGGTGGTGGAGAACAGGAACTGGTGGAGGGATGTGTACTCCATCATTGTATAAACTGAAACCCAAGCACAAAAATTTGTAAGTCTACAACTGTATCTCATGGTGTTTCACTAATAAAAATTTAAAAAACAACTACAGATGTCTGTAGCAGTAGGGAAATGTGGATGTCTCAGTTGTAAAGTCTGAAAGTATCCCAGTGGATAAAGGCCAAAGGGTATCGCTCTGGAAAACCCAGACAACCTCTCAACCTGTGCCTTCCACAACATGAGAGGCCCCCAGACTGTATCTGACCAGCCCCTCTCCCTGGTTGCCTCTTCCTAAATCCAGACCTTGGGCTCCTGGAGGTCAACCAGGTATTAATGGAACTGGAAGTTGGCCTGCAGGTCCTTCTGATGCCATGGAGCCCAGGCCTGGAGAGACTCCATATTCTCATTCAAACTCCAGGCTTAAGAACAGAGGCTATGTCTTCTGTGGCCAAGTGTCCCATCAAATCTTCACGGAGACACTGAGTCATCACTAAGCCTAACACCAGGTATCCCAAGCTCTGACAGTGTCTGTGGAACTCATGGCATAAAACAAATGCCCTGTGATCTCCGGTGTGTGTGTGTGTGTGTGTGTGTGTGTGTATGTTGGGGACCAGGATAACACAGACCCATGTGTGGAAACTGTTCCAAAAGCATGTGCCCTGCAGGGTGCCCTAAAAGCCAGCACCCCATGCTACTTGCAAAAGCTTAGGGGTGTGTAGCACTTGCTCTCCAGCTCCAAACACCAGCTCATAGGTAAAGTGAGCACCAGCGGTTTTCTTACAAGCAGAAGAATGTATCCCTGAAAGTAGGAAGCAGGCCTGGGTCTGCTGTGGTTTCCAGTGCCCACAGGAGGTGGCTCCCGACAGAGGTGGCAGTGGCACCAAGTCGAGAACAATGGTCAGAGGTCAGATCCATGAGAAGAGAGACATCCCGTGGCATTTGGACCAAGAGCTGAGCGGGTCTGAAAGGGAGTGGGCACAGAAGGCCTGCAGTACCCAGGAGTTGTGCGAGTGAGCCTCGTCAAGAGAGTCTGTTCCCAGAGATGGACCCCTGGGATGGAGCATACCAAGCTGAGACTTTCCTAGAGCAGGCCCAGAACCTCAATGATTGTTCAGCAGCAGAAACCAGGGACCACCTTGAGCTACTGCCATCAAATATGACCCACCCAGTGCAACACACACCTTCCCCCACCATCCTGTTACCCTGCTCCATTACAGCCTGGATATGTGGCATGTGGCTGTCAATGTTGGCCTGGATGAACTGATACCTATTGATAAGCTTCTTGGAAGTGATAAGATTCTTGTCTACAGAGATGGGAACTCTAGTTTCTTGCTTTTGCCATTTCTTTCAGAAAATAGTTAGATCCCCCCAGATCAGCCCACTCTTCACCACACACTTTAATGGCATTATTGCTGGCTTCCATGGTTCCTTTGTGGAGATGAGAACAGCACACAATGGTCCTCCAACAAGCACCCAGCAAAGATCACAGGGATGAAGTCCCTCCCACTCTCTCCACAGCCTTCTTTCTGGTCTCCATCGTACCTCTCCTCCCCTAAACTTTTCTCCATGGCCAGGTCACTCCCAATGATGCCACAGTGCTCTCTATTTCCAGTGCTTGTGGAACTTCTCCACCTAGTATTCTCTTCTGGTTGGCATGTAACTTCCTCTTATAGAAACTCCTGACCTCTCCTTTATACCACAAGCCTCTCAGAGTCATTCTTTCTGCACACTTACACTCAATAACCCATGTCACTGTCTCAGCCCTCACACTGGTTAAGGACAGATGCTGGGAGTTCATTCTGATGGAAAATATTTTGTCTAGCTATGAATAAAGGCACCAACCATCTGGATGCAGTGTTGCCCCTCGGACGGTCACCTGGACCATTGGTCCAAGGCACCTCTCAAGATTCAGAGTCCCTGTACTCATCACCCTGCTCAGGATGGAGTGAAGGCTGGACATTCCATCTGAGCTTTCCCTTGAAGGGATGGAAAATTTTCATGGCTCAGGGGACAGTGTTGAGAGGTCCTTTCCTAGAGCACAACAGTTTTTGGGCTCCAAGCCCCACATCCCTGGTGGGATGACAGCCAGGAGTACTCACCCAGTTGGGGAGAGCACTGAGGGCTTGGAATCTTGGATCCAACCTCATCCTTTGTGTCTCTATAGATCTGCTGCAAGCACAGCACATCCATCAGCCTCTACTGGGTTCTCAGAAGCCCTTTCAGAACCTTAAACCGAGATACCATAGACTGCTGTCACACCCAAATTTCCTGGCATGGAATGTCCTTCCTTTAAGTACATTTCCAGGTCTGTGAGGGTGTCCAACTAGCCCTGAGGAAGGCAGAGAGAACAAAAAACTTGTCATCTCCACAGGGAATAGGACAAAGAAAAGGTAGAGCACATTCCCCATGGGTGAGGGTAGGACCCCAACCAAACCAGAAAAGCAAGTTGGGAGGGGCCCTCTGCAGAGGCCCTGAGCAGCGCTGAGCTCTTTACAGAGACAATGCTGTGCAGGGAGCAATGAGGATCAGTTGCTGGAACCTCTACCAACAATGTTTGTCCACTGGCTTCCTGTGCCCACACAGCTGGCAGGCAATCAGGGCTGTCTCCAACAGTCCATGCTTCTGCAGATTCTATATTCAGCTGGGTCTTTCCTACAGTCATTGGAAGCTGCCTGCCACTCTCCCTCCTCCAGTTAGTGCTGCGAATCCTCCTCACTGTTCTCAAACTGCAGCTGCTGGTTGATGTCATAAATCTGGGAGCAGACACTGCATGGTGGCACCAAGACCTCAAAAGCCCTTCATCATGAGGGCAGCTTGATGAATGGACACCTGGGGGCCTCTTGTGTGACTAAGAAAGCATCTTGGATTTTATTTATTTATTTTTTTATGTAGGAGTACTGCTATTTATTCAGCCACTGATTAGCTGATTGAATTGGGCATGAACTCCACCTTACTTTTTTTTCACTTTTTATAATTTTATTTATTGAATCACTGTGAGAGCAGTTACAAAGCTTTCGAGTCTAAGTCTTGGTTATATAATGAAACACCCATACCTTCATCAGTGCCAATTCTCCACCCTCATCAACCCCAATGAGTTGATAAGATGTCACGCGCTACCGAACTGGCAGGCTACCGAATGTCACCTGCCCACACTGCAGAGTCTGGCAAACTCCCCGTGGCATACCGAATATGCCAAATATCAGTAACAATGAAGGGTCTCATTCTCCTAATTCTGAAAGAGCCTTGAATATGGCACTTTTTAAAAAAAAATCTCAGGGCTAGAATGAAGGAGACGTTACTGGGGCCTGCTTGAAGCAATCGACGAATAACAGGATGGTTGTGATTTTTTTGTGATCAACTTCAGTAAACCCCCATCCCACACCCTCCCCCTACCTGTTGGGCAGATGATTTCCACATTACTCTCTCTCTACTTTGATCACGTTCAATATCTTGACACCAGACCCACCATTATTATTTGAGATTTTACCCCAACACTCAGACCTGCTGAAAAGGCAACCGTAGACAATTTGTTTTCTATTGCTGGTTTTGAATAACATATGGTGTCACGTAGCTGCAGTAGTGGCCGCGCAATTTTGAAATTCCAAAATTTTAACACTTAAATCTGGAAGCATTTCTCCCAAAACCTGCTGGGTTCCGAGATTTACTCCTAAGTCTCTGGGATCATGTCTGTTAAGCAGCTTGATCATGTCCGTTAAGCCAGAAAGGCTGTTTATGGGTGACGACTCCAGGTCTCATTGGCATGGGGAGGAAAAGGCCGGCTCCACCCCCAACCCACAAGGCCCCACATGTCTCCTCACTGAGGGCCCAAACCTGACTGTCCAGTGGCCTCTGGAGGATGGTGGCCACCGAGCCACCTAGGGGTAGCAGGTGTAGGGACAACACCCTTTTCCCCCTGGGGTGGCCCAGCGACAGTAACCTACTACGGAGTCTGGACGCATTTCTGCCAAAAGCCACTGGGTTTCAGGATTTATTTCTGAATCTCTTGGATCATGGCCATTAAGCAGCTTGATCAGGAACCAGAGAGGCCATTCGTGGGCAATGACTTGGGGTCTCGTTGGGGTGGGGAGGAAAGGACTGGACCCACCCCCATCCCATGAGGTCCTTTGAGTCTCGTTACTGCGGGTCCAAACCTGACTGTCCAGTGGCCTCTGGAGGATGGTGGCCACCGGGCCGCCAGAGGGAATAGGCCAAGGCACAAAACCTATTCCCACCTGGGTTGGCCCAGCACTGGCAACCTACTGCAGGGACCGGATGCATTTCTGCCAAAAGCCGCTCTGTTTCGAGATTTGTTTCTAGTCTCTGGGATCATGGCCATTAAGCAGTTCAATCAGGAACCAGAGAGGCCATGCCTCCAATTATATAGCTGAGCCCGAGGTGGTTTGTGGATGTGTCTCCCACATACCTAACTTTTGGTCGTTTGCTTTCTTGGTAAACTTTGCCCCAAGTTTTGGGGTCTGGCCAAAGGCACAGCAGCAATTTTGGGGTATCTGGAAGTCTGGAGGCGCCATCAGGCTGCTGATGCACTCGCCTCACAGGTACAGATTGACCTGCTGGCGGCACCATACCCCCGCATCTTGTATTTTAAACAAACAGAAGAGATTAAGTTCTCAAAATAGAAATAAAGAATGAGTTCTACTCCTGGGTGAGGTGCCCTGGTAGAGTTAGATAGTTATCAACACAAATATTTTTGTTTATAATGCTCTTTGCCAAAATATTCCAGACACTATCAGAGAGAAGAGGTCTAGGACCTGGGGTTGGATCAACTTCAAATATTGCCGCATTTGTAACTATAAACTCCCATGAATAGCTAAAGCAATCCTTGGGGAAAAGAGATGGGATGTATCACCCTCCTCAACTTCACACTGTTCTACAAAATGGTAGTAATTAAAACAGCATGGCACTGGAGTAAAGACAGATCAATGGAACAGAGCTGAAAAGAACCCTCGGGTACAGGATCACCTAGTCTTTGATAAAGGAGCAAAAAATATGAAGTGGAATACGGAAAGCCTCTTACACTGGTGTTGGGAAAACTGGACAGCTACATGTGAAAAAAATGAACTCAGACCTCTATCTACTGCCATACACAAAAGTCGTATCAAAATGAATTAATGACCTCAACATCAGACCTGAATCCATAAGGCACATGGAAGAAGACATAGGCAAAACCCTCCATGACACTGAAATTAAAGGCATCTTCAAAGGTGGAACACAACTTACCAAGCAAAGATAAAGGAATGGGACTACATTTGAAAGAAACAGTGACAAAGATACAAATATAGCTTATGTAATGGGAAAAATTATTCATTCAATATTCATCTGGTAAAGGGTTAATATCCAAAACATATAAGGTATTGGAAGAACTTTACAAGAAAAAAGACATGCAACCCCATCAAAAATCGGGAGAAGAAATGAACAGAAACTTTTTCAAAGAAGAAATTCGAATGGCCAGAAGGTTCACTTTAAAAATGCTCTACATAACTAATCATCAGGGAGATGCAAATAAAAACAAGAATGAGATATCATCTCAGACCACAGAGACTGGGACACATCCAAGAGAAAAACAACCAGTGCTGGCATCGATGCAGGGAGAAAGGGACTCTCATTCATTCGTGGTGGAAATACCTACTGGTCCAGCCTTTCTGGAAAAAAAATATGGACATTTATCAAAAAAAAGAAATACTAGAAACTGAGTTCCAATTTGCCCCAGCAATACCACTTCTGGGAATATACCCTGAAGGCCCCAAAACACACAGCAGAAACACCTTCTGCACGTCTATGTTCATTTCTGCACTATTCACAATAGTCAGAATCTGGAAACATCTGGAGTGCCCAAGAACAAACAACTGGATATAGGAACTATGGTACATCTACACAATGGAATATTATGCAGACTTTAGGAAAAATGAAATTATGAAATATGCTTATAAATGGAAGGACATGGAGAATATCGATGAGTCAGAAAGAGAGGGACAGATATAGAATGAACTACATTCATTTGTAGGCTATAAAAAATAGTATAGGAGTAATATCCAAGGCCAGGGAAAGCAGGGGTTAGGAGAACTGCTCAATGGTTGGAAACTACCAGAAGTGTGTGTGGGGCAGAGGGTAGTTAGTATAGAGAAGGGATCAGTATGGTAATAATAGTTGGAAATGATCACTCTGGACAAGAACTGAGTGTTGAAAGTAGGTAAAGGGATATACATAGTAACTCTTCAGTATCTGTATTCCAAACCTTAATGCCCAAAAGTAAAGAAGAAAGGAAGTGATTGCCTAGACTAGAGGTGGAGCAGGAAGGGGGGAGGGAAACTGAAAGCATTGTTAGAGGGTAATGTACACTGGTTTGGTGTTGGAACATCATATGACTGAAATCCAATCATGAAAAACTTTGAAACTGTGTATTTCACTCTTATTCAATTTTTAAAAAACCATTTATTTTTAAAAAATCCAAAACCAAAATTTTTAAATGAATCTTGCAGCATCCTTTTAGAAATGTCTTTATCACAGCTTTGCTCCTGTCTATCCTCAACACAAACCAAGCTCAAAGTTTTCTCTCCCAGAAAATATCACGATACTGAGAACTCTGGGTTCAACGGGATGGGGAACAGAGATCCCCCTGCCTCCCTGTCTCCGGTGACTCAGCAGTCACACCTATATACCTCTTCTGGCTTATCGTACATCCAGATTGTACATCCTTCTCTCCCCAAAGAGAGCAACATGACGCTCGCCATAATCATGCCACCAGATCCCTCATCAGACTACTTCATTCGGGGAGCCCCAGAAAGGGGAGGGTGAGATCCCTCCCTACCTCAAAGGACCCAGCCCTGGCAGGCGAAAACCTCCAGAAACCAACCACTTCCATGCTCATGGCCACGCTCCACACAGAGCATCACCCACGAGTGAATCTATTCCTGGACTGCGCAGCCGCGTTCAAGACTGCATGATTCTTCAAACCACACACTCTACCCATACGTCAAGGTTACCGCACCACATTTGATAGGAATGTCAGTGGATAGGGTTCAAGATAGGAGGCAACCAATCTTCGAGGGAAATATACATTTTTACAGATATCTATGTAGATAGATAGATAGATAGATAGATATAGACATAGACGTAGATATAGATATAGATACAGATACAGATATAAAGCACACAAGGCTCAACCTTTAACAACATGTAAATGATCTTTTATAGGAGGGCTTAATGGTCCCTGGGTGAAATACAACAATCTCCACACTCTTTACTATAAAGATACTTTTTTGTAGCATTTCAGCAGTTTTTCATAACAAACAATACAAAATATATTATTTCAGTTCTGCTTTGGGGCAGGGATTGGGGTTTGGGATGGAAACATTTGAAATACATTGATGGGAAGGTGTAATGGTGGTGGGATTGGTGTTTGAATATTAAATGTAATGAAATATTGGGAACTACTTTATAAAATAAAAATATTATTTTTAAAAAGTCATGATTTTCATATTTCAGAACATTCTCTATATGGTGTCATGGCATGTCACATAGAGAATTTGCATCGCAAATTTCTGCAGGCCCTCGTTCCTGCAGAATATATCATGGTAGACAGTAATATTGCTATCAACAATGTTTAGGTGCCAGACAACCTGAAATGTTTTGAACTGCATTCACAATTCAAGAAAAAGGAAAACTAGGAGAAAAACCAATGAAAACAAAAATAACTTAGTTGGAAAAAGTACCCATATTTAAATAAAAGTGAATGCAGGGTAAGATTTGGGGTATGTGCTGCCAACTCAGTGACCAGCAAAGGATGTCAGTGTATAGTTTTTCCTCATTGACCAATGAAGTGACCAGCAGTGAACCTACTCCTTGAGGAATTCCTGCAGCACCTCTGCACGCACCCTTGGTCCCTCCAAAACCTTGCTCTGCCCCTTCCATGTCCCCAGCTTGGCTCTCTCTGAGCTATGACCTCCAGCAGTCCCAGGATCTCTTCCACAGAGGTAGATTAGGTGACAGGTTGAGATCCACCTCCAGCAACAGGCATTTCAGATTCCCCTTCAACCCATCACTTCAGCTGTCTCTCTGTCCACACGCATCCTCCTGGTCAAGCCACCACCATCAGCTCTCAGCACTGGTTCACACGGACTTCCCCTTCTAGGGAAGCTCTGATGATCTCTGACCTCTCCCTGACACATCGGCGACTTGATATCTGTGCTGCAGGTGCCCAGCAGGCATCAAAATTTTGCAGCCATGTTGTATCCCTAGAGGAACTGTGGAAAGTCCTGATCTGATTACCAGACCAACCTCGGTTCCCAGAACATTGACTGGGCAGTGTCTAAGGGGCCCCCATAGCCGCTCTGGTGAATAGCAGGTATAGAGGCTGTGGCCCAGGACCCCGTGGGCCTCCATACCCTCTGCTGCTCATCCAGCTCTCCACCTGCTCACTGCCACAGTGGAAGAGGTGCAGGTGCAGATTCTGCTGGAACAGCTGCTGCCACTTGTCCACAGCACCCGCAGTGCCACCCAGGTGAAGAAAGAACGGCCATCTGTACAGAGGGAGAGTCTGTTGGATCACTAACCTGCCTCCCCCATCACGCACATCCAACAGGAGGTGCAGGGGTGGGGACTGCTTCCAGCGTCCACAGGCATGGAGACACACTGTGGGGAAGGAAAGGAGGAGACCTGCCACAAGTATGGGGACCACTTCAGATGTAAGGACACAGAGCAGTGTGGGGTGCAGTGCAGTGCAGGAAGCCAGCACAGCGGCAAGACATGCTGCAGGGATGGAGACCCAGCACAGGTGTGAGATTCCGTGAGAAATGAGAATTACTAGGTGGGTGGACGCACCCTGGCTCTCCTCTGGTCCACCTGACTCCCTCTTGTTTTTCCTCTGCTGAGGGCAGTTGTCACCAGTCAGGTGCCTGCAACTGTGCACATCTGCATGTGTCCAGGTGGCCTTCAACTCCTCCTTCATCTGTTGAATGTGGGTGGCCTCCAAGGGGTGAAAACGTGACAGCTTGTTGCCTTTGATGCTCAACTCCTTCACCTGAAAGGAAGAAGAACCCCGGGAAAGGTAGCTTTTAGTGCCCACCTGCCTCCCAGCCTTGCCACTTGGGGCGGATGTGCTGTAGCTCGTACCAGGACACTATGGTCCTGCCTTCAAGTCACCTCCAAATAATGTCCCTGAGACTCGCCTCTCACTCTGCTTCTCTCTTTTGAGGCATCTCCTGCTCCAGATTCACCGCTGACCCAACCAGAGGAGAGCTCCAACTAGGCCTACTCCTCAGGACCTCTGAACTGTCATTTCTGATCATTAGTACTGTTGGTGAAGCAGAAAAACATGGTTCCCAGGAAAGATGCTTCAGGACAGCTCCCACACCATCAGTGGGTGTAGAAGTGTCGTGGGCTGGATGTAATGGGGGTGGAAAATATCCCCAGGGGCTGGGCAAAGGTCCAGCGTCTGAGAGAAGAGAGTGTGCAGGTGAAACAGCACAAATTTGGAGTGATCCACAACTGGTCTTGGAGACTCTTCAATTGCTTTTAAAACACAGAGCTTTACAAAACACACGGGGAGAGCATCCAGTTAATTGTGACTGAGAGGATGGGCCCCTGAGTCAGAAGGCAGCCAAGAGGCTAGAACAGGGCCAGAGCCTATCCAGAACCTAAGACTCTCCCACCCTTCCCAGAGCTCAGGGCCCATCCCCAGGCTCTCAACCTTCCCAGCCCACATGTTCAGTCCCACTGTTTCCCCACCTCCGCATCCTTTCCTGCACCCGTGGCTAATGTAGCTGCCTAGAGACCCCCAGCTGGCGATAGGAGGCTCAGTGATCACTGCCCTCGACTGTGGCCAGGGAGGCATCTGTAGTCAGTTTGGAATATGGACAGTTGGGGCAGAAGCAGACAAGCCCCAAGGGGTGCCTACACCAAGCTATTGCAGACCCCCAAGTGTGCCCACACCATGCCCTTTGAATTTCTGGAGGTCCCCATTGGACAGGGTCTTCTGTAGCTGGAGTACCAAACAATGGAGATGACCCCAGGCAGCATTCTCCTCATCCCACTTCTCCCTAATCAGTGGCAGCACTGTGTGGTTCTCTAGCAGAGGCACAGACTACGTTGACCTCCCCCAGTTCTCAGGATGATTATCGCTGGTCTGCTGTGCCAGGAGCAGAGATGCCCTTCCACACTGACCTTCCACCCACTGATCTGCCTTCCCAGTTACGCACATTCAAGTCACGTGCTCCAAGCCAGCGTGACTCGCATCACCGAGTCTTGTGACTGGCCCATCAGCTGAGCAGCCTTCACCCACTCTTCACTGCTCCTTCAATTTTCCAGCCCCCCACCCCCACCCCCAGGCCATGAGCCACAAACCAGAGACTCAGCAGCAGTGAGTGTATGCTTGGTGATGGTGAGGAGTCTGAAGATTCCACAGCAAGAAAGGTGGTGAAGAGATAATGTTTAGAGACTCAGGCACTGGCCAGGGGAAGCATGGGGGGAACAGGATCTGGCCAAGAACCCCAACAATATGCTAACACAGAGGGTCGCTGAGCAGTCAGCCGTGCAGCGAGTGACAGAGAAGTAAGCCCAGCCAGCTATAGCCAGTCCCAGGAAGCTCACATAACAGCCATCACAGGTGAATCACACATGAGACATCACATATGTTATGAAGGATCCATATGTACATAACATGTGCTATGTGACTCTACTTGTGTATCACATGTAAGATATTAAGTATGTTGAAGACTCCACATGTATGTCACATGTGAGTTGTCAAGCATGTTATACAGGCCCTTGTGTTATGTGTGCAGTGTAATGTACATTATGAAGTCCCATCTCTGTGTCACATATGTGTGTCCTGTGTGTTCTGAAAGAACCACATTGTGTGCAATCAGGCATGTAATGAAGGTCCCACACTCTTCTAAACTATGCTGCTTTTATTTATTTTTATGGGGGTGTGGGGTGTGAGTGAAGATAAGTAATCAGCATGAGGATCAGCGTGGGAGTTACTCTTGTGAATCAATTTCTCTGTACACACATTGTGCTCACACTTGCACAAACATGTATATGTGCACACACAATTATTCACAAACACACTCTCTCACGCACAAATATACTCATCCACATTTGGATGCACATTGAAACACAAATAAACATGTTCTGTCACCTCCATGACAAATATTAGAGGTGAGAGTTGGGTCAAGAAGACCGGAAAGATAGTACAGCAGGCAGGTGTTTGCCTTGCATGCTGCTGGCCCAGTTTGATCCTTGGAACCCCAAGACATGCCAGGATGCCATCCTGGCACAGAGTCAGGAGCCAAGTGAGGCTTGAAAACAAAGGGGAAGGTGGGTCAAGATAGTGTGGCCTCACCTGAGTCCTACCCAGTCCAGTCCCATGCCTTCCCCCGTTTTGACCCCACCCCCTGACCAGGATCAGATGTCATTGATGAGGGGCAGTCTCACATTAACAGCACACTGGCTCGCACCATCCACTCTGTCCTTCTCTGCACCTTCTCAAACTTCTTGTACAGAAACTCCTGCGCTCCCAGGCCTCCTCCAGCTCCACCATCAGTGGTCACCAGCCACACCTTGGAGTCCATCTGCTCTGGGGACCTTGAAAGGAGCTGGTAACCAGCCATACCCGGGGCCCTCCACATGGATGTGGGATTGTGCTAAGGGTAGCCAAACCTCCCACAGACCCAGGAGCCGTGTGAGCCTCAGGGAGATACCAGTTGAGCTGAAACATAAACCCTCAAGCTCCAGGTTCTACCTGGTTCCACTCACCATGTCTCCAGTTCTTCACAGGGTCAGTCCTTGTGAACTTGGGCGAATGGAGCCCACCTGACAAGCCCAAGCCAGGCTAGGAAGGAAGCTCTAATATTACCCAGAGAAAGAGGAATGTATGGGGAGGGAGCATTCCAGAGTTCGGAGGACATGAGGCCATGGAAGTCGGGTATGAGGCCATGGAGAGAGGGTGGGAGGCCATGGAGGTGGAAGTTAGGCCATGGAGGTGAGTTGAGGCCATGGAGGTGGGTGTTAGGCCTTGGAGATGGGGCCGTGAGGCCGTGGAAATGGGCATGAGGCCATGGAGGTGGGCATGAGGCCATGGAGGTGGTGGTGCTGTGGAGGTGGAGAGTCATGGAGTCGAGGGCATGAGGCCATGGAAGTGAGAGAAGACGCTGTGAAGGTGAAGATGAGCCTTGTGGGGGCAACTCCCATGGGGCCCACCCTTGCAGCAAGAAATAATGGAAACAAAAGCATCTTCAGAAAGCAAGTTCATCTGACAGGGGTCTACCTGAGATTCGAGCTGGCTGTACTTCCCTCTCCTTGGTGTCCTCGTGGGAAAGTGCCCCTCAGAAAAACGAACCATCCTGATCTCCTCTGGCTCAGAGATGATCCCCAACTTGGCCTGCACCTTGCCCTCCCAGGATTCATGCCTCTGGTACCTCCTCTGCAGAAGGGTGGGACGCTGCTGGCAGCCCCGGGTCCTTCCAGCTCAGGCATAGCAATCTGTTTTCTGTGCACAGTCCAGGTAGGGCCTAGAAATCCCACAGGAAAGAACTTCTCCAGGAAGAGAGGGTATCACAATGCCCAAGGGCTGAGGTTTGCACCTTCCTGCTGTCATGCCCCAGAAAATCCTTTGCTGCTCTCAAGAGTCAGTTCTTCTCTGGGGAGGAAAGAAGACAAGGCCTATCCTTTTTTGAGGAGAGGGGCTGCAGAGTAGCCTCTGTGCAGACAGGGAAAGAAGGTTGTGCAATGCAGTTCTCTCTATCAAAGGTGCTGGCATTGGTGACTGCACACAGCATGGAAAGGGGTAAATCTGGGTGTGCCTGGGCACTCTCTCCAGCACCAGTTCCCTGTGTGGCTGGAGATCCCTTTCTTCCCTTGACTGTGTCCCTAGTGTTTGATGACTCTTCTGCCCAGCTCCCCTCGAGGACAGCTCCTAAATTTCAGAACCATGACTTGCTATTTGGAGGAACTCAGGAAACTTCTGGTTGGCCTCCATCTTTTTGAGAAGGGGAGTACACCAAAGTTGGCACACACCAACATTCTGTCATGCCCACAGTTGAGTTGAGAGGGCACTGTAGGCCAAGACTGGGTGGTTCCAGGAGGCACAGCTGTGTTCTCAGCAGAGGACAGCTTCCTGGATGGCATAAGCCAACATGTAAATTTCAAAAGCATCCCCCTATACTGATGCTCCAGGAACTACTCCAGGGACTGAGAATCTGTGTGCTGGTGGGATTTTTATAACTCTTGTCTTCTAAGATCTTCAACTTCTCTAGGATGCACTTCTTCAGGTCATTCATTAATGGTGGCAGGATTCCTCCTACCTGGACCCTCTCTACCTCCAACTTTTTGGACCTCTGGTACTGGCCTAGCATCTCTTGGTGATGCTTTTGGAGCTCCTCCTCTGCTATCTCCAGCAGCTTGAGACCCCCATGTTCTATGCCCTGAAGAGAAAACCAGTCTGAATGAAGACCACAGACAAGTGTCAACTGAAGAAGGCACGGAATTTCAATGAAAAGAAGGGAAATGTGATCTTACTGTTTCCAAAGGCTGAGAATGTTGACAAGCACTAATTATCTGAGTAGAATTAAATGAAAATTCAAAAATGTCTCGCTATTCACTTTACAGATAAAACACAAACATTTAGGAATAGTTCCTTTCATTGCCTTTCTCCACAAACTACAAACCTACAGTTCATCTTCTGCGCAGCTATCACAAATCTCTAAGTCTTACCACCTCTACAGCTGTCTTTGGGATCTCAAAGCATTTTGTCAACCAGTCTGGGCACCTCTCCTCTGCAGTGGGACCCAGGGCTGGGTGTTCCTCAGGGTCTCCCGAGGTCCAAACCCCCAGATGCTGCACCTGTTCCCCGTAGACCCACTCTCAGTGCCTTTCTCCCGAGGCACAAGACCCGCAGGGAAGTCACAGCTGAGCCACAAAGTTAAGTCACCTCTGGAACTATATCATTTTACCTCAAGACCCCTACTTGATCTCTATGGGGACCCAACTGGGAGAGTCAGAGCTGGAAAGGGATACACTCTGAAAAAGAGAATTCAAGTGAAACTTCTCCACTTCTCAGAAGCAAGGAAGCCATTGCTCATAGTCCTGCCTGGCTGCCGCCCGGGGGAAGACTGACCTTACCATGGTGTGCACATCTGGACTCATTGTTCCCTGCAGATATGAGCATCTTCCGAAGTGGCTGTGAGCATGGCAGGACAAGATGGATCAGAGACAAAGACAAGAGAGAATTCAGTGGAATCAATCAGGTTCAGGGACAGACGAGAGAAGGGTACCAGTGTCAGTCCAGCAGAAATCCTCCTCTGAGGCCAGAGTCCTCCCTTCTGCCAGCACCCCATTTCCAGAATGGGTGATTCAATGCCAAGGTGGGGGAGGGGAGAGTGACTCCAAACTTTCCCCATCTGACTTCTCACTAACAAAGAAAGCAAGGCTTCTAAATGCAAGATTAGAGCAAAATCCCAGTTACAGATAAATGAAAAAGGCTGCACTGAGGCTGTTCTTCTGACTGTCAGATTTTATGTCCGAGAGTCACACACAGTAGGAAAGAAGCCTGAGTCTCCAAGCCTCTGGCTCTACAGGTCCCCAGAATTCAGCATGTACACGTGCTCAATCCAGCCTGACTCAAGCCTTCTTGCCACTTCCTAATTTCCAATATTGCTCTTGTCTCTGGTCACACCAAGTCCTTGATCAGAGTTCTTTTGGGTAAAGGAAGCCTAGATAATACTGGACAGGTGTGGAGCATCTTAACCAATGAAGCATGCAGGTGTGGAGTGTACAGGTATGGAGCATCTAGGGGTGGAGGTTGTTCAGCAAGGAAGTGTACAGGTACGAAGCTTGTGTACCAGGAAAACTAACAGATGTGGAGTTTGTGCACCAGGGAAGTGAACATGTGTGGAGCATGCATGTGTGAGCATTACACCAGGGAAGTGAACAGGTGTGGAGCGTGTGCATCAGAGATGTGCAGGTGCAGAGCATGATCCGTGCAGAGGTGCAGCTTGTGTCTCCCTGCGGTGCGAAGCATGTGCAGGGACTGAACTGCTGCTATGCCCGAGATGCAGATCCTCATGCAGTGGTAGGTACAGAGACGCCAGATTGGTAATGCAACAGCAGAAGTGATTTTATTCCAGTTAACTGGGGTCAACTATTCCACCCACAGAGTGGTCTCTTGATAGCAACCCGACTAAGAGTAACAAGCAGTTTATATAGGCTTCAAAGTTTCAAAGTTAAGCAAGCACTATGGCAACAGTGGCCAGGCAACAGTTAAACAACCGTTTCCAGTAGCAGTTCTTGGTTACTTAAGCTACTCATTCCTTAAGGTTAACAAAAGACAATTTTGGGGGCATTGTGATTGATTCAGCATATTGAATACGTCACGGGTAGCTTTCCAGGCTTTGCCGTGTGGGTGACATACTCTCAGTAGCTTGCAGGGCTCTCCGAGAGGAATTGACGTATTTGATATGCCAAACACAGTAATAACAAGTCTCACAATTGAGACGTCCACGCGAGCAAATCGATGAACAATGGGAGGACAGTGCTACAGTGTGATTGATTGAGCACACTTGTTGGACCCACAAATTTTCCAGGTGGGATCAGGTTGGCTAGTTACACATTGTTTGATTTCTGGGAAACTGAAGCTGTTCCAGTTCCAGGAACTAAACCTGAGGCCTAACTAATTTTTCTCATTTCTGACACCTGTCATGGCGTCAGTTTTGCCCTTACACTACATGCAACATCAGCCAGGCTGAGCCAGAAGGAGCCAGAGTTCTCCCTCTCTCTCTCTCTCTCTCTCTCTCTCTCTCTCTCTCTCTCTCTCTCTCTCTCTGCTTCTCTGCAGATGGGTCCTGTGGTGGAACAGTCCTGAGGAAAAGTTGGAGGGCATTGCCTGTGGCCCTGGTTATAGGCTCATCACAGATACAAACTCCAAAAACCCTTCCCAGTTTGCATTGGCTAAATGGTCAGAACTTTTCCTGGGCCTGAAAGTTCAAAAAAAATGCTTGCTTTGTGGCCACACCTGGCAATTCTCTGGATGACTCCTGACTCTCCATTCAGAAGTTACTTCTGGCAGGCTTAGGAGACCACATGGGATGCCAGAGATGAAGCCAGGATGGGCCATGTGCAAGGCAAGCACCCTACTATCACTCTGGCCCTCAAAAAAATACTTTGTATAAAAAATAATTCTGGGGGTCACCACTAAACTACGTCATCGAATCTGTCTGAGTCTAATTTTCTCAACTCTTTTGCCAAAAAGAAAAATTTTCTTAACTTTAAAGTGAAACTAATGTCCCCCCAAAGTATTGAGATTATTATCATTTTATCAGTAAAAAATATTTTTGTTTCTTCAGAGTCAATTATTATTTTTAAATCCTTTTTTAATTTTTGCCACCTAAAGGAGCTAAAACATTAAATAATACCACTGTTGTCCCGTTGTTCATCCATTTGCTCGAGCGGGCACCAGTAACGTTTCCATTCATCCCTGTCGTGTGCGAGTGCTAGTGTAGCCCAATGGTATTTGCTCGATCTAGGAACACGAAGTGAGATTTGTTGTTACTGTTTCTGTCATATCGAATATGCCACAGTGAGTTTGCCAGGCTCTGCCAAGTGGGCGAGATACTCTCAGTAGCTTGCTGGGCTCTCTAAGAGGGATGGAGGAATCGAACCCGGGTGGGCCATGTGCAAGGCAAACGTCCTACCCGCTGTGCTATCGCTCCAGCCCAAAACATTAAATAATATTCTTTTTAATTCAAGATTTGTAAAGATTAAATAATATCCTTTTTAATTCAAGATTTGTAATCAGCAGTATTGTGTGTAATGATTTACCAATAATGAAAGGATTTGCATTTTAACAGCTTTATTGAAGTGTAATTTGCATACAAATAATTACATATATTTAATATGTACAATCTGATGAGTTTGAACATATACAAACACTCACAATGCTATCAACACAATGTGAAAACCATGCATGTATAAGTCAGTTGTCTTAAGAAATACAATGCAGGACAATGCCATTTTTCAAGACTTCATTTTATTAAAGCACCATGAGTCGCAAAGTCATTCATGTTGAATTTTAGACATACAACATTCCAGCAATGATTCTACCACCAGTGTTGACTTCCTTCCACCCATGCTCCCAGGCTCCCAATCTCGCCCTCCAACCCCAGGCTGCCATCTTGACAGGCACCTTTTTAAGTTTGTTAAAATTTAGGTCTCATGATTCCAGTGTTCAGAGCCTGGCAAGCTACCGAGAGTATCTCACCCACATGGCAAAGTCTGGCAAGCTCCCTGTGATGTAATCGATATGCCAAACACAGTAACAATAAGTCTCCCAATGGAGACGTTACTGGGCCTGCTCGAGCAAATTGATGAACAACGGGAGGACAGGACAGGACAGATTCCAGTGTTGCAGACTTTCCGGTTTGGGTATTTAGTTTAGTCATTTCTTAACATTACTGATTAGCTGAGTACCCTTGTCCCCTGCCCCTCATTGCTTATTAGATATCTCTTATCACCCCAGCCCCTCAATTTATTTCCTCTTCATCCCTATACTCTGGAGCCAAGAGTGATCTAGGCATCATCCAACTTGTTTTTGGTGAGGAGTGTCATACCCGGCCATGTTAAGATATTAGTCCTGGCTCTGTGCTCAGGAATCACTCCTGTCAGTGCTCAGAGGACCTTAAGGGATGTTGGGAGTTGAATCCAGGTCAGCAACATGCAAAGCAAACTCCCTACCCACTCAGGCCTCTACATCCCCCAACTTTAAAACATTGCATTTCATCATCCAGTTATTCTAAATACCACATATAGGTGTTGTTTATCATCCTGTAATCCATAAGAATAAGGATAAACACAGGATATCACTTATATGTGGTATTTAAATGACCAGTTATTTTTTAAAAGGAAATCTGTGTATAGGGTTGGAGGATAAACAAATTGGTTGGTGGAAATGTGTGAGAAGCCATGTGTGAGGATAAAACTGAGAGCAGAGTATCAAGGAAGTGGTTGAAATTATATTCAAGCAAATAGTTTAAGTCAGTTAAATAAGATAAATTCAACCTAAAGTGTCAAAGAAGATTTATCCTACTCATCCCCAGAAAAATATTCATAACACTACCATTGCTAAGTAATGATTACAAGTACTTCAAAGTTGATTTTTTATTTTTAATACATTACTCTTCCCAATAGCAACCTCTGAAAGACCCAGAGCCACATGGAGACTGAGATGGAAGAGCTGGGACTGGCCTAGCTCATGTCATACTCTTCTAGAATTGTGCACAGAGTGACATCTCCATGCAACAGACAGAATTCTGATTTTAAAACATATAACGTTTGCACCTGCTTTAGATATGAGGACCTGAGATGCAGAGTGATTAATGAATCTTTCATGCTCACAGACGTGTGTGCTTTCAGTAAAAGAGAAACCTCTCTTTCCTATATATCTCATCTTCTTTGAGGGGTTGCTTTAGTTTTGTTTATGGGTTTTTGTGTAAGAGCCAGTGGTGCTCAGTAGTCCAAGGGTTGTGATCAAAGGTGGCTTCTGGCAGTGTTCCGGAGACCATTCCATACCCTGGATCACACCTGATCCTCCCATATGCAGAGTCTGTGTTCCAACCCTCAGGGCCATCTCCCCATCCAGATGCTGTATTTCTAACCAGTTACAACCAATGTTCCTAAAACGTTTGCTAGAGGTTTAGACATCACGTTTCCCTTCTCTCATTCATTGGTCTATGCAATGTCTCACCTTGTGGTTGTGGATATCCTGAATGTGTGCAAAAGGGATGCTCAGGTACTGAGGAAACAAAAAAAAAACTGTGTGACTGGAGGTGCCATGTGCTTGTTATTTATTTTCTTTTTTGTTGGCATCAGGGAGCAGAGACCTGCCTGATCACTGACCTACAAACATGTTTGGCACCTTCCAGCGACACAGGAGCTTCTTAATTGCAATCTTCATGTCCTTGTTTCTCAAGCTGTAGATGATCGGGTTGAAGAAGGGAGCCAGGACTGCAAACATCAACGCAATGACCTTGTCAAGGACTGGTGGGAATGTGGCAGAGAAGCGCAAGTACATGAGTGAGACACTGCCGTAGAACAGGACAAACACTCCAAGATGAGAGGCGCAGGTGGAGAAAGCCTTCTGGCGGCCATCCGTGGAGGGGATGTGCAGGATCACAGCCACAATTCTGATGTAGGAGAGGGTGATGACTAGCACCGAGAAGATGATGGCAATGGCGTGGATGATGTCCTCCACCAGGATCATGGACGTGTCGGCACAGGCCAAGTTCAGCACGGGTTCAAAGTCACAGAAAAGTTGGTGGATCTGGTTGGGGCCACAGAAGGGCAGTGTGGAGATCCACGCAATCTCAGGGAGCAGCACGAGAAAGCCAAAGACACAGGAACCAGCTGAGAGTTGGGCACAGAGCCGCGGAGTCATGATGGTCGGGTAGCGCAGAGGGTCACAGATGGCCACGTACCTGTCAATGGCCATGGTGGTCAGCAAGATCCCCTCCGAGTTCCCCAGAGAGTGGAAGAAGTACATTTGCAGGAGGCAGCCAAGGAAGGAGATGGTCTTCTGCTCACTGACCAGGTTGGCGAGCATCTTGGGGATGGTGGCCGTGGTATACCAGATCTCCAGGAACGAGAAGACGCTGATGAAGTTGTACATGGGGTTGTGCAGACGGGGATCCAGCCGCACAGCAAAGAAGACAGTCATATTTCCAACCACAATAAACATGTAAATGATTAGCAACGGGATGAAGAACAGGAGGCTGCCCTCTTGAAGCTGCAAAAACCCAGAGAAGAGAAACTCAGTGACTCCGGCGGAAAGGTTTCTTCTCAGCATGGTTTCAGTTCCAAGCATCTCAGGGGAACACAGTTTTGATGAATGAGCAGGCACCAGTGGAGCAGGTAAAGAGAGAAACTGAGGTAATGGGCTGCTGTCAGCCTCTCCTTTGGAGCCTGCCCTGCACACACAGCGTAGGTTTGTGAGGAAAACTCTGTTCCAATAAAGAAACAAATGAGAGGTTGACACTCTGTGTCTAGGAGGATGCTAGCTGCTGACAGTCCCCAAGTCCCTTCAAGTGACCTACCATAGTAAGCCTCTAGCCTGAGGCAATCAATGAGGCCCTCAAAACTCTAGTTTTGTGCTCTCTCCAGAGTTAGGGGAAGAATTAACTCTGCATTTTCTGAAACAAGTCCAGTTTCCTGAATTCTACCTGTTTCTTCAGACCACTAAGTCATTTTGGTTGTAGCTCAAGAAGGGCAAAAGTTTCTGCACAAATGTCACGTGAAGCCCTGTAAGAATGTGAAGCTTCCTGGCACTGAACAGCAGGAAGGCAGGACTGGGAGACAGAAGGAGAAAGCCTCCATGGACAGCTGTGTTCTCATGAATCTCTTCTGCCTGGCTCCTGGAGGCAAGTCCTCAGAGAAGATGGCAGGGAGTGGGAGGAGCAGACTCTAAATGAAGCAAGAGGATTCACACCCCGAGAAAGTAATGTGGGTAATGAGAGCCTGGGCTGGGGGTTCAGCACCTTCCAGCGCTCTACAGTACACCCCAGAAAGCTGCAGGAAAATGTAAATGCATGTGTCCCTGCATGCTTCCCAGGCAGTTCGCCCTGCCCCACAAACCAGCTGGTGGTCTCTAGAGACCCGAGGAGCAGCAGAGATAGGGGTTCTCTAGGGACAAAGATCCAGTTTTTCATTTGAGCTTCAGCTATTGACAAAGCTACTCACAAGGAAAATCAATGTAAAACTTCTTAACCCTTTAATACAGGCTATTTGGATGTGTTTTCAGAACTCTCATTACAGACCAAAGTACAGATACTGAAAAATTCTATAAAGACGAGCCAGGGAGATGACTCAGAGAGTTGGACTGCAAGCTTTGTATGCAGGAACCCCAGGTTTGGCCCCAACCCCAACCCCGGCAGCACTGCATTATCCCGCAAGCACTAACTGCAGGAGTGAATCTCAAGCCCCAAGCTGGGACTAATCCCAGCACCAGTGGGTATGGTCAAGAAACAAAAAAAAAATTGTAATTCTATTAAGAACTATTAAATCTGCTTACTAAAATGAACAAATAATTGCTTTAGTAGTTTTGAAAAAGACAAGCCAAATACACTTAATTTAGGACATGTTAATTGTTCTCATCACCATGAAAATTTATTAGATTTCGTAACAGGGCGTTTTTGCAAATGCAATTGTTCTTTTAGGGTCTGCTGGTTTTTCTGCTACTTGTGGAACTTCTTGCCCATAAGTACAGATACATGAATCTGCATGTATAACGTGTGGTCTATATAGGAGCACTCACAATCATGAAACATAGGACAGCTAAATTTGATTGCAAGCACAGTGGGGTGTGGTAAGAACTGACTCCTAGGCTAAGCCTGGGAGAGGGCGAGGAGCAGCCATAACTGTCACAGGAGGGCTCACAGGGTCCAGGAAAATGGGGTCTAATGGGGTCCTCACCAGTGACTTGATCACCAAATTTTCCTTAAAGTCGCAAGAACAAATTTGAGCAAAGCTCAGTTCCACGAGCTGTGGGGTGCTGTGAGGACTCATCCTCTGACAGTATCTCCCCACAGCGGACTCACGCTTGGGGTAGGAGAGCAGTAGAGCTGAGGTGGGGTCCTTCCTGTCTGCTTGCAAGGGTGAGTACAGAAACTTGGGAAACCAGGGGAAATGGAGGAGCCAGGATGGCTGGAGCATGTCAGAAATGAGAGCCTGGATAACCCGGAGTGGAGGGGAGGTCAGCCATGATGGGGTTGGGGTCCCATGCACAGGACTACAGATGGATCTACAGCCCAATTTCAGCTGAATTTGGAAGCTAAGCAGGGTAGAGCCTGGCTAGTATTTGGATGGGAGATCTGAGATGGATCTTCTCCTGCTCCCCCTCAGACATGGCCGTGATGGGCGGGAGCTGCTCTGGCAGCTGCCTGTGCTTCCCAGAGTTGGAGGACTGATCCAGAACCTGTTTCCACACACTGGTTCCTGCCTGAACACTGTCACCAAGGGCCCACAAAGGGAGCTCTGCTTGCTGCCCACATGCTCTGCCCACCATCCTAGCCTATATCCCCACTCCTGCACTTTCTCCCTGCACCAGCCTTGCCCCTCTTACCTGGAGAGTCTGCGCCGCCTTCCCAGGTCTGAGCCACATCCCTGCAGGAGGGGTCATATGCAGCCATGCAGCACCTCTGGATAACCTCGGGGGACTCCCCTAAATCCCCAGCACCAGCCAGAAATCTCTCTACCAGATCAATTATGGCCTTCCCTGGGGCTTCACTGGAGATGAAAGCTCAAGATCTCTCCTGGGAAGGGCTGGTCGGGGCATCTGAAAACACGCTCAGGAGAATGGTTTCCCAGGGAGCCAGGGGCTGCCCTCCTCCCTCAGCAGAATAGAGGCACTCACGAGGCTCAGGGAGCCCCCATGAAAGACCAGTTTCTTTCAAGTGCATCTTTTCACATTGTTTAGTTGATAATTTCATGTTGGGGAGAACCCTGGGTCTCAGTCTGCCTACATCTGTGATGAGGCTGCATTAATGCCTCTGCATTGCCCTCACTCAGCACTCAGACAATGCAATGCCATTCAACATCTCATACTTTACACCACCAGTATACCAAGAGTAGCACACCACATTTGATTGGGAAGGCAATCAACCTTAGGGGGTAATATATTTATACATATATTATAAAGGGCTGGAGCGATAGCACAGTGGGTAGGGCATTTGCCTTGCACGCAGCCAACATGGCCGATCCGAGTTCGATTCCTCCGCCCCTCTTGGAGAGCCCGGCAAGCTACCGAGAGTATCTTGCCCGCACGGCAAAGACTGGCAAGCTACCTGTGACTTATTCGATATGCCAAACACAGTAACAATTGTCACAATAGAGATGTTACTGGGCCCGCTCGAGCAAATCGATGAACAATGGGAGGACAGTGACAGTGACAGATGTATATATATATATATGTGTGTGTATATATATATATGTTTTATGTTTATATATGTATATATATAAAACATATATATATATATATACACACACACACACACACAAGGCTCAACATGTTACTAATCTCTTATAGAAGGGCTTAATGGCTCCTGGGTAAAATACAACAATCTTCACAAACTTTCCTCTAAGAAAGCATTTTGTCTCATTTTTAGGGAATTATTCATAACAAGGAATACAAAATAAATTATTTCGGTCCTTCTTGGGAGCCAGGGTTTGGGGTTCAGGATAGAAGTATGGTGATGAGGCCCAGTCTTCTGCTCCTCCCAGGTCAGTCATTATGCGAACCTGGGACTGCACTCTCCCTGCGTACGTGCCCCAGGCATCCTCTAGGACACTGGGCCACCCACCATCCCTGAGGCTCTCCCTGTCCGTCCCCAACGCCGTGCCTGGTCTTCTGCTCCTCCCAGGTTGTACCCCACACACACACACCAGGTACTCATAGGGGGCCTGGAAAAGTGGGCGTGGCCTAATTTGTGCCACGGGAAGATTACTCATACCCAACAATCTAGTGTGACATCTCAGTCTCCATATCATCACACCAACATGAAGAAACAAGGCAAATCCCTACCATGAGGAGAGGATGATGAAAACAGCCCAGAAGCCTCATTAGGTGTTACTCATTTAAGGGAGCTCTCTGAGAAAGAATTCAGATATGAAGTAATGAAGATGTTCAATGAACTCAATGGAACAGTGAGACAGATATCCAGTAAATTAAAAGAGGACATGAAAGAAACAGTTGAGAAAACACAGGAAGAAATGAGAACAGAAATTGGAAAGCTACACACAGAAATGTCATGAATAAAAGATTTGGTAGATGAAATAAAAACTCAGTTTGTGCCCACAACAGTAGAATGGTTACAGCTGAAGACAGAATCAGTGACCTTGAAGATCAGCTGCACAAAGCCTACAGGCAACAACAAACAATGGCAAGAGACCTCAAAATAGCCCTAGAGTGAATCAGGGTCCTAGGGGATGATTCCAAGAGGAACAACATTAGAATCAGTGGAGTACCAGCAGGTCAGGAAAACAAACCCAATGAAAAAGCAATGATTTGTTTAACCAAATCATTGCTGAAAAATTCCCAGAGCTGGACAATGCAGGCATACAGATTCAAGGACCCCAAAGGGTGCCAGCTAAAAGAGACCCTAACAAAAACACTCCAAGACATATCACAGTTAGGATGATGGATGCCATGGATAGAGACACAATACGGCAAACAGCAAGGTCAAAGAATGAAATCACATACAAAGGAGCACCCCTTAGATTAACAGCAGACCTATCATAGGAAACCCTCCAAGCCCGAAGGTAATGGTGGGATATAGTGAAAAAAACTCACTGAAATGAACACTTCACCAAGAATACTTTATCCGGCTAAACTCTCACTCAAACTCAAAGGAATGGAACACTATTTTATGAATAAACAACAGCTCAGGAACTTCACAGACTCAAAACCAAACCTAAAAGAAGGGCTAAAGGGGCTACTGTAAGACAAGATAAATCCCTACAAGCACAACAAACTCCAACAGAAAGATAACACAAAACCCCATAACAATAGTATCTCTCAATGTCAATGGCCTAAATTTAAAAATTAAGAGGCGATTAGTGATGTAGAGCATTTTCTCATGTGCCTTTTTGCCATTCGGATTTCTTCTTTGTGAAAGTTTCTGTTCATTTCCTCGCCCCATTGAAAAAGAAGCTCAGATAGAGAAGAGAGCACCAAATAAAGGGTGTTGTGAGGATCCTCCCAGGGTGGGAGAAGCATGCTGAAAGTAGAGTATAGACCAAACATGATTGCCACTCAATGCCTCTCTTGCAAAACACAGGACCCAAAAGAAGAGACAGAGAACAAGGAGGAATGCCCTGCCACAGAGGCATGGTAGGATGGGGGGTATGGGAGGTGGGAGGGATGCTGGGACCCGTGGTGATGGAGGATGGGTGCTGGTGGAGGGATGGGTACTTGACCATTGTATAACTGAAACCCAAGCACAAAAATTTGTAAGTCTATAACTGTACCTCATGGTGTTTCACTTGATCACTTGATCACTTGACTTCTTGTTAGTTGTCGATTTGCTCGAGCGGGTGGCAGTAACGTCTCCATTTGTCCCTATCAAATGCTAGTGTAGCCCAATGGCGTCTGTTCACTCTAGGAACACGAAGAGCCTCAAACCAATGGTTCATGGTCTTGATGAAGAAGTCTGACCACCTGGTAGGTGGGCAGCCACACGGTCTTTTGACATCCTGTGGAATCCAGTCAGTAACAGCTCTAGTCCAGCGGTCATCTCTAAATCTCATTACGTGACCAGCCTTGGCAGATTTTTGACGCCTTGGCAAACGAGACAGGGTCCCTGATTCTTGATCGTCGATGGAGGTCGGAACTCCAGATTCTTTCTCTCATTTGAGTGAAACGTGATATTCCAAGCATAGCTCTTTCAATTCCTCTTTGGGAGACCCAAATAGCATTCTCATCCTGTTTGCGAAGGGCCCAGGTCTCTGAGGCGTATATCAATGCAGGAAGAAGAGTGGAATCAAAAAGATGTGCCCGGAGCCGGAGGTTTTTTGTCCTCTTAGCTATTTCTTCGATGTTCTTGGAGGCGTTCCAAGCCGCTCTCTTCCTCCTGCGCAGCTCGGGTGCCAGGTCATTTGTCATGTGGACTTCTCGACCTAGCTACACATATCTGTTGCATTCGGAGATGGTCATTCCTTTGAGAGCAAATGGGGCGTCAGGAACGAAGCTGTTTCTCATAAACATTGTCTTCGTAAGATTCAGCTGTAGTTTGACCTTTCCACACTCATGGTCGAAGTCGGCCAGCATTTGTGCTTCTTGGCTAATGTTTGGTGTTATTAAAACAATGTCATCAGCAAAGCGGAGATGGTGTAGTTGCTGACCATCTATCTTCACTCCCTTTCATTTCCATTCCAGTAGTTGCATGATGTTCTCGAGGGTGGCACTGAAGAGTTTTGGTGAAATGGTATCACCCTGCCGAATCCCTCTCTTGACATCAATGATTACTTCTTTGTAGAATGGTGAGATCCTGGTAGTGAATCCGTAATACAGCTCACGGAGGATCTTGATGTATTAAGTTTGAATGCCCTGATTGGCTAGGGCTTCAATGACCGCTTCCATCTCAACAGAATCAAAGGCCTTCTTTAAACCATTGAACGTTAGACAGAGCGGCATCTTGAACTCCCGAGAAACCTCAATGAGCTTGGTTATCGTGTGGATATGGTCGATGGTGCTGAATCCTTTGCGGAACCTGGCTTGCTCGCATGGTTGTCCTTCATCTAGTGTTCTGCCAATCCTATTCAGGATGACTCGAGTGAACAACTTGTAGATGACAGACAATAGGCAGAATGGGCGATAGTTGCCAATGGCATGGATGTCTCCCTTCTTGTACAGTAGTACAGTCCTGCTGGTTTTCCATTGGGATGGAACCTTGCATTCAGACAGGTAGCGTGTGAAGAGCCAAGTCAGTGTATTTATGAGTACCAACGGCAGGTTCTTCAGGTGTTCAGGTCTGACCTTGTCTAGGCCGGGTGCTGTTCCTTTCTTTAATGACAAAATGGCATGTCGGATTTCAGAAGGGACAACATTGGGAACAACATATCCATCCTGTGGAATTTGGTATGTCGGCAGGTGGACATGGCTATAGAAGAGATTCGAGTAGAAGTCATGGATAATCTTCTCCATTGCCATTCTGGAAGATGTGATAGATCCATCAGGACGTCGGAGGGCAGTCATTTTGGTCTTGTAGTTGGCGAAGGACAGGCGGGCGTTACGAATACTTTTCCCGGCTTCTGCCGTATCTAGCAGCACTTCTGCTCTTCTCTCTTTGAGGTCTTCCTTCATCGCATCTCTGCACTGCTTTGCGAACTCAGGCATTCGCTTGCGGTTGCCTGAGGCATGGGCCAAACCACGTTGGTGAATAAGCTCAAGAGTTTACGAAGACAGGCGTTTTTTTGTGGCTATCTCTCTCTTGGCGTTCCTCGCACAATCATGTAGGTGCTGAACCAGTTGATCATATTCCTCATCAATGTTGTCAACAATGGCATCTTCCCATGTTGCCGCAATAGTGCCAATGAGCTCCCAGTTGGTGGTCATTCTGGGAGTTCTCTTTTTAAACTTTGCAGACCTTTCTCCCCGTTCTGTGAAGTAGAATTTTGCATGAAGGAGATGGTGGTCCAATCCCGTTTAGAATTTTGGGACAACAGCGACATTGGTCAGGCAAAACCATCGATTGAATATGATGTGGTCTATGTCACTGTGGAATTGTCCACCGGGAGACTCCCATGTCCGCCGTTTAGATTCGGCCTTCTGGAATCTTGAGTTACCATGGATGGTCTTGGTCGACATGATGAACTCAGACAGTCTCTCACCCTGTTTGTTCCATTCTAGGCCATGGGTCCTGATGTGAAGTTCTTCAGTTGATATTCTCGGTCCTATCTTGGCATTAAAATCACCCACAATGATCTTGTAGAAGGTGTGGCCTTCTTTATAGAACTTCTCCAGCTCCATATAGAACTTCTCAATTTCTCCTTCATCATAATTGGATGTTGGTGCATAGACAACAAAGATAGAAACTGCCAGCAGTGAGCCACATCTATTCAAATGTAAACATCTGATTTGGGTTGTTAGGCATTTGAATGAATCAATGCTCATGGCCAAGTTTGTGTTGACAAGGACACCGACGCCTCCGACACCTCTTTAATCGCGTGTTCTGGGGAACAATTCTTCTCCACTGTCGAAAATGGCGTGATGAGATTGGTGCCTTCTTGTCTTGGTCAGACCATTGATGTCGTACTTGATCTTTCACGCTTGTACCATCAGGTCTTTGATGGATGTATCTGATGCTAGCATACGTGCATTGAAAGTATGGACGATCATTTTTGTCTTCCTTCTTTGTGGCAGCCTAGTTCGGCCTTGAGATTTTATCAGCCTCTCCTTTCTCATCCTTCTCAATGCTGCCATATTGGTGATGCCTTCAGGGTCAGGGGAACGAGACCCATTGTAATTATTGGTTTTGGCATATCGAATACACAACGGTTTTTGGCATATCGAATACACAACAAATTCGATATTCGGTGTTTCACTAATTAAAAAATTTTTTTAAATAATATATATTCAATAAAAAAATAATAAATAAATAAATAAATAAATAAAAATTAAGAGACACGGAGTGGCAAAATGGATTCAGAGACAGAATCCAACCTTCTGCTGCCTACAAGAAACACATCTGAACAATCAGAACAAACACAGACTCAAGGTCAAAGGATGGAAAACAACCCTCAAAGCAAACAACCCTCTCAAAAAAGCTGGAATGGCCTTACTAGTATCAGACAACATAGATTTCAGGTTGAAAAAATTAGAAGGGACAGTGAAGGCCATTTTTTATTAATCAAGGGATATGTACAGCAGGAAGAAATCACACTCCTGAACGTATACACACCCAATGAGGGACCAGCCAAATACCTACATCAATTGCTAGCAGACCTTAAGAAGGAGGTCAAGCAACACAATAATAGTTGGAGACTTCAACACCTCCTTATCACACCTAGATAGATCACTGTCACTGTCACTGTCTTCCCATTGTTCATCGATTTGCTCGAGCGGACCCAGTAACATTGTGAGACTTGTTACTGTGTTTGACATATTGAATATGTCACGGGTAGCTTGCCAGGTTTGCCGTGAGGGCAAGATACTCTCCATACTTTGCCAGGATCTCTGAGAGGGGTGGAGGAATCGAACTCAGGTTGGCAGTTTCGGCAGCATGCAAGGCAAACGACCTACCTGCTGTGCTATCACTCCAGCAAAAGATTAAAACTCAGAAAGGAAATAATGGCTCTGAAGGAAGAAATAGAAGACAGAGGACTAATAGATCTATACAGGACTTTATCCCCCCTTCCAAAAAAAAATGAATACACATTCTTTTCCAGTGCACATGGAATATTTTCCAGAATAGACCATGCGCTGGGCCAAAAGCATACCTCAACAGAATCAGGAAGATAGACATTGTATCAAATATCTTCTCAGACCACGATGCAATGAAGATAGAAGTTAATTATGTACAGATGCATAAAACCAAATCAACACCTGGAAATTAAACAACTCAATGTTGAACAATGAGTGGGTCAGGAAAGAAATCAAGGAAGAAATCAAAAGATACCTGGAAACAAATGAGAATGAAGATACGAGCTACCAGAACCTAAGGGATGCAGCTAAAGTCATGTTAAGGGGAAAATTTATAGCTCTGCAAGGATTTCTCAGGAAGGAAGAAAGGGCCCACATAAACAACTTGACTTCACAGCTCAAGACCCTAGATAAGGACCAATAAAAGGAGCCCAAACCAGGCAGAAGGAAAGAGATCATAAGACTTAGAGAAGAGATCAACGACATAGAAACCCAAAATACAATCCAAAAGATCAATGAAACCAAGAGCTGGTTCTTCGAGAAAATAAACAAGATAGATAAACCATTAGCAAGACTCACAGAGAATACGGATGCGAAGATTCTCAACAAAAAAACTAGAAAATAGAATTCAACAACTCATCAAAAAGATCACACACCACGATCAAGTGGTATTCATCTCCGGGATGCAAGGATGGTTTAACATTCGGAAATCAATCAAGATAATTCATCATATCAACAAAAGAAAAGATAAAAATCATAGGATCATATCAATAGCTGCAGAAAAAGCATTTGACATTCACCACCCGTTTATGATGAAAGCCCTTGCAAAAATGGGTATAGAAGGGACTTTCCTCAATATAGTTAAAGCCATCTACCATAAGCCTATGGCAATCATCATCCTCGATGGGGAAAAACTGAGAACCTTCCCTCTAAGATTAGGGTTGAGAGAAGGATGCTCGCTCTCTCCACTGGTGTTCAATATAGTACTGAAAGTACTTGCAATAGGGGTTAGGCAAGAAAAAGATATTAAGGGCATTCAGGTATGAAAGGAAGAAGTCAAGCTCTCACTATTCTCAGGTGATATGATACTATACTTAGAGAACCCTAAAACCTCTGCAAAAAACTCTTAGAAACAATAGACTTGTATAGTAAAATAGCAGGCTATAAAATAAATACCCAAAAGTCCATGGCTTTCCTATACACAAATAATGAGAGAGAAGAAAGTGACATGAAAAAAACAATCCCATTCACAATTGTGCCCCAGAAAATCAAGTACCTAGGAATCAGTTTAACTAAGGATGAAAAAGACCTGTACAAAGAAAACTACAAAACGCTGCTTCAGAAATAAAAGAGGATATGAGTAAATGGAAAGATATACCCTGCTCATGGATCGGGAGAATTAACATTGTCAAAATGGCAATACTCCCCAAAGCGTTGTACAAATTCAATGCAATCCCTATAACGATACCCATGACATTCTTCAAAGAAATGGAGCAAACACTCCTGAAATTCATATGTAACAATAAGCACCCACTAATAGCTAATGCAATTCTTGGGAAAAATAAAATGGGGAGAATCAACCTCCCCAACCTCAAACTCTACTCCAAAGTAGTAATAATTAAAGCAGCATGGTAATGGAACAAAAGCAGAGCTTCAGACCAATGGAACAGGGTTGAAAATACTGACATTTCCCCCTAAACATGTGATCATCTAATATTTGATAAGGGAGCAAGAAATATAAAGTGGAGCAAGGAATGCCTGTTTAACAAATTCTGCTGGCAAAACTGGACAGCTACATGCAAAACAATGGGCTCAGATCTCTACCTAACACCATGTACAAAAGTAAGATCAAAATGGATTAAAGACCTCAACATCAGACCGGAATCCATAAGGTACATTGAAGACAAGGTTGACAAAACCCTCCACAACATTGAAGCTAACAGTATCTTCAAAGATGACACACCACTGGCCAAGCAAGTGAAAACAGAGATAGACAAATGGGACCATCTTAAACTAAGAAGCTTCTGCACCTCAAAAGAAACAGTGGCCAAAATACAAAGACAGTCTACAGAATGGGAATGGATATCCACCCAATACCCATCCAACAAGGGGTTGATATCAAGGAAACACAAAGCACTGGTTGAACTCCACAAGAAGAAAACATCCAACCCCATCAAAAACTGGGACGACGATATGAACAGAAATTTTCTCAAAGAAGAAATCCGAATGGCAAAAAGGCACATGAGAAAATGCTCTACATCACTAACCATCAGGGAGATGCAGATCAAAACAACAATGAGATATCATCTCACACCAGGAGACTGGCCCACATCCAAAAGAACAAAAGCAATCCGTGTTGGCACAGATGCAGTGAGAAAGGGACCCTCCTTCGCTGCTGGTGGGAATGCCGACTGGTTCAGCCCTTTTGGAAAGCAGTATAGACAATTCTCAAAAAACTAGAAATTGAGCTCCCATTTGACCCAGCAAGGGCTGGAGCGATAGCACAGCGGGTAGGGCATTCGCCTTACAAGTGGCCAACATGGCCGACCCGAGTTCGATTCCTCCGCCCCTCTCGGAGAGCCCGGCAAGCTACCGAGAGTATTGGATATGCCAGACACAGTAACAACAAAGTCTCCAATGGAGACGTTACTGGGCCCGCTCGAGCAAATCGACGATCAACGGGAGGGCCTTTTATTTGACCCAGCAATACCACTCCTGGGAATATATCACGAAGAACCAAAAAAGTACAGTCGAAATGACATCTACACTTCTATGTTCATTTCTGCACTGTTCACAATAGTCAAAATTTGGAGGAAAAAAACCCGAGTGCCCAGGAACAGATGACTGGTTAAAGAAACTTTGGTACATCTACACAATTGAATACTATGCAGTTGTTAGAAAAGATGAATTCATGAAATTTACATACAAGTGGTACTACATGGAAAGTATCATGCTAAGAGAAATGAGCCAGAAAGAAAGGAACAGACATAGAAAAACTGCACTCATCTGGGGAATATAAAATAACACAATGAGAGTCGAACACCCAAGAATAGTTGAGATAAGTACCAGGAGGTCTGTTCCAGGGCTTGGAAGCCGGCAGCACATGCTGGGGAGAAAGGCAGCTCAGATAGAGAAGGGAACACTAAGTAAAAGATGTTTAGAGGACTCTCTTGGGATGCGAGATGCATGCTGAAAGTAGACTATAGAACGAACATTATGGCCACTCAATACCTCTATTGCAAAATACAAAACTCTGAAGAAAAGAGTGAGCAAAAGGGAATGCTCTGCCACAGAGGCGGGGTGGGGTGGGAGGGATGGGATGTAGGGGTGGGAGGGCTACTAGGATCATTGGTGGTGGGCAGTGGGCACTGGTGGAGGGATGGGCACTCGATCATTCTATAACTGAAAATATTCTTTTACTATAATTAATAAAAGAAAAAATATGGTGATGGGAAGGTGTAATGGTGGTGGGATTGGTGTTCAGATATTAAATGTAATGAAGTAATGTGAACAATTTTATAAAAATAAAATTAAATTAATTGCACCCCTCCCTGATCAAGCCTTTGGGGTCCCCTTCTCAGGGTCATCTGAGCCAGGACACCAGGCATATGGTATCATTTTCTGACTCCTCTGATCACACTCCCAGGGTCCTGCTTGATTCCCCTGACCCTCAACTGGTTCCAAGTCAGGGACTCACCCCTGGGTTCCTGACCTCAGTGCCGGGCCCAGATGCTTGGGGTCTTGCATTACCAGTCTTTTTCCTCTCTTTCTCTCACATAGCTAATCCTTAACATTTTTCAGATCTTGTCCAGGGGTGGATTCTGCTCGAGGGTTCTGGCTGCATTGTGGACTGTTAGTCACTCCAGCCCTTCTCCCGTCTCATTTGGGGTTTCCCACAGAACACACAGGTTCTGTAATTTGATCATTTTTAACAAGTATCTCTCCTCTCACATTATGTAAACTATATGACGACAGGGATTTTATTCTTGTAAATGCATCCAAAACACTGATTGTAATAATATCCCTGTAACTATTTTTAATAAAGAAATAATGCATAAAGTTACCTCTGTAGAAAGTTAGTATCTTTTAATCTCAGCAAGATTATAGAGCAAACGATAGAAATATACAAAAAAATCAAAGGTTTGCACTAAGCAATTTGTATATGCTTAACATTTTATATAGCATATTAAGATTATTTAAACTGTAGGTGCATCATATATATCTTTTAATTATAATTTAAATTTGTTTTGAAGTCATCCACAATAATTAAAATCAAATGTGCATACATATGTCAAAATGTACCAGGTTGTATATGTTAGTTATATGTGATTTTTAATTTTTTTATTGAATCATTGTGATATAGAGTTACAAAGCTTTCATGTTTGCGATTCAGTCATAAAATGATTTAACATCCATCCCTCCACCAGTGCACATTCTCCACCACCAATGTCCCCAGTATTCCCCCCGCCATCCCAATCCTCCCCCTGCCTCTATGGCAGACAATTTACCCCATACTCTCTCTCTACTTTGGGGCAGTATGGTTTGCAATATAGATACTGACAGCCTATCACGTTTGGTCCTTAATCTACTTTAAGCACACATCTCCCATCCCGAACGATCCCTCCAACCAACACTGACTTAGTGATACCTTCTCTATTTCAGCTACCTTCTCCCCCAGCTCATGAAGCAGGCTTCCAACTATGAAGCAATATTCTTGGCCCTTTTGTCTACTGTCCTTGGGTGTCAGTCTCATATTATGTTATTTTATATTCCACAAATGAGTGCAGTCCTTCTATGTCTGTCCCTCTCTTTCTGACTCATTTCACTAAGCATGATACTCTCTATGACCCTCCACTTATAAGCAAATTTCATGACTTTATCTCTCCTAACAGCTGCATAGTATTCCATTGTGCAGATGTACCAAAGTTTCTTTAATCAGTCGTCTGTTCTTGAGCACTCAGGTTGTTTCTAGATTCTGGCTATTGTGAGCAGTGGTACAATGAATATACAGTGTTGTTTGTTGTTGTTTCTACTGTGCTTTTTTGCATCCTCAGGATATATTCCCAGAAGTAGTATCGTGAGGTCATATGGAAGCTCAATTTCTAGTTTTTGAAGGAATACCCATATTCTTTTCCAAAAAGTTTGGCCCTCCTGGGTTCCAGTCCCTCGGAGATCTTATATACAATTTTTAAAACAATCACATCCCAATAAAGAGGAGGTGAAAACAAGGAAATCAAGCAAATGTCCAAAGAAAGAGAAATGATCAAATGACAGTAAAAGAAAACAACTTATTGATGCAAAAATTTTATGGCATCCCATATGGTCCCCTGAGCACTGCCAGGAGTAATCCCTGAGTGCAGAGCCAGGAGTAATCCCTGTGCATTGCCAGGTGTGACCCCCCAAAAAAAAATTCATGCATTTAATCAAGATAGGAGTGTTATTTAAAATTCAAATCTTACTCTATCACAGTACCAAAACTTTTAAATGCATTTAGAATTAGCGATAGTTATACATTTTGTAAGCCTTTTCATATGATAATATTTGGTTGTTTTTGTCTTTTGGTTACACCAGGCTCTGTGCTTAGGGTTTACTAATGGTGGTGCTAGGGGGACCGTTTGTGGTGTGGGGGATAGGGCTAGTCTCAGCTGTGTGTAAGGCAAGTGCCTTAACTATTGTCCTATCTCTCTGGTCTTATAATGTCACTGTCACTGTCACTGTCACTGTCACTGTCCTCCCGTTGTTCATCGATTTGCTTGAACGAGCCCAGTAACGTCTCCATTTTGAGACTTGTTGTTACTGTGTTTGGCATATGGGCGAGATACTCTCGGTAGCTTGCCGGGCTCTCTGAGAGGGGTGGAGGAATCAAACCCGGCTCGGCTGGGTTGGCTGGTTATTGTTAAAGTTTATGGAGCATTTGATTTATGAATCAGAGAATCAAAATGTTTAATAAATAAGATACTGTATAGAATTTTGACTGTTGTTTTAAGATCACCACATTTACAAATCTGACCAAGAAATTGTCAAATAATTGTTCTTTTTCATTGAACAACAGTGACATACATAGTTACAAAGTTGTTCATGATTGGGTTTTAGTCATATAATATTCTAACACCCCTCCTTTCACCAGTGTGCATTTTCCACCACCAATAATGTCCCTTTCCCTTTCCCTCCTTCTCACCTACCCTCCCTCTCTCTCTAACTCTCCCTCTCTCTCCCTTTCTCCATCTCTCCCTCCCTCCATCCATTCCTCCCGCCCTCCCTCCCTCTCTCTCTTTCTCTCTCTTCCCTCCTCTCTCTCTTTCCCTAGCTCCCTCTCTCTCTCCTTTGGGTCATTATGGTTTGCAATACAGATACTGAAAGATTATCGTGTATATCCCTTTACCTACTTTCAGCACTTGGTTCTTGTCCAGAGTGATCATTTCTAGATATTGTTGTCAACATTGATCCCTTCTCTATCCTAACTGTCCTTTGCCCCCACACATTCGTGGCAAACTTCTGGACCCTGCTTTTCCTGGCCTTGGATATTAGTCTATATTATTTATTTTAATTTTTTTATATCTCACAAATAAGTGCCGTCACTCTCTAACTGTCCCTCTCCTTCGACTCATTTCACTCAGTATAGAAACAGTAAATTTGTTTAGCAAAATGGCAGGTTACAAAATCAATATCCAAAAGTTCAAGGCTTTTCTATATGCAAATAATTAAAGAGTAGGAACAGATATTTTTGTGTATTCTCTAATGGGCTGTGGTGCTTTATCTCTCTCAACACCCGTGTTTGGTAATATTGGGCTGCTTCCCCCACCCCGGGGAAGCTGATAGTGATGGGCAGACTAAGAAAGGAACGAGGACCAGGCTGGCTGGTCACAATTGCAGTTTATTCCATTCCCATCTCCATTCACCTCTGTTTCTCCTCCTGCTTCTACTCCCCCATGCTATTTCATTCTCCTTCTCGATCCCCCGTCATTCTCTTTAAGGTTTCCCCAGCCCACTCTTACAGTCTAGTTAAATCCAAAAGCATGAGGGGTTGGGGTTTACACATAGATGTGGTCACAATCAATAGGGGTAAAGTCCTTCCCTCAGAGGAAGCTTTTTCTAGGACAGATTTTCATCCAGCAAGACGACTCTCCCAAGACTGAAATTCCAACTATGGGTGTGTTTCTCCTCTCCTTAGTCCAACAAACATATAAACATTCATAATATTAATCATTTTGTATGGACACAGTAAGAGGTACTGTGTAAATATTCCTCTCCTGGGGCATCTCGCAATAGATCTCAGACTACAGTGCTCAAGCCAGATTAGTCTATCTTAAGCCTAATCTCGTCATTACTTTTGGATAATGAGAGCATTTGTCCATGTTCATGCTCACAACTTCCAGTTGAGTATTGTGGTGCTTTGGCCTGGCTCATTTCGATGCCAGGGTGGCTCATAGCTTGACCTAGGGCATCCAATTACTCTTTGGGACCCTACTTTTGGGGTGCTAGGAACTAAGGGCTTCCGAGGCTTAAGTAGAGAAAGCAGATGTTCTGGAATGAATATTATTTGGAGTCAATTAACTCCCAAGTTACAAAATCATAATATTAGCCATTTTCCTATGGCCATACAAAAATGACACCGTTGTAAGCTATTAAAAAGACACAAGAGAAGGAGAAAAGCATTATTTCATTCACAAATGAATGAATTTGAGATTCTGCCCATCAGAGATTTCTGAGGAGTCTTATTTTACAAGTTAACAGAGTCTGATTAGGGGGAAAGATGATAGACTGGTTGAGGAAGAGAGCACAGAGAAGAGTTTACAGATAAACACAGTGGAATGGAATTACCTCAGGAGCACTGTGATAACCATAAGTTCCCTGTGGCAAGGGAAACAGGACATACCAATGTTACCCTAAAATGTTTAGAGCTACATTCCAATAAACACAGAGGAATGGCGGTGCTTCAAGAGCACTGTGATGGGTTATCACCCGAAAAACCTAAACTTTTTGTGGCAGAGGAGAAAGCACAAACCAATGTTATCCTACATATCTTTTTTAAAAAATACAATCCCATTCACAATTGTTCTTCAGAAAATCAAGTACCATGGATTCAGTTTCAGTAAACAGGTAAAGGATCTATACAAAGAAAAATACAAAACACTACTTTAAGTAATAAAAGAGGACACAAGGAAATGGAGACACATGCCCTTCTCATGAATTGGGAGAATTAACATTGTCAAAATGGCAATACTCCCCAAAGCATTATATAGATTTAATGCAGTCCCTATATGGATACCCATGAAATTCATAGGGAAAAAGGAGCGCCCATGACTAGCTAAAGCAATCCTTGGGAAAAAGAAGACGGGAGGCCTCACCTTCCCTAACTTCAAACTGTACTACAAAGCAGTAGTAATTAAAACAGTATGGTTTTGTAATAAAGACAAACCCACAGATCAATGGAATAGAATTGAATGTCCTGGTAAAGACCCTCAGATAAATAATCAGCTAATCTCTGATAAAGGGTCAAGAAATATGAAGTAGAGCAATGAAATGCTCATTAACAAGTGGTTCTGGGGAAACTGGGCAGCTACATGTTAACAAATGAACTCAAGATCTAATGCCATGCACAAAAGTCAGATCAAAATAGATTAAAGACCTCAACATCAAAGCTGTCAAATAGTTTTTAACTTGATCTATTAGGGTTATAGGAGCACTGGGATTTTAGTGCAGGACATAGGTTACTGAAAGTTGTCTCCAATAATGTTCATTTTTATTATATAACTGAGGAAATTTATATCATGCTCTCTCTATGCAAATATTGTCTCTTGGGTATGGTGGGTAGAGTAGTGTCCCCAGCTTGGTGATGAGGACATCCAGGAAGCAGTGAATATCCCTTCCAATGTCCTTCCCAGCAGGTTCAAGTTGAAAAGAGGCTGTCTGGCCCTTTTTCTATGCTCCCATTACTCCTTCCACTTCTGTGTCCGAAGTTTTCCACAAGAGGCTGCAAAGGCCTTACCCTGAGACCAGCCATCCCAGTGTGCTTACTGGGGGACAGGGATTCAACAGGGGCAGAAAAGTACCAGCTCTTGAAAGGTGCATGCATGCAAGCTCCAGAGTAGGGAGATTATTCAGAGCAAAAGGCAACCATCCAGGACTTCTGGAGCAGAGACCCCCAGAGCAGGGACCTGGAGCTGGAAGTCACAGAAAGCCAGCAGTAATTATCTAAACAGTCACGACCTCCCATGCTTAGTGCACCCTTATGTCTCCCCATCATTTAAAGGGCCCTGAGTCTATTCATTTCATTTTATCTTCAAGCTTCCAAGAGTGTTTGCTCTGGAATTTTCCAAACAGCTGCTCACACTAATGGCTCATTTGTGACCACCCACACAAGGGTGGACTCTAACTGTAGCACATTCTGCACAGCTGGCAGCAATGTTACCCACACCACTGTTCTGAGCCAGGGGAGGAGAAGCTCTCTGAGCTGTGGGGAGGAATCTGGGTTCAGACTCGACTAGAGCCACCTCCAAATTTACTCCTTTTCACCTTTGAGAGAGAAATGGGCTGATCCAGAGAAGCTCATAAACTCAAACACAAGCCCGGCATATGCAAGACCCTGAGTTTCCATGCTGTCACCTGAGCCCTAAGCAACAATGGTGCAGCTCCATCAAAAGTGCATAAAAGAGGGGTTGGAGCGATAGCACAGTGGGTAGGGCGTTTGCCTTGCACACAGCCAACATGGCCAACACAGGTTTGATTCCCAGCATCCCATATGGTTCCCCGACACCGCCGGGAGCAATTCCTGAGTGCATGAGCCAGGAGTAACCCCTGAGCATCGGCCGGGTGTGACCCAAAAAAAAAAAGGGGGGGGGAAGTGCATAAAAGAAAGCAAATGAATACCGCACTAACTGGTGCCAGAGCATGGCGGGTGCAGATGCAACAGATGGGGATGTTTTTAGATATGCGACAAGGATAGCCAGAGTCTAGTCCACGGTGCCAGTGCCACTGTTTCAGATGTATCACCAAATCTGAGAATTCTAAGAGTGCATGGACCTACTATGTGCGCTGTCGGGTAGAGGGTAAGCCTCACTAGCCAGGTGAGTATTCCTGGACTAGAACATCTGTAGTCGGGGAAGGAAGGATGCAGGAAATGAGTGAGACCCACTGGCTGGACCTGGGACCTAGGGGAGATGTACCTAATAGTGTGCTGTGATCAGTGACTGGAGGAGCCCTCGAAGCCACGGTGGGAGCAGAAGACCCTCCGGATGGCATCCTTCATGTCCTTGTTCCTCAGGCTGTAGATGATGGGGTTGCACAATGGGGCCAGCACAGCAAACATGAGTGCAGTAGCTTTGTCCAGGAGTGGTGGAAACACAGCTGAGAAGCGCAGGTACATGAGTGACACGCTTCCAAAGAACAGTATGAAGATGGCAATGTGAGCGGCGCAGGTGGAGAAAGCCTTCTGCCGGCTCTCCCCCGACGGGATTCGCAGAACCACCATGATAACCCTCGCATAAGAGAGGGTGATGACAAACACAGATGTCAGGATTGAGATGGCGTGTATGATGTCCTCTACCAGGATCATGGATGTGTCCGCACAGGCCAAGTTCAGCACAGGCTCAAAGTCACAGAAGAGTTGGTGGATCTGGTTGGGGCCACAGAAGGGCAAGGTGGAGATCCATGCAATCTCAGGGAGCAACATAAGGAAGCCACAGACACAGGAGCCAGCTGAGAGCTGGGCACAGAGCCGTGGGGTCATGATGGTCGGGTAGCGCAGGGGGTCACAGATGGCCACATACCTGTCAATGGCCATCACTGTGAGCACCAGAGCCTCGGTGACCCCCAGGGAGTGGAAGAAGTACATTTGCAGGAGGCAGCCAAGGAAGGAGATGGTTCTCTGCTCACTGACCAGGTTGGTGAGCATCTTGGGGATGGTTACTGTTGTGTACCAGATCTCCAGGAAGGAGAAGATGCTGATGAAATTGTACATGGGGTTGTGCAGTCGAGGGTCCAGCCGCACAGCAAAGAAGATCATGGAATTTCCAACAATAATGAACAGGTAAATGAAGAGCAACAGGAGGAAGAGCAGGAGGCCACCATTCTCAAACTGAGGGAAATCAGAGAAATAAAACTCAGTCACCACAGATTGGTTCTTTTGCTCCATTGTGTAAGCTGCTCCTCTCAACAGGTTGGCAAGTGCAAACACAGACAGTCAGGAATCTCCTGCACGCAGCCGCTCCTTGCCCAGACCAGACTCCCCGAGGAAGAGATAGCCCTGTGGATTAGAAAATGGTCCTGCTATGTAGCATCTGCCGTCTAATGGCCATTACCATAGCTCATCACTGCTCTCATCACAAGGCTATTCACCTGCTCCCCCTGAGTGACAATTGGGCAGTAACAATCCAAGTCCTAGAGACCATTCAGAATTCTCTTTCTGCCACGCATCTCAAGCAGAGGGACTCAAATATTCTACATCATTTTCAGAGACTCTCACTGGAAAATTTATTATAACAAAAGATCAGCATTGCATGAGTAGGCAGATATGGTGTTTCAGGTGGATTGGAGACATGGTTCTCTATAAATAGTGACCGACTCAGTGGACAGAGCACAACCCCTTTATGAATAGCACCATCCAAGCACTATGCAGTTGGGCACTCAGTGACAGATCAGCAAGTAGGTGAAAAAAAGAGTAGAGCCTCTACCACGGTGATCTTCACTTCAACACACCAGCAAAGTGGCGCCCAAGTGATCTCACTTTGGTGAAGGTAGAAAGTTGAACAGGAAGGGGAAGCTGCTGCTCTTCAGAGACTCATGCTTGGGAAGTTGGGGGAGCCCAGGCACTGGGCGAGCTCTCTGCCCCAACAAGACCTGCTTTCTGCAAGAACGGGGAGCCTATGTCCCCCAAGGACCCCCTGCTGGAGAATTCCAGGATCCACTCAGGAAAACTTAAGCTTCCTGAGCAAAAATAAATCCAGATGTCAGTGACAGGGAATGGTCACAGATGATAAGCCCCCAGTCAACTGTATAGGACTTTTCTTCAGAAACACCCCCAGTCCAGTCCCCATCCCAACTACAGACTCTGCATAAGACATTGTCTCTACAGCTGTACAACCGGCAGAGGCTCAGAGTGGCAGAGCACAGCTCTGGCATGCACGGGGGCCCATGATCACTCCCAAGCATGGCACAACCTTGGGCATGGCCTTGGTGGCCCCAAATGGCCTTGGTGTGCATCTCTATGAAATTAACTACAGTCACAGAAAAAGATTTGATCTTGCAAAACTCTTTCCCAGTTCAGGATAAAGTCACTGGCAGAGCCCCAGACTGTGCTCACCTCTCAACCCATCCCCTCCACTTCCAGAGGTCCTGTGGTCACCTCTGGTTTCTGCACATCTTCAATTTCACTGCCCTGGAACCAGGAAGGACAGGTTATAACCACACCCAGGGACAAAGGGAGTCAGAGGGGAGCAGAGCAGAATTTTCCTCTGGAAGGTCCTAGGGGAGCCTGTATGCCCCTGTGGTTAATTAGGGATGAAGCTTCCTGAGCCCCAGGAGACCACTCCAGGGAAGTGTGGCCTTGGATTCAGGCAACAAGTCAATTGAAATGTGCATGTTAGGGCACCTCTAGGCCATGCAGCAGAATCAGGAGGACACCCAGAGTATTTGGAGAAGTGTTGGTCCCCACACGCATCCCCAAAGGAAGGTTTCACTCAGCAGCTCAGTTGGTGAGTGTCAAAAAGCCTGTAGCTAGATGGAAGCAAAGCTGAAAGGTCTCCAAGGGGAGCTCACCCTGGAGATCTGGAGGAGTCTTCTGCACTTGTGCAAGAGTTTTCCTTCAGTTTTCAACTGATCCTTACCTCAAGCTTGGCATGACTTTGCAGCATTCTTGTTTTATGAAATTATCACTGATACCACACTCATTTCCTCTCTTTTCTCTCTCTCCTTTTAAAACTGGATTCTGAGTCTTATGTTTTAGGGGTTTTTTCTTTTGTTTTGTTTTTTATTGAATCACCATGAGATACAGTTAGAAAGCTTTCAGGATTGTCAGTCATAAAAATGATCTAACACCCATTCCTCCACCAGTGTACATTTTCTATCACTAATCTCCCCAGTATCCCTCCCACCACCACCACCCGACCCCACCCCCTGCCTCCATGGCAGACAATTTCCTTCTTAGTCTCTCTCTATTTGAGGGCATTGTGGCTCGCAATACAGATACTGAGAGGCCATCATGTTTGGTCCTTTATCTACTTTCAGCACACATCTCCCATCCCGAACAATCCTTCCTACCATCATTGACTTAGTGATCCCTTCTCTATTTCTGCTGCCTTCTCCCCCAGCTCATGAGGCAGGCTTCCAACCATGGAGAAATATTCCTGACCCTTGTCTCTACTGTCCTTGGGTATTAGTTCCATATTATGTTATTTTATATTCCACAAAGGAGTGCACTCATTCTATGCCTGTCCCTGTCTTTCCTAATCATATCACTTAGCATGATACTCTCCATGTCCATCCACTTATAACCATATTTCATGACTTTATCTTTCCTAACTCCTGTATAATATTCCATTGTGTAGATATACCAAAGGCACTTGTGCTGTTTCCAGATTCTGGTTATTGTGAACAATGCTGCAATGAACATACAGGGGCAGATGTCATTCCTACTATGTTTTTTTGCACCCCCAGGATATATTTCCAGAAGTGTATTGCTGGGTCATATGGAAGCTCAATTTCTATTTTTTTGAGGAATACCCATATTGTTTTCAAGAATGGTTGGACCAGTCAGCATTCCCAACAATGAAAGAGAGTCCCTTTATCCCCACATCCATGCCAACACTGGTTGTTCTTGTTCTTTTTGATGTGTGCCAGTATCTGTGGTGTGAGATTGATGTAGGCAGGTAGATAGGGAAAGGCCCTGGACAATGAAACAGGTCAGCAAAACTTCTGGGAGGAAAATTCTAAGTCTGATCCATCCTGTGGATATGTATAAGACCTTAAGCAGCAACAAACCCTAAAGAGATTGAACCCCCTTCCCATGAAGAAAATTCCTCAAATACCTTCGGACCTCTCTTTAATCTGATTAATTTTAGTGATTCGTCCCAAAGAAGACGATCACCACTCCCAACCTCCCTGGGAACCTCCTTAGCAATGGACTTTTACCTAAGAAGCCCCACGTGGGGGGTAGGTTGGAGAAACCCTATAAAGGTCACCTTGAACAAATGAAGGGTGCGCATATGCTGCCCGAGCCCTTGTGCTGCTTGAGCCCATGTGGCCAAGCACATGTGGTGCCTGAGCACATGTGTTGCCCGCATCTCCCCTCTTGAGATGCGCGTGCTTTCATACTTTCATGTCTATGCTGGAATGTGTCTAGGGGCTCTCTCTATCCTTGGAGAAGTCCGTGTTCTCTCTTGAGTGCATTACTCTCTCTCTCTCTCTCTCTCCCTCCACACCTTCAAAAGCCCTCTGAATAAAATATATTTACTTCACTGCTTGTCTACTCCTGAAATTCCTTCTGTGAGGTAAGACAAGGACCCAGTAACCCTGGGTACCAGGTGGCAGAGGTGGTTGGGGAGAAAGTGACCGTCTTTCTGCTCCCTTTTCACATAAGTCACATGTGGGGCCCACCGACATTAAGATGATATCTGATTGTTGTTTTGATTTACATCTCCCTAATGATTAGTGAGGTGGAGCATTTTTTCATCTGCCTTTTGGACATTTGAATTTCTCTTTTGAGGAAGTTTCTATTCATTTCTTCTCCCCATTTTTTGATGGGGCTGGAGGTTTTTTCTTGTACAGTTCTGATGTCAGTGGGCCCCACAGATGACTTATGTAAAATGAGGAGAAAATGGTAACTTTCTCCCGATCCTACTCTGCCGCCCAGGCCCCAGGGTTACTGGGTTCTTGTTTCACCTTGCATAAAGGAATTTCAGGAGTAGATGAGCAGTGAAATTACAGTTTTTATTTGGAGGTTTTGAAGGGAAGGAGGGAGAGAAAGTAGGAGAGTGAAGAGTAAAGCTCTCAAGAGAGAACCTGGGCTTCTCCAAGGTTGGAGAGAGCCCTTACACACATCATAGCATTAGACATAAAAGCACGAAAGTACACATCTCAAGAGGGGAGATGCGGGTGACACATGTGCTCAGGCACCACATGTGCTCAGCCACATGGGCTCAAGCAGCACATGGGCTTGGGCAGCATATGCACACCCTTCCTTTGTTCAAGGTAGCCTGAATAGGGTTTCTCCAACCTGACCCCACATGGGGCTTCTACCTAGGTCAAATTCCAATGCTAAGGAAGTTACCAGGGGGGTTGGGAGTGGTGATGGTCTTCTTTGAAGTTCCTTTCCTGGCCTTTTGTTTCTGCAGGAGCTTCTCTGAGTTTGTTGCTGGTGCCAGTGAGGATCTTATCAGTCTTTAGTTCCTGTTTTCTCCTGTTTTTCCTGGAGCGAGCAGTCACCATTGGGCTACACTAGCACTTGACAGGAATGGAGTTGTTACTGGAGCCTGCTCGAGCAGATCGATGAGCAATGGGATGTCAAGTGATCAAGTGATTCATGGGTCATATATGTGAGTTCACAAAGACTTGATAAACTCTCTCATGCTTTCGGTGGCAGACTTCCCAGCAGAGAGACAAGGAGACAGAAAACCACAGAGTTATCTTGAAAATGATCCATCTAATGCAGAGCTGCTAACATGCTTCCAGAACATCTGAAGGGGGTTGAAGTATAGGACAGCGCATAGGTGTGTTTTACCAGTTACCAGGATAAAACATTTTGGCAGAGGCAATTCTCCTGGGGCAATTAACTCAAGGAGACATTTTGTCGCTCAGGGACATCTATATGGCTTTTCTCTTTCCCTCTAGTTAATATATGTTAAACAATTAAGTTTGCTACTTATCAATACTTGTTTGGATAAACACAGTAAGAGACAAAGATCCCAAAACTTAGTTCTCTGGACTTCGAGGGCAAGCAAGATTTTATAGTAAATCCCAGACTAAGCCCCCAGGCTAGTTCAGCTTGTCTTTCCCCATGGGAGTCCTGTCTCTTAAGTCATAACAACTTGCATCAAGACTATGTATTTATGCTTTCTAGACTGTCCTAGTTTGATGCCGACGTAGCTTCACCACTTGTCCTAGGTCCATCCCAGTCCCACAGCAGGAACCTCCCTTCTGGGGTGTTAGGAACTAGAGCAACAGAAGTCTGAGTCAAATAATTATAATGGATGCCCAGAAATAGATATATTTCAGAGTCAATCAATTCCCAAATATTAGGAGAGCAGCATTAACAGTATTTCTGTGTTTAGCAAAGAACATTGCACTATATTAAAATATGAAAAGGCCATGGGGGAAATAGAAAGGCAGGTAATTTACCACAAATACACAGTCCAGAATTACCCCAAAGTTTTGGCTTATAAGCAACCAAGACTGACTTTGGGAACTGTGACAATGAGAGGTAAAACATAAGCGGAAGGTTAAAGATAAACTCGGGATTAGTGATGCTTGTAAGGTACAGGCCCAAAATGAACTACCACCAGAATTAATTTAGCTTAGCTTAATAGGAACCTGCATTGCAAAATAACTTGTTTTTCAAGGAACAGGTCTAGATAAGCTTTTTCAGATCCGCTTTATAGGAGCCTGCCCTGCAAAATAACTGGTTTTTCTGCCCCTGAGCAAGGAATTCAGATACAGGTACTCGAAGGGTGGGGGTCAGACCAGATAACCAGATGTCTCTCACAAGACCCATGTTGCAAGACCCAGGACTGCCTTAAAAACCTGTCAGTTCCTAAGCACGGACGCAAAATGCTGATCTTTAAACTATAGGCTAAGAAGTGATGTACCCTTAATTGGATTGGTTAGGAAAGCATATGTTGTTACAAATCTATTGGCTATGAAATGCGCGGGCTTTGCTGTAACGGCCAGTGAAGGCCTATATAAGATCCCCTTTGAAGAGGTTCGGGGTCTTGCCTCACCTAACTGACCTGCGTGTCTGTGTAGGCGGCTTGACCCTGGCTAGCCAGTCTTAAAATAAACCTTGCTTGCTGTTTGCAGTCTCTGGAGTCTCTTTGTCGTTAAAGGGAGATCACGATCTGCGCCCTAACAATGCTCACAAAAGCACTTTGAGCTTCGCTGGGAGGGGGATAAGGGGCAATTGATGATGAGTAGCCCCCATCCCCAGAAAGCACCTTCCCCCAAAGTATGAGAGCTACTAGAATACACAGTCCAACGCAAGGAGACAAATCCAGCCTGCCCATTTGGAAGTGCAATTTTCATTCCATTTGTCTTCCCTTAATAGGGTTTTCTTTCTGGTGGGTTTATGAGCTACACTGGGTATTGCTCAGAAACTCTTCCTGCTCTCTGCTTAGGGCAGTTATCAGGGGGGATCATGTAGTGCCAGAGATCGAACACCAAACCAGTGGGGGCCACATATAATGCATGTGCTCAGCACCGTGAGCCTTGTCCTGGGCCGTGTGTATCGTTTTAAATCCCAGCATCTGGCATGCAAAGGCTTTTCCCATTGCTCTGATTTGACTCTCAACTGTTGCTTCTTCATGAATCTCCTTAGAAGCTCTAATTTTGTCCTGCCTCCCACACCAGAGCTACTTTTTTCTTTTTCTTTTTCTTTTCTTTTCTTTTCTTCTTTTCTTTTTTCTTTTCTTTTTTTTTCCTCATGGTTGTTACTTTAATGGAAACTTAACAAATGTTTCAGAAAAAAACTAGAAGAGAAAGTCGGTGATGGATCTTATGTCTCCCAGGCGGAGTTTTGGTGTCTTCCTACCTTGCTCTTAACTTGCTCTCTTCCATCAGATGCACATCCCTTGAGTTCTCTGTCTGTCCTTATGGACTTCAGAAAGAAAAGCCTAAGGATAAATAATGGTTAGATTTCTTAGAACCACTGGTATCACTAGATTGCTGCACAGATGTTTGGACTAAATGCTTTGAGAGGACAAAAGAGAGACCCCCAACTAGCCTGGGGGTGGAGAGAACTCTTGGAGGCAGTGGTAAGCTGTATTTATGCAGGATCTCGGGTGAATAAAAACAGAGCTGGAATTCTATAAAGGACAATCAGGAAAGATGACCAAAGTGTGGGCCTTCCAGCAGGGTGGATTCTGAAACAACAGGAGGAGGGGGCCTGACAGGAGAGCAAGAGAGGAGGAAAGCTCAGGATGTCTTGGTCTCTCCCACCCTCTCTCTTTTTCTTAGATTGATCAAGTGTTGAGAAATGACAGCTTTGGGGAAGAACACACAGGATATCTGCTGGAAAATGACTTGTGGAAGCAGAATAAAAACAAAGTTAATATTCTGCTTGACTTAAGCTTAGGGACAAAGCATGGATTCCTTCTGCAGGTTGGAGACTGGTCTGCAGAGCAAGCCCTCAGCGTGCTGCAAGCCAGAGAAAAGTTTTGTCCTGTCTCCCGGCCAGAGCTGCTTTTCTTTTCTTTTCTCTTCTTTTTCATCATTGTTACTGTAATGGCAACTTACAAGTATTTCAGAAAAAAAACTTAGAAAAGAAAGTCCATCACATTATCAATACAGGACTGGATTGTCCAGTATGTAGATTCTATAAACATGACTATTTGCAATTAAGTTATGTAGAATTAAGCTACATTTCATTTGTTTGTTTGGTTTTGGGCCACTCCTGGTGGTGCTCTGGGTTTACGCTAGACTTTGTGCTCATGAATCACTACTAGCAGGGCTTGAAGTGGGGAACATATGGAGTGTTGAGGATTGAACCTGGTCAAGGATACGAAGACAAGCACCTTATTTGCTGTACTATCTCTCTGGCCCCTCACTTCTGCATTTTAATTGTACACATTTCAGTTGCTCAAAAGCCATTCATGACTACCTCCTTAGAGAGCACATATGTAGAAAGTATCCATCATTACAGAAATTTCTATTAGACAACACTGAGTTAGCATCTTACATTTTAGGTGCTGCTAAACAAATGAAGTTTTTTTTTTTCTATTTCTCTTTTTTTTAATTTTTGAATCACCAAGAGATTCACAGTTACAAAGTTTTTCATGATTGGGTTTCAGTCATGCAATGTTCTGTTGTGCCCAAGTTTCAGATTCCCAGTTGCGGAGAGACCAAGTCCACACACGGTAATGCAAAAGCAAAGGAACTTTATTACTAACCCGAGTCAGCACTAGCTCGAGCTAGGGTCCGAGTCTCATCCAACACAGTGGAGTCTTGACAAGGACCCCGACTCCAAATCACAAGGAGTTTATATAGGGGTCAGAGTTAAGAAGCAATTTATATACTGGTCTATTTTTAGCATTGGCCCTATTACAATAGTGGTCAGCAATTAGACAATGGTCAGCCACAGTTTCTAAGAAGGGCACAGTGACTGCTCCCCCACCCATGACTGGCCAAACCCAACTGCCCAATTCCTTATCTAGGCATATTACTCAACTGGGAGTCTACCAAAAACTGCAAATCCTGCAGTTTGGGGAAACAGAAACTGAGACCTAGCTGAGACTTAACGTTAGTTGCAGCTTGTCCTGTCATCAGTTTCACCCTCACAGTTCCAACACCCATCCCTTCACCCGTGTACATTTCCCACTACTAATTTACCCAATGCCCCCAGTTTTTTCCTTCCCTCCACACACCTCCAAGCCTTCCTCTATGGCACTTTTCTTCTCTCTCTCTGTCTCTGCCTTTCTGTCTCTGTCTGTCTGTCTGCCTGTCTTCTCTCTATCTCTCTATATATCTCTCTATCTCTCTATTTATCTATCTATCTATCTCTATCTCTCTCTCCCCCCCGCCCTTGGGCGTTATGGTCTACAGTACAGGTACTGAGGTCGGTGGGTTCCAGTGAGTGACTTATGTGAGGCGGAGAGGATCAAGATGGTCACTTTCTCCTAATCCACCTCGGCCACCTGCCACCTGGGGCTGGCTAGGGCGGTTAGGCCTGATAAAGTCTCTATGAGCCCCTGTGCAGCATGGACCTAAGGTTCCACCAATACCACAGGTGGTCATCAAGCCACACCTGACATCCACTTGGTCTTCTCAACACAGGAGTTAATCCCCACCACCTGATTTCTCCAGGAGCCAGGGACTCAGGATGGAGAGAATAGCTTTTTGCAGGTTAAGAAAGACGGTTGCAGGCCTTACCAAGCGCTTCCAGGTCTTTGTTCTTATCACAGAATAGAATTTCAGGAGGATACCAATATTGAAGTCAAAGATTTTGGAGGTTCTTAGGAAGGGGGAGGAGAGAGAGAAGGTGAGAGAAATGCACTCAAGAGAAAACAAGGTCTTCTCCAAAGGCAGAGAGAGCCCCAGTACCTATCTCTAAGGGTAGATGGGGCCGACACATGTGCTTGGGCACTACTGTGTGCTCAGTCATGTGGGCCCAGGAAGCGCCTGGATTCGGACAGTATATGCATGGCCTTTCTTTGCTCAAGGTGGCTTTTATGGGTTTTTTCCCAAGTTGCCCCATATGGGGCTTCTACCTAGGTAAGAGTCCATTGCTATGGCACTTGCCAAGGGAGAAGGTTGGGGTAGTCTCTGAAATTCCTTTGAAACTCCTTTTCTTGACCTTTGCTCTGGTTGTATCTTCTTTTCAGTGGGTCCAGCCTCCTCTGGTCTGGGCTAGATCCAGCTAAAGGTTTATCAGGCCTTAGTTGCTATAGCCACAAAGTGGTCCTGACACCTTAGGGTCAGGTGGTTATTACTACTCCCTAGGAATTCCCTTGCCACCGGAGGCCCCTCCCTAATTCACCTACCTACATCAGTACTGAGAGGTTATCATGTATATCACTTTGCCTCCTTTCAACACTTAGTTCTTGTCCAGAGTGATCATTTCCAACTATCATTGTCATAGTGGCTCCTTCTTTATGCTAACTTCCCTCCCTTCCCCTACCCCTCAACTTGATTCCAACCTCTTGGCCCTCATTCTACTGTCCCATGGTATTAATACTCTCATACTGTGTTTGATATTAATGAGTATAAATATTAATCTAAAGCAATTATGAGTACAAACATTCTATGTCTATCTCACTACTGTTGACGCGTTTCATTCAGCATGATACTCTCCATGTCCATTCATTTATAAGCAAATTTCGTGACTTAACTTTTCTAGCAACTGCATAGTATTCCATTATGCAGACGTGGTTTTCTTTACAGTTATAGCACCAACACAGGTGCCCTCTCAGAGCTACTTTTCACCAGTGTTGAGAAGCAGTTTCCAGCAAACTCCCGCCCTCCTTGTTTTAAGCATACCATGTTTACAGAAACTAAGTGAGAGAACATACCTTTAAAGAATGACTACTTTGATAGTAAAAGCTGGGAATTAACAGAAAGCAATGTGGGAGGGCCAATCATGTGCCCAAGGAGCCAGAGCTTCAGCCAGAGCCTGAAGCCTTGGTTTCTAGGTGGCATCCAAGCTCTCCACCCCCTAGAGAGGCAGTCTGAAAATCTCTGGAGCCTCAGGGTGGCCTGAGGGAACATCTAATTGGGATGGATACTTCCCTTATTTGTCTTAGTATTGGTGTCCTAGAGGAGCAGGGAGAGGCCCCTGATCCCAACACCAATTGCTGGAAGTGAGACTCTCAGGAAGGACTTTTCATTCTGGAGTGTCCCTGAGAATGTCCACACCCTCTACACAAAGGCAGAGAGTGGTGGGAAAGGTCCAGAGCCCACTGCCTCATGCATTTACCTGAAGTGCTGGGCTGGGCTTCCCACCTCTGCACACTGCAAAGCTGAGAAGGCTAGGGAACAATTTCCTTTAGGTCAGGGGAATAATCTGTGTTTTTAGACATTGCCCTGAGTGAAGAAATCCTAGTGGGTTTTAGGGAAAATTCAGGTCAGCTTGAATATCAGGCACTAAACGTATTGGTGGCTTCCTAAATAGTGATTTCTAGGCAAAGCCAATGATAGGCTTAAAAATAATGAGTGATAAAGATGCTCAGACTCAGAATTGAAAATATAAATGTTAACTGAAAAGTAGAGGAAAAAGAAATTCCACAGCTGGAGAAGAATTGAGTAACGAGCTAAGTTAAATATGGCTTATTTTGTAGGATTTTAATAGAAAAACTGGGTCTTTGTGTTACTTGTTAAGTGACAATGTTACAGAAAACAGAATTATAGAGTGGCCTGGCTAGTTTAGGTCTTTTGAATTATGTGTTTGACCATTTGCCTTGGGTATTGCCCATTATCTCTTAGTCTCTTGTAAACCTAAACTCTGGGGCAGAATTTATCGTCTTGGAAAGTTGCTAACTTCCCTTCCTCATGAAAAGCCCAAGATTTTGCAGAATTTTTAAGTGTGGAATGGAGATGCTAAAATAGTGCTGCCTGCAGCAGCTGATGAGGGGAAACTGAGGCTTCCATCTCTCTCAGCCAACCCAACAGATGGTGGGTGGATGATTGAGTTCTTCTCCGTGTTCTGGTGCCTGCATAAAGAGAGTCTCTACTCCTCTGTGCCCTTGCTACTGTCTACATCTCATCAGGGACAGGAACCTCACCATCATTGTCAGTGCAGCAGGACACTGCACAAGCTCATACACTACTTGATCTCATCAGCCTGCTGTCGTTCCTGAAAGATTGCTACACCACCACCACCACCCCAAGATGTTGGCTAGCCAGGCTGCCTCCTGCAGATGTACTTCTTCCATTGGCTCGGCATTGCTGGGGGCTGTGCTACCAGAACAGCATGACGCTGCAGATCTGCACACAACTCACTGCGGGCTGCTACCAATACGGCATCCTTCTGGTGCTCCTCTCTGCCCCTCTGCAGCAACAACACAACCTTATCAACAGACCTTCTATGACTTCACATTCCTGCCACACCTGGCCTGTGCAGACAGGTTGCTGGCGGTCATCATGAACATGGCGAATGCTGCAGATATCTTGGCCCTGTTCCTGGTCATTGCTCTGTCCTATGCCTGCATTGCCATGGTCATCCTGCACATGTACTTCCCTGAGCACGGCACCAAGCTTTCTCCAACTACCATGTTCCTGTTGTTCTTCAGCAGCAGAGCTCTCATAGACTTGCACCTCTCTGCCATCTACACACTGTTCTGGGGTGTGGCCACCATGGTCACCTTTTTCACCCTGACTCCCTTCTTGAATCTCAATATCTACAGCCTCAAAAACCAGGACATGTAAGATATAATCCAGAGGCTCTTCTGCCCTCACCATAGGGAGGATAGGCACTAGAGATAGCACAGAAAACAGCAATAGAGACTCTATTTTTTTCCCTTGGGACCTGCTTTTTGCCAAGTTTGTATCTGCTGCCACAGTTGCTGACTCTGCTGTGAATCAAACCTGTGCTCCAAGTGATGGGTAAGACCTAGTGTCTGCCTGCATTACCCTCCCACATAGCCCCGCACTCTCCCCACCTCTCCCCCTACTTCACTCAGGTCATTCAAAGACCAGAAACAGAAGACACTTTTTCTTACCCAGAGGCCCTGACCGAATCTTTCTATGGTTCTGGAATGCTCTCCCACATCTCTGGGTCTTAATTTCCAATTTTGTAAAATAGATACAACTATGACAAAAATTGCCTTGTAACAACAGTAAATTCTGATTTATCCTTTAGTTTTAAGCTTGAGAGTAACTTCCTTAGGAGGACAGTGTGTGCACTTTCACTAAAGATCATGCTTTTGGTTAATTATTATAACAAGTTCTACATCAACTATAATTCTAAAGCCTGGAGTCTCTACTCTCTTCACATGTCAGCAGCTCAGGGACTGGGCATTATGTTTTGCTCATCATTTGTGTTGGGGTCAGCACAGCATCTGGTGTTCCTGAAAACGAACTACACACAAGCTGAAATGCCTGGGTGATGGACAGATAATAAGATTGTAGGGATAAAAGTATCACTTGTATCACTTGTCATCCTGCTGATCATGGATTTGCGTGAGCGGGCATCAGTAATGTCTCCATTCATTCCTGTGGAGTGCTAGTGTAGCCCAGTGGCATCTGCTCACTCCAGGAACATAAAGAGCCTCAAACCGTTCATTCAGGGTTTTGACGAAGAAGTCTGACCATCTCATAGGTAGGCGGCCACATGTTCTTTTGACGTCCTGTGGAATCCAGTCAGTAGCAGGTCTAGTCCGAGCTTGCAAAACTGTGCAGAAAAGTGATAAAAGAATACCTCAAAGAGAGAAGAGCAGCAGTGTTGGCCTATGCAGTAGAAGCCGGGAAAAGTAGTCTCAATGCCTGCATGTTTTCTGCCAACTATAAGACCAAAATGACTGCCCTACAATGTCTTGATGGATCTATCACATCTTCCAGAAGGGCAATGGAGAATATTATCCACGACTTCTACTTGGATCTCTTTAATAACCATGTCTATCTGCCCACATACCAAATTCTGCAGGATGGATATGTCGTTCCCAAACTTCTCTCTTCTGAAATCTGACACGCCATTTTGTCAGTAAAGAAGCATACAGTACCCAGTCTAGACAAGATCAGACCCGAACACCTGAAGAATCTGCCGCCAGTACTCATCAATACGCTGGCTTGGCTCTTCACATGCTATCTATCTGACTGCAAGGTTCCATCCCAAAGGAAAACCAGCAGGACCGTTTTGTTGTACAGAAGGGAGACATCCACGACATCGCAACTATTGCCAGATCTGCCTGTTGTTTGTCGTCTACAAATTGTTCACTCGAGTCATCCTGAATAGAATAAGCAGAACACTAGATGAAGGACAACCATGTGAACAAGGTTCAGCATGATCAACCATATCCACATAGTGATCAAGCTCATTGAGGGTTCATGAAAATTCAAGATGCAGCTCTGTCTAATATTCATCGATTTAAACGCCTTTGATTCTGTTGAGACTGAAGCGGTCATCGAAGCCCTAGACAAACAGGGCGTTCAAACTCATTACATCAGGATCCTCAGTGAGCTATATTACGGATTCACCACCAGGATCTCACCTTCTACAAGGAAGTGATCATCGATGTAAAGAGAGGATTTGGCAGGGTGATACCATTTCAAGAATAAAAGTACTTTAAATAAATACTATAAATAAATCTTATTATATAGTTGCCTAGATCTCAGCCCCAGGACTCAGCATGAATGGAAGCTGGACCTTACAGGGAACCCAACTCTTGGAACTCTGCTGATGCCCTCGCCTGCAGGTCAGATCTAAAGAGGGCATGGTCTGCTCAGCGGCCAGCCATTAACACAGCCACCAGCTAATTTCCCCCTGGATATCCCATAAGATCCATTTTCAAAGAAGCCCCACATAGTTCCACAGAAACACCAAAAAGGAAGGGAATATTCTAGAAAAAGAAAGAAGAAATCATCAACCCGGACTGCCACAGACACTATGGGAAAACAGAGCAGAAACCCACCACAAGGAGTAGAGGAAGGTAGAAGATCTGAAGTCTCAACAAGTAATACCCACAAACACAATCTCTCTGATGAAGAATTCAGAGATGAAATGGTGAGGATGTTCAATGAGCTCATAGTAGCAGTGGAATGCACATCCAAAAAATACAGGAGGATATGAGAGATATAGTGGAATGGACAGCCAATAAAATACAGAAGGAAAAGAGAGCAGAAAAAGAAAAACTACAAACAGAAGTGTCATTACCAAAAGGTAAGGTAGTTGAAATGAAAACTCAATGGGTGCCCTCAATAGTAGAGTAACAACAGCTAAAGACAGAATCCAAGATTTAAGATGAGCTGCAGAAAACTTCCAGGCAACAACAGAAAATGGAAAAAGGCTCAAAATAGCTCAAGGGTGGGCAAGAGAACTATGGGATGAATTCAATAGGAACGAAATAATAATCAGTAGAGTCTCAGAGGGACATGGCGACAACCCCAATGAGGTAGTAATTGTAAAATATATCACTGCTGAAAAGTTCCCAGAGCTGGAGAACACAAGCATCCTGATGCAAGAAGCCCAAAAGGTACCAGCTAAAGGAGACTCCAATTAAAAAACTCCAAGGCATATCCTAATAAGAATTATAAAAACCATAAATAGAGCTACAATACTGAAGGCAGTAATATAAAAGAAGGAAATTATATACAAATGAGTGTCCCTTAGATTTACAGCAGGCCTATCCTATGAATTTCTCCATCCCCAAGATTAATGATGGGTTGTAGATAAAAAAAAAAACTTGATGAAATGAAGACCTCACCAAGAATACCCAGCTAGACACTCATTCAGATTTAAAGGAATGACACACAACTTCATGGATAAACAACAGCTCAGGAACTTCAATAGACTCAAAACCAACTTTGAAAGAAAGAATGAAGGGACTACTGTAAGGCAAGACAAACACAACAAACTTCTACAGAAAGATGGCACAAACCTTTGAAAAGATCTGACTGGCCATACTACTATCCAATGACACAGATTTCAGGTTGGAAAGAGTTAGAAGGGACAGCAAAGTACATTTATTAATAATATAGGGATATATATATACATCAGGAAGAAATCACACTCATAAATATACGTGCACCTAATGAGGGGCCAGTAAAATACTTAAAACAACTGCTAATAGATTTCAAGAAGGACATTGTCAGCAACAAAATAGTAGTTGAAGACTTCAACGCCACTTTCTCACCTCTTGATAGATCACTGAGATCAAAATTCATTGAGGAAATACTGGCTTTGAAAGAAAAATTGGAAAAGAAAGGGCTAGTAGATGTATACAGAACTTTTCATCCCTCAAAATTTGAATGCACATTCTTCTCCAGTGCACATGATACATCTTCCAAGATAGACCATATGCTGGGCCTATACCTCTATAAAATCAAGAATATAGATATTCTATCAGCTATATTTTCAGACCACAATATACTGAAAATAGAAGTTAATTACACACAGAAATGGAGAAGCAAATCAAACACCTATAAAATAAATAGCTCCCTACTGAACAACCAATGGGAAATCAAATAGAGAGGAAATCAAAGAAGAAATCAAAAGATTCCTGGAAATAAATGAGTGAGAACAGGTGCTGCCAGAACTGGTGGGAAACAGCAAAAGCAACAGGAAAGTTTGTCAGTTTATGCAAGAGTTCATCAGGAAGGAAGAAAGGGCCTGCATAAATAACTTGACTTCACAGCTTAAGAATTTAGAAAATGACTAACAAAAGGAATCCAAAACAGGCGATAGGAAAGAAATAAGAAAACTTAGAGCAGAGTTAACAAGCTAGAATCCAACAAAAAATCCAAATAATCAATGAAACCAAAAGTTCATTCTTTGAAAAAATAAACAAGATTGACAAACCACAAGCAAGACTCACAAAGAGAGAGAGAGAGAGACAGAGAGAACTCTAAAAAATGGAATCAGAAATGAAAGGGGGGGGGAGATCACACCAGAAACTACAGAAACTCAAAATATCATCAGAGATTACTTTGAGAATCTGTATGCCAAGAAACAAGAGAACTTAGAAGAAATGGATAAATTTCTGATTCCTATAACCTGGCAAGGCTGAACTAGGAAGACTTGAAATACCTGAACAGATTTATTACTATCAAGAAAATTGAAATGGTAACCAAAAGTCTTCCCCAAACCAAAAGCCCAGGTCCAGATGAATTCACCAATGAATTATTCCAAAAACTTAAAGAGGATCTATTCCAATACTTTTCCAACTTTTTCACAAAATTGATGAAACAGAAACACTTCCAAACAGTTTCTATGAGGCAGATATCACCCTGATACCAAAAGCATACAGGCACCACAAAGAAAGAAAAATACAGACCAACATCTCTGATGAACAAAGATGCAAAGATCCTCAACAAAACACTAGCAAATAGAATCCAAGAACTCATCAAAAAGATCATACACCATGACCAAGAAGGAGTCATCCCAGAGATACAAAGATGGTTTAACATTCGCAAGTTTGTCAACATAATAGGTAGCACTGTCCTCCCATTGTTCATCGATTTTCTCGAGTGGGCACCAGTATGCCTCCATTCTCAGACTTGTCAACATAATATGCCAAAAAAACTAATAAAAGAAAAAATAAAAATCGTATAATCATATCAATAGATGTTGAGAAAGTCTTTGGCAAGATACAGTACCAATTCATGATAAAAAAAAATCTCAACAAATTGAGAGTTGAAGGAACTTTCCTCAGTCTAATCAAAACCATCTACCACAAGCCCACAGCAACATTATTCTCAATGGTGGACAAACTAAAAGTAATTCCTCTAACATCAGACACAAAGCAAGGTTGCCCACTCTCTCTACTTCTATTCAGTATAGTACTGGAAGTACTTGCCATAGCAATAAAACAAGCAAAATATATCAAGGGCATCCATATAGGAAAGGAAGAAGTCAAGCACTTATTATTTGCAGATGACATGATATTAAGAAAATCCTAATGATTCTACCAAGAAGATCCTATAAACAATAGACTTGTATAGTAGAGTGGCAGTTTACCAAATCTATACCCAAAAGTCTATGGTTCTCCTATATGCAAATAATGAAAGACAAGAAAGTCATATTTCAAAACAACCCCATTCACAATTCAGAAAACCAAGTATGTTGAAGTCTGTTTAAATACAAAAGCGAAAGGACCTATACAAAGCAAACTATAAAACATTACTTCAAGAAATAAAAACAGACACGAGGAAATGGAGAAACATCCTCTGCTCATGGATTGGGAGGATTAACATTGTCAAAATGGAAATGCTCCCCAATATACATATTCGATGCGGTCCCTATAAGTCTACTCATGACATTTTTCAAAGGAATAGACCAAATACTCCTGAAATTCATATGAAACAATAAATCCACACGAATAGCTAAAGCATCCCTTGGGAATAAGATGGGAAGCATCACCTTCCTCAGCTTCAAACTGTACTGCAACGCGGTAGTAACTAAAACAGCATCATATTGGAATAAAGATCGACAGGCCAATAGAATAGGGTTAAATATCCTGACATCGACCCTCAAGTACATAACCATTTAATCTTTGATGAAGGAGCAAAAAATACAAAGTGGATCAAGGAAATCCTCTTTAACAAGTGATGCTGGGAAAACTGGGCAGCTGCATGTTAAAAAATGAATTCAGACCTCTATCTAATGTCATGCACGAAAGTCAGATCAAAATAGATTAAAGACCTTAACATCATACCTGAATCCATAAGGAAAATATAAAGAAAATATAGAGAGAACCCTCCACGATATTGAAGCTAAAGAAGTTATCTTCAAAGATGAAATGCCGCTGACCAAGCAAGTGGAAACAAAGATAAACAAATGGGTCTACACTAAACTAAGAAGCTTCTGTTCCTCAAAAGAAATTATAACCAAGATATAAAGACAGCCCACTGAGTGGGAAAAATTATTTATGCAGTTCATATTTGATAAGGGGTTAACAGAAAAGATGTATAAGAAACTATTAGAACTTTACAAGAAAAAGACATCCAACCCCATCAAAAAATTGGGAGAAGAAATGAACAGAAACTTCCTCAAAGAAGAAGTCTAAAACGCCAAAAAGCATGTGAAAAAAAATGCTCTACGTAACTAATCATCAGGGAGATGCAAATCAAAAAAACAATGAGATGTCATCTCACACCACAGAGACTGGCTCAAAAGAGCAACCAGTGTTGGTGCAGATGGGGGAGAAAGGGACCCTCCTTCACTGTTTGTTGGAATGCCGACTGGTCCAGTCTTTTTGGAAAACGATATAGACATTCTTCAAAAAACTAGATGTTGAGCTTTCATACGAGTCAGTAATAGAGCGCTTCTGGAAATATCACCCTGGGGAGCCCAAAAACACACAGCAGAAATGCCATCTGCACTTATAACTTCGTTGCAGCACCTTTAACAATAGCCAGAATCTAGAAACAACCCAAGTGCCTGAGAACAAATGATTGGATAAAGAAATTATCATACATCTACACAAAGGAATAATGTAGCTTTTTATGCAGCTTTTAGAAAAAATGAAGTCATGAAATTTGCTTATAAATAGATGGACGTGGAGAATGCCATACTGAGTAAAATTTGTTTAAAAAAAGGGACAGAAATATAATCATTTGTAGAATACTTTTTTTAAAAATTAGTATGAGACTAATATCTACATCCAAGGAAAACAGGGGACAGAAGGACTGGTTAATGGTTGGATGCTTGCCATAAGTGCAAGAGGAGCAGAGGGCACTTACAATAGAGAAGGTACCAGTATGACAACAACAATTAGAAATAATCACTCCGGACAAGAACAGAATGTTGAAAGTAGGTTAAGGGATACACTTGATCTGTATTGTAAGTGTATTGTAAAGTAGGTTAAAGAATACACCAATATTTGTGTTGTAAATCATAATGTACAAAAGGAAAGAGGAAGACAGACAGACAGAGAGATGCAGAGAGAGAGAGAGAGAAGAAAATTGCCTGCCATAGAGGCAAGCGAGGGGTGGGAAGGGAAGCTGGGGACATTGGTGGTGGGACATCCACACTGGTGAAGGGACCAGCGTTGGAATATTGTATGACTGAAACCAAATCATGAACAATTTTGCAACTGTCTATCTCACTGTAATTCTATACGGAAAGAAAGAAAGAAAGAAAGAAAGAAAGAAAGAAAGAAAGAAAGAAAGAAAGAAAGAAAGAAAGAAGAAAGAGAGAGAGGAAGGAAGGAAGGAAGGAAGGAAGGAAGGAAGGAAGGAAGGAAGGAAGGAAGGGAGGGAAAGAGTGTTTTATTATAGTCCACATTTGATCCTCTACTTAAATAAGATGTTCAGATACAAAACTAATCTCCAACAGCAGCTGACATTAAATTGCCCCTCCCATCACCACATCCTGCCCTGACAGGGGGTTGACACCTTTTGACCCCTTTCCTTCAGGGAAAAACCTCTTGAATATCTTCACTTAAGTACATTTTCCTGAATATTTTTCTAATTCTCAGAGCAATGGCAACAGATCTTGCACAAATAAAATATATATTAAAAAATTGAAAGTTGTTTTTACTATCAGTTGTGTTTATTCTCACACTGTGCTTAAAAACAAATTTTCAAAAACAACCTTCATAGAAATATTTTTTTAATTTTTTTTTTCTTTTTTGGGTCACACCTGGCGATGCACAGGGGTTACTCCTGGTTCTGCACTCAGGAATCAGCCCTGGCAGTGCTCAGGGGACCATATGGGATGCTGGGAATCGAACCTGGGTTGGCCGCGTGCAAGGCAAACGCCCTACCCACTGTGCTATTGCTCCAGCCCCTGCATAGAAATATTTTAACAAATCATAAAATTTAGACTCATAGAGTTCACATTTCTTTCTGAAGATAAGTTAATTAGCAGTCAGTGAAATAGACAGGGATTGCAGTCCAAATACAATATCAAAAAGCTTGCTTTGGGTCAGAAATAGTACAGCAGGTAAGGTGGTCACCTTGCTTTTGGCCAATCTGTGTTCTATTCCTGATCCCATAGATATTCCTCTGAGCACAGCCAGGAGAGATCCATGTTTACTGGTTTACCCCACAAATCATTAATATGTACCAGGTGCTACAAATGAACATGAACAAAATTTTTAAATTTGAAATTTGAAATTTTATTTGACAAATATTTTACATTATATTATTTTATATGAAATTAAATTATAGTATAGTATAAGTATATTTATTTAAATGAAGACAAGTTGATAGGAAAAATATACATGTATGTGTTAGGTAAGGCTAAGATTCAACCAAGTCCGTAGTATGATCACAAGCATCTGACATGTCGAATCAATGCCCTGCGTCGGTGCTGTCATGCACAGGTGACCGGACACCAACACAGGACCAGCACACAGGTGAGAGGACACATACAGGTAAGGGGACTGCAGAGGTCACGGACACAGGTTCTGCTATAAACAACCATCTTTCCATCACAGTGCACGGTCCCCTGGAGAAAGTCCCGCCCCACTCTCCAGACACCCACCCAATCATACCTGCACCCCTATCCTCCTGAGCTGCCGCCTCACAGCCTCCTTGAGCTCCTTGTTCCGAAGGCTGTAGATGAAGGGGTTGAGGAAGGGCGTGAGCACCGAGTAGACCACGGCTAGCGCACGATCATAGTCCAGCGAGTAGCTCTTCTTGAGGCGCACGTACATGAAGAGGATACTGGAGTAGAAGATGATGACCACAGTCAGGTGTGAGGCACAGGTGGAGAAGGCCTTGCGCCGGCCGGCTGCCGATGGCATCCGCAACACCGTGCGCAGGATGTGTGCGTAGGAGCTCAGGATCAGCAGGAAGGTGGCCAGGATTTTGCAGGAGTTGACCACAAAGTCCACCAGCACATTGATGGACGTGTCGGTGCAGGCCAAGCTCAGCACTGGGGGGAAGTCGCAGAAGATGTGGTGGATGCGGTTAGGGCCACAGAAAGGCAGGCGCGATACCAGGGAGATCTCCACCACTGGCCCTGCCAGCCCGCCCAGCCAGCAGCAAGCCGCGATCCTCGCACAGCGCTGGGATGTCATGAGCGTTGGGTAATGCAGGGGCCGACAGATGGCCAGGTAGCGGTCATAGGCCATGGCAGTGAGCAGGTAGCACTCAGTGGCCCCGAGGGAGTGGAAGAAGTAGATCTGCAGGAGGCAGCCTGAGAAGGAGATGGTCTTTTTCTCACTGAGCAGGTTGGCCAGCATCTTGGGGATGGTGGCTGCTGTGTAGCCCAACTCAAGCAGCGAGAGCACGCTGACAAAGTGGTACATGGGTGTGTGCAGCCTTGCATCCAGGCGGACCACCAGGAAGATAAGCAGGTTTCCCACAATGGTGGTGAGGTAGATGAGAAGCAGCAGGAGAAACAGGTACACCTGAACACCCTGCAGCTGTGGGAATCCCAGGATAATGAACTCCGTCACTTGGCTCCCGTTCCCAGGGGCCATGACCCCACACACATGGCCCTGAAGGGGTGTTGGGAAAAAAAGGATTGAATGCAGAGTTCAATCAGAACCACACCCTAAGGGGCCTCTTTTGAGTAAAGCACTCCTCCCAAGAAATGCCAAAGCAGCCAAGAGGCCAACTGACACCCCTGCCCATGCCACCTAGGGGCCCCTACCCTGGACCCTCCATCACAAACCACAGGACCTACTTTGACCACACCCCCAGGGGCCCCAGAATCCTTTCTGAAACACCTTGTATCCTATAGTGGGATCTGCAATGCCCCACCTGTGTTCCTTGTCTAACTCTTCAATAAACCATTGATAGTCATAAAACATGGCCAGTGTTCTGAACCAAGGCACATTTGAATTATATATTAGATTGGTCATTGTAATTTATTTTCTTCTAAAAGTTTCTGGCTACAACCTCCCAATTCCTTGTGAGCTCTCTGCTGGTCAGCACCTTCTCATCATAGTCTCACTCTTTTTGTGCACAAGTGAGTCCCAATCAAGACTCTGGCAGTCAAGGAAGTCCAGGAGTCAGGAAGGCCAGGAGATGGAGCTCTCTCCCGGTGTTCCTGCTCCAGGTTACTGCAACCCCCAGCTGCACTCAGCTGATCTGGCCTGTGCTTCACAGGGGCCAATCTTGGTGTCCACAGGCAAAGGCAGTCCAACAGTGATGGAGTATGCTCTGTGCACCGGCATGTTATTTTGATCAGTAAACATAGTTGACTAGAAGGTCACAGAGAAGCCACAAACAAGAGGATTGCTAAAACTCTGGATGGGGACAAGTGGCTTCCCTGGGGTAGTTGCCTGATCAGGGATCATCCCCCTTTTCTGTCCCAGTGTTAACAAGGGAGTCCCTTCCTTCAGACGCCAGGATTTCTGGGCAGGGTTCATGAGGGTGGGGTGGGGGTGCTGTGACCAGTGTCACCTTTACGCACAAGCCTCACCAGTTCTGCTCGTACCTCAAATGTGGGAGCCATTCTGACCCTCAAAAGTTCCCTTGTGTCCTCTGCATTCATTCATGGTGCCCCTTACTCTCCCCTCTAAGTATTCTCAGGCACATTATTGTCATTGCCACCTGCATCAGGCCCCTAAACCCACATTAACAGCTCCAGGTACGTGTGGAGGAAACTCAAGTACAAGATCCCATCTCAGTAGGTTCTAGATGAATGTGGCTTCCTGCTCCCCAACTTCCCCACACGCCACCCCGGGCACTGGGGCTTCCCTGACCAGTCAAGCTCTGTTTCCACTGAAGACCATGCCATAGCTACCCCTCTCCCCTCAACTCTGCAGACCACACCAATGCCACCCCTCCATGGATGTTTTCTTTATTTCCTCTTCTCTTTTCGAACCACTGTGTAAATCTATTTCCAGCTCAGCAAGACTTGGAGGCTGAGTTGGAGGAAGCTTTCAGAACTATCACTACCAAGTGTGACCCTAGCTTTGGATTTCACTGGATTTGGGGGGAATACTTAGATCTATCAGAGTCCCACCGGTTCAGAAAGATAAAAGAGACTCAAAATGGTCTCATCACAGTAAGGGCCGGATATCAGTTTGAAATGAATGAGGCTCTACACAAATTGACATCACGTTTCCCATTTTACTCAAAGCATGAAAACTATGAGACTCCTTACCAACATGTGACCGAACCCCTGCTTCTGCCTGGAACTATGGCCAAAGTCCCTGCCCCATAAGGCAGCTCTTCGCCATCAGAAGTATCTAGACTTGGAGAACCGTGACCCCATTCAGTCTCACCTTTTGGTTGTTATGTCCATGAAGGGACCTTTCCATGCATGTGTCCATCAGACATGACCCTGTGTGCAGGCCACAGACACATGCTCTCCTGAGTCTCCACCTGCCTCCTGACAGAGCCCTCCCTTATCCCCTGGCCAGGCAAAGAGCTGACCTTTCTTGCTTCGGAAGCCCTGGTCTTTTCTTATTCTCTTCATCCTGCCAGATTCTGCAGGGACTAAGATACTGAGTCTCCATACCATGCCACCCCAATGCATCAGGGCTGTGGGGACTAATGGATGAAAACTTGCTGCAAATCCAGACACCTTCAACATCCTCTGACTTTAATCCCTAGCCCCCTACTACTGTTGGTACTGGGGTATTTCAACCACTTCATTCTCGTTCCTTCTTATTCCAAATCACTCAGAGCAAACTCATCACATTCCATGCCTAGACACCACACTTCCCATGCAGAACCCAGATAAATTAGGGTTGGCATTAAATCAGGGACTAGTTAGGAATAGAACAATTACAGAGATCTTTTCCTATGTCTTCAGTTTGCAAGAGAACCCTGGATGTAGAGGGGAAATGAAAATAGTTTACTTTCGATAATTTTAACCCTCTTATGAGAGCATTTGGAAGCAAGAAGGTATTTGAGAGTTTTATGGCTGGTGTTCCCCATAGTGTGTCGCTGGACCCTCATCAGGATATTGCTCTCCTATTCCTGAATGCTCTCACATGAGGGAGGAACGCCCGGGGGCCTTTCCTTACCCAGAGCTGAGGGTGCGGTCCTCTGCAGCCTAGTTTTTCAGAGCTGGAAGGAAACTCTCTGTTCACCACCACATCTCATTTAGTTACTGCAACCACTGGCTCTCTGGGGGTTCCAGGGTTGACTTGGGGCACCCTGGGGGAGGTGAATGAGTGAATCACAGGCTCATGCCTCTCCCCTGACCAAATCAGGGGCCCCTGGCCTGGGAGAAGACGTCAGGAAGGGAGACAGGGGCAAGGAAGGTCTCTCAGGAGGGAGCTGCCTGCTGAAGTATCTCCAAGGTCTCGATCCTGAAGCAGCTGTAGCCCAAGGGGGTGGAAGGTCTCTCAGGGCTGAGACTAATTGGCTGGGAGCTCCAGGTGCTCCCTGCCCTGTGGCCAGATGGAAGCACAGTATCCCAGTACCAGTTCTTAGGCCTGGTGGGAAGTGATGACAGGATGGCTGAACAAGCTGAGCCCACACACCACCAATCTCCCAGTGTTCACACACAGTCTGCTCGCTTCAGAGTAGCACACAGGATGGCACACTGCTCCCAGCCCTGCAGGGATGCCAGAATCAGAATCCTCTCCCCACCCAATGACCTGTGTCGCTATGGCAGGGTGGGGTGGGGGGGCAACTGTCCTGCTTTTGTGAAGCTTAGTGGCCCCAGGGCCTCCGATTGTGGGTTAGACCCTGAGCCTGCAGATACAGCTAGTCTCCCACTCTCACACTGACCAGGCTTTCTCACATTTCCATTCCCAGACCTCACTGAATGACCCCAAAAGGAGCAGAATGCATCATCCCAGTATTGGCCTCTTTGGCAAAAGGATTCATCTCAGCTGCCAGTTTGGGACAAATGTAAAGTGGCCTTTCCTGGACATTTATTGGGGAACTCGCCACTGGCAGGGGGAGCCCTCCCTGCTGATCTTCCCTTGTGTGTCATATGAGAGGCCCACACTGGTGCAAGCTTTGTGCTGCTTCTTGTGGGAAGTACTTGGCTGTAGGATAACAATTGATTTGTCCTTTGTCCCTTGCCACAAGGAGCTTAGGTTTATCAGGTTACACCCATCACAGTGCTCCCGAGTCACTTCCATTCCTTTGTTTATCTGTAACCACTTCTCTATTCCCTCTACCTCAACCAGCTAATCAGCTTTTCCCCTAATCAGAATCTATTAATTTGTAAGGTCAGAACCTTCTAGGACACTGAACTTGTATTGTAAGTTAATATTGCCTTTCTCCTCTCCTTTTTTTTTGACTTTTGAAAAGTTTACTTTAATGCAATGTCCTTTTTGTATAGATACAGGAAGACAGTTAATATTATGCTTTGTAATTTTGGATTTAATTGGCTTTGAATATTATTCATTCCCAGGCATCTGCTTTTTCGACTTAAGCCTCAGTTGCCCTCACTTCCTAGTGCCCCCAAAAGCAGGGTTTGACAAAGGACTGGATGGAACCAGGGCAAGTGGTAAGCTGTGTGCTACCCTGGCATCAAGATGGGCCAGGCCAAAGTGCCACGATTCTTAACTATAAGTTAGAAGTTTGATCACAGACAAATGCTGTCATGATCCAAAAGTAATGGTGATCCAGCGGTGACAGGGCAACTGAAACCTCATGGGAAAGGGGGTGTTCCCGGCTTGTCCTTCACGCCCTATCAAGGTCATGAGTTGCCCACCACGAGTGGCTCTCCAGCATGGCCATGGCTCCAGAAGCACAAGGACTTAATGCAGAGCCCGGCAACTTGCAGCAGAAAAGTGAATGGACTATGCGTTAATCCACAGTACCATGCCTGCCCGGGAGGGAAGGGGTATCGCTCCCTTCCGCCCTTTTCCCCCTGGGCAGCAAGATGGCGGCCTCCTCGGAACTTTTTTGGAAAGCCAGGTATGAGCCAGCAGTGATGGGGCAACTGAAACCTCATGGGAAGGGGGGCGTTCCTGGCTCGTCCTTCACGCCCTATCAAGGTCACGAGTTGCCCCCCATGAGCGGCTCTCCAGCACAGCTATGGCTCCAGAGCTACAGATACCAATCTCATGATTATCTGGCTCATGGCAGAAATACCTCCAAGTTTAATAAGTAAAATATCACACACACACAAACACACACACACACACACACACACACAAACAAACACTGTCCTCCCATTGTTCATAAATTTGCTCAAGCAGGCCCAGTAACGTCTCCATTTTGAGACTTGTTGTTACTGTGTTTGGCATATTGAATACGTCACGGATAGCTTGCCAGGCTTTGCCATGCGGGCGAGATACTCTCGGTAGCTTGCCAGGCTCTCCAAGAGGGGCGGAGGAATCGAAACTGGCTCAGCAGGGCTGGCTGCATGCAAGGCAGAAGCCCTACTGCTGTGCAGTCTACCCGGTTGGCCCAGGTTCGATTCCTCCGCCCCTCTCAGAGAGCTCGGCAAGCTACCGAGAGTATCTCACTGGCTAAGTAATATATCAGAAATCCAAATTCATGCAGCCACTATCGCAGCCTCGTGACATCATATGGTTCTCATAACTAACTGTAGAAAAAAATTATTTCACAATGCCTTTTCAGCATTTCTGATTGTTGGGTGTAAACTCTAAACAATAATGGTGCATCTTTTGTTGAAATAATGAATGTAATCAAAGTAGATAGAGTGTTAGGTAGAATTCATCTGCCTCACAGGCATTGGGAGGGGTGGCAGGGGGTATACTGGGGTTATTGGTGGTGAAAAATAAATACTGGTGAAGGGAAATGTGTTTGATTATTGCATAACTGAGACTTAAACCTGAAAGCTTTGTAACTTTTCCCACAGTGATTCAATAGCACAGCGGGTAGGGCGTTCGCCTTACAAGCGGCCAACATGGCCGACCCGAGTTCGATTCCTCCGCCCCTCTCGGAGAGCCCGGCAAGCTACCGAGAGTATTCCATATGCCAAACACAGTAACAACAAAGTCTCCAATGGAGACGTTACTGGGCCCGCTCGAGCAAATAAATAAATATTAAAAGAAAAAAGTAACGATGAGACTAGGACCCTGCTAGGGATAGGAAAGACTATCTGGCCTGAGCACTGTAGTCTGAGATTGAGATGCCCCTAGGAGAGCAATTCTATAAGCTTAAGGTCTTTCTTACTGTATCCATATAAAATGATTTATATTATGCATGCTTATATGTTTGTTGGACAAGGAGAGGAGAAAGACATCCAGGGGACTCCTTTCTAGGATGGGTTGATCTACTAAATGAGAATCTGTCCCAGAAGCGGCTTTCCCATGTGTCCTGTCTAGCTTGGATGAGACTGAACATTTCTCCCCTTCAAACTGCCTTCAGTAAATAATTTCAGTATATTGTAAGAGGCAGTTTCCGTTTTCTCACAGAAACCTGGCTGATCTTTGACATGCAGATCTCAGGTGCTAGCCAGGCCTGATTTGGGGGATGTAGATTCCAGGCTCTAGCCAGACTATTTTTGGGGATGCAAATCCAAGTGCTTGTAGCCCAAGAAAGGTTTCAGTTTTAGTTTTGTATCTTCTTTCTGGAGTCCAAAATTACTGGCCTACAGATGCAAAGAAACAGTATACATTTTGCTGCCTCAATTGTTCTTTCTGTAACTCCTTTTGATGACATCACTGCGCTGCTCCCTTTGGAGGTACCATGATCAATAAAAGGAGATTTCAGGGCTCTCTCTGGGGAGACAGGTCTGAGAGAATGGGGAACACAGGCGTAGAGAATCTGGGGAAGACAGGCTTGAGAGAACCTGGGGGTGTTAGGTCTGAAAGAACATGGGCCCTCCAAGACATAAATTCCTGGGATATAAATGAGACTGTAAGAGTGGGCTGGGAGAGGCAGAGGAGAGACAGGAGTGAATGGAGAGAGGAGTGGAATAAACTGCAACTAAGACCAACCAGCTTGGCCTTCATTTCCTTCCTTCGCCTGCCCATCACCATCGACCTCCCTGGAGTGGGGAAAGGGCCTGATACTACTGAACACAGGAGGCAGGAGAGATAGACCACTGCCATGCTTTTGTGTTTACACACTTGGCTACATGCGAACTACAATTTTTTAATAAATTTTCATTTGTGATTTGATTATAGCTAGGGCTGTGGCAAACATTCACCTGCAAAGTTCTGTGTGGGCATGAATGTGGATGCCATTTGGTAAATTCTGGGGGTAGGGGGGAATTGTTGATAATATGACAAAAGTGACTTGTAACTTCAAAATAAACTACCAAATGGTTTTTCCCACGGAGACACCTGGTCTTTTGGCTTCTGAACTGCTTGACCCAGCTGCTCTCCCATTTTGTCAGTGCTTGGGTTTTTCCGTGGGCTTTTTTTTTTTGGCTGTTTTTGTTTTGGGGTCATACCCAAAACTGCTCTGGGCCCAGTCCTGACTTGGTGCTCAGTGACTGGGCATTGCTTGGGTGATCATGTGCCACTGCAAATCAGTACACATCCTGCATTCTGCCTTCCTCTGGAAAAGATGAGCATGGGAATTGCAGATGGGTGAGAGGTCAGATTGGGTGAAGGGGTCAGAGGTCACCAAAGGCTGGAACTGTAGAAGTTGGCTACAGGGTTAAGACCTAGAGGAATTTGGAAAGTGGAAAATTATTCTCTGTCTTAATCACATTGCTGGTTACACTATAAATATATACCTGAATTATGAATTATGTGTTATATATGGTAGAATATTATGCAGCTGTAAAGAATGATGAAATCATGCAATTTGCTGCAATATGGTTGGAAATGGAAGATACCGTGATAAGTGAAGTAAGCCAAAAGAAGAAAAACACAGGATTGTAGGAAAACATCATGTAAGCACAAACATTGGTTTGTGCTTTCTCCTCTGCTGTAAGGAGTTTAGGTTTACTGAGTAATACCCATCACAATGCTCCTGAAGCACCTCCATTTCTCTGTGTTTATTGGAATGTAGCTCTAAACATTTTAGGATAACATTGGTATGTCCTGTTTCCCTTGCCACGGGGAGCTTAGGTATATCACAGTGCTCCTGAGGTACTTCCATTCCTGTCTTTATCTGTAAACTCTTCTCTGTGCTCTTCCCCAACTGGTCTATCACCTTTTCCCCCTAATCAGACTCTGTTAACTTGTAAGGTCAGATTCCTCAGAAATCTATGATTTTATATCTGTGAATGAAATGTTGCTTTTCTCCTTCTCTTATGTCCTTTTGCATAGTTTCCTTTAAAGCAATGTTCTTTTTGTGTAAACACAGGAAGTCAGTTAATATTATGCTTTTGTAACTTGTGAGTTAATTGACTCCAAATAATATTCTCTCCTGGGAATCTGCTTTCTTGACTTAAACTTCAGCTATCTTTACTTCCTAGCACCCCAAAAGCAGGGTCCCAGTGAGGGACTGAATGGACCCAGGACAAGCTCTGAGCATTTCAATGCCTACCCTGGCATTGAAATGGGCCAGACCAAAGAGTCACAACTCTTGACTATAAGTTAAGAGCTTGATCATTAACAAATTCTGTCATGATCCAAAAAGTGACAACTGGACAGGGACTCTGATAGGATTAGGAAAGACTAATCTGGCCTGAGCACTGTAGTCTGAGATCTATAGTGAGATGTCCCAGAGCCATCCTATAAGCTTAACGTATCTCTTACTGTGTCCATACAAAATGACTAATATTAGAAATGTTTGTATGTTTGTTGGACTAAGGAAAGGAGAAACACACCCTTAGATGGAATTTCACTCTTGTGTGGGTCATCTTACAGAATGAGAATATGTCCTAGAAGAAGCTTCCCCTGAGGGAAGGACTTTATCTCTGTTGATTGTCTGACCACAGCTATGTGTAATTATTACCCCAACCTCTCATGCTTTGGGATTTAGCTAAGGCTGTAAGTGTGGGCTGGGGAGGCAGAAGCAGAAAGGAGCAGGATCCAAGAGGAGGATGAAGGGGATCAGGGAAGGGGAAGATCAAGGGGAGAATCAGGAGAAGCAGAAGGAGAATCAGAAGAAAATGGAGATGAGGTTGGAATAAACTGAAGTTTCCTGGCCCTGGTTTCCTCTTTCATCCACCCATCACCATCAGCCACCCCAGGCTGGGGAAAGCGGCCTGCGACCACTGAATATAGGCGGTGAGAGAGAGAGAAAACCACTGAGGCCTTTCATGTCTATTTTTTTTTTCATTACACACAGGAAGAAGGCCTTTGATTCTGTTGAGACAGAAGCGGTCATTGAAGCCCTAGCCAATCAGGGCATTCAAGCCCAATACATCAGGATCCTCCGTGAGCTGTATTGCGGATTCACTACCAGGATCTCACCAGTCTACAAAGAAGTGATAGTTGATGTCAAAAGAGGGGTGCGGCAGGGTGATACCATTTCACCGAAACTCTTCAGTGCCACCCTCGAGAACATCATGCGACGACTGGAATGGGAAGGATGGGAGTGAAGATAGATGGTCGGCAACTACACCACCTCCGCTTTGCTGATGACATTGTTTTAATAACACCAAACATCAGCCAAGCGGCACAAATGCTGGCCGACTTTGACCGTGAGTGTGGAAAGGTAGGACTACAGCTGAATCTTACAAAGACAATGTTTATGAGAAACAGCCTCGTTCCTGACGCCCCATTCGCTCTCAATGGAACGACCATCTCCGAATGCAACAGCTATGTGTACCTAGGTCGAGAGATCAACATGACAAATGACCTGACACCCGACGATCAAGGATCAGGGACGCTGTCTCATTTGCCAAGGTGTCGAAAATCAGATGGGCTGGTCACGTAATGATATTTAAAGACGACCATTGGACTAGAGCTGTTACTGATTGGATTCCACGGGATGTCAAGAGACCGCGTGGCTGCCCACCTACCAGATGGTCAGACTTCTTCGTCAAGATCATGAACGATCAGTTTGAGGCCCTTCATGTTCCCGGAGCGAACAGATGCCATTGGGCTACACTAGCACGGGACAGGGACAAATGGAGACGTTACTGGCGCCCGCTCGAGCAAATCGACAACTAACGGGAAGTTAAGTGATTAAGTGATTACACACAGGATGATCTCACTTATCCATGGTATATAAAATACTGGATGAGGAAATGTATTGTAGTAAAAGGGAAATGTCTAGATCACCCTGACCCCAGTGTTTAGAGAGGAGGACAGAGAAGGAAAGAAATCAAGGGTAGAAGAAGATAATGAGAACTAATAGGCGAACAGGCATCAGAGCCTCAGTTATACCAGTGAGTTGTATAGCTTGTCAACTTGACAGGCAAAGTTGGGGAGGGGACTGGGGTGGGAATGAAACACTGGTTGAGGGAAGTTGACACTGGTGATAGGAATGTTGTTGAAATATTACTAAAAACTCAACTATCACTAACTTTGTAAATAACAGTTCTTTAATAAAAATAGACTGAATTTGAAAATGAACAATACTATGCTGAAAAAGTAAATTTTCTTTGCTTACTAAAGTTTTTGTTTTTATTGTCTGCATAGGGGTCACACCTGGCAGTGCTCAGGTATGTAATCACAAAAGGGGCAGCGGTGCTCTATCTCTCCCGCCACCCACGTTCGGTAGTCTCTGGCCACTCCCCCCACCCCGGGAAGGTGGATGGCGATGGACAGGCGAAGGAAGGAACGAGGGCCAAGTTGGTCTCAATTGCCGTTTATTCCAATCCCATCTCCATTCACTTCTCATTCTCCCTATGCTTCTCCCTCCCCCATGCTACTTCATTCTCCTTCTTGATCTCACTTCATTCTTCTTGCTCTGGATCTCTTTCTCCTTCTGCTCTGAATTCCCTAACCCCCTCTTACAGCCCAGTTAAAGCATGAGAGGTTGGGGCTTACATATAGGTGTGATCACAATCAATAGGGGTAAAGTCTTTCCCTCAGGGGATGCTTCTTCTAGGACAGATTCTCATCTGGCAAGATGACTCTACCAAGACTGAAATTCCAACTAGGGTGTGTTTCTCCTCTCCTCAGTCCAACAAACATATAAACATTCATGATATTAATCATCTTGTATGGATACAGTAAGAGATACATTAAGCTTATAGAATTGCTCTCCTGGGGTCATCTTGATCTCAGATTACAGTGCTCAGGCAGATTAGTCTTTCTTAACCCTAGCAGGGTCCTAGTATCATCGTTACTTTTGGATCATGACAGCAGTTATCCATGACCATGCTCTCAACTTAAGTATCGTGGTGCTTTGGCCTGGCCCCTTTCAATGCCAGGGTAGCTCACAGCTTGCCCTGGTTCCATTCAGTCCTTCATCAGGACCCTGCTTTGGGGGTTTTAGGAAGTAAGGGCAACGGAGGCTTAAGTCGAGGAAGCAGATGCCCCAGAGTGAATAATATTCGAAGCCAATTAAATCCCAAGTTAGAAAAGCATAATATTAATTGTCTTTCTGTTTCTACACAAAAAGGATATTGCTTTAAAGTAAACTATTCAAAAGACATAAGGAGAGGAGAAAAGCAATATTAACTTAAAATACAAGTTCAGTGTCCTAGAAGGATCTGACCTTACAAATTAACAGAATCTGATTAGAGGAAAAAGCTGATTAACTGGTTGGGGAAGACAGCATAGAGAAGTGGTTACAGATAAACAAAGGAATAAGAATGACTCGGGGGCACTGTGATGAGTGTGACTCAATAAACCTAAGTTCTCTATGGCAAGGGAAAAAGGACAAACCAATGTTAGGCCTAAAATATTTAGAGCAATATTCCAACACTCAGGGCTTACTCCTTGCTCTATGCTCAGGGATAACTTCAGCTGTGGCTCAGAGTAGCTACTTATGTGGTGCCAGGGCTTGAATCAGGGTCATCTGTGTGCAAAGCAAATACCTTAAAGTTCCTAGAAAAGAACAGCATAGAATGTCCTTACCCCAAGTCAGGCTTTCCTCACTGGGGCAACTCAGAGAAGGGTGAGTTGAGTTTCCCTCCTCCCCACCAGCTGAACCCCAGCAGCCAAAAATCTCCAGGACCCAACTACCGCCATGCTCATGGCCACACTCCACAGGCTTGGACGAGCTCACCCACAAAGGAACCTGCAGAAAAACCCAGGTATGTGGAACCCGTGACTGCAATCTCCAAGCTCGCTCGAAGCAGGACGGGGCCTCCTCCTCCCATCTCCCTAGTTTACCAGTAGCTTGGCAGTCACATCCACAAACTGCCCTTGGTGCCATATAATCTCATCAGTGACCAAGATCCAGAGACGCTGATATAAAGCTCCCAGAAGAGAGCAACACAGGCTTTACCCATGAGTGAATCTGCTTTATAACCATATTCTAAATTTCAGAATTCCTGGAGCAAATGCAGATCCACAACCTCTCAGACTCTATACCGCTGATGTACCAAGAGTAGTATACATTTGTTTGGGCTTAAGATACATGTTTGTAATCTCTTATGCAAGGGCTTAAATGGCTCCAGGATTAAATACAACAATCTTCACACACTTTCCTCTTATGGTGATGGCAATGTGTAATGGTGGTGGGATTGGTGTTTGAATACTAAATGTAATGAATTATTGTGAAGAACTTTATAAAAATAAAATTAAATTTTTACTATCTCTCTGGACCCATGTATTCATTTTTAAAAAGAAAAGAAAAATCTGAACTTAAACAACTAAACCTAAGCCTAAACCTGGTTTATATTCTTACTTTCTTGACTTTGTGCCTTTTTTTAACATTGCTTATTAAACATGAAATAATTTTCCTTAATTATTACCAATTTATTTCACATACTAAATAATTTCAAATTCTGCATTTTTAATCTTTATTATAAAAAGTGCTATCTTAACATAACTGAATTTCTACCTCTTTGAAAATTTCATTGTTTAACTAGTAATAACTAGCTGAACTTTTTATTTACAATTTTTAAAAAACATATCATTTGTAGAGAGTTAAACCATACCCAGTGTTGATCAGGGCAACACCTCAGAGCTCAGGGGCCCTTGTGGTGCAGGAGGTCAAAGCATGTGTCAGCTGTATACGAGGCAAGTGCCTCAAACCCATCCTACCTCTCCCGCTCCTGGTTTTTAAGGCAGTTCTCCCACCTCTAGTTGGGAACATCAGGTCATCAAGTGATAGTTGGTGCTTGAGCGCTGGCCTGACATGGAAGTGTTCAGACCTGGTGACATTCTGAAGCTGGGGATCCTGGGCGGCGGGGTGGGGGGTGGCACTAGAGTCACCCTATGATGCTACAGGACAAAGGAAAATGGCACATGCTTATCAGAAAGATGAGGACACAGCTGGGAAATCATGATAGCCTAGGACCAAAATAAGCTGTTTATTATGTCAGAACTGCCTGCATTCACATGGGAGCAATGAAGAGCACCGGGTCTTGAGAGAGGTGCGGGGTGAGAAGGAGAGGAGTCAGGTCCATGGCATGGGGGCAATGGGCCACAGGGGCAGGCAGTGGGGGCAGGTGTTTCCCAGGTAGGGCAGCCTTGGGGACTACTGTGAGCCTGACACTGGGTGCACAAAGGGCTTCCAGGAGGTCAGTGATGAGAGGGGCTCAATTTGTCCCCCTGGCGGAAGATGGTCCTCCTAATGGCCTTGATTAGCTCTTTGTTTCGGAGGCTGTAGATGATAGGGTTGGCCAGAGGGGTGAGGACAGAGTAGACGACAGCAAGGGTCCGGTCCAAGGTCAGTGAGTAGCTCTTCCTCAGCCGCACGTACATGAAGATGATGCTCCCGAAGAAGATGAGCACCACGATGAGGTGGGAGGCACAGGTGGAGAAGGCCTTCTTCCGCCCGGCAGTTGTCTGTATCTTCAGGACTGCCCCAATGATCCTTCCATAGGAACACATGATGAAGAGGAAGGTGATGAGGATGATGAAGGCGTTGATGGCAAAATCAACCAGCACGTTGATTGATGTGTCCTTGCAAGCCAGGCTTAGCAAGGGGGGGAAGTCACAGAAGATGTGCGGGATCTGGTTGTCACCACAGAAGGGAAGCTGGGACACCAGGATGACCTCAGAGATGGGACAAAGGAAGCCACATGTCCAGCAGCTGGCTGCCATCTTGAAGCAGAGCATGGGCGTCATGATGGAGGGGTAGTGCAGGGGTCTGCAGATGGCCAGGTAGCGGTCGTAGGCCATGGCAGTGAGTAGGTAGCACTCAGAGGCCCCGAGGGAGTGGAAGAAGTAGGTCTGCAGGAGGCAGCCTGCAAAAGAAATGGTTTTTTTCTCGCTAAGCAGGTTGGCCAACATCTTGGGGATGGTGGTGGCTGTGTACCAAAGCTCCAGGAAGGACAGAACGCTGACAAAGTGGTACATAGGCGTGTGCAGCGCCGCATCCAGCCGGATGACCAGAAAGATGAGCAGGTTGCCACAAATGGTGAACAGGTAGGCCAGCAGCAGCAGGAGGAAGAGCCAGCCTTTGACGTGACCCACCTGGGGGAAGCCGAGCAGCACAAACTCCACCAGGCTGGAGCTGTTGCTCTGCTCCATAGGGGCTGTGGGGAGGAAGGAGGACAGGCTCACACACCTTCCCAGCTCAGACTCCTCCCAGCCCAGATGCCTCACAGCCCAGACTCCTCCCAGCCCAGATTCCTCCCAGCCCAGACTCCCCACAGCCCAGACTCCTCCCAGCCCAGACTCCCCACAGCCCAGACTCCTCCCAGCCCAGACTCCCTGCAGCTCAGACTCTTCCCAGCCCAGACTCCTCTCAGCACAGTGCCTCCCCAGCTCCTATCCTCATTGTACTTTACAGAAAGGGCTGTTTTCTCCCATAGACACCTGCCTACTCCCCCTAAGGTCTAGAATTAAGTCCAGCTGACTGGTTTAGCCCTGCACAGCACCCACATTTCTCCAAACGGCTGTGCATTCAATATTTACTAATTGTCCTTCATCCAGTGAGATAATCATATTCATCTTCTTGCCTGGCAGACAATAAAACAGATGGTGAGAATCAAGAGGTTCCAATACCTTTTCTGTACCCCAGAGAAACCACATCACAGGCCAGCCTGAACTGTGCACCTTTCTGTACAGATTGCCCTCTGCCATGGGCTGTCCCCTACCATGATACTCTCCTCAACATCTGTCCCCCTAACTCCTCCCTGGCATTCCATCTTCCAAACACTCTACTCCTCCCCCGTCAACATTCTGTCACTCTTTTCTTCCCTCCCCAAACATTCTGCACCCCCACCATTTTCTATCACCCCAAACATTCAGCTCCCTGGCTCTGACAGTCCATCCTTTCCCCCTGGAAAGGATTATTTACAAGGATTACAAAGGATTATTTACAAGTGACATTGTGGGTGAGGTGAGTGCAGCACTGAACCTTCTGCTCTGGAAATGCTTATGGAAGCAGGAGGCTCAAGTATGAGGGATAAAGATTCACCAAGAACATTGCCAACCAGAGCCTGCGGGCTGGAGTCTGTATGGGGGACTCACAGGCTGGGGGCTTCACGAGGGACTCACAGGCTAGGGGTCTCCATGGGGTCTCAGGCTGGGGGGCTGTACAAGTTGGGGTGTTCAGGAAGGACTCGCTCTCACCCCAGGGAGACTCATGAAGCCCCCCAAAGGAGGAGTCTTTGAAACAATTAGACTTCCAGTATGGGGTGGGGGGTGATCAGAGGAAGAGAAGAGCTGAGGTAGGACCTGAAGAGTCTGCAGAGAGCCAGAAGGACTGAGTATCTCATCCTTGGAAACCCAGAGACCAGTGGCAGAGAAGCACCAAGAAAGAACATCTGAACATTGCTGGTCTCATATAGGAAAGAAAGAAGGGATGGTCACAGTAGAGAGTGCGATTAACTCCGTGCCCACTGCCACAGTCATATATATAGCCAGTCACATATGGAGTCACGCCAGCACACAACCATCACGCAGTCGCACACAGGGCATAGTGCACAGTCCTGCAGAGCTGCCGGATTCCACACAGACACACAGACAGATGGACGACTGCCACCCGTCTGGTCCCTACCACATGACACCATGAATGTCACACTCAAGGTGCTCAATAAAATTCCACAGTCCCACCAACAGATTATTAAGAATCAAATCCCCAGCCTTCTGCACCCATAGGCTGTGCCAAAAATCAGCTCTGAGCAGGACGTTTGGCTTCTGGTCAGGGCACAGCCTCTTGAGCCTGTTCTGTCCTAATGGCTGATGAGATCAAACATCCCCACACCTTCCTGTCACCCTGCCCACCACCCCTCACCTCCCTCCTGGCCCTCGCTCCTGACCTCCAGTCTCCATCCACACCTGTGTCTCATCCTTCGTCCAATGTCAGAATTGGCTGATTTTCCCCAGGACCAGGAAAGTTTGCATTTCCTCCTTACACGCTCTGGTTTCCAGGTGTGAGGTGTGGTGAGCCCCTCCTGACCACCTCTCAGCTCCAGCTCATTACCCAGCCAAGACACCTTCTGCGCCTGGCTGCCTAGCAACTCAGCTACTTGTAGAGATGCACAGTGCTTGTGGAGACTTGCCCGCTCCTCAGAGACCTGCTTCTCTGGCAGAGTCCCAGGAGAAATCAGCAGCTTCAGGCCCTGGGGCATAGCTGGGGAAGCGCCCAGAGGAAGGTCTTCAGCTCGAAGCTCCCTGTGGGGTAGAGCAGTGCACAGGAGCCTCTGCCCTGCCCACCCCATGTGCTCTCAAACTGTCCTGGCAGCATGATATGGGCCTTTGGACAAGCGGTGGGGAGTCATGTAGGAGTCCACAGCTTCTACAAGCTGTGCTAGAAACCCTGAATTTATGGTCAGGGTAGAGACACCCAAGTAGGGGGTAGAACCATAGACACATGTTCTGTGTTCCTGCCTCTGCTCACTGCCCTGCCCGTGCTCTTCCCTGTGCCCCCTCCCCTGTCCTGTGCCCCTCCCTGTACCCCCTCCCCCGTCACGTGCCCCTCCCCCGTCCTGTGCCCCTCCCCCGTCCTGTGCCCCTCCCCCTGTCCTGTGCCCCCTCCCCCATCCTGTGCCCCTCCCTCTGTCCTGTGCCCCTCTGCCATCCTGTGCTCCCTCCCGGTCCTGTGCTCCTCTCTGTGCGGCCCCCACCGCGTCCTGTGCCTCCTCCCCTACCCTGCACTCACTCAGCTGCTCTGGACTCACTCACTTGTGTTCTTCTCCTCTAGGGCTCAAGCAGAAACTCCAGTAAATGCTCCTAAATCCTTCTTTGGTCTCCTGTCCATTTCTATCCATGCTGTGAGCCAATCTACAGCTAATTAAATGTTTTATTAACTAGCACATTAATAGTATTGCACCACCTTATTTCATTTTAAACTTTGCTGCACCAGTAGTTCTATCAAATAGTTACTGTTAATAGTTCTAATTTGATCCCTTACTCCCTTTTATTATGCTATGTTATCATATTGTTCTGTCTTGTAATTGGTATTACATTTCCTGGAGTCAAATTCTAATTGATATCCACTTACTATTGTCTGTTATTTTGCTTGTGCTCCACTCCTATCTTTTCTCTTGTTTACCCATATGTTTCTAGTTTTGATGCTGCTTACTAATCAGTTTTTCACATCTCTTTTTCTATAATGTAAACATTTAGGACTATAAATTTCTGTTTAGATGCACATCAGCTTTAGCCCAAAGGTTTTGGAATTATGCTGGAGTGATAGCAAAGCGGATATGGTGTTTGCCTTGCACGCGGCCAACCCAGGTTTGATTCCCAGCATCCCATAAGGTCCCCCGAGCACCACCAGGAGTAATTCCTGAGTGCATGAGCCAGGAGTAACCCCTGTGCGTTGCCGGATGTGACCGAAAAAAGAAAAAAAAAGGTTTTGAAATTATGAATTTTATTATACTCAAATCTAAATGTTTTCTGCTCTTCTCTGTAATCTCTTCTTAGAGACCCTTTCATGTTTTAGAAGTGCTTTTTAAAAAAAAAATCAAATATATGGGGCCTGGAGAGAGGACAATTGGTACTTGCCTTGAGTGCAGCTGACCTGGGTTTGATAGAGTACTTCAAATGGTCCTCTGAGCCCACCACGAGTTACCCTGAGCACAGACCCAGGAGTAAGCCCTAAGCACCTCTGGGATTCCCCCCCCCAAAAGAAGGGGAGAGAAAGAGCTTTGATATTTTAATTTATTATTTAATTTTCTTACTAATTTTAATTGTGTGATGATTTAGAAACCAGTCTTATAATATTAATTCCTGTCATGGGTTGAGGCTTATTTTATTTTGCTTTTTGGGGCATCAATGTTGGGATACAAATACATAATTGTGAAGCTAATCAAAGTGTCATGGGCTTCAAGTTCCATTTTTGTCCTTTTTCTTCCATTTCCTGAGAATGTGAAGCCCAACTCTCAACAAGTGGCAAGCACAGAGCCCATGTGGTCATTACTGCTGGACCTCAGAACAGAGATACTCAGTCAAAGAACAAATTTGGGGAATGGGTCTTGCTGATTATTCTCCTTGAATCTTTTCTGTTCTAGTTTTGTCTGCCAGCCTCTCATTCATGGGGGTTCAGACAGGCTGCTACGAATAAAGCTGAGCCAGGATCTCACCTTTCTGCTACCTGCACCCCAGAAAACTCTGGGAGCTGATATTACCTGCTTCCTGGGAATGAGCCCCTCTAGTCCCAACAGAGAGCAGAGAATACTGGTGGCCCAGAGGGATCATAGGCATCACGGAGTAGAGGGTTTATGTGTGAGCATGAGTGTAACTATGAGCATGGTGTGAAAATGAGTCATTATGAGCATGAGTGAGCGTGAGTGGTGACCATGAGCGTTGTGTGAGGATGAGTGAGTGCGAGTGGTGACCATGAGCGTGGGGTGAGCGTGAGTGAGCGTGACCATGAGTGAGCGTGCGTGTGACTGTGAGCAGGCGTGTGAAGGAAGAGACTGGGCTCCTGGGGGCTACTCCTGCCAGAACCTGTGCTCAGAGCCTGCCGATGCTGAGGGATGGTCCCAATGGCAGCGCGGGGCCCTTGCACCCTCACTGTAGCCACCAGTACAGCCTCCAGTCTGACCTATGGCCCATCAAGAGTGCAGCATGCACACCTACACTGCCCTGGGGTTTGACTCCCTGCTCACCACATAACCCCTGAGTACATGACTCCATCCAACCTGAGGCTGCATCCTCCTCCATGTCTTTCAAGCTCATGAGAACTTTCAGGGCATCTGAAAGAGACTTGCTTACTCCATGGAGCTTACAAGGTGCTCTCTGTCAACTCTCCCCTCTGGGTATGTCAGAAGCTTCCCCCACCCACCACCCCATGACATTCTTTCTCTCTCTCTCTGTCTGTCTCTGTCTCTCTGTCTCTGTCTCTGTCTCTGTTTCTCTCTCTCTCTCTCTCTCTCTCTCTCTCTCTCTCTCTCTCTCTCTCTCTCTCTCTCTCTCTCCCACTTCTCTTCCTCTCTCTCTCCACCCAAATACTCTACCCTCTGATTGGGTATGTAGTCACTGGTTGTTTGGCGCCACCTGAGCAAATGGGCTTCAGAAGACGCCCTCAACACACACACACACACACACACACACACACACACACACACACACACACAATCCCTCACTCTGTCTCAAGCTAGAACCACCACATTTCCCTTAAGGGTTGACTTGCTGCAGATGAATTCACAGCAGAAGCTCAGGATCCTCGCAAGAGTGTCCAGATCCTCCGGGACACCCTCCTCACGGCTTCCTTCACCTCCTTGTTGCGCAGTGTATAGATGATGGGGTTGAAGAAGGGCGTGATCAAAGCATAGACCAGGGCAATGTACTTGTCTGAGCCAGCATGGCTCCCGGATGCCCCAGAGTAGACAATGAAGGCAGAACCGAAGAACAGCGCCACCACTGTTATGTGTGAGGAGCAGGTGGAGAAGGCCTTGGCACGGCTGGCCCCCGAGGGGAGCCTTAGCACAGTCCTCAGGATGCCCCCATACAGACCCACAATAAAGAGGAAGTCAAAGCCATTGATGGTGCCTATTACAATTTTGATAATGTGCTCGTGCCACTGGGTGTCCATGCATGCCAGGCGCATGAGTGGGACCAGGTCACAGAAATAGTGGGCCACCTCAGTCAGACAGAAGGGCAGAGTGGCCATGAGGCTGGCTGGCACCGTGGCAGCCAAGAAGCCAGCTGCCCACGATGCTCCAGCCAGCACCACCCGCAGCCGAGGGCTCATGAGTGAGTGGTAGTGCAGTGGGCGGCAAATGGCCAGGTAGCGGTCCAGTGCCATGGCGCCCAGCAGGTAGCACTCAGTAATGCCCAGGGCATGAAACACATAGAGCTGGATGAAGCAGGCAGCTGCCGGTATGTGGGAGCGCCCCCAGAGCAGTGAACGCAGCAGCGTGGGGGCTGTGGTGCTCACGTACCACAGCTCCAGGAAGGACAGCACGCTGAGGAAGAAGTACATGGGTGTGTGCAGCCCCGGCTCTGCCCGCACCAGCACCATGATGAAGAGGTTCCCGGTCAGTGTGAGCACGTAGACACTCAGGCTCCCCAGGAAGGCCAGGGGCCTCAGGGAGTGTGGGAGTGTGAATCCAGAGAGCAGGAAAGTCGGGGTGCTTGTGTGGTTGGCCGGGGCCATGGAGCTAGCCGAAGTGAAGACACGGTGGACTCTCTCAGGACCCAAGTCTTGAGAAGGTTCCCGGAGCCATGAAAGGAAACCAGATCTGAAATAACTGCACTCCCTCTTCAAAGTGGAGCAAAAGGGGTGGGAGCGCATAAATTCTCAGCCTGCTGCAGACAGATCAGGGTTCAGACAGTGCAGGACCTTAACAAAGGTTTGGAACACTAATGCGAGATTTGACCTGATGCTTAGTCCCTAGAACCAAAATTGTGTGTTTTTCCTAATGCCCCTGAACATGCTTAGGAGGTTAGGGCAGGTGGTCATCTGCTTCCCTAGTTTCCTTGCCTGTGTTGATGTCCCCCAAACAGGCAGACCCTCATGCGTCTGCATCACCCTCTCTCTGCTAGGCCTCCTGGTCCTTACCTGGCACTGTGACAGCATCTAGGTATGTAGCACGCGCTGCAGCAGCCACCACCCCTGACACCCGGTCTTATCCATCTCCTTCCCAGAGGTACTGGCCCCAGGAATCTTGCTGTGCGGCTGCTGATGAGTTCCCAGGGGTCACTTGGGGCAGAAGTTAGCTCAGAAGACGGTTGCACAGCTGCGTTTTCTCAAGTGATCATAACCTCCTCTGCAGCCCCGAAGGCTTGACTTGGAGCACATCCAGAGGCATTGCCTCCTCCAGTGGGAGCCCCGCGTCCCTGTGGGAGGGCCAGTGCTGGTGTGCCTCTGTCCAGAGGAGAGCCACGTGAGCGGCTGGAAGTGAGCTTCAAATCTCTTTGCAGGGTCTGGAATGTGACCCAAGGACAGAGCGCATGTCCACTATGTGCAGGTCCCAAGTTCTGCTGCAGCCCTACCCCCAGTACCAGACCCAGCATCCCCAGGACCATAATCCCTCTCATGGAAAAGCCAGTCTAATGCCATGCATGTGGCAAAGCAGCCCAGAAAAAGCCTATTTTGAGGACTATGCAGGCACTTCTGTGAAATGAAGAAAAGACACAATTTTTCCCCTCACTCTGTATTTAAGGGCCAAAAGGGGGAACAGCCAGAGACTCTCCACAGAGAGCTCGTGAAATGAAGCACCTCTGGCTCCAAGCAGCCAGAGAACAGGTGAAAAGCTTCCACACAAGAGAGGGAGAACCCCAGTGTTTCTTGGCACAGCAAACATGCAGAAGCCAAAGCTGAGCCATACATGCAAGAGGGAACCGGATACACAGGAACAAGGTCGTAGAGTTGAGTGCAGGGTCTCCCCTGTGCCCCTCTCAAGTTATACACAGTGTTTCTGGGTGTCTATGCTTGTCCTGAAGTCACACTGCAGGATTCCCACTGATCAGGGTTCCAAGTTAGCAATCTGGCCCCTACAGCCACCTCTGAGTCACCTCTTGTGCCTCACTGATTCCACGCTCCTCCCTACCTCTGCCCAAGAAGGCTGTGGCGAGGGGGTGCTGACCTTCTCCTTACAACCAAATGGAATGGTTCTTTTAGGAAGCGACACTTGAGATCAGGAGAAACTGTTCTCGGTGTCACTTAGGGGAGCAAATAGCCAACAGGTAACACAGCTGCATCTGTGTCCACCAGCCCAATCCTCCTGTCCTTGTGCTGGCATGCAACAGGTGGGCTTAGACTCGCTTTCTCTAGGAAGTGACCATCCAGAGGCCAGGAGGAGGATGTGGCCCATCTGACCTTTGATTACCAGATAGAAGTGGCCAGAAAGGCTTCTGGGTTCCTGCCCTCAAGGATGAATCCCAGAAATCAGGCTAATGAGTCTACTGAGTTTACTGGCTGACTTTGCCAGTAAACTCAGGGTGGTTCTTCATTCTGAGGGAAGTTTCCATGTAAGCGTGCTCTTGAGAGCGCACCATGCCAGGGATAGCAAACACACTAGACAGACTTTATTCTGGCATCTTCATAGGTGAGGATGGATAGAGCGGGGAGGGTCAGCCAGGAAAGAGGAGCCACGGTCTATCCCCCTCCACGCTGCCTCTGTAGGAACCCAACCTCCACTGAGAACTCTGCAGAGCAGAGGGACAGGATCACTGGTGTCACTGAGCCCCGTCTTGGCTTGGCAGGACCCCAAAGTTCCCCCTTGTTTTGTTGATTGGTTTCTAACTTTAACTCAGTTGATGTTTGTCACATCCTCCAGCTCATTTCTCCAGCATTTCCCAAGTCTCCATGAGAACAGGCTGTGCCCACTCTCCTCCTCCTAGCTCCAGACCCTCTAGCAGGAACTGCTGCTCTAACCCACCTTAGATCAAAGCCTCTGGAATGGAGCTGAGTGCTTGTGTTCAGGGTCCAAGGCTTCACGTCCAACAGCTCACACAGACCTGCCGCCTCTTCCACCCTGCTCTCCATCCTCTCGGTCTGCAGTGAGGATGAGGACTCAGCCTGCCCTGGAGAGATAGCTGAGCCCCCTTACTCAGCACTGAGTGCACAGAGAAAGGACCAGTCACCCCCTACACAGGATCGCACCACTTTCTGCAGCACGTGAGCTCCCTGTATGTGATATCTGCCCCTTTACATCACAGCCGCCCTTGGTGTTTCTTCCTGCTCCGCACCCTGCGCCTCTTGTCATGAGCTCTCTGGCTGTGACCTGCTTCCCCAGGCTGGAACCACATCCAGTGGGAGGAGTCCTATTACAGAACTCCTCCCTGTAACAACAGCTACAGTGCCTGATGTCCTCCTCCCGAGCCAGGGGTCACAAGGCAGGAAGGACGCTGACTCACACTCACACACAGACCAAAACACCACCCCAAACATCCATATCACCAAGAGCTAGACTAGGCACACTGGAGACGTTAGGATTCCCATAGGAGTGTCCGGACCCTCTGGGACACCCTCCTCACAGCCTCCTTCACCTCCTTATTGCGCAGGGTATAGATGATGGGGTTGAGGAAGGGTGTGAGTAGGGCATAGACCAGGGCAATACATTTGTCAGCACCCTTGGGGCGTCCTCCAGGGGTGCCCACATAGACTGAGAAGGCAGAGCCATAGAACAGGGCCACCACGGTCATGTGCGAGGAGCAGGTGGAGAAGGCCTTGGCACGGCTGGCCCCCGAGGGCAGCCTCAGCACGGCCCTCAGGATGCCCCCATACAGACCCACAATGAACACAAAGTTGCAGCCTGTGGCCACTCCAATCACAGCTCCGTGGATCTGGTTGTGCCAGTCAGTGTCTATGCATGCCAAGTGCATGAGTGGGGCCAGGTCACAGAAATAGTGGGCCACCTCAGTCAGACAGAAAGGCAAGGTGGCTGTGAGGCTGGCTGGCACCGTGGCAGCCAAGAAGCCCGCTGCCCACGATGCCCCAGCCAGCACCACCCGCAGCCGAGGGCTCATGAGTGAGTGGTAGTGCAGTGGGCGGCAAATGGCCAGGTAGCGGTCCAGTGCCATGGCGCCCAGGAGGTAACATTCGGTCATGCCTAGGGCATGGAACACATAGAGCTGGATGAAGCAGGCAACTGCGGGTATGCGGGAGCGCCCCCAGAGCAGTGAACGCAGCAGCGTGGGGGCCGTGGTGCTCACGTACCACAGCTCCAAGAAGGATAGCACGCTGAGGAAGAAGTACATGGGTGTGTGCAGCCCCGGCTCTGCCCGCACCAGCACCATGATGAAGAGGTTCCCGGTCAGTGTGAGCACGTAGACACTCAGGCTCCCCAGGAAGGCCAGGGGCCTCAGGGAGTGTGGGAGTGTGAATCCAGAGAGCAGGAAAGTCGGGGTGCTTGTGTGGTTGGCCTGGGCCATGGCATCAGCCCAGGCAGAGACACGGAGAACTCTCAGGATCCTTCCACTGTTTGGCAGCACTTTATCCCACAGCTGAGAACCCAATTACCTGCCGGGACAAAGGTGTGGGGGTGAAGAACAAGATCCTGGATTTCAGCATGGACGTTTGCTGCTCCCAGCGTTGTGTCCCTGGCCGACGCAACAGCACTGGCTCTGCCTGCCTATTGAGCCCTCCGGAAGCAGGAGAGGTGGACACCCCAGGGCTCCATGATGAAGTGGCCCCAACACCAGTCTTGGCATGAGAGACACCCCAGGAAGTGACCTCAGGCCTCTTTGGGCTTCCCCCAGAGTTATCACTTTTCTCTCTGGGGACTCCAAGTATAAGCCGAGACCTGGCAGGAGCCTGTGACTCTCATGGAGAACCACCAGCTCAGAAGTTCCAATCAGACCCTGTCTGTTGGAAAGTCTCTTTAGTCATGGATCTGACCCTGAGAACTACTGGGCATGATCCTTCCACACACTGTATGTGACAAAGTCCCCTAGTAGACTCACATCTCCACATCTGAAATGAGAGAGTTGAACTAATGTTTCTGAGACCCTTGCAACACAGAAGTCCATTGCCCGTGCCATGCAGAACCAGACTGTGGTATGTGACACCACTGCCCCCACCTCCCTCCCTAAAAGCACATGACGCCCAGGCAGACAACCCCTTCTGGTGCTGTATGTCATCCCATCTCTGCTGGAGCCCCCTATCATTACCTGGCAATGTGACAGCATCTAAGCACCTAGCACATGCTGCAGCATCCACCACCCACCACCCCGTCTTATCTACTTCCTCAAGGTGTTTCCTGCCCCTCCCACCCCACCCCCGGGATCCCGTTGCTTGCCCCCATGTGGCTGTTGATGAGCTCCCATGGGTCACCTAGCTGTAGTGATTGGCTCAGGAGATAGCAGCGTATCAGCTTTTATCTCATGACTGTTCACCCACCATGGAACCCACCCACATGCCAGTGGCAGAGGGTGGACAAGGGGGCTATGAGCTATCAATGCCAGGAACAGACTTGGCTGTTACAGAAGACAAAACTATGCCTTTGGGACAAAGAAAACAGACTATGAGGCAATGGGGCTCCGTGAAATGCATGTGAAAAGGAGAGACACTCCCTGTGTGAGACACAGTGATGGGAATAGAGACAGTCCCTGCACAGGACATGGGGAGAGCAGAGGGGGCCTGGCCCTGGCATAGGTGCTTCGCCTCTGTGATAGTGATTGGCTTGGGAGGCTGAGCCCTGCGGGCTATACAGGTACAGATTGCACACCCTTAGAGACCCTTCTTAACAGAGAGAGGACAACTGAGGATAGAGCCTGCCCCAGCCTAAGTGACAGGAGTCTGTCACAGGAGAGGTTGGGGCAAACCCAGAGTGCTGTTCTTTCACAACCATTGCCCTCTTTGTGTTCTCTGACTGATGCAAACGTAGCTCTTCTGCTGGTTGGCAGGGGCATAGTTCAGAGAGTTGGTGAAACAACTAAAACCAAGGTTGTGCTAACCACTTGTGACTTTCTGGCTGCCTTTTGGCTTTCCAATCTGCTCCTTCACTTCCCAAAGTCACTTCCCTATTATCCTAATGACCTCAGCATTACAGAACCACAACCCTTAGATGGCAGATGCACAGCTTTGAGTAATTTAAGTAGGGCTTTTCTTAGTAGTCAAAATATCCTCTTTCCTTCCAAATTAGTAGCATAGCATGTAGTACCCAAAATGCAAAGTTGGAGCCTGTGCAGACATTGACTGACTTACTCTCCCTTAGTTCCAGGGCCCTAGTTAGGGGTGTGAGTGCAGCAAATTGAGCTGAGCAGTCTATGTGTGGACACTTCTTTCAACCACCATGGCCAGGGTGACCACCACATAGCTGGACTCACAGAACCATCTTTTATTTTTTTTAATTTTTTATTTTATAATTTAGTTCACAATAATTGATTACATTTAATATTCAAACACCAATCCCACCACCATTACACCTTCCCACCACCAAATTCGGGATGTTTCCATCCCAAGCCCAAAGGCCTGTCCCAAAACACAACCGAAATAATATATTTCATATTGTCTGTTATGAAGAACTGCTGAACATGCTTACAAAAAGTGTTCATATAGAAATAAGTGTGAAGATTGTTCTATTTTGGCAGGAGCCATTGAGACATTCTATAGGATATCACTAACATGTTGTTAAAGTTTGGGTAAAAAAAAGTTTGGAACATTGACACTCAATATCTCTTTTGCAAACCACAGCACTCAAAAGGAGAAAGATAACAAAAGGGAATTCCCTGCCACAGAGGTAGGTGGGATGCGGGATGGGGGGAGGGAGGGATACTGGGACTGGTGGTGGTGGAGAATGGGCACTGGTGGAGGTATGGGTATTCGATCATTGTATAACTGAAACCCAAGCACAAAAATTTGTAAGTCTACAACTGTACCTCATGGTGTTTCACTAATAAAAATTTAAGGAAAAAAATGTTTGGGTTATGTGAGCTTTGGTATATATATTAAAATAGGTATAGATGCATATATATATATTTCCCTCTATGATTTGTTGCCTACTGTCTGAACCCCATCAAATATGGTGTGGTAAAGGTAAAAGGTAAAGGCCCTCCCGTTGATCGTCGATTTGCTCGAGCGGGCCCAGTAACGTCTCCATTGGAGACTTTGTTGTTACTGTGTCTGGCATATCGAATACTCTCGGTAGCTTGCCGGGCTCTCCGAGAGGGGCGGAGGAATCGAACTCGGGTCGGCCATGTTGGCCGCTTGTAAGGCAAACGCCCTACCCGCTGTGCTATCGCTCCAGCTATGGAGAATGTGTAGGGAGTGTCTTACAATGTGTTGCGTGGCTGAGGAAACAGCCGTACGGTCCAGGAATATGTTCACTCATATGTGAGGCTCGGCCCAATGTGTGGGGAGCGGCCTGGAGTGTGGCAGAGGTTGAGTTGTTGTGGAGGTTGGCTGCTGGGGCTGGGTCCCTAGGGGCATGAAGGGCTCTCACCTACCCCCCTCTGGGGCACCTCAAGTGAAAACAGCCTGGTGCAGAGTCCGGTGGCATGGCTGTGGGGGCCTCATGTTACACTCCCTTCTGGGAGAATCAGCTGTGAGTTCTGAATGGTGGCCGCTGGCGAAATTATCTGGTGCCGGCAGGAGGTGGCTTATGGGTGTGGCCCCTGGGTCACTGGAGACTGGGGGAAACAGGCAGAGGATCTCCACTCCCGGGTCCTGTTGAGCCCAGAGTCCAAGGTCACAAAGTTCTGCATTACCTAGGTTCGGTAGGACTTCACTCATGCCTGTGACTTGGCCCAAGGGTGTGGGGAGCGGCCTTGAGCATGGTGGCTGCCGAGAGCCATTTTTAAACAGAATGAATCAGATCAGTCAGGATATGTATGTTCTAGGGCTTGGGGGGAATTTGGGGGAATACTGTTCTAATTCTGTGTGTGTGGGGGGGGGGGGTGGGAGGGGGTAGGGCATTATGCATGTCTGTATATGTAACAATGTGCCCAGGTGGAAAGTAGTACGTGCTTCCAAGCACTGGGTCCTCTGAGAGGGTTTGCTGTGCCTGCAGAGCTGGCTGGCAGTCACCAGAAGGTTGTTCTTGGCTTTGAGGAGTGGTAGGTGATGATGCCCTTCCTGTGTCAGGTAATCCAGGCTCTCCAGGAATGAGGCCACACGGCTGCAACCTACTCTTGCCCAAGTAACCCACACATTATTTTCTGTCCCTAAAAAGTGAATTAAGACTCCAAGAGCTGAGTCTAATCTTTCATAAAGCTGAAGGGCTTGTGGGAAAGCTAGAGCTGGTGTTGGTGATGAGGTTGGTTTGAATGCCAGAAAGGCAGACTCCTGTTCTTTTCCCTCAAAAGCCATTGAAGGCTTTTTATACAGGGGAACCCCGAGGGCATGTGCAGAGATGCTTCCTATGTTGGTGAAAACCCGCATGGAGGCAGAGACCCAGCATCTTAACAGAAACCTCATTCCAGGAGGAAACCCAGGACACGCTGGCCATGGGAGCCATCCTTCAGTGATTACCTGAGACCGAGGGTCATCTCCCACCCACCGCCTCCCTGGGAGAGGTGCAGAGACACTCCAGTGAGCCCCTGGTGAGGCTGCCCGCAGTACCTGTGTGGAAGCATCCTGGTTCAATACCCGAGCCGGCTTAGACTAATATCCAGGCTCCATCCCTCCAGGCGGTGAGGGGCATGAGAGGCCTTCTCAGGAGGGTTTCCTGTCTCCACAGAGAGGAAGTGCCAGCTGTGGACAGAGAGAGACACGTGGGTAGACATAAAGAGTGTGAAGAAGTGGGTGTCCTCTATCCCACAGACCTGATCTGAGCATACACCAGACTTGAGGACGAACTCTGCTACTCATGTCCAGGTACAGCCTGGCACTGGACTTTTGGCTATGGAAACAACCACCATGTAGCACCCATTCCCTAGGATCCCAAGTATAACCTCTGTTGAGGAACTTCAGTTACATTTACCCTCAAACAGTTATGGATGCTTTGATTATTTGATTGGGGAGGGGAGGGGGTCATACCTGGTGGTTCTCAGGGTTTGCTCTACGCTCAGGGATCACTCTTGGGGGGACCTCAAGAAACCATACGGGATGCCGGGGATTGAACTCAGGTCGGTTGTGTGCAAGAACAGTGCCTTACCTGCTATACTATATCTCTGGCCCCAAGTGTATATCTGGAACTTTCCCCTTCTGTAGGGCTGGAGCTCAAATCCAGGGCCTCATGCACACAAGGCAAGAGTTCTAACCCTGAGCCACTTGCCCTGCTCTTCAAGCAGGTATTCAAAGGCCCTTAGTGGCCACCAGCTGATATTACAGCAGATGCTGCTCTGCTCCTGACTCCTGTGGGTGACATATGTGACTATCACGCTGCCACTGGAGCTCTTCCATGTTTTAGGTCTTGTGGAGAGAAATGAGGAAAACAGGAGCTCACAGGCCCACTTTTGCAAAAGACTTGTTCAAATCTGAAAAACAGCACATGGCCCTAGCAGAACCCAAACACCCCACCACCAGACCCGTTCTGCCAGGCTAAGGATCACCAGGGCTGACCATTGGACCCCCAAGCATGGGAGAGTAGGCCCCCCAAAAGACATACATTACAACATATGATGGGAAAGGATTAGAGGATAATCGCTTAAAGAAATGTCACTTGTGTAAAATGTTTCTCTGAATTTTCTGTATTGTGGATGTATTTATATTTTCTTCCAAAGAAGAAAAAAAGTGAAGGTGAATGAAAACTTCAAAACGATCTTTCTGAAAGCATCTGAAACTTGGAGCAAGAAGATTATAGTGCTACCACATACGTCAGGTATAATGATTGAATGTTTTCTAGAAAAAGAAAGCCACACTCTTTGTTAGGCGAAGTCTAAGAGGTGCTCCTTTAGCCCACAGTGAGGCAGCATATCAGACAGGAAGAGAAGAGGAGTGGTCTCTTGCCCATGCCTGACCTTCTGCAGCTTATATAGCCTTTTGTTTCTCTCTCTATTGAGGATCCTGAGCAGTTTTCAGGGTCACTCCAAGGGATACTCACCAATCTGTGGCGGATGCTCCTCGGACCCAGCAGTGCTGAAAGCCACTAGGGCCACATCCAGGGGTTCTCTGTGAGCCATGGAACAGCGCAGGGCTCCTGCGGCAAAGCCATACCCAGCCTTAGAGCCTCTCCCCAGCCCATTTGTTGAGATATTTATTTGGTTTTGAATAATGCAGGTTTATTAACTATGACAACCGATGATGTGGTGTCAGTTGGGCCTTGGAGGCCTTGGCCCCTGTCCGGCGGCTGTGGACTTGGAGTCCAGCCTGGCAGACTCAGACACACTTTCTCTCGGAGGTGGAGCTACCAGGAAGCCTGCATCCAAGTGGGAGAAGGGGCTGTACGTTTGCACTGGACATTGCTTCAGCTCAGAGGTGGACCTGGAACTCCTGTCACCTTCCCTCCACACCTACAGTGACATGGTACTTGGTCTTCCCAGGGCCTCCTGTCCCTCTAGCCTTGGCCCTGCCAAGGAGTACAGTCTACTGCCCATGCAGGGGTCTGAGCTAAGTCTTCTGGCAGGGCTGACTGGCCTCTCTCAGTAGCCTAGAGCCGAAGGCCACTTGTCTTTATTGTACCCCGTGGTTTTCCGGGGTCTTCTCATAATCCTGCGGAGCTGGGCCTGCTCTCCACCAGGCTTCCTGAGCAGCTCCGTCAAAGAGAACACAGACCACCCCCAGTGGGGGTCCCAGTTTCGGGGGCACAGGCAGATCTTCTGCTCTGTTACACAGCGCTGGACACAGGGACTGAGGCCAGGATCAGGGGCTGGACACGAGCCTCACTTAGGAAAAAATCTAATGGGAATGAGCAGTGGGTCAAGATGTCACAACAGGCCTGAGGTCTCTGGCACCCTACTGGGTTTCTGACTTGGTCTTCTCTAATTCAAGAAGTGGTACTGTCACTGGTACTGTGGGTACTGTCACTGGATGCTGTGGGTACTATCACTGGTGCTGTGGGTACTGTCACTGGGTGCTGTGGGTTACTGCCACTGGTACAACAGGTACTATGAGTACTAGTATTGTGGACACAGTAACTGGGTGCTATGAGTACTATCACTGGTACTTCGAACTATCAACTGGTGCTATGGGTACCATCACTGGCACTGTGGGCACAGCAGTTGGATGCTATGGGTACTGATATTGGTACTACAGTACCTATAGTACATGGCTGAGTGCTGTGGGTGCCATCCCTGGTACTGTGGGCACGTGGGCACAGTAGTTGGGTGCTTTCGGTACTGTCACTGTTACTGTGGGCATAGTAACTGGGCACTGTGGGTATAATCCCTGGAACTGTGGGCATAGTAACAGGGCACTCTGGGTACTGTCACTGGGACTTTGGGTACTGCCACTGAAACTGTGGGCATAGTATCTGGGTGCTTTGGGTCCTGTCACTGCTGCAATGGGCATAGTAACTGCCCACGTGTGTACCAGGTTCCTTATAGCTGGATTCTCTAAGTAGTGCTAATGAGGTACTCGAGTACTGTAACTGCTCAGAGCTCAGTCCTCACTCCAACCCTCGCATGAGTCGTGGCTGGACCCTCACTCCAGCCCACGGTGGAGCAGGGGTGCTAGAGGGGGTGGCTAGAGAATTGTGCCCACACGCAGTGCTGACTCGCCCCTAGAGGTGAGTCCCATGGGCCGTGCATGTCATTCACAGCGATTCCACAGGCGCCACCCCGCAGTGCAGGGTCCGAGCCTCTGGCTTTGCTGGGACAGCACGGTGGTGACCGGGCGCCAGACGCAGCGGCCCTGAGGCACAGGTGCCTGGGGAGCAGGCCCGGGCCTCCCTCCTGCCCCGTGCTGGGCGGGGTCCAGGGGCAGGTGGAGGAGGCCCCGTCTCTTTCTCAGGAGCCTCCTGGAAACTTCCCGCTACCGCTAACGAGAAGGCAAACAAGCCGCCAAGGGGCAGGAAGGCTGGGACCGAGGCAGCTGCCCCTGGGGGCCGCCCCTTAATGAGGCTCAGGCTCAACTTCAGTAATTGCGGCAGCTCTGCGGAGCACCCAGTTGGGGAGCAGCTCAGGGGAGGCTGTTTCTGCTGTTCCATCTCTCAATCCGTACTAATTGGGGACGGGAGACTGTGGACCAAAAAAAAAACAAAAAACAAAGAAAGCTCTGGAGCAGCCATCCCAGGCCTGGCCGGCCGCAGCCTCCCGCTCGCTGGTCCTGATGAAGCCCCCGGTGGCTGACGGGATGGACGGGCGGCATCCGCAGAGGTGGGCGCGGAACCTGCTCCACCCGGTCGCACACGAGTACTGCCACCCCAGCTCAGCACGGGGACTCCTGAGCACGACAGCCCTCCTGGGCGGTGGAGCGGGCTCCCGTCAACCCGGACAGGGCAAGAGAAGAGCCGGGATCTGCTTCAGAGAGTCAGGGTGACCCCGGGGGAGGTGAGAGCCGGACAGAGAAGGCAGTGCCGGGGGAGCCCCCACCCAGAGAGAGGGTGCTGGACCCAGACACAGTGCTCCACTCGCTCACACAGGTACTGCTACCCCAGGCACAGTGCTCCACCCAGTCACACACGGGCACTGCCACCAAGACACAGTACTCTACCCGGTCACATATGGCCACTCCCGCCCAGACACAGTGCTCCACCTGGTCACACATGGGTACTGCCCCAGACACAGTGCTTCACCCAGCCACACATGGTCACTGCCCCAGATACAGTGCTCCACCTGGTCACACACGAGTACTGCCCCAGACACAGTGCTCCAACCAGCCAGACACGGGTACTGACCCAGACACAGTGCTCCACCTGATCACACACGGATACTGCCACCCCAGACACAGTGCTCCAGACACAGTACTCCACAGTACTTCTCCAGACGCGGTACTCCACCCAGCTCACACACAGGCACTGCCCCAGACACAGTGCTCCATCCAGTCACACACAGGTACTGCCACCCAGACACAGTATTCCAAACAGCCTCACATGGGTACTGCCCCAGACTCAGTACTCCACCCAGTCACACACGGGCACTGCCACCAAGACACAGTACTCTACCCGGTCACATATGGCCACTCCCGCCCAGACACAGTGCTCCACCTGGTCACACATGGGTACTGCCCCAGACACAGTGCTTCACCCAGCCACACATGGTCACTGCCCCAGATACAGTGCTCCACCTGGTCACACACGGGTACTGACCCAGACACAGTGCTCCACCTGATCACACACGGATACTGCCACCCCAGACACAGTGCTCCAGACACAGTACTCCACAGTACTTCTCCAGACGCGCTACTCCACCCAGCTCACACATGGTCACTGCCCCAGACACAGTACTCCACCCAGCCACACACGGGTACTGACCCAGACACAGTGCTCCACCTGATCACACACGGATACTGCCACCCCAGACACAGTGCTCCAGACACAGTACTCCACAGTACTTCTCCAGACGCGCTACTCCACCCAGCTCACACACAGGCACTGCCCCAGACACAGTGCTCCATCCAGTCACACACAGGTACTGCCACCCAGACACAGTACTCCAAACAGCCTCACATGGGTACTGCCCCAGACTCAGTACTCCACCCAGTCACACACGGGTACTAACCCAGACACAGTGCTCCATCCGGTCACACACAGGTACTGCCACCCCAGGCACAGTGCTCCATCCAGTCACACACGGGTACTGCCACCCAGACAGTGCTCCACCTGGTCACACATGGGTACTGCCCCAGACACAGTACTCCACCCAGTCACACACGGGTACTGCTGCCCCAGACACAGTGCTCCACCCAGCTCACACACAGGCACTGCCCCAGACACAGTGCTCCACCGAGTCACACACGGGCACTGCCGCCCAGTCAAAGTGTTCCACCCAGTCACACATGGACACTGACACCCCAGACACAGTGCTCCACCCAGTCACACACGGGTACTGACACCCCAGACTCAGTGCTCCACCCAGTCTCACACGGGTACTGTTGCCCAGATACAGTGCTCCACCCACCTCACACACGGGTACTGCCCCAGACATAGTGCTCCACCCAGTCACGCATGGGTACTGCCATCCCAGACACAGTGCTCCACCTGGCTAACACACGAGTACTGATGCCCCAGACACAGTGTTCCCCAGCTCATACAGAAGGTGCAACTTCCCCAGACATAGTGCTCTACCCGGCTCAGACACAGTTGCTTATCTCCCTGAAACAGTGCTCCACTGAGCTCACACATGGGTACTCATCTCTCCAGATACAGTGCTCCGCCTGAGCCCACACTCAGGATACTTCTCTCCCTGGACACAATGCTCTACCCAAACCACACAGAGAGCAGTACCACCCTTCTTTCATCGCTCAGAACCTTTGTTTTAATCAGTTCCATCTAGGTAATACTATCACTTTCTTTTAGAAATGAGGAGTTCTCACAGCCAGATGCCACAGTCTCAGGGTAAGCCTGATCCAGGAATGAATATGTTCAAAAACCCAGGTATGCGTGCTTTGTGACCAAAATCTCCAGACTTTCACGGAGTCAGGGATGGGCGACTTCCCCCCATCTCCCTGTTCTTCTGGGAGCCTTGCAGTCATGCCAGCTTGTGCCAAACTGTCGCTTTTTGCCTGGCTCAGTCTGGGGAGATGTTGCAGAGCTGACCCACCCACTCAGTGGTCATCAGGCTGCTGGTGGTTGAGTTTTGCTGGAAACTTCATCAAATTTCTATCTAAGAGGGTGGCCGTGGCACTCCTCATTCCCTCCCTCTCCCAATGGGTCCTTTTCCCCTGCGTCAGGTATAATGTCGCCATAAAACAGAAGGAGCAGTCAGCCAACAGCTAAATAGCACTTCATCGGGGAATTATCTCAACCCAGATGGTAGCAAATACTTAGAGGGGCAGCAGGAGGGAATCCTGGGAGGAAGATTGTCACGGAGAGGGTGAAGACTCAGCCGAAGGCCTTAAGGAAGGGACCAGGCATGGAGGCCATCTGGAGTGCCAGCAGAGGGACACCGTGTAAGAGAGTCACAAGGATAGGGAGGCCCTGAGATGCGTCTGTTCCAGACCTAGTCCTACTCCCAACTGGGCTTCACTGGACTCCTGTCTCCCCACCCCTCTGGGTGCATGAGGAGAGGGAGGGGTGGGAGTGCCAGGGGGAGGGTACAGGGACCCTACTTCTGCCACCAACCCAGACCGTTTTTTGTTGTTGTTGTTGTTTTTTTCTTTTTGGGTCACACCCGGCGATGCACAGGGGTTACTCCTGGCTCCGCACTCAGGAATTACTCCTGGCGGTGCTCAGGGGACCACCTGGGATGCTGGGAATCAAACCTGGGTCGGCTGCGTGCAAGGCAAACGCCCTACCCGCTGTGCTATCACTCCAGCCTGTGAGTCTTAGCTCTTTTCACTCATCTAATCAGTAATCAGTAAAAGTGGCTCTTCCTAATTAGGCAGGGTGTTTCTGACCCCCAAACCACACCCAGTCTGAAGCTTTCCTTTCCTTCTTGTGTGTTTCCCTGGCTTTCAGCTATCACTCTATTTTTGAAGGTTTTTTCCTTAAAAGAAAATATCAGTGGTGGCCCTTGTCTGGCCCTTTGAGGTACCTGGCTGGCCCAGAGGACCTTTTGTCCCCGTTCCCCTGGGACCTCTTAACCAGCTTAGGAGATAAGACCCAGGCACTTTCCTAAAGGGAAGTGCTGGGTACATTGATGGGGCTGAATAAATAATAATAAAAATTAATGCTGAGCCATTCACTGCAAAAGTAATCTATATGGCTGCCATAGGATTTCTGGATAAACAACATTTTGAATCTAATAAATAAGTGGTTATTTAAAAAAATAACAACGGGGTATGGTGCCGCCAGCAGGTCAATCTGTACCTGTGAGGCGAGTGCATCAGCAGCCTGATGGCGCCTTCAGACTTCCAGAAACCCCAAAATTGCTGCTGTGCCTTTGGCCAGACCCCTGAAACTTGGGGCAAGGTTTACCAAGAAAGTAAATGGCCAAAAGTTAGGTATGTGGGAAACACACCCACAAACCACCTCCAGCTCAGCTATATAACTGGAGGCATGGCCTCTTCTGGTTCCTGATTGAACTGCTTAATGGCCATGATCCCAGAGACTCAGAAACAAATCTTGAAACCCAATGGCTTTTGGCAGAAATGCATCCAGTCTCTGCAGTAGGTTACCGGTGCTGGGCCAACCAAGGTGGGAATAGGTTTTGTGCCTTGGCCTGCTCCCCCTGACGGCTTGGTGGCCGCCATCCTCCAGAGGCCACTGGACAGTCAGGTTTGGGCCCACAGTGACGAGACATTTTGGGCCTCACGGGATGGGAGTGAAGCTGGTCCTGTCCTCCCAAACCCAACTAGACCCCAAGTAATAGCCCATGAATGGCCTCTCTGGCTTCTGATCAAGCTGCTTAACGACCATGATCCCAGAGACTCAGAAACAAATCTCGAAACCCAGTGGCTTTTGGCAGAAATGCGTCCAGACCCCATAGTAGGTTACTGACGCAGGGCCACTCCAGGGGGGAAACAGTGTTGTCACTCCGCCTGCTCCACCTTGGCGGCTCGGTGGCTGTCATCCTCCAGAGGCCATTGGACAGTCAGGCTTGGGCCCACAGTGATGAAACTTGTTGGGCCTCATGGGATAGGGGTGGAGCCGGTCCTGTCCTCCCCATCCCAACGAGACCCCAAGTCATCACCCACGAACGGCCTCTCTGGCTCCTGATCAAGCTGCTTAATGGCCATGATCCCAGAGACTCAGAAGCAAATTTCGAAACCCAGTGGCCTTTGGCAGAAATCCCTCCAGATTTAAGTGTTAAAATTTTGGAATTTCAAAATCGCATGGCCACTACTGCAGCCACGTGACATCATATGTTATTCATAACCAGCAATAGAAAACAAATTGTCTACTGTTGCCTTTTCAGCAGATCTGAGTGTTGGGGTAAAATCTCAAATAATAATGGTGGGTCTGGTGTCAAAATATTGAATGTGATCAAAGTAGAGAAAGAGTAATCTGGAAATCATCTGCCCCACAGGTAGAGGGAGGGTGTGGGATGGGGGCATACTGGGGTTGTTGGGGGTGGAGAATCGTCACTGGTGAAGGTATGGGTTTTTCATTATATGACCGAGACTTAGACCCGAAAGCTTTGTAACTGCTCTCACGGTGATTCATTAAATAAAATTATTTAAAAAATGAAAAAATAAAGTAAGATGGAGTTCATGCACAATTCAATCAGCTAATCAGTGGCCTGAATAAATAGCAGTACTCCTACATGAAAAAAAATAAATAAAAATAAAAAAATAAAAAGCAGCACACAGTGACCTTTCTGTAAATCCCAGTCATGCCCTTATTTGTAGCCTAATGGCGCTCTCAGCGCTGCTTTCTGGTTCATCTCAACTTCATTTCTTCCCTGTAGCTGTTGCTCAGCTATGATACAGTAATGAGGAGACTGTCCTTGAAGTCAAATGCTGAGAGCTCAGAGACACTTACGCAGGAGATGAGCTGGAAGATACCATACACGTGGGCCACAGACTGCTGGTCATTTAACAAATTTTATTTGAGGACAAAAATGGTTACGTAGGGGCAAAAGGAATGTATTATGTGTGGAACAGGAGATGGGAAGAGGAAGGTGATCTCAACAGTGACATGGGCTGTATGGGACAGAGACGGGATGTCACAGGGCCTCTGTGATCTAATGCAGAGGTGGAACAGTACGTTTTACAGATATCACAGCTCCACCATCTCAAGTTCCGGCCATCAACAATTGCAAGCCATGAGGCTGTACTAATCATCAAGGAATGTCAGAACTCCTGGCACCAGCTCAACCTTATCAAGTCCAGGTCCCAGAACCTTCCTGCATAGATAATCAGGGAGCTATACCAGGGTAACTCCAATTCTCTCTCTCTCTCTCTCTCTCTCTCTCTCTCTCTCTCTCTCTCTCTCTCTCTCGTCCTTCTGAAAAGTCCCGGGGGGGGGGAGGGGGTGGCGCACTGGGGGTAGCTCACATGGAATGTCTGATGCTGCTTTTCAAGAAAAATGGAGCAGAGAGACAGAGACAGAGGCAGAGGCAGACAGAGACAGAGACAGAGAGAGAAATAGAGAAAGAGAGAGAGAGAGAGAGACGTACCTGCCACAAGGGCAGGCTCAGGAGGTGGGGTCAACTTGGGGGATGCGGGGACATTGGTGCTGGGCAATGTACACTGGTGGAGGGATGAGTATTGGAACACTGTAAGACTAAAGCCAAACCACCAACAGCTTTGTAAGGGTCTATCTAATGGTGATTCAATTAAAAAAAATTTAATAGGGCCTGGGCCAAACTTGTCCATGCCCAGCTTCTCTCCATCCCTCACAAGGCCCCCACAAAAGCCAAGAGAATGGGGGGCACATGAGAGGAACCCCTGGGGAAGACAGGGACAGGCTAGAAGCCCAGGAAATCGGGGTGCAAGGTCAGTTCTCCCAGGCATGCCTGGTGGCCTCAGTCTGCAGGCTATGTCTGCACATTGTGTCTGCACACCCATCAGTCAGGGTGACTGTGGGGAGGCAGGGGGAGGGGATGACAGGCAGTGGGTACTCTGGGGGACATGGAGGGCCTGTGACATGCCCTTTAAAATCACTGGACACTCCTTAGCCCCACTCAAGTGAGAACCTTGGGGAATTATGAGAAGGGAAGAGGGGGCTCTTGGTGACAGGGAGTCCCTCTCACTGATCCCGGAGCAGACCCCTTCTGTGGACACAGCCCAGTTGGTGCCCAGATGGAAGACAGACCATGGAAGAGCCTCTTTCCTCAGTCACCGCGGAGTCTATTCCACTGCAGAGCCCTGTCCTCAGGGGACGAGGAGCAAGGCCCAGAGCAGGAGGGATGGGTGGGACCAGCTCTAAAACCACAAGGTTCCTGTTCACATGTTCCAGCTCTGAGAGGCCATGAAGACCAGCAGGACCTCTGTGGGGGCTCTCGAGTGTAACTGCCCAGGACCCATAGCAGGAAATAAACACCCCTGAGGTGGGACAGTCACGGAACCCAGACTCCAGGAATGTGTGGCTCCCGGGCAGGTGATTTCAGAGAGCCCAGGCACGTCCTAGGCGGTAGGGGTCTCTAAATCCACATAATATAGCATTTCCTGCTACTGACCCCTCTGGGGCCACCATGAGGGTCCCCTTCTGTTCAGTGCTCAGACAGAACAGTTCCTAGTCAGAGGATCTAGGCCACTGTGTCAGAGCTAGGCCAGGGAACAGTGGCCACGTATATAGTGCCGCTCTGGGGAGCCATCCAGAGGCCTTGGAGGCAACCCAACAGAGCAGACGTCACGGACTAAGGCCATCTAAGGCCCTGAGGGTGGTTCATGGGGACTGGAATAGTGTAATGGTGATACCAGCAGTGAAAGAGAAAGCCTCAGTTTCCCCTTGCCTGCAGCTGGAGCAGTTCCATTGTAGTTATCTTTACTCCACACCCTAAACTCTCTGCAAAATTCTGAGCTCTTCCTGAGGAAAATTAGTGATTTCCCAAGACCATAAATTCTGCCCTAGACCTTAGGCTCACCAAAGACTAAGTGATAACGAGCAATACCTAAGACCAAATAGATCAATCAAAAGAGCTGAAGACAATACCTCTATAGCAACTCACAACACCCAAAAGGAGAGAGAGAGAGTGCAAAAAGGGAATGCTCTGCCACAGAGGTGGGGCAGGGTGATGGGGGATGGGGTGGGGTTGATGGGAGGAATATTGGGCTCATTGATGATGGAAAATGGGCACTGGTGGAGAAATGGGCACTCAACCATTGTATGACTGAAATGCAAACACAGAAGTTTGTAAGTGGGGGTATGGTGCCACCAGCAGGTCAATCTGTACCTGTGAGGCGAGTGCATCAGCAACCTGATTGCCCCTTCAGACTTCCAGATACCCAAAATTGCTGTTGTGCCTTTGGCCAGACCCCAACAATTTGAGCCAAGTTTATCAAGAAAGTAAACGGCCAAAAGTTAGGTGTGTGGGAGACACACCCACAAACCACCTCCAGCTCAGCTATATAATTGGAGGCAATGCCTCTCTCGTTTCCTGATCGAACGTCTTAATGGCCATGATCCCAGAGACTCAGAAACAAATCTCAAAACCCAGCGGCTTTTGGCAGAAATGCATCTGGTCCCTGCAGTAGGTTATAGGTGTCGGGCCACCCCAGGGAGGAAAAGGTTTTGTGCCTTGGACTGTTCCCCCTGGTGGCTCCGTGGCCTCCATCCTCCAGAAGCGATTGGATGGTCAGGTTTTGGCCCGCAGTGACGAGACACACGGGGACTCACAGGATGGGGGTGGAGCCGGGCTTGTCCTCCCCACCCCAACGAGACCCCAAGTCATCGCCCACAAATGGCCTCTCTGGCTCCTGATCAAGCTGCTTAATGGCCACAATCCCAGAGACTCAGAAACAAATCTCGAAACCCAGCGGCTTTTGGCAGAAATGCGTTCGAACCCCACAGTAGGTTACTGTCACCAGGCCACCCCAGGGGGGAAAAGGTGCTGTCCCTCCGCCTGCTCCCCCTTGGTGGCTCGGTGGCCGCCATCCTTCAGAGGCCACTGGACAGTCAGGTTTGGGCATGCAGTGATGAGACACACAGAGCTTCATGGGATGGGGGTGGAGCCAGCTCTTTCCTCCCTGCCCCAATGAGACCTTGAGTCACCACCCACGAACGGCCTCTCTGGCTCCTGATCAACCTGCTTAATGGCCATGATCCCAGAGACTCAGAAACAAATCTTGGAACCCAGCAAGTTTGGGCAGAAATCCCTCCATATTTAATTGTCAAAATTTTGGAATTCCAAAATCTCACTGCCATTACTGAAGCCACACGACATCATATGTTATTCATAACTAACAATAGAAAACAAATTGTCTAGTGTTGCCTTTTCAGCAGATCTGAGTGTTGGGGTAAAATCCCAAATAATAATGGTGGGTTTGGTGTCAAAATATTGAATGTAATCAAAGTAGAGAGAGAGAGTAATGTGGAAATCATCTGCCCCACAGGTAGCAGGAGGGTTTGGGATGGGGGGTATACTGGGGTTTTTAGTGGTGGAAAATGGGCACTGGTGAAGGTATGGGTGTTTCATTGTATGACCGAGACTTAGACCCGAAAGCTTTGTAACTGCTCTCACGATGATTCAGTAAATAAAATTATAAAAAAGGAAAAAAAGAGAAAGGTGAGTTCATACCCAATTCAATCAGCCTAACCAATGGCTGAATAAATAGCAATACTCCTACATAAAAAAAAAAGTTTGTAAGTCTATAACTGTACCTCAAGTTGATTCACTAATAAAAATAAATAAATAAATAAATAAATAAATAAATAAAAAGAGCTGGGGAGTTTCTTCCTCTTCTACTTACTTTCCAGTAAACATCCCTGGTTTCTAACTCTGAGTGGCTGAAGAAGAAGAAATTGGTAAGCGTTGATGGCAAGAGACCCCTGTCCCCACTCCTGTGTCATTTCTGGGGCTCATTGAGGAGAACATACACAGCAGAAGAGCAGGAAGTGTTGCCAGGCTCAGATCTGTTACTGGATACCTGGCCTTATAGCTCGACGGGGGAGAAGGTGGCACCGGTCCTCCAGTGCCAGGTGACAAGCACCGCATGCATTTCCTTCAGGAGGATGTAAGATCCTTCCAGCTTTCTCTGAGACCCTCACTTTCCCCTGGAAAGCGGAACACCAGAGTTGAGGGGGTCGGCTTCTTTCCTGGGAAGCCACAAAGGGCTGCCTCTCCTTCCTTGTATCTCAGAGCCCAGGAGAAGCACAAGTCCTAACGTCAGCAGCAGCCCTGCAACAGCCCTACCTCAGATTAGAGGCCAACGTCAAGCCCTCCAGCACATGCCCTGAGCCACCTTTCCTCATAATCTCCTCTCTGTTGCCCATCAGGATGCTCCTCCCTGACTTTGTAATTCTCTGCAGATTCCTGTCGCCTTCTCCTTGAGCTGCCCTTGGATGCCAGCTGTGCCCCCGGAGAGACCCAGAGGCCTATCCGCTGGGCCAGGATCAGCCTGTGCCCATACTCATGGCTCCTGTGCCATAGGCAGGGCAGCCTGTCCCGTGGAGGCAGCAAACGCAGAGGGTCAGCCTGGTCCTGCATCTGCATATGGACCCATAAACTGCCTGCGGCTGGTGAACCAGAGAGCCAATGTCCCTTTCCTCACACCTCTTGGCCTTCCTCTTCCAAGCTGTTCTATCTCTCTCCCTGAGGCCATTCACAATCTCTGTGTTCAGGAAGTAGGCAGCAGGCCCTGTCTATGTACCACTATCACCACCAGGGCCAGAATCTGTTTTTGTTGTTGTTGGTGGTGGTGGTTTATTTGTTTGCTTTTGGGGTCACACCTGGCGATGCATAGGGATTACTCCTGGTTCTGCACTCAGGAATCACCCCTAGCAGTGCTCAGGGGACCATATGGGATGCTGGGAATCGAACCCGGGTCAGCCGCATGCAAAGCAAACGTCCTACCCGCTGTGCTATTGCTCCAGCACCGGCCAGAGTCTGTTTTAAGGCCTATTTATTTCAGACCCTGGAGAGATAGCACAGCAGTAGGGCATTTGCCTTGCGCCCAGCCAGTCTGGCCAAGCGGGGTTCGATTCCTCCGCCCCTCTCAGAGAGTCCAGCAAGCTACTGAGAGTATCTCACCCACACGGCAATGCCTGGCAAGCTACCCGTGATGTATTCAATATGCCAAACACAGTACCAACAAGTCTCACAATGGAGACGTAACTGGGCCGGCCCAAGCAAATCGATGAACAACGGGAGGACAGTGCTACGGTGCGGTGCTATTTCAGACCCCTAGACAGGGTGCAACTACTGCGGCTGAGTGTCAGGGGTTCTTCTCTCCTGGTTACCTGATACAAGGGAAGGCCAAAGGCAACTTTATTGACGATGTTCAGACTTTACTCCTGGCACAACACCGAGGAGTCGCTGTGGGGGCACCACGACCCCCAGCAGAAGTCGGTAGGGCAGGCGCTGGGTGGGTCCGGGAAGCGCTGGTCGCCCCCACCCTCAGCCCCGCCTGCAGCGCCTCTCCAGACCCCTCCGCAGCGCGCCACCAGCGCCACCTGCTGGCAGACGCCGGACCACCCGCCCGGGGAGCCAGTCAACACCACCCCACCCGGCTCCGGAGGCAAAACGGACCTCGCACACGTCCGCACCAGATCACTGCCACCGGCCCCAGGGACGGCACCGCGACAACGGGACCGATGCGACTACGACTCGGACCTTCTGGAAAGCAGCCCGGGCCGAGCAACCGAATCGCCGCATCACCCCAGCCGCTATACAGAGGTGGCCGCCAGGAGGCGCCCGAGCACCGCTGGCGGGACCAGCGCGACCCGAGGGGGACTTGGGGCTTCACGGCGCCCCTCACCCAGGAACAGACGGACTCCCGGCAGGACCATCCCCAACCCTAAAGCCACACCCCACCTCTCAGCGGGTGTGCCTGTGCGTGTGTCTGCCTGTCCGCTTGCTTGGTTCTGTTTGGTTCTGTTCTGGGGCCGCAGACCCAGCCCGCACTCCCTGGCTGCGCGGTCAGGAAATACTGCAGCAAAGCTCAGGACTCTGGAGGTGGGGGGTGGGGGGTCTGGGGAGGGAGGGGACGGGAGCCGAACTCGGGTGGGGGCGGGTGCAACCCAATGCAAGCCCCCACCCACTGCACTGTTTTCTCCAGCACCCACTCCCACCATTCATTTTAGGTTTTCGTTTGATTTTGTTGCTTGAGGACCATACCCCCAGTGACGCGCAGGGATTACTCCTAATTCTGCACTGAACTCAGGGATTACTCCTGGGGCTCTCTGTCTCTCTCTGTCTCTCTCTGTCTCTGTCTGTCTGTCTGTCTGACTGTCTGTCTGTCCGTCTCTCCCCCCCCCCCCCACTTTCTCCCCACTCCAGTCCCCACCACTCAGTTTATAACAGACTTAGGTACTCTGTTACTGTGTGAGACAGAAGGAAATTAGTGGTATACAGAATGAAATCAAGCCGTTTTATTTGTGATGGTAAAATGGAAGAGGAGGAGGAGAAGGCGGAGAGGAGGTAAATCTATATCTATCACTGCTACTTCAGGGGACCATGCAATGCCAAGCATCCAACCTAGGGGTCCAGAGAGTCGTGGGGACATGACTACCTAGGCCACTGTTTGGGAGTCACCCCATGGATGAAAACTTCTAGATCATCTGTTAAAATTAGGATGTGAATTAGAAAAATAACTCAACAGACTAAGTTCACCAGGCCTCCTGGCGCACTAAGAAAGTCTGGAGGCAATAAGTGAGCCTCCTGGATCATTCTGAAGGCCTGTGAATGACAGTCACACTTCCTGGGGCACCCTGAAAGTCTAGGACAACAAAATGGACTCCTAGAGCACTCTGAATGTCCAAGAATGATGAAATGGATCCCTTGGCATCCCAAATATGTGCGGACAACAAATGGGCCTCTTGGAGCACCCTGACAGCCTGGGGATGATAAAATGACCTGCTGGGCCACCCCCGGAGCTGAGGACAACAAAATGATTTACTGCATCACCCTGAGGTCTGGGGGTGACAGGATGGCCTCTGGGAGCACCATGAAAGTCTGGGGATAACAAATTGGCTCCTAGAGTGCTCTGAAGCTCCAACAATGACAAATGGGCCTCCTGGAGGACCCTGGAGGTCCAGAGATGACAAAAGGACCTTCTGGAGCACCTTGAGGTTCTGGGGGTGACAGATGTGACTCCTGGAACATAGTGAAGGTCTGAGTATGACAAACATGACTCCTGGAGCACCGTGAAAGTCTGGGAGCCACAAATGGGTATCCTGGTATCCACCGAAGTTCTGGAGATGTAACAGGAGGCTCCTGGCACACTCTGATCCTCTGGAGGCAACAAGCAGGCTTCTTGGAGCGCTCTGACTGTCTGGGGCCACCAAACGGCCTCCAAGGGCACCTGAAGGTCTGTGGACATCAAACAGCACCCTGAAGGTCTGGGGGTGACAAATAGGCTGCCTGGATCACCCTGAAGGTAACAATCATGTCTCCTGGAGTAACCTGAAGGTCTGGAGGTGACAAAGTGTCCTCCAGGGGCACTGTGAAGATATGGGGGTGATAATCAGGACCCTGGAGGTCTGTAGAAAACTAATGGGCCTCCTGGAGCACTCTGAAGCTCTGGGGATGAGATGACAAACGTGCCTCCAGGGGAGAGATGAAGGCTGGGGACATCAAACAGGCCTTCTGCACACTCTGAATGCCTGGAGGCACAAACGGAATTCTAGAGCCTTCTGAAGGTCTGGGGAACAAGAAAAAAAGAAGAGCCTCCTGTAGCACCCTAAAGGTGCTAGGAAGAAATTGTGCTCCAGGAAAACACTGAAAGTCTGAGAACAATCAAATGGCCTCCGGAGAGCCGGATGGCCTGGGCACCCCAACCTGGCCTCCTGGAGCATGCTGAAAGTCTGGAGGAGAGAAACATGTCTCTTGGAGCAGCCTTAAGGTCTGGAGACAACAAGATGGCCTCCAGGAGGACCCTAAATGTCTGGGGCTTCCATGTGTACCTGGAAGGTGTGGGGACAAAGTTGAGAATCCTGGAGCACCCTGAGGTCTGTGGGTACCTAACAGGCCTTCTGGAGCTCTCTGAAAATCTAGGGACAAAAAACAAGCCTCCTAGAGCACCCTGAAGTTGTGGGGACAAAAAGCAAGCCTCCTGAAGCACCCTGAAAGCCTGGGGATAAGAAATCAGCATCCTATAGTACTCTAGGTCTGAGGATGACAACATGGCCTCCAAAGCACCCCAAATGTCTGAGTATAATAAAATGGCCTTCTGTATATACCGAAATGTCTGAGTATGGCGAATTGACCTCCTGGAGCACCCTGCTGGTCAGGGAATGACCACATGGCATCCAGGAACACCCTGAAGGTCTATGGAGCTGTTGAGCCTCCTGGACCATGCTGAGAGTCAGGCGGTAAAAGCCAGGCCTCCCGAATGCTCAGAATTTCTGGAGATGACAATCGGGCATCCTGGACAATCATGAAGTCTGATGAGGACAAATGGGTATCCAGGAAGACTGAAATTCTGGAGATGACAAATGAGTTTTGTGGAGCACTATGAAGTTATTTGGTGACAAATGAGCTTCCCAGAGAACTCCGAGTGTCTGGTTATGACAAACAGGCCTCCAGGGGAACCTTGAACTTCTGGGAATGACAAACATAACTCCTAGAAAAATCTTGATGTCCTGGGTGAGACGAAAGTGCCTCCCTAACAGTCTGGGGACAACAAATGACCACCTTGGGATACTCTGAAGGTCTGGGATGTAAACAGACTCTCTGGCACACCCTGAACATCTGAAGGCAATAAACGGGCTTCTGAAGCACACTAAAGGTCTGGGGTGACCAAATGGCCTCCATCAGCATCCTGAAGGTCTGGGGATAATAAGTGGGCAGCAGTCCTAATTTTTGGAGATGAAATCAGGTCTTAGCCAGTTGTCGCCCCCAATGTGCCAATCTAATTTTTCAAACCAGGTGTGTGGACACCAGGGGCCTGCGATGCCTATCCCTTCACCCAAGCTCCAGCCCCTCACCCAAAGGGAAGCTCCGACTCTCAGCAACTCACCCAGGAACTTCCCTCCCCTGGCAGCTGTCTCCCCCAATATGCCGATCTAACTTCTCAAAACCAGTGTGTGGACCCCCAGCATCGCCCCCGGATCTACCCCTCACAGCATACCTTGAAAATCTCTGACCACAAAAAGTTACTTCATCTCCATCCTACATTTGGGATATTAGTTAACCCAGGCCTCATATTTCTTTACCTATGCATAATCCACAGTAACACACAAAGACAGTCCACTGCAGGGGCCAAAGCATACAACATGCAGCTGAAAAACTACAAAACACAAAAATCATAATGGTAAAACAACGCAGAAACTCATCAGGCTTAGTGAGTGAAATCACTGGTCTGGATGAATCAAACAGTAATAATGAACTACATAACCTCTCAGATAAGGATTTTTGAATGGAGCTGTTAATGATGGAGCTCAAAGAATCTCAAAGGAGCTCAAAGAATCTCAAAGGAGCTCAAAGAATCTCAAAGTTCAAGGGGAATCAAAGAATCAATGGAACACACTGCTGATAAAACACAAGAGGAGGGGGCTGGAGTGATAGCAAAGCAGGTAGGGAGTTTGCCTTGCATGTGGCCAACCCGGGTTCGATTCCCAGCATCCCACATGGTCCCCCGAGCACCGCCAGGAGTAATACCTGAGTGCATGAACCAGGTAATCCCTGTGCATCGCCAGGTGTGACCCCCCCTCCCCAGAAAAAGGATATGAGAACAGAAGTGAGAAAAATGGAAAAGAAAAGACAAGCAAAAATGACAGACCTAAAAAACTTGGTGGGCCAAGAAAAAAAAACTCAGTGGAAGATCTCAGCATCGGAGTAACAGCTGCTGAGGACAGAATCAGTGAGCTCTAAAATGAGGTGCAGAGAATCTCCAGACAAGAGCAGAAAATGGAAAAGAGCCTCAAAATAAACCAACAGTTATCAAGAGAAAACCGGGATCAAGACAAGAGGAATAACATAAGAATCATTGGAGTCCCAGAGGGACAGGAAGAAAACCCAGATGAAGAAGGAACTCTCAAGGACATCATTGCTGAAACAGTCCAAGAGCTGGAGAGTGCATGCACACAGATTCAGGAGGCCTGAAGGGTACCAATGAAAAGAAATCTACATAAAAATACTCCAAGACACATCCTTAGCAGAATGGGGAAAAACACAGATAGAGATAAAATTCTGAAAGCAGCAAGATCAAAAAAGAAAATTTCTGATAAAGGTGCATCCTTGGTGTTCCCTTCTCTATCTGAGCTGTGTTTTCCCCCAGCATGTGCTGACAGCTTCCAATCTGTGGAGCAGACCTCCTGGTACTTATCTCAACTATTCTTGGGTGTTCATCTACCATTCTGTTACTTCATATTCCCCAGATGAGTGCAGTCTTTCTATGTCTGTCCCTCTCTTTCTGACTCATTTCACTTAAAATGATACTTTCCATGTAGAACCACTTGTTTGAAAATTTCATGACTTATCCTTTCTAACTGCTGCATAGTATTCCATTGTGTAGATGTACCAAAGTTTCTTTAACCAGTCATCTGTTCTTGGGCACTCAGGTTTTTTCTAGATTTTGGCTACTGTTGACAGTGCAGCAATGAACATACAAGTGCAGATGCCATTTCGACTATACTTTTTTGTTCCTCTGGGATATATTCCCAGGAGTGGTATTGCTGGGTCAAATGGGAGCTCAATTTCTAGTTTTCTGAGAATCGTCCATACTGTTTTCCAAAAGGGCTGAACCAGTCAGCATTCCCACCAGCAGTGAAGGAGGGTCCCTTTCTCGCCACATCTGTGCCAACACCGGTTGATTTTGTTCTTCTGGATGTGGGCCAGTCTCTGTGGTGGGGCGGGGTGCTGGGGGGGTAGGAGGGCAACTGGGTTCATTGGTGGTGGAGAATGGGCACTGGTGAAGGGATGGGTACTTGATCATTGTATAACTGAAACCCAAACACTAAAGTTTGTAAGTCTACAACTGTACCTCATGGTGTCTCACTAATAAAATAATAATAATAATAATAATAATAAATTTTTAAAAAGGTGCATCCTTAAGATTTACAGCAGACTTATCTGATGAAACTCTCCAGGTGCAAAGACAGTGGGGGGGATATAGTAAAAAAAAACTCAATGAAATGAATGCCTCACCAAGAATACTATACCCAGCTAGACTTTCATACTTGAAGGAACAACACAGAGCTTCGCAGACAAACAACATCTGAGAAACTTCATAAACTCAAAACCATGGCTGCAGGAAAAACTAAATGGGCTACTTTAAGACTAGACAAGCCCCCCAAACACACAAAACTGCTACAGAAAAGTGGGATAAAGTCGTCAACAATAATCTCTCTCAGTATCAATGGGCTAACCAGACCAATTAAAAGACACAGAGTGACAAGATGAATTCGAAAATTGAACCCAACATTCTGCTGCCTGAAACTCAGAAATGCATCTGAACAGTCAGAGCAAACACAGACTCATTGCTTTCAAAGGATGGAAAGCAATTCCACAAGCAAACAACTCCCTCAAAAAAGCTGGGGTGGTTATACTATTATCAGACCACATAGATATCAGACTGAAGGTTACAAGAGACAGTAAGGTAATTTCTTAATGCTCAAAGGATCTGTACATCAGGAAGAACTCACACTCCTAAATATATATGCACCTCATGAGGTACCAGAAAAATACTTAAAACAACTGCTCATAGACTTGAAGAAAGACATTGATAGAAACACAATAATAGTTGGTGATTTCATTCTCAATAGATCAACCAGACTCAAACTCAGCAAGGACATACTTTATCTGAGGGAAGAAATGGAAGACAGAGGTTTAGCAGATTTCATCCAAAAAGTCGCAAGGTTTAGACATTTCATCCAAAAAAGCTGAATACACATTCTTCTATATATAGGATATTTTCCAAGATAGACCACATTCTGGGCCACAAAACATACCTCCATAAAATTAAGAGGATTAAAATTGTATCAATGATCTTTTCAGACTATGATGCACTGGAAATAGAAGTGAATCACACAGAGAAACAGAAATTCAAATCAAACACCTGGAAACTAAGCAGCTCACTACTGAACAACCAGTATCTTAGAGAGGAAATAATAAAAACTCCTGGAAACAAATGAGAATGAAAACATGAATTACCAGAATTTATGGAACATGGCAAAAGCATGTTAAGAGGGAAGTTTGTAGCTCTACAAGTTTATTCCTCAGGAAGGAATGAGTAACTTAACCTCATGAGAAACTTAACCTCACAGTTTAGGATCTTGAAAAGTGACCAACAAAAGGAGTCCAAACAAGGTAGAAGAAAGAAATAATAAAACTTAGAGCAGAAATTAATGACTTGGAAACCCAAAAAACAATCCAAAAGATCAATGAAACCAAGAGCTGTTTCTTTGAGAAATGTTTTTCTCATCAGTAAATCACTGGCAAGACTCGGGGAAGGGGGAGGAGGGAGAGAGAGAGAGAGAGAGAGAGAGAGAGAGAGAGAGAGAGAGAGAGAGAGAGAGAGAGAGAGACTCTAAACAGATTCACAAATGAAAAGGGGACATCACAACAGAAACCACAGAAATTCAAAGGATAATCAGAGATTACTTTGAGAATCTTTATGCCAAGAAATAAGAGACCTCTAAGAAATGAATAAATTCCTGGACTCCTATAATCTCTCAAAGCTCATCCCAAGAAGACTTGGAATATCTGAACAAACCTATCACTATCAAAGAAATTGATATAGTAATCAAAAGTCTCCAAAAAAAAAAAAAAAAGGCCCTGGCCCATATGGATTCAGTAGTGAATTCTTCCAAACCTTTAAAGAGGACCTACTCCTAATCCTGTTCAAGCTTTTCCAGGAAATTGAAGAAAAAGAAACTTCCAAACAGTTTCTATGATAGAAGTATCACCCTAATATCAAAAGCAGACAGAAACACCACGAGAGAGAGAGAGAGCGAGAGAGACAGAGAGAGAGACAGAGAGAGAGTGCGCGCGCCATATCACCCAGCAATACCACTTCTGGGAATATATCTCGGAGATGCAAAAAAAAAAAAACAGTAGAAATGACATCTGCACCTGTATGTTCATTGCAGCACTGTTCACAATAGCCAGAATCTGGAAACAACTTGAGTGTCTGAGAACAGATGACTGGTTAAAGAAACCATGGTGCATCTATACAGTGAAATACTATGCAACTGTTAGAAAAGATGAAGTAATGAAATTTGCTTAGAAGTGGATGGACATGGAAAGTATCAGGTTAATCAGAAAAAGAGGGACAGACATAGAATGCACTCATTTATGGAATACAAAGTAGGATAATTATGAGACTAACATCGAAGGACAGTAGAGACAAGGGCCAGGAGGATCGCTCCACGGTTTGGAAGCCTGCCTCATGAGCTGGTGGAAAAGGCAGCTGGGATAGACACGGGACCACTAAGTTAATGATGGTTGGAGGGATCGCTCTGGATGGGAGATGATCATCTGGATGTCCCCATCTATGGAGGATCCTGGAGTACTGTCTGGGAACGAAGTAACAAGTCACCTGGAGCAGTCTGGAGGCAAAAATCAGTCCTCTTCGAGCAACTGGAAGGTCTCTGGATGATTATCCCCTCGCTTGGAATACTATGAAGCTCTAGGGACCACTACTCTTGGCTCAGTGTCCTGGGACAGGGGTGAGGGCAGAACTGAGACCCAGGGGTGGGGCCAGAGAGGACAGGGTGTGCCTACGTGTCGAGGGGCAGGGATAAGAGCAGGGCTGAGGTCAGACTCCAATAGGCACAGGACCCTGATGCTGTTGGTTCACATCCTGTTGGCGGGCTCTGATGCCCCAGAGTCCAGGAAGAGTCCAAAGGCTACCTGGTGAGTGGGGGCGCCGTGTACCTGTCCCCAGGTTCGGCGGGTCAGGGTCTTGGCTGACCCCGTCTGTATCGTGGAGATGCAGGAGGATCCCGGAGGAAGCTCAGGCCAAAAATGCTCCTGCAATTATTCCGAGTACAGGTGTGGTGCGGCGGGCACAGACACACGCTGTCCAGGTGCTACTGCGATTTCTACACGCTGCACCAGTGGGTGAGACGCCCAGGAACCCCGAGACCCCGACTGGCTCCTGGCCGAAGCACAGGGACACCCTGGCCCCACACCCTCCCACAGTCCTGAGGCTTGGGGAGGGAGTGGGTATGTTCCAGCCTGACCTATCCTTGCCCCCCCTCCCCACCCACTGGCCACCTGTCCCCTGCCCCCACCCCCTAGCACTTGCAGGGGTGTCTGATCGGGCCCTCCTGGCAGACCAAGAAACTGTACCAAGTGCCTGACTTTCCCTCCAAACGCCTGCCTGGCTGGAGAACCAGAGGGCTGGAGCAGCAGTGGCTGGGCCTGGAGGCCTATGTGCAGGTGCGGGCAGGTACCTGGGGGCCTACGTGCAGGTGTGTGGGGTACCTGGGGTCCTACTTGCAGGTGTGGGGGGTTAACTGAGGGCCTACGTGCAGGTGTGAGGGATACCTGGGGACCTACGTGCAGGCACAGGGGATTCCTGGGGGGGGGGGGGGGGGGGGGCTCATGTGCAGGTGTGGGGGGTACCCAGGGACCTACGTGCAGATGCGGGGGTACCTGGGGTCCTATGTGTAGGTATGGAGGATACCTATGGGCCTACGTGCAGGTGTGTGGGGGGGGGGTGAGTACCTGGGAACCTAAACTAAGGTGCGGGGATACCTGGGGGCCCACGTTCAGGTACTGTGGGGGATGTCACTGCAGGGGCGTGGGCAGGATGTGGGGATGGGGGTGGGGCAAGTCACTCACTGCCCTCAGTGTCTTTGCTGGAGTGAAATGGGCCTGAAAATCCTGAGTTGCCGAGATTGCGGCGCAGGGCAGGTGCAGGATAGTCCAAGTTGGCCTCATGTCAGATAAGAGTCTCAGGAAGGCGGATGCACAAAGTCCCTGAGCTGGATTCCGTGCTCTTGTCCTGGAGACCTCGGATCCTTGTAGGGTTTGGGGTCACAACCAGCTGTGCCCAGGGGCTACTCCTGGCCCTGTGCTGGGCACGGACCCGCCTCCTGCTTCGGCAGCATCTGCTCCCCCACCTGGCCTCTCTGCTGAGGAGCTCTGGAAGGCCCCTGGTGTGAAACGGCCCAGCTGACTGGTGACTCTGTCCTCCAGGGCATCCTGCACTTGAACCAGGAAGTGCCCAAGGAGCTTCTGGAATTCCTGGGCCTTCTGCACTCCCCCGCAGACCCCAAGACCAGCAGCTGGGGGTGAGTGCCTTTTGGGACCATGGCTTGGCAGAGGGACCAAGTGTTGGGGGTGGCAGGCTAGGGGCGATTACCTGCTTCCCAGACCTGGGCCTGTCCCTGATAAATCAGCAGCCCTTAGAGGTGGTTCCAGACCACTTAGTCTTGCCCCTTTCTTGACACCCCCCTCCCCCACCACATCCCCAGGAGCTTATTGCTTCTCCCTTTGGCTCTCTGGGGAAATTTCTGCCTGGTGACAGCTGGCGCTGTGACCTACACCTGGCTGCTGCTGCCCTCTGGTGGCCATCCGGGAAGGCTTGTCCTTTGCTGGTCACAACTTTCCTGTCCCCATTTCCTGAGTGGGTCCCTGGTCTGGTCATCCAGAGTCCACCAACAGGAGGCCTGACCCCACCCTCTGCTCCATGACTCATGGTTTCTTGCCTTCCTAGCCCACAGCCATGCCATCAGCCTGTACTAGGCTTTGGCCTGGATCCCTATGTCCGCATCCCTGTTCCAGGTGAGTAGCTGACCTCGGTATCTTATTTTAGAATCCAGGTGCATGGAGGAGGGGAGCCTTACATTTTCGAGAACCCAGCCCTCACATAGGGTTTAGTTTTAGTTTTTTTTTTTAAAAAAAAAAACCCACCTTTTATTATTTGTACTTTGCAGCATTGGTAAGAATTTGTTATAAAACCGAGCCTGGTGGGTGGGTGGCCGGGCAAGTGGATGTGGGTGGGGTCCGCTCCCTGGACGCCAGCACCCCTGGTAAAACATGGCGCGGAGGCAGTCTCTGCCTTCGGAGGACCCTGCTGGCTGCAGACACGTGCTCACAGGAAGTGCTCCCTGCAGCTCTATTCCTTGGCGATGGCAAACGGCTTCTCCACCTCGATCTTGCCACAGTCCGCAATGGTCACGTCCTTCAGGGGCCGGTCCCGCCCGTCTGTCTTGGTGCTCTCCACCTTGCGCACGACCTCCTGTAAGGTGAAGCAGAAGATGAGGGAGGGTGAGGAGACTCTGAGCACAGGGAGATGGAGGCCCTGGGGTCCAGCGCCACTGTGGGCTGCAGCGTTTGGGAGGGTCCCCTAAGGCACAGGCCAGGCTGGGCCGCGCAGGGATGGACACAGGCCCTGGGGGTGCTCAGAAGTTGGGGTGTACTGGGAAGCTGGCTCGTTCTTCCAGACCCCTCAGGTTTCTGCCATGTGCTGGGTCTGAGTGTGGGGTTGCTTTGCGCGACCAACTTTGGTGCTGCCAGGGCCTGAGCGCAGCCCCCTGAGCAGCACCCCACCGAGCGCCACCCCCACCCCAACTCACCATGCCCTCAATAACTTTCCCGAACACCACGTGCTTGCCATCCAGCCAGGCAGTCTTGACCGTAGTGATGAAGAACTGGGAGCCGTTGGTGTCTTTGCCCGCGTTGGCCATGCTCACCCAGCCCGGACCGTAGTGCTTCAGCTTGAAGTTCTCATCAGGGAAGCGTTCGCCATAGATGCTCTTACCTGGGAGGAGAGATCGGGGGAGTTTCATTCCCTGGACAAGCAATAGCCGGGGTCTCAGTCTGAGCTGTCCTCAGCAGCCAGGTGGGGCGTGAGGGCCACACACACCTCTGTCCCTCCCCTCTGGTTTAGACGCCAGAGCACAGATGGACACAGTCTAGGGCAAGGGCTGCTTGAACTTTGCCTTCAGCCATCCCTGTGCCCTGGAAGCTCTCACACAGCCCGGGTACATGAGGACACAAATCAAAACACCTGTGGGACACAGGGACAATGGTGAAGGGAAGCGACACTCAGGGAGAGGGCGGTGCTGGGATGTTCCTGAAGAATCCCCCAAGAGCAATACTGTAAATCATGGTGCCTAAAGTAACATTTAAATAAAATGAAGTATCTCCTGATCATGGGCTGGAGCGATAGCACAGCGGGTAGGGCGTTTGCCTTGCATGCAGCCAACATGGCCGACCCGAGTTCAATTCCTCCGCCCCTCTCGGAGAGCCCGGCAAGCTACCGAGAGTATCTCGCCCGCACGGCAGAGCCTGGCAAGCTCCCCGTGACGTATTCGATATGCCAAACACAGTAACAACAAAGTCTCCAATGGAGACGTTACTGGGCCCGCTCGAGCAAATCGATGATGAACGGGAGGGCCTTTACCTTTTTACCTATCTCCTGACCATAAACCATACTTATTTAGAAGCCAGAGTTCATACACAGCTCCTCTGACGGCAGGACTGTGATGGCCTCTAAGGAAGGGTCACGCGGGTACTTGCATGCTGAGTGAGTCTGCATCCCCAGTACCACACACTGTCCCCCCCTAAGAAGAGAGAGAATTGGTGGGGGGAGGGGGCAGAGGGGGATGTTAGGGGCTGTTATTTGTGTCCCAGAAAGCCAAGCACCTCTTACCTAAGAACGAGCAGAAAGCGAAAGCTGTAGGGCAGAAGACAGTCCAGCGGGGAAGGCGCTTGCCTTGAGTGCAGCTGACCAGAGTTCAATCACCAACACCCCATAGGGTCCCCCAAACCCACCTTCTACAGGGGGGAAGCTGAGACAGACTCAGACCAGGCCCGCCCAGAGTACTCACCGGAAGCACCCAATCAGAGTGGTCGTAACCAAGGTGGACTCCACTCTCGGGTTTCCTGAGTAAGCCCACAACCTATGCCTGCGCGCAAGCCTTCCCCAGAGACAGGGTAAACACCTAAATGGGCTCAATCTTTGCTGGGCTCGGGGCTGCACACAGCTGCATGTCCTGTCCAGAGACACGCCCCAGGCACTAATTCTTATTTCGTTTTTATCTTTCGCTTTTTTGGGTCACACCTGGCAATGCTTAGGGGTTACTCCTAGGTCTGCACTCTGGAATTAGTCCTGGTGGTGCTCCTCTGCACTCTGGAATTATCCTGGTGGGATACCAGGGCGCAAACCTGGGTTGGCTGCATACAAGGCGCATGCCCTGCCAACTGTATTATCACCCTGGTCCCTTCTCACTCCCTCTTTAGGAGGTTTTGGGATCACACTTCAGTGCTCAGAAGCTGCTGGAGGACAACACAATCCCAGCACTCAAACTGGGGTCGGTTCCATGCAAGGTGAGAGTCTGCACACCCCACTAACTCTTGGGCCCATGACTCCTCACTGTGACCTCCACGCTCTCCGATCTCTGTTGGAACTGAGGCACTGTGATTACCGGCGCACAGATGGTAGGCTGGGGTGTGCACCAAGCATCACACTCCAACCCTGTGAGGCAGGAGTTGAACACCCAATTCCAAGCTGAGGCAGAGGCCGGGTGCTGGAAAACGGCACAGCAGGGACTCCACACCCAGGGGCCTGGCTCTGGGATCTCTGCTTCTCCTTCCACGAGACCCTCTCTGGGCACCACACAAACATGTCCAGCCCTGCCATCACCCCAGACATCCCCAGGCCTAGTGGAATGTAGCTCAGGAGGACAAGGCCCTGGTCCGGTTCCAGGGGCTCCATTTCCAGGCCTCCTGAACCCCACTCTTTCCTTAAGGGACGGAAGGATCAGGTGGTGGCAGGGTCAATCCCAGGGCCTCCCATGGGTGCCAGTCCACTGGGCTCAGCCCTGGCTCACACCTTGACCTTGCCGCTCCTTTGCCCACAAGGCCCCCCCGGCCAGGCCGGCTCATCCCTCTCCCTGCCTTGGCCTGAGGCGTGCCCTGCAGGCACCTGACCTATACCTGACCTATACTCGGGCACCCACAGCCCCAAGCACTGTCCAGGAGAGTGAGTGAGCTCAGAGGACTCAGCTCAGACGTGCTGGGTCCAGTTCTCAAACTCGTTAGACATGGGACGTGTCCACCCTCTGCACTGATCTAAGTGCGACCTTCCAGAGTCCCCCCAGGGTTTCCAAAGGAGAGGATGAAAAACCAGCAAACAGGCTGGAGGGACAGTCTCACGGGGAGGCACTTGACCCGGGCTCAATCCCAGCACCCCATAAGGGCCCCCCGGATTGATCTCAAAGTGCAAAGACAGGAGTAACACCACCAGGGGGGCCCCAAACCAAACCAAATATGAGTTTGAACCTTAATTATCTCCTTGGGGCCCATCTGGGTCTCCGGTTCGGAAGGAAACGCATCTGCTGTGCCAGGGCTGCTGTGCCCTCAGCAGGAACCCGAGTCCGGCCTGCCATGCCAAGACAGGGTGGGGCAGCTAAGGGCCCTCAAGCTCTTGGCGGAGCAAAATTGCGCATCCCCGCACCCCTGTCCCGAGGGTGCCAGAGCCGCAAAGGTCAGACGGGGTGCTGGGAACGGGCCCAGGAGGGAGAGTCCAGTGAGCAGGCCACTCACACTGCATGTGGCCAACTTGGGTTCGGGTCCCCAGCTCCACATACGGTCCCGAGCCCCACCAGGAGCGATGGGTTTGCGGAGGCCTGAGCGAGAGCGCAGCTGGCAGGGCATGTGTCTTGCACAAGTCTGACTCAGGTTTGATACCAGCACCCCATATACGGCTCCCCAAGCACCGCCAGGACTGATTGCTGAGTGCAGAGTCAGGACTGATCCCTGAGCACCACTGGGTGTGGACCTACACCCCTCCCCTGACACCCCCGAAACTAAGTTATTTGGCAGAGAGGCGTAAGGCTGGGGAAAGTGGTCCCCTCTAACACTCTGACCCTCAACTGGCCCGTCCCTGGTGCACCCGAGACAGGCCACCCTGGATCAGACCTGGGCCAGCAGTGATTAGGCAGGTAAGGCCACATCTGCCAACATGGGCCCCTGTCCCCCCTGACTGTTGCAGCTGGGGCAGGGGGAGTCTCACCCCTCGACCCGCGCCTGCCCTCTGCCCACATTACCTCCAGTGCCGTCGCCACGGGTGAAGTCTCCACCCTGGATCATGAAGTCCTTGATCACCCGGTGGAACTTGCTGTTTTTGTAGCCAAATCCTTTCTTGAAAGAAAAAAGGGGGAAAAAGAGGGCAGGTGAGGAGGCAGCATGGGCTTCTGGGGGCAGGCAGGCACACAGCGCCAACACAGTGGGCTTCTCGGCTACCAGCTACACCATGCGCCCATCCTCCACCTTCTCCCGACAAGCAGCGTCAACAGGAACAGATGCAAGAAAGGCAGGACAGAGCCATAGCACAGGGCAGGGTGCTGGCCTTGCAGGCAGTCCACCCAGGCTTCATCTCCAGCATGCACATGGTCCCGGAGCCCGTCAGGTGTGACCCCTGAATGCAGAACCAAAGAGTAAGTCCTGAACACTGCCAAGTGTGGCCCCCAAGCAAAAACCAGAAGAGTGACCCTGCAGAATAATGGTTTGCCCTTTCTCCCTGGCCCTTGGGAACTTGTGTTTGCTGACTGCCCCCCAACCTGTCAATTATCTTTGTCTCCTGATCAGACTTTGACTTGTAAATATTGTCTTTCTCTTCTCCTTACTGTCCTTCGCATGGTTAGTTATTTCAGAGCAAGTGCTTTTTGTATGAATACAGGAAGACAGTTAGAAAGACTCCCAACCCCAAGTCTGTGGGTTGGGAGTTGACTGACTCCAGCTAATATACCTCCTGGACATCTGCTCTTTCGACTAAAGCCTCAGCAGCCCTTACCTCCAAAAGCAGGGTCCCGACCAGGGACTGGATGAACTCAGGGCAAGTGGTGAGTTAGCTAACCTGGCATCAAAATGGGCCTGGCCAAAGTTCCCTAATGTTTAACTATAAGAGCTTGGTCATGGACAAATTCTGTCATGATCCCAAAGTAATAACTAGATTTGGACCCTGCTCAGGTGAGGAATGATTGACCGGGCCTGAGCACTGTAGTCTGGGTCTGTAGCAAGAAGTCCCCAGGAGAGCCACCCTACAAGTCTAAAAGTGTATATTACAGAATGGAAAATATTAGGAAGGAGAATTAAAGATATTAACCAAGTTGCAGGTCTAAAGAGAGGAGAAACACACCGTAAGGGCTGTTTTGCCCTCGTGGGCTGCAGGTGGTCGGGAAGTCTGGAAAAACACTTTTACTACGCTTCCCATGGGGAGGTTGGAGAGGGGTCACGGAGAGCACTGTAGAGCGAGTCAGAGAGGGGGTGGAGAGAGCTGGGAGAGACGAGAGACTGAATAAACGGCAGCTATCAGCAACCAGCGTGGCCCTCGTTTTTCCTTCATCCGCCCAAGGCAAGAGCCGTCCCAGGTGGAGAAGCCGCCTGAGAGCACAGAAGGCAGGTGGCGCGAGAGAGCCACATGTCATCCCCGAGCGAAGGGCTTAGACAGCCTGAGTGGGAATTCACACGTGACCCCAAAATGGGGCCAGACACAGGTCAGAAAGACATTATGTAAGTCATTCCTGCCTTGCATAGGGCTAACCCTGGCTCACTCCCCAGCATCACAGAGGGTCCTTCAAGAAAGACCAGGGGTCAATACCGAGAACAGCCCCCTCTCCCACCTCCAGCCCCACAAAACAAAATGTGGCCAAATAGTTCAGGGACTAAACCCTCCTCAGATGAGGTTGACATGTGGCCCAAGTAGGAACTTGCAACAGACTCTCCTATACAGGTGCTCCTTTCTTAGGGCCTAGGATGCTCTGGGCCTCTGGCTCTTTAAGACTATGTTCATAGGAGCCAGGAAGATAGTCCAGCAAGCAGGGAACATGCTCTTCATATGGATGACACAGGTTCAAATCCTCAGTGCCACATATGGCCCCCAATCCCCACCTGGAGTGATGGGTTTGTGGAGGCCAGAGCAATTGCAGTGGGCAGGGCATTCATCTTGCACTAACTTGACCCAGGTTTGATACCGAGCACCCCATATAATCCCCTGCACACCATGAAGAATGCTCCTCAGAGCTAAGCAAGAGTGATACCTGGGCACCGCCAGGTGTGGCCCAAACACCTCGTACACACACCCTACTCAGTCACCAAGATAAAAAGAGTCAAGTTCTCGGGCAGAGAGAGAGAGTACAGTGAGGAAGGTGTTTGTGCTACATGCGGCTGACCTGGGCTCCACATATGGTTCCCTGAGCTCTACCGGAGTGACAGGAGTGATCCCAGAGCTCCAGAGCCAGGAGGGTAAGACTTGAGCCCACTGGGTATGTCCCCCAAACCAAAAGGAATAAGCTGTGTGATGTGTGTGTACATGGCACAGGGGGAAGATGACAACAAAGAATGAGCTTGTGCAGATATCTTGCATGTGCAAGTTCGACCCCCAGGCACCACCGGGCTGAGGAGTGGGCATCTCTCCTTTGGGCAGACCTCAGGCAGACACTGCTGGCCCTGAGCCCTCTCAGCACACGTGGAGACCCTGTGCTCTCAAAAAAAAAAAAGAACATGAGCGCTGGTGCTCACATCACTAGTTTTTTTTTTCTTTTTATTTTTTGAGGGGCATGGGGGTTGGGGGGTGGAGGGGTGCACATCTGGCGGTGCATAGGGCTGACTTCTGATGAGGCTCGGAAAACCATATGCATTGCTGGCAGTGGAACGGGGTTGGCCACATGCAAGGCAAGCACCCGCCCTGCTGTAATAACGTGCTGGCCACACGCAGGCTCCAGCCCCTGTATTTTCATTTTGGTTTTGGGGCCACACCTGGCAGTTAGCAGGGCTTACTCCTGGTCCTGTGCTCAGGGATCAGTCCTGATGGGCTCTGGAGACCATACGGGATGCCAGAGATGGAGCCTGGGCTGGCTGCATGGAAAGCAAATGCCCTCTCCACTGTGCCACAGCTCCAGCCCCAAGTGTTTTCTTTACAGGAGTGTCTATGGGGACAGAGGATCCACATCTTTCGGTGCTCAAGGAACCCTGCAGTGATGTGATGCCCAGCACGGCTGCATGCCAGGCGAGCGACAGTGCCCTGCACCATCTCTTGAGCCCTCCATAGATGTTTCCTTTGGTCGGTAAATTCTCTTCAAGGTGAAAGGTGGAAGCAGAAGAGATAGGACAGTGGTAGGCGCTTGACTTGCACTTGGCTGACCAGGGTTTGATCCCTGGTATCCCATATGATACCCCAAGCACCAGCAGGAGTAATTCCAGAGCCAGGAGTAACCCCTGAGCACCACTAAGTGTGGCCCAAAAACAATGGGGGGGGGGAGGGGAGGAAGAAAGAGTAAGGGGGGGGAGCAAAAGAAAGGACAGGCATCCAGGGAGACAGCTCTGTGGGCTCCGCACACAAATGGTCCAGGCCTTGGTCCAAAAGCTTCACTGGCATGAGCTGACCGCCACTCATCTCTCACGGCCACTTACCTCTCCTGTGGCTAAAGCCACGAAATTATCCACTGTCTTGGGCACAGTCTTCCCGAAGAGACCGATGACCACCCGGCCAATGTCCTCATCGCCCACGCGCAGATCGAAGTACACCTGGGGGGACAGGAGTGAGTGCCTGGCCCTGAAGAGGGGTCTCGCTAGAAGGGGGCTGAGAAGGGGGGAGAAAATGGGCAGGTTCGGGGTTCGGGCAGGGGTGGGGGGGGGCTGGAGCGGCTTTGGGGAGGTCAGGCCAGCTCAGCCCTCCTGAACGGCACTGCCCGTGGGCCCAGGGTCTATCTACCAGCTGCTCCATCAAACGCATCAAACCCAAGGAAGCGGGCCTGAGCTCGCCGCAGTTTGGGGTTTTGTTCCTTTCTGGCTTCCCGGTTCCGGGCCGGGCCCATTGCAGCGCGTCTAGACTCACTCGCAGGGCCCTGCGCGGCGGGGGAGGCTGCGGGGGGCGCGGGGAGGGCATCGAGGGGTCCGGGGCTGCGGGGTCCGGGGCGCGCGGGGAGGCACCGCGGGGGGGGCGCGGGGAGGGCATCGAGGGGTCCAGGGCTGCGGGGTCCGGGGCGCGCGCGGAGGCACCGCGGGGTCCGGGGCGCGGGCGTACCTTGACGGTGACTTTGGGCCCCTTTTTCTTCTCGTCGGCCGCGGAGGGTCCCGGCAGCAGCAGGAAGACGACGGAGCCCACGACGAGCGCGGCGACCAACAGCACCTTCATGTTCCTGCCCGACAAGCGCAGCATCCACAGGCGAGGGGCGCGGGCGCGGCGCGGCCGGAAGCGGTGGGGAGCGGCGGCGCGGCCGGCGCGGCCACGGGGCGCGGGCGCGGGGGGGAACGCGGGGCCCCGGCCCGGCTCGGCGCTCGCAGGAGCCGCGGGATTCCCCCCCCCCGGCCGGCTCCGGGTAGTAGAGTCCCGCGGGGCGGGGCCTGGCGCCGGCGCGGCGGGCGGAGACGCGGGCTCGCGCCCGGCCGCCACGTTGCTGCGGCCTCATTGGCTCGCGCCGCTGGCCACGCCCACGCAGGGCCACGCCCACGGCCGCGGGAGGGAGCCGGGTTCCACTGCGGAAGTGGCGCCCGGAGGCGTGCGCCGCTGGATGCTGGATGCTGAAGGTCCTGGGCATTCGCAGGCTAGACCCGGGATTGCGGGGCGGCAGCGGCGCGATCGGCGTGATCCCTTAGTGTGTTGTCCATAGGTGTCCGCAGGTTAAGTACGTGCATTTTATACTATGTGCACCGAGAGTGGCTTGGGCCGTGTCCTGCAGTGTTCAGGGGCTGCCCTACCCCGCGTTGGGGTCGCTCCTACAAGCAGCGGGACCTTGGGGTGCAGGATGGGCTGCAGTCAGCCTTCGAGCTTGCCCTGTTATCTCGCTTTTACAGAAATCCTCAGGAAGTTCAGGACTAGTTTTCTTATGTCACAGCATGATTTCACAGGTTCACACCCACAGCCGGTGATGCTTTGTTGCAGGAGGCTACACATGGCTTCCAACACTATGGAGCTATGGTACTATTAAACTCTTTACAACTTTTTTTTTTCTGGTTTTGGGCGACACCCATCAGTGCTCAGGGCTTACACCTGACTCTGCATTCAGGATTCACTCCTGGCAGGCCTTGGGGAACCATGTGGGGATGCCAAGGATCTAATCCGGGGTCTGCCGCGTGCAAGACAAGAACCCTGCCCATAGTAATATTGCTTCAGCCCCATCTTATAATTATTTTGGTCCACTATATGAAAGTTTATAATAAAGCTCAGTAGGTCGTACCAAACTGCCTGGGTGGGTACCAGGATCAAACAGAAACCTGGATTTTTTTAAATCTGGAAACCTGGACTCCTGATAAACACTAGAACATGGAGTAAATTATTTCATCTTTCATATTTTCTTCCCTTGACTTTACAATAGAGTGCCGATGCCTCTCAGTGTTTGGTGATAACCGAGAGACTACGCTTGAGGACATGAGGATTCGAAATAGACTCTGAACGAACGTATTTTCCTAGCGAGAAAGCTGCACTAGAAACCATGTCACTCTCCCACCAGTGAGTGTAAGAAAATATGTGCTCACCTATTAGACAAAGCACCAATATCGTCTTTTTAACAATTTGCAGAACTTAGGGGACAGAGTGATAGTTCCACGGAGTGGGCATTTTACCTTGCATGTGGCCCACCTGGGTTCAGTTTCCAGCAAAAGCTAAATAGACATTTCCTCAAATAAGACATACATGATATATGAAAAAGTGCTCGGAGTGGGGGGGAACTGAGAGATATTACCAAGGATAAAGTGGTAGTATCCTTGCACCTGGCAAGCCCTGATTTGATCATTGGCACCACAAATGGCCCCCTCAGCATTGCCAGGTGTGGACAGATCCTGCACTCCCCACTCCAAAGGGCTCTTCATGGACTGGAGAGATAGTACAAGGATTAAGAGACTTACCTTACATGTGGCTAACCCTAATTTGAATCCTGGGCACTACTTATGGTCCCCCAAGCACTGCCAGGAATAGTGCCTAGATCCCAACAACAAAAGACAAAAAAGCACTCTCCAAAACTTCCCAGAGAAATGCAAATCCAAAGGAGAGCTGGAACCTCATACCAGTGAGAATGGGCACTTCCAAGAATGGAACCAACCAGTGCTAGAGGGAGGTGGTGAGACAAGAACCTCCCCCCCCTCCCCCCTCCCCCCCCCCCCCCCCCCCCCGTCATTGTTGGTGAGGTCATCATCTGACTCAGCCCCCAATGGGAAACACTACAGCAGAGCCTCTCTCAAAAATTAAGAATTAGACTTCCAGGTCTGGACACGGAGTTTAATGGTACGCACAGAATGATCTCCTGAGTACAACTGGCGGAAAAATCCAAGTGAGGAGTAGCCACCCCCCCCCCCAACAACCACCACTCCACCACCAGAATATGGCTCCAAACAAAAATAACTGGATGAAACATGACCCAGTTCTTTCACTCCTTAGCATCTACCAGCAAAACACTAATAAGAAAAGACATTTGGACTCTAAAGTTCTTTTGCAGCTAGGATTCATAATAGCCACGATCTGGAAACTACCAGAGTGTCAAAGAACAGGTGACTGAATAAAGAAATTGTGGTGCTTATAGCTAATAGCATGTGTGTGTGTGTGTGTGTGTGTGTGTGTGTGTGTGTGTGTGAGATGAAATACTATTTGTTTATAGAGAAAGATGAAATCTTGCACTTCACTGCAACTTGGATGGAATGGCAGTTATCATGGTAAGCAAAGTGACTCAAAGAAAGGACTAAGATGAATGATCTCTCCTGTGTGGGGAATAGAGCAACCAACTGTAAGACTGCTTACAGGACAGAACAGTCTGAACAGAACTGAGTTGACAAAGGGCAAGTTGACAAAGGAGCAGTGGGTGTGAGAGGGGAGAGGGGAGCTGGAGACCTGGGTGGAGGGAGGCTGATACTTGGGTGGTGGGCGTGGGGTAGTATCAATATATTCCTAAAATAGTGATATCATAAGTACTGTAAATCATGGTGTCTGAAAAAAATAAACAAGCCCCCAAATAATTTAAGATCATTTTTTGTTTGGGGGTCACTCCTGTGTCTACACTCAGAGATAAATCCTGGCAGGGTTTGGGGGACCATATGGGGTTCCAGAATTGAACCAGAGTCAGCCATATGCAAGGCAAGTGCCTTAATCTGTCTAACATTTATCTGGTCTCATTTTCTAACTAAATTGTTCATTAATTTTTATTTTCATTCCACTAAGAAGATAATGTTTTATCCTACTGATTTACTCATCTGTTAATAGATTCATATGAAATGCTAGGACCCTATGCTTACCCAGTTTCCTCTTTGATAAGAACATAGTCATTTTGGGTATGATGCCCTTTGAATTTTAACATTACCTGACATGTGGATGTTGGGATATAAAACATGGGTAGAGACAGAGAGATTTACGGTGGTAAGTGCTTGCCTTGTGGTGTCAGTGAACCTGGATTCGATCCCAAGCATCCCATGTGTGATGCTACAATCCCCACCAGGAAGGATGCCTGAGTACAGAGACACGAGTAAGCTGTGAGGACAGCAGGTGTGGCCCAAATACAATAAATAAACAGGAATTAGTGGTTAGACTATTATGTATATAATCTAGAATTGCTTTAAAAGTATATTTTGTATTTGACCCCAAAACAAAGGTAAAAAGTAAAGTTACTCAAATGAAACTATACCAAACTTAAAAGAAGGTGTATAGAATGAGCATCCCTCTACTAATAAAAGGACATATTAAAAAAGAATATTTGTAATTCACTTATCTGATAAGAATTAGTACCCAATATTTAAGCTCACTCATGACTTTTAATAGTTAACCAAAAAAAGTAACAAAATTGGCAGTGGATTCTTTGAAGGGGAGAGATAGTACTACTGATAGTGTGCTTGGCTTTCATGAACTAACCTGATTTCAATCACTGGCATTCTATGTGGTTCTCTGGCACCACCAGGGTTCATTCCTGAGTGCAGAGACAGGATTAACCCCTAAAAATCACTGGTTATGTTCCAACCCCCCCCCACCATAAATTGCCAGTGGATTTTAATGAAAAAGTAAAGAGTATATAAAAATGAACAATAAGTGAAGGAGTCTTTGAAGCTCTCTAACCTCCAGGAAAATACAAAGAGAAAACTGACAATATAATAAAGACTTGGTCCTCTTTACAGAGAGCAAACTCTAAGCACAGCTGAAATGAAAACGCCCAAAAATTTAACAATAAAATTGTTATTTGCAGGCAGTGTAGCCCCCAAACCAAAAACAAACATACTAAAACTCAGCACAAAAAAAAATACAGTGATAGGCACAGAAGATGCCTCAGGGTTCCACCGAGGGTCTTGAGGTGGTGCCAGGACCTGGAGTAAATATCCATAGGGTGTCCATTATTTTTTGGGGGGGGGATTATTGGTTTTTGGGCACACCTGGCAATGCTCAGGGATTACTCCAGGCTCTGGACTCAGGAATCACTCCTGGCAATGCTCTGAGAACCATATAGGATGCAGGGATCAAACCCAGGTGATTCTGGTGCAAGGCAAGTGCATTGCCCGCAGTTCTGCCATCGGGACCTTTGTCACACTTTCTGAAGTAGACCCTCATGCTCCAGGGTCCAGTTAGGGGTCCCGGAAGCTGCAGGCAGATCTGGTATGGCAGCATTTGGAGCTATGCCATTGTTAGAATTCATCATTGAGCTATTTTTGGGTTCCCAGAAAATGCTAGGCAAAAATGGACAAATATCTGGATGAAAACATTCCAGAAAGAAACTTACTGGCACAATAACCAAGGAGGCGTTCAAGAAAGTACATTTCCCCAGCAGCCTTTCCTTAGACAAAGGGGTGACTGCATAAAAATACCTGTGTTAACAAAACCCACTGATACTCTAGAAGGTCCAGGCTGTGGTCAACAGATTTTCTTTTGTTCAGAGAAATAAACTCAGTAGCCTGTGAAAATTTTGCTACCTTATTTACTGAATAAATATGGTAGTTTTTTTTTCCTTTTATCAATCTTTTTCTAATGAACTGCAACTGGAACCCTCAGTCAGGTTCATGAGGAAACATATTTTCTTGGCTGCAGTTGTTAGTCTTGAACCAGGATAGAAGTTTTCACTTTTTCTGAGAGCTATAATTTTTTAAAAAATAATAATCCAGGGGTCAGAGAGGTATTACAGTGTGTATTCTCCTTGCCTGGCAAGATGTCAAACAGGTTTGATCATTCACCTTCCAGCTTTCCCTGGTCACACTCCTACAGCCACATCAGGATCTAACCTAGCTAGCTGTACAGCAGCCACCTCATCTCTAAAATGATGACCTTTTTAGAGACACCATAAGCCATCTATACATAAAATGTTTCTACATGTACTAGAAATTGAACTCCCATTTGACCCAGCAATACCACTACTGGGAATATACCCTGGGGGACCAAAAACACACAGCTAAATCACCATCTGTACTTCTATTTCATTGCAGCACTATTAATAATAGATCTGGAAACAACCTGAGTGCCCAATAACAGACGACAGGATAAAGAAAATATGGCACATCTAAACAATGGAATGCTACCCAGCTGTTAGGAAAAAGGAAGTCATGAAATTTTCCAATAAATTAATAGATATGGAAAGCATCATGCTGAGTAAAATGAGTCGAAAGGAGAGGGACAGATACAGAATGACTGCATTCATTTTATGAGACTAATATCCAAGGCCAAGGAAAACAGGGGCCAGGAGGACTGGTCAATTGTTGGAATCTACCACAAATTTATGAGGGAAGGAGGGTAGGTAAGATAGAGAAGGGACCAGTATGACAATAATAGTTAGAAATTATCACACTGGATAAGAACTGTGTATTGAAAGTAGGTAATGTGATATACATGATAACCTTTCAGTATCTGTATTGAAAACCATAATGCCCAAAGAGGGGATGGAGGGAGAGACAGAGAGACAGAGAGAGAGAGATACACACACACACACAGAGAGAGAGAGAGAGAGGTGCCTTCCCATGGTGGGGAGGGAGTTGGGGAATGATGGGAGGAAACCTGGAGACATTGGTGCTGAAAAATGTACACTGGTGGAGGGATGGATGTTGGAACACTGTATGACGGAAGTCCAATTATGAACAGCTTTACAATGGCTATCTCATAGTGATTCAATTAAAAAAATGTTTTTTAAATGTTTCTAGATAGGCCAGTGCTGGTAGGGTGCCTGCTCAGCATACAGTCAACCTGGGTTCAATCCCCGGGCACCCTGGAGAGTCCCCAGAGCCCACCAGGAGTGAACTCTGAGTGCAGAACCAGGAATGAATAACTCCTGAATACCACTGAATGTGGCCCTCAAACCAAAAAAAAATGTTTATAAAAAGGGCTGCTGTTTGTTTATAGGAGAAGACATGCAGTTTCCAAATAAGCACATACAAAAATATTTAACTTCACCAACTGTTAAGGAAATAAAAATGAAATCCACCAGGATATAGTACTAGTAAATACTATGTGAAGGGAATGAGATCCCAGTCTCTGGGATATCCTAATTCTTTTATATATAATCCAGTTCTTGGGTTTCTGTGACATATACAAGCATAACATTTCCAGAACTCTGTGGGTAAGGAAAGATAAAAGAAATAAATAAAATATTTAAAAAATATTATTACAGGGGCTGGAGCAATAGCACAGCAGGTAGGGCGTTTGCTTTGCATGCAGCCAACCTAGGTTCTATTCCCAGCATCCCATATGGTCCCCTGAGCACCGCCAGGAGTAATTCCTGAGTGCATGAACCAGGAGTAACTTCTGTGCATCGCCGGGTATGACCCAAAAAGCAAAAAAAAAAAAAATGTATTACAGCAAAGGAATGCCCACAAATGGTGCATGGGTCTTCAATCAGAGAAGTAAAAAGACTTATTCTTCATTATGTAGGATTGTATGTTCTCCTTTGTCTTTGTCAGAGGAGTAAAAGTCTCTTGTTACTCATCGATTCAGACTATCTGTTCTCCTTTGTGCGAGATCTCACTGGTTGTTTCCATTTTCCCACACTTGGAGATCCCCAAATGGCATCTGAGGCAGCAAATGTTGCTAATAGGTGGAAGTCACAAGCCTGCGTGTTGCTCTGCAGGAACTCTGTCCTCTGAAGCAATCAGCATGCCTGTTCCGTGTTCCCTCTATGGGTTCAGTGCCCCCAAGTGGAAGTTCACAGGGGGGTTAGGTGCATACATAGTTGGGGGAAATTTTCATGAACTGGGTGGCTCTGATGTGTGAACTATTGAAGTTTAGGCATTCTAAGTCTTTAGCATTCTTTGCTCATAAATTGTTAGGGCCTTCTTGAACCTTTTCAAGCTCAAGGATCTCTAGGGCATACTTTCTTTTGGATACTAGAGTGTTTTGTTAGTTGCACCCTGTGGTGCTCAGGGCTTACCTCTGGCTCTGTGTTCAGGGATCACTCGTGGTGATACTTAGGGGACCTTATGTGATACTGGGGACTGAACCAGGGTTGGCTGTGCACATGGCAACTGCCTTAACCCCTGTACTATCTCTCTGGTCTGGGGAGATTCTTTTGGACTCCTTCACCAAGGTAGGTCCCTTCTTCTGACTCCTTATTATGGTTCTATGTTTGTTTACTAATGTCTTTTCTGTTTTCCTAAATTTCAGTACTCTGTTCTTCTGAATGCTATCATGCTCGGGACTGTTTTTGTTATGACATACTCAAGGCTCTCCCCACTAAGAACCTGATTATTTCAAATTTCTAATAATTTTGAGCTCCTAATTCCTAAAATTGTGTGAATGTGTGTAATCTCAATCACACACATGGTACTGGTGAGAGTGGGAAAAGAAAACAGTGTCTTATAACTTGATTCTGTACACAAATATGAGAACTAAACCTAGCAATTTCATTCATGCAAATTTTGACAATAACAATAAAGGTTTATTTTCATACCAAACCCAGTACACAATAATGTATACAAGTTTTACTGAAACAACTCTAAACAAATTCCCCAATGTTTAAAACTGATACATCAATATTATGGAATACTACTCTAAGTAGTAACTATTAAGAACCTACAATAAATGAGAAATAGTTCCCAATAATCACTTAATCACTTAACTTCCCGTTAGTCGTCGATTTGCTCGAGCGGGCGCCAGTAACGTCTCCATTTGTCCCTGTCGCGTGCTAGTGTAGCCCAATGGCATCTGTTCGCTCCGGGAACATGAAGGGCCTCAAACCGATCGTTCATGATCTTGACGAAGAAGTCTGACCATCTGGTAGGTGGGCGGCCACGCGGTCTCTTGACATCCCGTGGAATCCAATCAGTAACAGCTCTAGTCCAAAGGTCATCTTTAAATCTCATTACGTGACCAGCCCATCTGATTTTCGACACCTTGGCAAATGAGACAGCGTCCCTGATCCTTGATCGTCGACGGATGTCAGAACTCCGGATTCGTTCTCTCATTTGAGTGAAACGTGATATTCCAAGCATAGCTCTTTCTATTCTTCTTTGGGAGACCTGAATGGCGTTCTCATCTTGTTTGCGTAGGGCCCAGGTCTCTGAGGCATATGTTAATGCAGGAAGAACAGTGGAATCAAAGAGATGTGCCCGGAGCCGGAGGTTCTTCCTCTTAGCTATTTCTTCGACGTTCTTGAAGGCGTTCCAAGCCGCTCTCTTCCTCCTGCCCAGCTCGGGTGCCAGGTCATTTGTCATGTTGACCTCTCGACCTAGGTAGACATAGCTGTTGCATTCGGAGATGGTCGTTCCATTGAGAGCGAATGGGGCATCAGGAACAAGGCTGTTTCTCATAAACATTGTCTTCGTAAGATTCAGCTGTAGTCCTACCTTTCCACACTCACGGTCAAAGTCGGCCAGCATTTGTGCCGCTTGGCTGATGTTTGGTGTTATTAAAACAATGTCATCAGCAAAGCGGAGGTGGTGTAGTTGCCGACCATCTATCTTCACTCCCATTCCTTCCCATTCCAGTCGTCGCATGATGTTCTCGAGGGTGGCACTGAAGAGTTTCGGTGAAATGGTATCACCCTGCCGCACCCCTCTCTTGACATCAACGATCACTTCTTTGTAGAATGGTGACATCCTGGTAGTGAATCCGCAATAGAGCTCATGGAGGATCCTGATGTACTGGGCTTGAATGCCCTGATTGGCTAGGGCTTCAATGACCGCTTCCATCTCAACAGAATCAAAGGCCTTCTTTAAATCAATGAACGTTAAGCAGAGCGGCATCTTGAACTCCCGAGAAACCTCAATGAGCTTGGTTATTGTGTGGATATGGTCGATGGTGCTGAATCCTTTGCGGAACCCTGCTTGCTCGCATGGTTGTCCTTCATCTAATGTTCTGCCAATCCTATTCAGGATGACTCGAGTGAACAACTTGTAGATGACAGACAATAGGCAGATCGGGCGATAGTTGCCAATGTCATGGATGTCTCCCTTCTTGAACAGTAGTACGGTCCTGCTGGTTTTCCATTGGGACGGAACCTTGCATTCAGACAGGTAGCGAGTGAAGAGCCGAGCCAGTGTATTGATGAGTACTGACGGCAGGTTCTTCAGGTGTTCAGGTCTGACCTTGTCTGGGCCGGGTGCTGTTTGTTTCTTTACCAACGAAATGGCGTGTCGGATTTCGGAGGGGAGAACGTTGGGAACAACATACCCATCCTGTGGAATTTGGTATGTCGGCAAGTGGACATGGCTATCGAAGAGATTTGAGTAGAAGTCATGGATAATCTTCTCCATTGCCATCCTGGAGGATGTGATGGATCCATCAGGACGTCGGAGGGCAGTCATCTATCAGTTCCCAATAATGTGTTGGGTTAATAACTAGGAAAAATTCATACAGGTTTTATACTATATAGTCCCCACTAAGTAGCATTATTAAACTGGGAAAATTATATAAATGAAGAATAGATTAGTAATTGTCAGAGGTGGAAGAATTGTGTTAGGTGGGAAGGCAATTTAGACAGTTATAAATGGTAAAGCTTTACTGTGGTGTTGAAAATAATTTGTATCTTGATTCTAGCAATGTTAATGCCCTAGTTATAATATAGTATGGTTTTGAGAAATATTTTATTTGAGAAAAAAGAAATGAGTGCATGCTAATCTAATTTTAGTTTGCTCTAGGGCCATGCCTGGCTTGCTCAGGGCTTACTATTGGCTCTGCACTTAGGGATCACTTCTGCTGGTGCTGGCGGGTGAGAATGAGAATCTCAATCAAACACCTTACCCATTATTTTTTTTGGACACACCTAGTAATGCTCAGGAATTACTCCTGACTCTGCACTCAGGGATTACTCATGGAAGTTATGGGGGAACAGTATAGGGTGCCAGAAATAGCACCTGGCTTGGCCACATGCAAGGCAAGCATCTCATCCCCTGTACTATCACTCCAGTCACTGCAATAAATCTAATTTTTAAAGTGAGAACATTAATTTTTGAAATCAGAAGATTCAGGCCATAATAACCTGTTTAAGGGAAGCAAGAATGTAAATTTGACAGATCACAAGCCTTAGAATGTTGGCATCATAATGGTTGGTGGTCTTAACTGCTGCAGCACCTCTGGCTTCAAAATTTTGTTTGTGGTGGTTTTCTGAGAGCAGAAGAGAGTTAAGTTTCCATGTCAATAATGGAAGAAAAAGGAATGTCTTCATCAGCCCCAAAGTGTTTCAAACTTTCGTTGCATAAGATGACCATTTAGTATAGAATTTTGTCATCTGCATAAATAGTCAGGCACAGCAGATTAATATCTTGATGAGGTCCGTCCTGAGATGGTGGAGTCCAGCTGGGGGCATGGTGGTGATTTTGGATTGTGGGAGCAAATCGATACCAGGGCCTCTGCTTGGGCAGGCATTGGCAGACCCATCCACCTCCGATGCACACCATTTGTACAGCCTTGCATGGTTCCAAGATTAATTGTGGCTTCTGATCTCTTTTGAGATTCATTTATGGGTTTCTGAAGCAAGGCCAATAAACGAGCTTGTATGACTGAGCCGAAGGCAGTTTGTGGGCATGGCTCCCACATACCTAACTATGGAAGTTTAATTTCTCCAGAAAATTGGTTCCTGAATTGTTGGAGTCTAGCCAGAGGCACGGCAGCAATTTGGAGTGTCAGTAAATTCGGGGACACCATCATGCTGCTGATGCACTTGCTCTGAGAGTCCAGACCTGCTGGCTGCACTGTGACCCTTGGGCCCTAGTAACAACAGTAGCAGTGGACCCAGCAGGGGTCAGAACCGAGTCCAGAACTGCTACAGTATGTGGCTTGGCTACTCTGGGTGGGCTTCAGCTACCAGTCCAGCAGAACCTGTCCAGGGAGCATATCCCCCAATCGTTGGTCTCCAGACAGTTGGTGCTCAGGGAGGTTTGTCAGCCTGACTTTGATCTTCAACACCCTAGATGGTTCCTGAGCACTCCCAGAAGTGACTCCTGAGCACAGAGCCAGGAGTAAACCCCGAGTATTTCCAGGTGTGGGTCGACTCCTGCCCATCTGCAAACTGTTAAATGTATAAATTAAGTGATAGTATAGTGAGTTGAACACAGCTGACCATAGTTTGATGCTTGACACCACATACGGTACCCTAAACTTCCAGGAGAGATCCCTGAGCACAGAGGCAGGGGTAACACCTGAGCAATCTCAGGAAAGTCAGTGTGTGTGTGTGGGGGGGGGACAGTCAGTGTGAGGGACAGTCTCAGTGTAGGGTGTACGTGGCACCAAATCATTAAAAAATAACAACATAAATATGTATACTAACATTGATCATAAATTTCCATTTGACCTTACTCCTGTTATTTACTACAGTTTAGATGCATATGCAGTATTTAGGTGTAGACTTGCCTTATCCTAGGTCTCACAAAGTAACTTAAATATTCAGAACCCTCAGCATGTCTCTGCTTTTCATCAATTCAGCTACTATTTGAGAGTCAGTTCTTTGCTATATGTTAAGGTTTAAAAATGTACAAATGGTCATACCCCAAGCCAGGCTGTCTTCACCGGAGCAACTCAGAGGGGAGCAGGTTGAGTTCCCCTCCCCACCCCAACAGAGTCCTGGCAGCCAAAACCTCCAGAACTCAATCGCCGCCATGCTCACGGCCACTCTTGACACTCTCTCTGATGAGCCTCACCCATGAGTGAATCTGCAGAAAAACTCAGGTATGTGGGACCCATGAATGAAATGTCCAAGCTCGCTCGGAGCGGAAATGTGCCTCCTCCCTGCATCTCCCAAGTTTACTAGTAGCTTGGCAGTCACATCCACAAACGGTCTCTGGCACCATATAATCTTATTAACAGCCATGATCGAGACTCAGGAATAAAGCTCTCAGAAGAGAGCAACATGTGCCTCACCCATGAGTGAATCTGTTGTATAATCGTATTCTAAATTTTAGAATTCCTGGACCGCAACCACAAATGCTCTATACCATTGATGTACCAAGAGTAGCACATAACATCTGATGGGCTTAAACAGAAATGTTAGTAATCTCTTATACAAGGGCTTAATGGCTCCAGGATGAAATACAACAATCTCCACACACTTTCCTCTAAGGAAACTTTATTAGACCATTTTTAGTGAATTACTCATAACAAGCAATACAAAATTAATTGTTTTGGTTCTACTTTGGGGGACATGGTTTGGGATTTGGGGTGGAAGCATTCAAAGATGGTGGTGAGAAGGTGCAATGGTGGTGGGATTGGTGTTTGAATATTAAATGTAATGAATTATTGTGAACAGCTTTATAAAATTAAAATTTTTAAAAAATGAAAAAAAGAACTATACAAATATTATCAAATACTTGAACAAATTATTTTTTCTCTTTTTTTTTTTTTTGGCTACAACTGGCAGTGTGTGGAGGAAGACTCCCAGATTGCCATTATAAAAAGAAAAGATTTTATAAAATCTCTATATAAATTTATACATTGATACATTCCTGTTGATTACCCTTCAAAGAGTCAAGAAAATACTGGACATTTTGCTATGCTTTACACATCTTTTGAAAAAGTAGAAGGGAATCAACAAAATGACTCAGCAAATATCACTCTTACACAAACATTAAATGAAATATTTATTTTCAGAAGGCAGCATCTGACATACCTGCTGAATAAACATTACCAACCTTAGGATGCTGTCACAGACCAGCTAAATCTCTGATGCTTGGCAAACATCCCTGAGACATTTGTAAGACTGGTTGGAACTCTAGAACAGGAAGTGAAAAACAATGTCTGTGGTTTCTCTTCTTTTTTGGTTTTAGGGCTATACATGAATGTACTCAAGGCTTACTCCTGTGCTCAGAGATGACTCCTTATGGTGCTCAGGGGACCACACAGAGTGCTGGGGATCAAATCTGGGTTGGTCACATGCAAGGTAAGAATTTACCTGCTGTGCTATATCTTCTGTTCAAAATCATTATTTCTTTCTCTCTCTTTTTTTTTTTTTTTTTGCTTTTTGGGTCACACCTGGCAATGCTGGCAATGCTCAGGGATTACTCCTGGCTCTACATTCAGGAATTACTCCTGGCGGTGCTCAGGGGACCATCTGGGATGCTGGGGATCAAACCCGGGTCGGCCGTATGCAAGGCAAACACCCTCCCCACTGTGCTATCACTCCAGCCCCAAGTCATTGTTTCTTAAAGCAATGTTTAATTATTCTAATCCAACTTTGAGTTTCTATGGATTTTTTTATGCAAACAGTATGTAATAAAAGCATTAGAAACTTAAAATTACAGAAAAAATATGTATATAAAGCAATATATATTTCTCATGTTATATCCAGTTAACGTTGAGACATTTATTATATGGAGCAACTTTATATTTTTTTATGCAGAATCATTAATATGGTAGGACTCTCGTATTAGACACTTGAACTTTTTGTTGTTGTACTTGTACAACACTTGGTGATGCTCAGGCCTCGGGGATCACTCCTGACAGGGCCCAGGGACCATATGGGATACTAGGGATCAATCAAGGTCAGCCACATGCAAGGTAAGTGCCTACAGTTCATTAAAATGATCTCTCTTACAATTTATTGTGTGAATTGAATTGTTTTCCTTTTTGTTTTGAGGACACACCTGGTAGTGTTCAGGCTTACTCCTGGTCATGCTTGGGGGATGTTATGGGATGCCAGACATTGAACCCAGGTGGACTCTATGTAAGGCATCTGCCCTAAGCACTCCAGCCCAGAATTGACTATTTTATCAGAGCGCGCTCTCTCTCTCTCTTTCTCTCTCTCTCTCTCTCTCTCTCTCTCTCTCTCTCTCTCTCTCTCTCTCTCTCTTCTTGTGCCTTTATAAAGTTGATTTGTTTCTTAATGGCTTTGGGGTGACACTTGGCAATGCTCATTGCTTACTCCTGACTCCAAACTAAGGATCACTACTGGTGGTGCTGCTCAGGGAATATATGGGACGGCAGGAACTATCTGCCGTATTATCTCTCTGACCCCTCCAGGACTATTTGACTGTGCTCAGGAGTGACCTTGACAGTACCAGGCATTTGAACCAGAGTCTGCAGAATGCAAAGCAACCCTCTTATCTCCTGTAGTACTGTTACAGCCGGCACAGTATTCAGGTTCTTGCCTTCAAGCAGTCGAGATTCAAAGCCAGGGACTGGACTGCAAATGTCTGAATTCAGAGAAGATTTTCTTTAAAGCACTATAAAGGAAGGGAAAGAAGGCAAGGATTATGGGAGAGTCTCCCAAAGGATTCCAGAGAAAGGCAAACATCTTTCCTTGTTTATACCTTTTTAGCAAAAGGGATTAGGTGAGAATTTCTTTATTGAGTTTAAAGCTGGCTGAATGTGGAGGGTCTTTAAAATGATAACCTCAGGCTGAAGCAATAGTGCAAAAAACAAAAACAAACCAAAATAAAGAAATGATAACCTCCTGGTGTCTGCTCATCTGGATTGTTGGGTCTCCCAGTTATCAGGTAGCTATGTCATTCAGGTTATTTATTAGACACCTCTTAGGCCCACCCTTGTGATATTCCTCACCAATAATTCATTTCTTTTTTTTTTCTTTTTGGGTCACACCCAGCAATGCACAGGGGTTGCTCCTGGCTCATGCACTCAGGAATTACCCCTGGCAGTGCTCGGAGGACCATATGGGATGCTAGGGATCAAATTGGGTGGGCCACGTGCAAGACAAACGCCCTACCCGCTGTGCTACCGCTCCATCCCAATAATTTGTTTCTTAAGGACATGTTCCTAATTCTCATGCTTATTCCCCTGCTTGTTCCCCTTTGTATCTATCATTCCCCCTCTTCAGCAGAGACTTATAACTGCGACAAGGGAATAGGAATAGGGACCAAGCGGATAGGGTGTTTGCCTTGCATGCAGCCAATCCAGGTTTGATCCCCATCATCCCATAGGTCCCACAAGCACCGTCAGGAGTAATTCCTGAGCATAGAACCAGGAGTAACCCCTGAGCATCGCTGGTGTGACCCAAAAAGAAAAAAAAAATGGGCCCTCTGTGGAAGTCCGATGGAATATCCCATGTGGGCTGCACCAGCATCTATAATTTAAAGGTCTCTGAAGAAGAGACAAGTTTAGTTGTTTAATAAATATGGAACAAGTATCTTAATGAGGGTAAGAAACAGAAATGGAAAGACTCAGAAGTTTTGTTTTGTTTTGTTTTTTGCTTTTTGGGTCACACCTGGCGATGCTCAGGGGTTAATTCTGACTTTGAACTCGGGAATTACTCCTGGCAGTGTTTGGGGAATTACATGGGATGCGGGGATTGAACCTGGGTGCGTAGCGTGCAAGGCAGATGTCCTACCCGTTGTGCTATCGCTCCCGCCCCAGACTCAGAACTTCTTGAAGGGCTAAATCTCCGTCTGCAAAAAACTTCATTTGGTCCCTTAATTAGTGGGATCAGACCAATAGTCGAGAGTTTTTATTCCCTTATAATGTGACTTATGATGGGGGGGGCGGGCAAATGTGTGGATATCTATTTAGAAGAAACAGAAAAGAAGGGGATATGAGACATTGGAGGCTATTTGAGGATATCTTATAGAGGAGTCTTTTTCAGAGAGACCTATGTAGATAAGGATTACAGTTCCAAGACCTTAGCAGGACCTAGAACCTAACCCACTGTATTCTTTAAAAGGTGTGGCTGATACTACTTTGGATTTTAACTGTAAATATTATTATGCCTCACTCCACTGGACTAGAATTTGATTTTTACACAAAGAAAGATGTCCTTGAGGACAGTTTCCGCTCTACTTTACAATTAAAGTAATAGTATACTAAAAGTGGCAGATGGTTTTTGTATAGATGCAGTAAGAACAGGAGTAGAAACTTGTAACTTTAGATTTAATTAAATTAAAGCACAGCAGCTTTCCCCAGGATTTGGTCATATTTTCCAACTACAGACCTCAGCCAGTCTGTTTTGTTGTTGTTGTTGTTGATTTTCCAGTCCAACATCAGAGGGTCTTTCTAGGTCTTGGAGGAGATAAAAATGCCATTTTCTGTTTAGAGGCTGTCTCCTTTAGACATCGCCCTAATACCAATGTACTTTTTGAGCCCTTGGGCTCTCCCATGTCATAAATAGGTGGACTGGTACAAAGTCTGCTCCCGGTCCATCAGGTTCCTCAGTGGAACTTTTACTTGGGGGCCCTAAGAACTAAGATCAATCTTAGGGCAACTGAAGCTTAAGTTTAGCCAACAAGAGATATGTCCAGGGTGCAGAGCCATATTGCAGCAGCTAAGTCACTTGCCTTGCATTGTATCCAACCCAGATTCCATCCCTGGAATCACATCTGGTCCCCTGAGCACTGCCAGAAGTGATTCCTGCATTCAGGGCCAGGAGTGACCCCTGAGCACCTCAGGGTCTATCCCGAAAACAAAAAAGGAAAACAAAAGAAATATGGCCAGGATTCTCTAAGATCCACCAGCAGCATTTGTATTTGGGAGGTTATCACAGCCTAAGGAGATTTCAAAATATCCACTGGCTACTTTGCTACCCTGTTTATGGAATGGAACTTTTTACAAAGCTTTAGTAACATCTGCCATTTTCCCCTGTATATTCAACCAAAAAAAATAAAATACTACTGAAGTTAAAAAGTTATTGGGCCAAGAATGCTAGTGCAGAGGATAGAGTGTTTATCTTGCCAATCCTGGCACCACATACTGGCCTCAAGTCCTTCCAAGAATGATTCCTGGGTGCAGAGCCAGGAATAAGCCCAAAGCACCTCTGAGTATAAACCCAAAACTAAAAGCTTTTAAGAAAAGCAAGCACTTCATTCTTTTTTTTTTTTATTTATTTTTTTACAGTTGTAGATTTACAATTTTTTTTGTGCTTGGGTTTCAATTATACAATGATCAGATACCCATCCCTCCACCAGTGCCCGTTTTTCACCACCATGGATAATATCCCTCCCACCCCCATCCCCCCATCCCCCCCGCCTCTGTGGCAGGACAATCCCCTGTGTTCTCTCTCTCCGTTTGGGTGTAAGCACTTCATTCTTAAACGATGCGGTTTACTCATTGGCTATGGGCCATATATCAGAGGGATAATTATTAAAATTTGTAAAACATAACTGGTTCTAGCAATAAAACTCTATGCTTTAGTTAGTTTCATATAGAAAATGTCTTTGGGGGGCATTTTATTTTTTTGGGGGTGGGGGACACCCAGCAGTGCTTGGGCTTTACTCTTGGCTTTGTGATCAAGAATAATTCCTAGAAGGGCTGGGGGTACATGTGGGATGCTGTGGATTAAACCCAGGTAGACCCTGTGCAAGCAAGTTCTCTACCTACTATATTATCTGTCTGTCCCTGTTTATCTTTACTGTGTCCAATTTTTCTAAGAGTATGACATATAGTTCTATGAGAAGAATATACTCTGGACTACCTAAAAACCTTTTTCCATAGACTTATCAAAAATTTTGTTAGAACAATTGCAGATAGAATTTAAAGATTTCCTTATAAAAATCCTGTTTGACCACAGTTTCTTTCCAAAAATACAACCCTTAAATCTTCTACATATTTCTTTACATTCTTTGTGTCTTCAATTTTCCATCATTCTATGTTCATAGATATTATGAGATAAAGTACAGAGAAAACAGATTATCAAATAGTGAATTCCACAGAAGTTACAAGAATAATATTACTGGACATAACTAAATTATTAAATAATGAGTGAATTATAATTAAAAAATAAAAGTCAACTTCTTACCTCTACAATGGAAATAAACTTAATTATATTTATGTTGCCAATGTCATGGATGTCTCCCTTCTTGAACAGTAGTACGGTCCTGCTGGTTTTCCATTGGGACGGAACCTTGCATTCAGACAGGTAGCGAGTGAAGAGCCGAGCCAGTGTATTGATGAGTACTGACGGCAGGTTCTTCAGGTGTTCAGGTCTGACCTTGTCTGGGCCGGGTGCTGTTTGCTTCTTTACTGACGAAATGGCGTGTCGGATTTTGGAAGGGAGAACGTTAGGAACGACATACCCATCCTGTGGAATTTGGTATGTCGGCAAGTGGACATGGCTATCGAAGAGATTTGAGTAGAAGTCATGGATAATCTTCTCCATTGCCGTTCTGGAGGATGTGATGGATCCATCAGGACGTCGGAGGGCAACTATCGCCCGATCTGCCTATTGTCTGTCATCTACAAGCTGTTCACTCGAGTCATCCTGAATAGGATTGGCAGAACACTAGATGAAGGACAACCATGCGAGCAAGCAGGGTTCCGCAAAGGATTCAGCACCATCGACCATATCCACACGGTAACCAAGCTCATTGAGGTTTCTCGGGAGTTCAAGATGCCGCTCTGCTTAACGTTCATTGATTTAAAGAAGGCCTTTGATTCTGTTGAGACGGAAGCGGTCATTGAAGCCCTAGCCAATCAGGGCATTCAAGCCCAATACATCAGGATCCTCCGTGAGCTGTATTGCGGATTCACTACCAGGATCTCACCATTCTACAAAGAAGTGATCGTTGATGTCAAGAGAGGGGTGCGGCAGGGTGATACCATTTCACCGAAACTCTTCAGTGCCACCCTCGAGAACATCATGCGACGACTGGAATGGGAAGGAATGGGAGTGAAGATAGATGGTCGGCAACTACACCACCTCCGCTTTGCTGATGACATTGTTTTAATAACACCAAACATCAGCCAAGCGGCACAAATGCTGGCCGACTTTGACCGTGAGTGTGGAAAGGTAGGACTACAGCTGAATCTTACGAAGACAATGTTTATGAGAAACAGCCTTGTTCCTGATGCCCCATTCGCTCTCAATGGAACGACCATCTCCGAATGCAACAGCTATGTGTACCTAGGTCGAGAGGTCAACATGACAAATGACCTGGCACCCGAGCTGCGCAGGAGGAAGAGAGCGGCTTGGAACGCCTTCAAGAACGTCGAAGAAATAGCTAAGAGGACGAAGAACCTCCGGCTCCGGGCACATCTCTTTGATTCCACTGTTCTTCCTGCATTAACATATGCCTCAGAGACCTGGGCCCTACGCAAACAAGATGAGAACGCCATTCAGGTCTCCCAAAGAAGAATAGAAAGAGCTATGCTTGGAATAACACGTTTCACTCAAATGAGAGAACGAATCCGGAGTTCTGACATCCGTCGACGATCAAGGATCAGGGACGCTGTCTCATATGCCAAGGTGTCGAAAATCAGATGGGCTGGTCACGTAATGAGATTTAAAGACGACCGTTGGACTAGAGCTGTTACTGATTGGATTCCACGGGATGTCAAGAGACCGCGTGGCCGCCCACCTACCAGATGGTCAGACTTCTTTGTCAAGATCATGAACGATCGGTTTGAGGCCCTCCATGTTCCCGGAGCGAAGAGATGCCATTGGGCTACACTAGCACGCGACAGGGACAAATGGAGACGTTACTGGCGCCCGCTCGAGCAAATCGACGACTAACGGGAAGTTAAGTGATTAAGTGATATTTATGTTATAAATAGATGTTTAAATGCTTAGACATTTCATCCAAGGATGCAAGGATGGTTTAACATTCACAAGTCAATCAAAATAATTCATCATATCAATAAAAGAAATAATAAAAACCATATGATCATAGCAATAGACGCAGAGAAAGCATTTGACTAGATCTAACACGCGTTTATGATGAAAACTCTCCACAAAATGGGCATCAAAGGAACTTTTCTTAATATAGTCAAAGCCATCTACCACAAGTCCACAGCAAGCATCATTCTCAATGGGGAAAAACTAAAAGTCTTCCCTCTAAGATCGGGCACAAGTCAAGGTTGCCCGCTTTCACCACTGCTATTCAATATAGTACTGGAAGTACTGGCCATACCAGTTAGGCAATAAAAATATATCAAGGGCATACAGATAGGAATGGAAGAGGTCAAGTGATCACTATTTGCAGATGGTATGATACTATACTTAGAAAACCCTAAAGACTCTCCAGAAAAGCTCCTAGAAACAACAGGTCACTATAGTAATGTGGCAGGCTACAAAATCAACACCCAAAAGTCCATGGCTTCCTTATATACAAATAACTAAAGAGAAGAAAGAGACATTAAAAAAACAATCCCGTTCACAATAGTACCTCATAAAATCAAGTACCTCGGAATCAGCCTAAGCAAAGAGGTAAAGGACTTATACAAGGAAAATTACAAAACACTACTTCAAGAAATAAAAGACACCGGAAATGGAGACACATTCCCTGCTCGTGGATAGGGAGGATTAACATTATCAAAATGGCAAGACTCCCCAAAGCACTATACAAATTTAGTGCGGTCACTATCAGGATATCCATGACATTCTTCAAAGAAATAGACAAAACACTTCTGAAATTCATATGGAACAATAAACCCCCACGAATAGCTAAAGCAATCCTTGAGAAAAAAGAAGATGGGTGGTATCACCTTCCCCAATTTCAAACTACTACAAAGCAGTAGTAATTAAAACAACATGATATTGGACTAGAAACAGACCTACAGACCAATGGAACAGAGTTGAATATTCTGCCACAGACTCCCGAATATATGTCCACTTAATCTTTGACAAAGGAGCAAGAAATGTGAAGTGGAACAAGGAAAGTCTCTTCAACAAGTGGTGCTGGGAAAACTGGATAGCTACCTACAAAAATGAACTCTGACCTCTGTCTAATGCCAGGCACAAAAGTCATATCACAGTGGATTAAAGCCCTCAGTACGTATGTATCAGGTACAGAGAGGAAAATGTAGGCAGAATCCTCCATGACATTGAAGCTAAAAGCATCTTTAAGGATGAAACAGCACTGTCCAAGCAAATAGAAGCAAACATAAACAAATGGGGCTACAACAAACTAAGAAGCTCCTGCACTTCAAAAGAAACAGACAGCTTCTGCACTTCAAAAGAGGCAGGGTGGGATGGGGGTGGGGGGATGGGGAGTTGGAGGGATACTGGGATCCGTGGTGGTGGGAAATGGGCACTGGTGGAGGGATGGGTATTTGATCATTGTATAATTGAAACCCAAGCACAAAATTTGTAAGTCTACAACTGTACCTCATGGTGCCTCACTAATAAAAAAAAGTAATAAGACAAAAAAAAAATAAGAAGCTTCTGCACTTCAAAATACAGAGAGAGCCCACAGAATGGGAAAGAATATTGATCCAATACCCATATGATAAGGGATATACAAGACACTAGTTGAATTGTACAAAAAAAAAAAACCTCCAACCCCATCAAAAAATGGGGAGAAGAAATGAACAGAAGCTTCCTCAAAAAAGAAATACAAATAGCCAAAGGCACCTGAAAAAAATGCTCCACCTCTTAGTCATCAGGGAGATGCAAATCAAAACAATGAGATATCATCTCATACCACAGAGACTGTCAAACAATCAAAAGAACAAAAGCAACCAATGCTGGTGTGGATGTGTGTGGGGGGGGGGGAGGGGGAGGGACGCTCTTTCACTGTTGGTAAGAGTGCGACTGGTCCAGTCTTTCTGGAAAACAGTATGGACAGTCCTTCAAAAACTAGAAATTGAGCTTCCATATGACCCCACAATACCACTTCTGGGAATATTTCGCAAGGGTGCAAAAAAGCACAGTAGAAATGACATCTGTACCTTTATGTACATTGCAGCACTGTTCACAATAGCCAAAATCTGGAAACAACCCGAGTGCCTGAGAACAGACGACTGATTAAAAAAACTTTAGTACATCTACACAATGTAATAGTATGCAGCTCTTAGGAGAGATGACGTCATGAAATTTGCTTATAAGTGGGTAGTCATGTAGAATATCATGCTAAGTGAAATGAGTCAGGAAGAGAGGGACAGATATAAAAGGACTGCACTCAGTTGTGGAATATAAAATAACTTAATATGAGGCGGGCACCCAAGGACAGTAGATACAAGGGCCAGGAAGATTGTTCCATAGTTGGAAGCCTGCCTCATCAGCAGGGTGGGGCTGGGGGGGTGGTGGGAGAAGGAAGCTGGAATAAAGAAGGGATCACTAAGAAAATGATGGTTGGAGGGATCTGTTGGGATGGGAGATGTGTGCTGAAAGTATAGAAAGGACCAAACATGATAGCCTCTCAGTATCTGTATTGCAAACCATAATGCCCAAAAGTAGAGAGAGAGTAGGGGGAATATTGTCTGCCATGGAGGCAGTGGGAAAGTGGGCAAGGGGGTGGGGGTATACTGGGGATATTGCTCGTGGGGAATGTGCACTAGTGGAGGGATGGGTGTTTGATCACTGTGTTATTGTAACTCAAACATGAAAGCTTGCAACTATCTCACAGTGTAAAAGTAAAGTAAGTAGTAAGTATCGTAAGTAAAGTAAAGTAAGTAGTAAGTATCGCTGGAGCGATAGCACAGCGGGTAGGGCGTTCGCCTTATAAGCTGCCAACATGGCCGACCCGAGTTCGATTCCTCCGCCCCTCTCGGAGAGCCCGGCAAGCTACCGAGAGTATTCGATATGCCAGACACAGTAACAACAAAGTCTCCAATGGAGACGTTACTGGGCCCGCTCGAGCAAATCGACGATCAACGGGAGGGCCTTTACTTTACTTACTTTACTTTATCTCACAGTGATTAAATAAAATTTTAACAAAAATGCTTAGACACGACATGCTTGGATTTGCTTCCTAATGTGAATAGATGCTTTGTTGTTCTTGCTGCTCACACCTGGTGGTACTCAGGGTTTTTGCCTGGCTCTGTACGCAGGAATCAATCCTGGCTGGCTTGGGGACCACACATGGTGCTACAGGTCTAAACCAGGGCAGCCCCGTGGAAGGCAAGCAATCTACCCACTCTACTATCTCTGACTATTTTATTTTAAATAGTCAGCCCAGAGGATAATTCTCATTCATAGAGTTTTTCTCCTGTGTGATTTGTCTTATGTTTAGTGAGGCTTGACTTGCAGTAAAAAGCCTTCCTACATACTTTACATTTCTAAGGTTTATCTTCATTGCAGCAGTTAATGCAACAGCCAGGCTATGGAAATAATCTGAAATTCCAATTAAACATGAGAGGATAAAGACATTGCATTATATGTACACAAGGCAGTTCTACAATACGATTAAACCATGCGATTGGCTGTAGTATGGATGGAATTGTTGCAGACAAACAAAGTAAGCCAAGGAGAAAAAAAATCATATGATCTCTCTCTCTCTGAAATAGAGATCAAACTTGAGTATTGTGGGTACTGAACAATTACAAAACCTTGACTTTGGATAACACAATTATTGAAAAACAGTGGGTTGATGGCTGTGGAGTTCATGCCCAATTCAATCAACTTAATCAATTGCTGAATAAATAAAAATACTCCTATATTAAAAAAAAACTCTTCACAGGCGTGAAAAAGAACAAACAAATACTGGGACCAAAGCAATAGTACAGTAGGTAGGGCATTTGCCTTCTATGCAGTCACCTTGGTTTGATTCCCAGAATCCCATATGGTTTCCTGAGCACTACTACCAGGAGTAATTTCTGAGTGCAGACCAGAAATAACCCCTGAACACTGCTGGGTAAGGTTCCAAAACAAACAAATGAAAGAACAAATAAATACTACTGTGCCGTTCATACTACATTTTACTGAAGTCAGAAAGATGTTTATTTCTTTCACGTGGACAAATTTTGTTTGTTTTTGAGTGACACGGCTTACTCATCACTCTGCACTCAGGAATCACTTCTGGCAGGGCTCAGGAGACCATATGTGGTGCCAGGAATGGAATCCATGTCAGCCAAGTGCAAGAAAAGCAGTCTATCGGCCATACTATCCCTCCAGCCACTGACCCACATATTTTTAATGAATATGAAGTAATAACAAAATGTAACAAGTGACGGCATAACAAGCATCACAATTTCAGGGAAATGCAAATAACTCATTCTCATGGTAATTATTCTGTTCTCCGATGAAAAATGAAGACAGCATATATGTTTAAGGAACTAATTACAAACATTCTTGCCTTTATACGTGTGACTGTGTGTACACACATACATACAACCTAATGGCAGTACGCAAACATTAAAAAAATTTTATTAGCAAATCACCTTGAGGTACAGTTACAGACTTACAAACTTTCGTGCTTGCATTTCAGTCATCTAATGATGGAGTACCCATCCATCCACCAGTGCCCGTTTTCCACCACCAATGGTCCCAGCATCCCTCCCACCACCCTCATCCCGTCCCCTCCACCCCACCCCGCCTCTGTGGCAGAATATTCCATTTTGCTCTCTCTCTCCTTTTGGGTGTTGTGGTTAGTATGCAAACATTTTAATGTAGGGGCCGAACCAATAGGAAAGTGGGTATTTTCCTTGAATGCACTGACCTGGGTTTGAGTCCTGGCACCCCATACAGACGTAAGCCCACTAAGAATGATCCCTGAGTGCAGAGCCAGGAATTAGCCCTGATTTCTGCCGGGTATGGTCCATATACCAAAAGTCAAACAAATATTTTTATGTAACCACCAATTTGGGGGGATTTTATCTCCTGAATAGATCTCATGGGCCGGGAGCAGGGTGGGCGGGAGAAGAAGGGACCAGGGTACATCCCCAGTGATACAGATTGGCTTTACATGTCTGATGGTTCAGTGAGTAGGTCTAGGAAAATGTTGTGAGGACACCAATTCAACCTTCAGCCCTTATTTATGGGACAACCTGGGAATGTTCAGGGTGACGCATTGTGACATGGATCAAATTCACCACTTCGTGCATGGAGGCACGTGGCTCATCTCTTTAACCTGCCTCCTGGGCTGTCAGATCACTGTGTACTACACTAATCTCACAGTATGCAGGTGTGCAATGTAATACTACGTGCCTGTTCCTTGAAAGATTACATGTCTCTCTTAAACTGAACACTGCCATTTCCTAAGTCAAGGGTGAGAATTATCAGGGCCGAGGAAGGAGGTATGTTACATGATGAGATTTTCATTTTAAACAGGATGGCGAGAAGATTCCTGGATAGTCAAGACAATTAAGTGGGGACATAGATGAGGTAACAAAAGAAAGACCGTAAAGAACACAGACTTAACCTGAAAACAGAAAAAGGGAAAACAAAATTCTGTCTTCCTCAGAGGACAGAAGTCAGATTTTATTCTTAGGCTTCTGCCTAAGAGACGAGCTGAGTAGATGCTGGCGATGTAAAGTGAAATTGGGGAAATGCAAAAAGAATATATACATAAGTTAGAAAGGTCTTGAAGGGGCCAGAGAAAGTAGAGTGGGTAAGGCACTCTACTCTCTGCACTATTACTCTGACCAGTATTTGATTTATGATTTATTTATTTTTATTTATTTTTAAGGTAGTAAATAAAGCTTGTGAGGGTTTTTGGGCAGGGGACTACACCCAGCAGTGCTCACAGCTTAATCCTGGCTAGCTCAGAAGGCCACATGGGGTAACAGAGATCAAACAAATTATCTTCTACAATCAAGTGCCCTAATTGTACTATCACTCCAGCCCAAACAACTAATAAATCTGCTTGACGAGGTGCATCTTAAATGGTAATACACCAAAGTTCCCAGCATAAATATTTTGGCTTTTTTTCTATAAAAATTTTAAAACCCATGCCCCACCATCACCACCATGTAAGCTCACCTACTGGCCTTGTTCCAGAAACTCATAAATAAATCTTGAAAGAGATAAATCAGCCACCAGAAAAGTTTTGGATACGCTTTCTGGGATGAGACCTCTGAAGCAATCTTGGGAGCAAAGTGGGCCAATTTCCTGCCCTACCAAAGCCCCCACAGCCACAGTCAAGACCCAAAGCCACTGCCATGCTCCAACCAAATTCTACCACCTCACAAATGAGCTCAAAGTCAAAGTGGGTGTAAGTCAGAGGAACGCCACAGAAATCCTGACTTAATGAAATTTCAGATACTTGGTGTTTTTCTGGCTGAAATCACCAGACCTTCTCAGAAAAGTGGCATCCGTAAGGGAGATACCTACACACTGGGGATAGACTTGGACCCCTTGAACTGTACAATAAACAATAAATTCCATCTTCTTAAGATTCTAAGTTTTGTATGCAAATCTTTCATACAATACTCAGGAACCCAGAAGAAATTTCTGGGGCTTTTGGGGCGGCCTCTAATCTCCTTTACAGGTGTTCCCAGTCTACTGAATGCAATGCAAGTTTTTAGTCAACTGGCATATTATAACAATTCGCACATTGACAAACACGCACCTGCCTGTGTCTCTGAGCAGCACCTAGGAGATCTGTGGCCTCAGGTTGATATCCCTGAGGTGGATGGAGTGCGCCCAGAGGTTGTTGAGCAGCTGGCAGAGCAGGACCCTATTGCGGAGGGTCTGTGCCAGGTCAAACATCTGCACCGAGCCCCAGGTCACCCGGTGGTTGGCTGACAGCACCCTGAAGTGGATGAGATGGGAGAATGGGCACTGGTGGAGGGATGATCAGTCTCCCTAATTAAAAACCCCGAGGTTGGGCAAAGAGTTTAAGTCTTAGAATATATTGGGCTGCAGATGTGCACACAAGTAGGATTTGAAAAGTAGGAAATTACAGACAATGAACACATGAAAGCTGTAAATGTGCACCCAGGGGAAAAAAAGAGAGTAATATAGTTTAGGATCTCTTAGATGTAGAGGGCAACACAGGCAAAACATAGAAAATAAAATTGACACATGACTCTTCTGTATGAGTGACCAACTGGCTGTGCAAAAAACAGCCTCTGGTCTTGTCTACAACTCTTTAATGTTCATGTACTTACTCCATGCCCTTAGTGTCTCAACCAACTTACACAATGTTGGGGAGATATTGTATCAAATAAATAATAAACAAGTGCCCCTGAATCTACTGAGGGTTGCTCAAGGAACTATGAAAGCATGGACAGTGCTTGTGTGTGAATTTGCTTATCTCCTTCTCTGTAATCAGCCCAGTGAGACTAGGTGGGCAAGATTCACCACAATCCGTAGCCAGAGTTTGGACTTCCAGAATGAGTAAGACAGTACCTTTCCAGTTGCGTTCAGTCTTCCCAACCCTCTTCCCAAATGGCCCCACTCCAATTCTGTAAGCCAGACCTCCAACTCTAATGATGAAAGTTTTCCTTTTTTTTGTTTTGGGTCACACCCAGCGATGCTCAGGGGTTACTCCTGGTTCATACACTCAGGAACTACTCCTGGCCGTGCTCAGGGGACCATGTGGGATGCTGGGGATCGAACCCGGGTCGGGCCACATGCAAGGCAAACACCCTACCCGCTGTGCTATCACTCCAGCCCCAAATGATGGAAGTTTTCTTGAAGAATTTTTGTAGATTTATGTTTGCACTATTTTTAGCTAGCTGTTTCTGTCCATAAATTATATATATATATCTGTACTTTTTCCTGTATAATTTTTCTATATCAATATTTGAAATAAAACGTCTATACCAAACTGAACAAATGGTCTTACAACAATGGAATGGTAATGCTTTAGACAGATCATTCCTGAAAGAGCTCAACAATAATGAACTTTCTCTGAATTATCATATTGAGGTTAACTTAAAAAAATTAACCCCAATTAATCATACCAGTCTAAATGCATGCTGTCGTCTTATGAATTACAGGGCAAGTCTGGGTCTCTACTACTCTCTAGGACCACCATACAAAAAATTAGGGGACGAACAATGTCACCTTTATTACAGTGACATTTAAGAAAGTAACAGCAATTCTTTTAAAAAAAATTTTTTTAAAGTTTTAATGAATCACCATGAGACAGTTATAGACTTACAAACTTGCACGATTACATTTCGGTCATACAGTATGCGAGTACTCAGCCCTCCACCAGTGCACATTCTCTACCACCAATGTTTCCAGTATCCCTCCCACCACCCCCACCCGTTCCCACCCTTTCCACTCCTTCTGTGGAAAGGTACATTCCCTCTTACACTCTCTCTCCTTTTGGGTGTTATGGTTTGCAATACAGGTACTAAGCGGCCATCATGTTTGGTCCATAGTCTACTTTCAGAATGCATCCACCATCCCGAGTCAGCCCTCCAACCATCCTTTACTTAGTGGTCCCTTCTCTATCACAGCTGCCTTTTCCCCCAGCACATGAGATCAGCTTCCACGACGTGGAGCAATCCTCCTGGTCCTTATCTCTCCTATCCTTAGCTGTTAGTCTCCTATTATGTTACTATATATTTCACAAATGAGTGCAGTCATTCTATATCTGTCCATCTCTTTCTGACCCATTTAACTTAGCATGATACTCTACATATCCATTCACTGGTATGCAGATTTCATCTTTTCTAACAGCTGCATGATATTCCGTTGTGTGCAAAAACCAAAGTTTCTTTAACCAGTCATCTGTTCTTGGGCACTCGGGTTTTTTCCAGATTCTGTTTACTGTAAATAGTGAGTAAACGCCATTCTTATATTCCTATTTTCCATCGTAACAGCTCAACAGGTCAGACATACAGTCAATAGAGAAGGAAAGGTGCAGAATACCTGTTTTTCAAAAGAAAAGATGGTTTTAGTAAAAGTAGTCTGTTTCTACAATTTTGATTTACATTAATGAATTACTTAAATATTTTGAGATTTTATTCTAGTCAGCTTTTCTGTTTCTCTGTGTGAATTCTCTCAGGTTTGTAAGACTTCTAAAATATTTTTCCTACATTCTGAACATTCAGAGGGTTCTCTCCCGAGTGAATTCTGTCATGTTTAATGAGGTTTGTCTTCTCTGAGAAAATTTTGTTACATTCTTTACATTCATAGGCTTTCATTCCCGTGTGATTCTCTCATGTTCTGTGAGTTGTGACACACAGAAGATAAAGTTTTCCCATATTCTTTACAATCACAGGGTTTCACTCCTGTGTGATTCTCTCATGTTCTGTGAGTTGTGACACACAGAAGATAAAGTTTTCCCATATTCTTTACAATCACAGGGTTTCACTCCTGTGTGAAGTCTCTCATGTGCTGTGAGTTGTGACTTTCTTAGGAATTTTTTCCTACATTCTTTACATTCATAAGGTTTCACTCCTGTGTGAATTCTCTCATGTCTAGTGAGGTATGCCTTCATTGAGAAAGTTTTCCAACATTCTTTACATTCATAGGGTTTCAGTCCTGTGTGAAGTCTCTCATGTTGATTGCGAGATGAAATTCTTGAGAAACTTTTCATACATTCCTTACATTCATAGGGTTTGACTCCTGTGTGTATTCTCTCATGTGCTATGAGATGTGCCTTTGTTGGGAAACTTTTTGTACATTCTTTACATTCATAGGGTTTGACTCCTGAATGAATTCTCTCATGTCTAGTGAGGTTTGACTGTTTTGAGAAAGTTTTACTACATTTTTTACATTCAAAGGGTTTCACTCCTGTGTGAATTCTCTCATGTTGAGTGAGTTGTGACTTTGTTGGGAAACTTTTCATACATTCTTTACATTCATGGGGTTTGATTCCTGTGTGAACTCTCTCATGTGATGTGAGTTGTGACTTTCGTAAGAACGTTTTTCTACATTCTTTACATTCATAGGGTTTCACTCCTGTGTGAATTTTCCCATGTTTAGTGAGATCTGCCTTCATTGAGAAAGTTTTCCTACATTCTTTACATTCATAGGGTTTCACTCCTGTGTGAATTCTCTCATGTGCTCTGAGTTGTGACTTTGTTGAGAAATTTTTCATACATTCTTTACATTCATAAGGTTTGACTCCTGTGTGAATTCTCTCATGTTCTATGAGATGTGACTTTGTTGCAAAGTTTCTCATACATTCTTTACATTCATAGGGTTTGACTCCTGTGTGAAATCTCTCATGTCTAGTGAGGTATGCCTTCATTGAGTAAGTTTTACTACATACTTTACATTGATAGGGTTTCAGTCCTGTGTGATTTCTCTCGTGTGCTATGAGTTGGAACTTTGTTGAGAAACGTTTCATACATTCTTTACATTCATAAGGTTTCACTCCTGTGTGAATTCTTTCATGTATATTGAGATATGCCTTTGTTGAGAAAGTTTTCCTACATTCTTTACACTCAAAGTCTTTCTTCCCTGTGTAAATTGTCTTATGGTGAGTGAAGTGTGACTCCTGTGACAAAATTGTCCTATACTCTTTACAGTCATAGGATTTTTCTCCTTTGCAAAGTCTTTGGTGCTGAATGAGATCTAGCTTCCCTGAAAAAGGTTTTCGACATTCTTTACATTCATAGGATTCCTTTCCTGTGGGAATTCTTTGATGTTCAATAAGTCTTTGGTGTTTGAATAAAGTTTTGCCATATTCCTTACAGACATACCTTTTTGCTAAAAGTTGTGTTCTTTCATAGTTATGGAACTCTGAAAGCTGCCTGTCTGTTTGAAATTCATGATGTTTTCCTCTTGCACGCTTTTCTGGATGTTTAGTGATATTAGTTATTTTAAATAGACTTTTGTGGTCCTCATGTTTCTGTACAGGGTATAACTCAGCATGCTCAATAGGCAGAGGTATGTCCTTATTACCACGAGGCTTCTCAGACGCCAGGGCAGAATACATTCCCTTACTCATCACTGCCTTTGACATTGAGGTACTGCTGAAATTAGAAGTATTCTTGAAGTCCATCCGCTTTGTTGTTTCTTTCCTCTTGGTCTTTACCCCTTGCCAGTAGTATCTACTCTGATGTTTCCGATTATGTTCAATCAAATCATCCTCTGGCTGAATACCTAAAAGTAGAGATATGTTATAAAGACTATCTAAGCATGTATTTTGGATTGACAGAGTAGTTATAAAGAAGTAACTTTCAACATCAAAGTATGTTTATAAGAGTGTTCATTTTTAAACCATTGTTTTTTTCTCCCCTCAGGAATTAAAATGTTTAATAGTCTGATTTGGGGAGCACGCTATACTCCACCAATGCCAGGGTTATTCCTGGCTCTGCACTCAGGAATTACTCGAGGTAATGCTTGATATAATGGGAATTGAACCCAAGTCAGCTGTGTGCAAGCAAAGAACCTTACCTGCTGTTGCTCTGGCTCCAAAGTATTTCATAGTCTAATGTAAAACCATGAGCTTTCCCTTTTCATATGATCTTTCTCGATCATTAGAATATATTTGGCCATATTATTTATGTAATCTTGATAATTTAGCAAATTTTTTTTTTTGCTTTTTGGGTCACACCCAGCGATGCTCAGGGGTTACTCCTTGCTCATGCACTCAGGAATTGCTCCTGGCAATGCTCAGGGGACCATATGGGATGCTGGGAATCGAACCTGTGTCAGCCATGTTGGCTGCGTGCAAGGCAAACACCCTACCCGCTGTGCTATCGTTCCAGCCCCTAGCAAAATTTTTAACTTAAAATTTTATTTATTTTTCTGTATTGCATCTGACGATAACTAGAAAATCTTTTGTTTAACTCCTTTTCAGAATAATACCTTGTTTTAAAGTGGTGGGATTTTTTTTTGTTTGCTAAAAATGGATGCAGTGGAACACTACATACAGTCTTTACAGAGACACTACAGGGACAGGAATTTTGTGTCTGTATTTATATGGATTTCCTTAAAATACCTAACTAGAGGTATCTTTGGTTTATTCAAGACCCAATATCTTATTTTCCATGTTAGACAGGTCCCCTATAGACATTTCACAGGGACTTGATGACTGATTTTTCCTTAATTTTTTAACAATGACTTATACAACTTAAGATGAAGATTTTAACTTCAAAATACACTTTGGATAGCAGATCCTTCACCCTCAGGAACCCTTTGTTCTATGACTCATGACATTCAAAAGCTCATATGTCTCCTGAGATGTCCCAGACAGCACAGTTAAATGAGGAACAATTAACAAGGTACTCTGCATATTAAAAATTTCTGATGCTTTTTGACCAGACCAGTCCCTGAGCCTTCTTTTCCACAATTAGTAACACACCCAGGTCTCCCCTAAAACACAATACTTAACAATTTGCTAATTAGCATCCCTATATTATACGCACCTTCTACACACAGTGTATCTGGACCTGAAAAGTATACATATAGCTTAAACAATCATTTTCAAATTGGATTCTCCTAAAGTTCCTTCTGGGTTTTTTTTTTTTTAGCTATATCTGAGAACTTTTCTATTTACCTGAATAACACCTTACATTTTTTCTCTCCAGGTGAAAAACCGTCTCTGTGGATCTTACCTTACTATTAAACATACATATTCATGTAAATTATTCCCCTTCGCATAATAAGTTCTGTTAGAGTTCCTAGTGGCAAGCCTCTGAACCCAACTGGACTGACTGAAATGCAAGAAGGCTCCAGAACCTGGACAGGCGCTGATGCAGTGGCGCCCAGGGGAATGATATTTTCTGGGAATGCGTATATATTAATGGTTGGCAAGTACAGGTGGCCGTGTTTGGAATGTGGGACACTGACACGATGGAATACAGAGAAATTTTTTTTTCCAGCTTATACCAGTCTTCCCCATGTAACCATTAATTTAACCTTTCTCCTTCCACTTGCCACCTGCCCTCATGCCGCACGTATTGCATTCTATCGTCCACAATGCAGTCAGCCAGTAGCCGGCCGTCTATCAGCCCTCAGTCGTAGACTGCATTGGAATCGGCTCTATGTACCCAGGTCACTGAATACTGCCAGACAGCATCAAAGTAAAGTATCAAAAGGCATTTGAGTCAGGGACCTGAAGGATGTTGGAAATTGCTACAGTGGACACCCCCATGCTGTGGCAAGCGGGAATACAGGACAAATTCAGTGACAAGCTAAGCCCTTTATCAACAAGGTTCAATGGAATAGGGCAAGGGATATTATATTTAAGTCTCTGAAGCAGAACAAGAAAATCAGAGACCTTGCAAAGAGTCTTCCTTAGCTGCCAGATGGCAATGGTCATGGTCATGGTCCTCCCATTGTTCATCGATTTGCTTGAGCGGGCCCAGTAACGTCTCCATCATGAGACTTGTTGTTACTGTATTTGGCATATCGAGTGTGTCACGGGTAGCTTGCCAGGCTCTGTCGTGCGGGCGAGATACTCTCGATAGCTTGCCAGGCTCTCAGAGAGGGACGGAGGAATCGAACTCGAGTTGGCCATGTTGGCTGCGTGCAAGGCAAACGCCCTACCGCTGTGCTATCGCTCCAGACCGCCAGATGGCAACATAGAATTCAAATCCTAGTCTGTAGCTGCGGGAGAGCTACAAAATGGGCCCTGGAAGGAGCAGCTTTGGAAGAAAAAATGAGGAATAAAACAGATCTCTCTATGTAAGTATGACCTAGACCAGGAAGGCTTAGGGAGGGCTAAAAAGAAAATTAAAAAATTTTTCCACCTTAGGACTTAGAAGCTGCTGTGCCCCCTCCCACTTCCTAACACACTTCAAAGAGATGTTACCCAGTCGCAGGTAAGTCCCGTGTAAAGTCTGATGGGAAGAAGAAAAAGTGATGCTCACGAATGGCTTAGAGCCTGAGAAAACCTGCTTCAGATCATCACACGTCCTCTCTGTCATCTGATCGTCATGTGTGACATCCTGCTGAGACAGATGAACTCACAGCAGACTCGGATTCAGACTCTCCCTCGAAGAGCTTCTGAAGGCCAAGGACACGCCTGCTAGAAACATGCAGCTGTGTCCCTTGTCAGCCCTCAGCGGCCTCTCCCGCTGCATGCCAGGGGCTGTCAACAGGCTGGGAGACTGATGACATCTCCTACACTAACAAGTGTGCCTGTTAGGAGCCCGTGGTTAGATAGGAAAATGTTAATTCCAGGGGCTGGAGCGATGCTACAGTGGGTAGGGTGTTTGGCTTGCACACAGCAGACCAAGGTTGTTCCCCAGCATCCCATTTGGTCGTCAAAGCACCGCCTTGAGTAACTCCTGAGTGCAGAGTCCGGAAAACCCTTGAACATCACTGGCGTGACCAAAAAACAGCCCCCCAAATCAAAACATTAAAAAACAGAAAGGAAAATATTAGGTTGGAGCAATAGCACAGGGGCTGGAGCGATAGCACAGTGGTAGGGCGTTCGCCTTACACACGGCCAACATGGCCGACCCGAGTTCGATTCCTCCGCCCCTCTCGGAGAGCCCGGCAAGCTACCGAGAGTATTCGATATGCCAGACACAGTAACAACAAAGTCTCCAATGGAGACGTTACTGGGCCCGCTCGAGCAAATCGACGATCAACGGGAGGGCCTTTTACCAGAGAATAAGGAAAAATTAAAATGGTAATGTCTCACTGTCTTAGGTTTCCAGTGATTTGGCCATGATTTCACTTGCCAGCTTAATCCCAGAAGAGCTCTTGGTCTCCTTCCCTGAGAAATAGACCAGGAGCAGCAGTGTCTGAGGGTCAGAAAACACTGGGAGGTCTCAATCGCTGATAGGGTTTAATCCGCCCTGAAAACAGCCTGTCTCCCTTAACCCACCTCTGCTGCCATCCTGTCACCCTTAGGGGGTGGGGACCAGAAAAACAGCAAATTGATGGCTCGGGCTTGTATGCATGGTGTATGTGTGGTGGCCACCTCTATGTTTGTAGTCAATTCCTCTGAGTGTGGAACAGTGGACATTCAGGCTACAGAGGGATCGAAATTCTCAGTCTAAATTTCTTATGGAATAGATTAAGTGACACCTTACACCTGAGTGGTTCTGAAACTTCAGAACCTGTTTTATTCAGGGAGGACCTTGGAGCTGGAGCCAGAAGGTAAGGGCTCCGTGGCATTGTCATTTCAAATATTTTCTTATGCTGGTATATAACAGTTTAGTAAAAATCAAGGACTTCTGTGTCTGAATGTATATGTGTGTTTTGTTTCTGCGTGAAATTGTTAGAATATTAGATCCAGAAAATTTATTATTTTAAATAGTTGTGGTAAAATAAAAAACTGGTTCAAAGGGTAATAATTTAGTCTAAGATGTAGATTTCTAAGGTTATAAAATTGGATTAAAACTTTAATCCTACCAATGCTTTAGGATAAGAATTACTTGCAGCCATTTAAACAGGGAATTGAATCAGTCTTTCAAGATTCTTGACTAGTGCAAAGATAAAATATATTTTTTATTTATTTATTTTTTAATAATATAGGAGGACTACTATTTATTCAGCCAGTGATTTAAGCTGATTTAATTGGGCATGAATTCCACATTACTTTTTCTTCTCTTATTCAGAATGTTAACTTTATTTTACTATTTATTATTTTCCCTCACCCCTTTTTTTGATTCACCGTGAGAAACAGTTACACAGCTTTCGTGTTTGAGTTCAGTCATACAGTCATTAAACACCCATCCCTTCACCAGTGCACCTTTTTCACCACCAAAATCCCCAGTATTCTGCCTCACCCACCCCGTTCCAACCCTTCCCCTACCTATGTGGTAGACAATTTCCCCCATACTGTCTCTCTACTATGGTTACATTTGATATTTCAACACCAGTCTTAACACCACTCAAACTTGCTGAAAAGGCAGTGTTAGACAATTTGTTTTGTATTGTTTGTTATGGATAGAATATAATATCCAGGAAATTCTGTGTCGTTCTCTTCCAGGAGATTTAGTTTATAGTCTCTTGGTCTTGGCCTTTGATGAGATTACATGGTGCCAGGGGCGGTTTGTGAGTGTGACTACCAAGCTACTGGAAAACTGGGGATCTGGGGGGAGGAGAGGCCCAGATCCAAGCAGGCTTGGAGATCTCAGTCATGTGTTCCCACCTACCTGGATTTTCCAGCTAGTCTGCTCTCCACTGAGGTTCATCCCATCTTGAGTGAGGCTCATCCCCTCTAAGGAGAGGTCATCTAAGCGTGTGGAGAGTGGCCTTGTACATGGTGGTGGTTGGGTTCTGGAGGTTTTCGGCTGCCAGGGTTCTGCTTGGGGTGGGGAGGGAGAGTCAACCCGCCCCACTCTGAGGTGCCCCAGTGAAGATAGCCTGGCTCAGGATCAGGACATTCTGTGGCACTCTCTTCCAGGAGCTTTAGTTTACAGTCTCTGGGGCTTGGCCATTGATGAGATTGCATGGTACCAGGGGTATTCTGTGGATGTGACTATCAAGCTACTGAAAAACTGGGGAACCAGGGGAAAGAGGCCCAGTCCTGATCCAAGCGGGCCTGGAGATCTCAGTCACAGACTCTCACCTACCTCCGCACTACAGGCCCTAAATGCATCTTCTGATCTCTTTGGAGATTTATGGGTCTCTGAAATAAGGCCAATAAGTGGGCTTATATAGATGAGCCAAAGGTGGTTTGTGGGTATGCCTCCCACATACCTAATTTCTGGCCATTTAATTTCGTGGAAAACTTGGCCCCAAGTTGTAGGCACAGCAGCAATTTTGAGATATCTGGAAGCCTGAGGCCAACATCAGGTAGCTGATGCACTCACCCTGCAGGTACAGGTTGACAAGCTGGCGGAACCATACCCCCAAAATAAAGTTATTTGTAGAAACTACTTGTAAATTTGGTTAACTTTTTTGGAAGGCAATCATGAATAAATGAAAATTAACATCTCCAGATATTCGATCACTGAAACTTTGGTAATTTTATTTATTCATTTATTCATTCATTTGGGCTGGAGTGATAGCACAGCAGTAGGGCATTTGCCTTGCACGCAGCCAGCCTGGCTGAGCCAGGTTCGATTCCTCCGCCCCTCTTGGAGAGCCTGGCAAAATACGAGAGTATTCAATACGCCAAACACAGTAACAAGAAGTCTCACAATGGAGATGTTACTGGGCCCGTTCGAGCAAATTGATGAATAACAAGAGGACAGTGACAGTGACAGTGATTCATTCATTTATCTATTTTGCTTTTTTGGTCATTCCCAGCAATGCACAGGGGTTACTCTTGGCTGATGCACCCAGGAATTACTCCTGGTGGTGCTCAGGAGACCATATGGAACGCTGGGAATAGAATCCGGGTTGGCCGTATGAAAGACAAATTTCTCACCCACTGTGCTATAGCTTGAGCCCCGGTAATTTTATTTTTTTTCTTCTTATATTTATTTATTAAATCATTGTAGGAAAAGTTACAAAGTTTTCCGGTTTAAGTCTCGGTCATACAATGATCAAACACCTTTCCCTTCACCAGTACTCATTTTTCACCACCAAGAACCCCAATATATCTATCACCCTCCCACCCCTCCCAATACCTGTGAGGCAGATGATTTCTAATTAACTTTTCTCTACATTGATTACATTCATTATTTTGACATAAGATGCACCATTATTGTTTAGAATTTTCCCCCCAACAATCAGAATTGCTGAAAAGGCATTGTAAAATACTTTGTTTTCTATAGCTGGTTATGAGAATCATATGATGATTTTGGATTTCTATAAACAGCCAGATAATTATGAGATTGGTTTCTGTGTGTCTGGTGTTATGGCTGTGCTGTAAAGCCACTCGTGAGAGGCAACTTGTGAGCTTGGTAGGGCGTGAAGGATGAGCCGGTACTGCCCCCCTTCTCATGAGACTGCAGTTTCCCTGTCACCACTGGCTCATATCTGGCTTTCCTATAAGCTCTGAGGAGGTGGCCACCTTGCTGTCGGGGGGGGGGGGGGGGGAAGGTGGAAGGGAGCAACACCCTTTCCCTCCCAAGGAGGCATGGCGCCGTAGTTTAATGCATGGTCCATTCATTTTTCTGCCACAAGCTGCTGGGCTCTGGATTAAATCCTTTTGCCTCTGGAGCCATGGCCGTGCCAGAGAGCTGCTTGTGGTGGGAAACTCGTGACCTCGATAGGGCATGAAGGACGAGCCGTTACTGCCCCCCTTCCCATGAGACTGCAGTCACCGCCAGCTCATACCTGGCTTTCCTGTAAGCTCTGAGGTGGCAGCCACCTTGCTGTTGGGGGGAAAAAGGCGGAAGGGAGCAACACCCTTTCAGCAACACCCTTTCCATCCCAGGGAGGCATGGCGCCATAGTTTGACACATGGTCCATTCACTTTTCTGCCGCAAGCTGCCGGGTTCTAGATTAAGTCCTTTTGCCTTTGGAGCCATGGCCATGCCAGAGCCGCTTGTGGGGGGTAAACTTGTAACCTCAATAGGGCATGAAGAACGAGCCAGTACCGTCCCCCTTCCCATGAGAGTGCAGTTGTCCCATCACCACCAGCTCATACCTGGCTTTCCAATAAGCTCTGAGGCGGCGGCCACCCTGCTGCCGGGGTTGGGAGGTGGGGGAAAGGCAGAAGGGAGCAACACCCTTTCTCTCCCGGGGAGGTATGGCACCATAGTTTAACGCATGGTCCATTCACTTTTCTGCCGCAAGCTGCAGGGTTCTGGATTAAGTCCTTTTGCCTCTGTAGCCATGGCCATGCTGGAGAGTCACTCGTGGGGAGCAACTCGTGACCTCGGTAGGGTGTGAAAGACGAGCCGGTACCGCCCTCCTTCCCATGAGACTGCAGTTGCCCTGTCACTGACGACTCAGACCTGGCTTTCCTATAAGCTCTGAGGTGGCGGCCACCTTGTATGCGGTCCAGATGTATTTATGCCAAAAGCTGCTGGGTTTCGAGATTTGTTTCTGAGTCTCTGGGATCATGGCCATTAATCAGTTTGATCAGGTGCCAGAGAGGCCGTTTGTAGGCAGCGACTCGGGGTCCCGTTGGGATGGAGAGGAAGGGTCAGTTCCACCCTCATCTGGTGAGGCCCCGCGTGTCTCATCACTGCTGGCCCAAACCTGACTGTCCAGTAGTCTCTGGAGGATGGCGGTCACCGGGCTGCCAGGGGGAACAGACCAATGCATGAAAACTATTCCCACCTGGAGTGACCCAGTGCCAATAACCTACTGCAGGAACAGGACACATTTCTGTCAAAAGCCTTTGGATTCTGAGATTCGTTTCTGAGTCTCTGGGATCATGGCCATTAAGCAGTTCGATCAGGAACCAGAGAGGCCATGCTTCCAATTATATAGCTGAGACGGAGATGGTTTGTGGGTTTGTCTCCCACATACCTAACTTTTGGCCATTACTTTCTTGGTAAACTTTGGCCCAAGTTTTTGGGTCTGACCAAAGGCACAGCAGCAATTTTGGGGTATCTGAAAGTCTGATGGTGCCATCAGGCTGCTGATGCACTCACCTCACAGGTACAGATTAACCTGCTGGCAGCACCATACCCCCTGGTAATTTAAATTTTTTAAGTATCTTAGCACAGCGGGTAGGGCGTTTGCCTTGCACGCAGCCAACATGGTCGACCAGAGTTCGATTCCTCCGCCCCTCTCGGAGAGCCCGACAAGCTACCGAGAGTATTCGATATGCCAGACACAGTAACAACAAAGTCTCCAATGGAGACATTACTGGGCCCGCTCGAGCAAATCGATGATCAACGGGAGGGCCTTTACTTTTTTTTTACTTAGTAAAAGGTATGTTTAAACAAATTGGCCATTTCAAAGGCCAGAGCTCCATTTGTTATTCCTTATGATACAAGCTCCCAGACTGGAGGAAAAAAAAAAGAAACAAGCTTTTAAAACTCGGTCCTTGCTACAAAGAGCTGCTTCTTCTTAGAATGGAAAACTGTTTTTACAAATGTGTTAAATGAAATTATACACATTAGAGTCTCTGGGTATTGAACAGCTATCGTAATACACATATAAATTACTACAGTAACAGCACTGTAGCACTGTCCTCCCATTGTTTATAGATTTGCTTGAGTAAACACCAGTAATGTCTCCATTGTGAGACTTGTTGTTACTGTTTTCGGTATATCAAATATGCCACGGGGAGCTTGCCAGCTCTGCCATGCGGGTGGGATACTCTTGGTAGCTTGCCGGGCTCTCCGAGAGGGGCAGAGGAATCAAACCTGGGTTGGCCACGTGCAAGGCAAATGCCCTATCTGCTGTAGTATCATTCAAGTCCCCATGTGTATTTTTTGTTGTAGCTATTCAAAAGAAATTAGGAAAATTATTGATTTATGCAAAGTTGAAGACAGCATGATGTCCATGGGGACACTTCAACCAGGAATTCTGTCCGCAGTTGCTAGATTGACCCGATATAGTTACTGATTTTTTTTTTTGCTTTTTGGGTCACACATGGTGATGCACAGGGGTTACTCCTGGCTCTGCACTCAGGAGTTACTCCTGGCAGTTTTCAGGGGGCCATTTGGGATGCTGGGAATCGAACCCGGGTGGCCGCATGCAAGGCAACGCCCTACCCGCTGTGCTATTGCTCCAGCCCCAGTATAGTTACTGATTTAAAAGGTTGTTTTTATACTAGCCCTATTCACCCTGATGATCATAAATGCTCTGCTTTCTCATTCCCTCCCTTAATAATCACATTCCAGTGCATCAACACCAATGGTCTGTACTGATCCAGGAGTGACTAATTCCTCAACCATGTGCCAGGTCTTTTTGATTTGATCTAGCATGTAATTCACCAAGTCTTTCCTAAGACCTATGTTATACATTACCTGAATGATATAATATTGGCTCCTTTATCTGATGTTGATCTCCAGAAGCCTTACAAAGAGGCTGTGATGTGTTTTACTGCAGCCTGATTACAACTGGCTTCAGAAAAAGTTCAGACTTCATCTCCTTATGAAATTTTAGGATATTGAATTGCAGTGCTATATGCCCCCAAAAGTTTAGTGTCCTAATAGATAAGCTGGCTTCTTTAAATGGTTTTCAAAAGCCGATGAGAGATATAAATTGGACCTGTCCTGCCTTAGGAATTCCCAACTCTTCTTTACAAAATCTCTTTAACATACGAGAGGGAGACAAGGCTCCCAGGAGTCCTCAATCTCTCAGCCCTGAAGCATCTGAAGAGTTAGAGTTCTTTATGGACAAACTCCAAAAGGCTTGGAACAGCTATGGTTACTGACATTTGTGCATGCGTGCGCGCGCACACACACACACACACACACACACACACACACAGAGCATTCCCACAATGCCACTCTGGCATAATTCTTAGCCAGTGAAAGTGGATTTATCTCCATAATAAGCAACCCCTCACTGAAGTCCCCAATTTAGAACTTGTTGCCTCTCTAATTGTTTAAGGGGGGGTCAGGGCGAGGACTTGGCTTGAAGCCACCAAAGTAAACCTTCCTCAACACCAACACCCACCTGGGGACGGTGAAAGTACTACAGCCAAAGGGGAAGGAATTTCTAAATCAACCATACCCATATCATGGCTGAAAATATTTTTGTGACTAGATTTGCAGTTCTATCCTATAGCCCAGATATAAATATATAAGCTTGCCTTAAGTGCATGTGCATGTGTGCGTGTGTGTGTGCGTGTGTGTGTGTGTGTGTGTGTGTGTGTAAGAAGGTACGGAGGCACAATGGGGATGTTCTATTAGGACAGAGAAGGAAGCACTATGACAATAATTGGAAATGACCATTCTGGACAAGCACTGAGTGCTTAAAGGAGGGAGGAAGGGGAGGGTGACAGGGAGAGAAACTGTCCTCCATACTGGCAGGCTGGTGAGTGGGCAGAAGGGAAACTGGGGACACAGGTAGTGGGGAAATATCGACTGATGAAAGGATGTATGACACATCTTGTCTATATTCCTCACCCACCTTTATTACAAGTTGTAGACTGGACCATGTCAGGACTCAAATCTGGATCGATGATCCGACTCATCGACACTCCTTGGAATTGTAAATTACCTCAGTTTCCTGAGTAAGGTACCTCTTTTAACTTTACTCTAGGATATTCTCTTGCATATGACCTATCTGCATAGGTCCACTGCCTTGTCTGAGCCTCCCTGATCAAGGATGGCTTTACGTTCCTCTCCCAATCTGGACTCCCTCTTTCTTCCAACATAATATCTTTGCTTTCCTTAAAATGTGTTCCCCTGACAATTCTTGTTCTGATGTTGCAGATATTTGGAGTCCTGATGTTCCTGTCTGTGATAACATCTCCACTAAGCATTGGACACCCACCTCTCCCCACTGAAAGGAATGTTATTCCCTCCTAGGAAAGATTTTACCTAGATCTGATTTTAGTACATTGATTGGGGGCCCCATGGGAGATTTGTTCTTGGTTGCTCTGATGATGATACTTTTATTCTTTGTCATTCTTTCCCTGATCCTTGCTGGGATTTCACCTCTCCCAGTCATTTGTTTTCATTAGGCAGATGGAATTACGGGGTGGCATGATGGAAAATGGAGGATCCACCACAGCTCAGGGCTGCTAAAAATAAAACCCTACACACTGAGAACAGGGATTTATGGAAGACAGATGCAGCTTTGTACCCTGGAGACTTCTGGCTAGGAAATTTTTCTAAAAACAAACATGGTCCATCCCTCTAGGAAATTTATCTTAATGAAACATTTTCCCTCAGAGCTTCTGTGAAAACTGCCTGTGTTTTTTGCTCATGGAACTTCTATTTCTAATGAGAAATTGAACATCATTACATATGATTGTGCCCTATATACATATATACATATATTGTGCCCTATATACACATGTGTGTATATGTATGTGTATATGTATACACACACACACACACACATATATACACAGACATATATATACGCCTCTCGGAGAGCCCAGCAAGCTACGGAGAGTATCCGGCACACACTGGCAGAGCATGGTAAGTTCCCCGTGGTGTATTCGATATGCGAAAACCAGTAACTATAACAGGTCTCATTCCCCTGACCCTGAAAGAGCCTCCAATCATTGGGAAAGATGAGTAAGGAGAGGCTGCTAAATCTCAGGGCAGGATGAATAGAGACGTTACTGGCTCAAGTAAATCAATGAGCAACGGGATGACAGTGATACAGTAATATGCATATAGAGCTTATATATGTACATACAGAACATATAGATATATGCATACATTCCTCTCTGTATTCTGTATTCAATGCACATACTATTGTACTGTTATGAGCACAATCCCATGTGTGGTTGGTTGCCTGTGAAATTGAAAAGGAATGACAATGTTCCCCTGAAGAAGGACTCCTTGTAGATGTCCTATTCAAACTTTGAGATGTCCTCGCACACTGATGTAATTTTGATTACTGCCGTTATTGGATTTATCTCTAGAACAGCCCCAGCAGGAGTTTCTGGAACTGCCCTGCAGACATCCATCCAGATGGACAATTCTATTGAGCTCTGGCAAAATGATTCCCACCACCTATGGACCCTCCAATCTGTCAGCAACCAAGATGTAGAACAGCAGTTTGATACCCTGCAGGCGTTGCTTTAGGTGCAGGGAGGGATTAATGTATTAGAATAAAGCCAGTCTTCCCTGTGACTAGAATAGCTCCGCTATTTGTGCGACCCCTGAGTAATGCAATGCATCACTCGAGTCGCAGAAAGCACTGGAGTATTACTGATAATAGTACTTGTGTTATTATTCTTAGGATTCTGCCTCTTGAGACCACTATATCAGATAGTCCACGATAGCACAGGACTCCCACTTGAAAAACTCTATCGGCCTGCTTCAGCTACAAAAGGAAAAAGGGGAGATGGAGTTCCTGCTGGCAAAGTTCTGCAACCAACTGGACCGGTTGAACTGTGAGAATGTTCCTAGGACCCGAATTGGGCTGACAGGCTGGTGAAATAACATATCCTGGAGATCAGTATATATTGATCACTTGATATCCCGTTACTCATTAATTTGCTCGAGCGGGCTCCAGTAACGTCTCCATTCATTCCTGTTGCGTGCTAGTGTAGCCCAATGGCATCTGCTCGTTCTAGGAACATGAAGAGCCTCAAACCGATCATTCAGGGTCTTTGCAAAGAAGTCTGACCATCTTGTAGGTGGGTAGCCATGCGATCTTTTGATGTCCCGTGGAATCCAGTTGGTAATGGTTCTAGTCCAGCGGTCATCTCTAAATCTGATTATGTGTCCAGCCCATCTGATTTTTGATGCCTTGCAAACGAGACAGCGTCCCTGATTCTTGAGGGTTGGCGGAGGTCGGAATTCCAGATTCTTTCTCTCATTTGAGTGAAGCGACATACTCCAAGCATAGCTCCTTCAATTCCTCTTTGAGAGACCCGAATAGCGTTCTCATCCTGTTTTCATAGGGCCCAGGTCTCTGAGGTGTATGTTAATGCAGGAAGAACAGTAGAATCGAAGAGATGTACTTGGAGCTGGAGGTTCTTCGTCCTCTCAGTTATTTCTTCAATGCTCTTGAAGGCATTCCAAGCTGCTCTCTTCCTCCTGCACAACACAGGTGCCAGGTTATTCATCATGTTGAGTTCTCGATCTAGGTACACATAACTGTTGCATTTGGAGATGGTCGTTCTGTTGAGAATGAATGGAACATCAGGAACAATACTGTTTCTCATGAACCTTGTCTTTGTGAGATTCAGCTGCAATTCGACCTTTCCACACTCACAGTCGAAGTTGGTCAGCATTTGTGCCGCTTGGCTGATGTTTAATGTTATTAGAATGATGTCATCAGCAAAGCGGAGGTGGTGTAGTTGCCGACCATCTATCTTCATTCCCATTCCTTCCCATTCCAGTCGTCGCATGATGTTCTCGAGGGTGGCACTGAAGAGTTTCGGTGAAATAGTATCACTCTGTCGAACCCCTCTCTTGACATGGATGATCACTTCTTTGTAGAATGATGAGACCCTGGTAGTGAATCCGTAATACAGCTCACTGAGGATCCTGATGTATTGAGTTTGAACGCCCTGATTGGCTAGGGCCTCGATGACCGCTTCCATCTCAACAAAATCAAAGGCCTTCTTTAAATCAATGAACGTTAGACAGAGCGGCATCTTGAACTCCTGAGAAATCTCAATGAGCTTAGTTATTGTGTGGATATGGTCGATTATGCTGAATCCTTTTTGGAACCCGGCTTGTTCACATGGTTGTCTTTCATCTAGTGTTCTGCCAATCCTATTGAGGATGACTCGAGTGAACAGCTTGTAGATGACAGACAACAGGCAGATTGGGCGATAGTTGCCAATGTCGTGGATGTCTCCTTTCTTGTATAGTAGTACAGTACTGCTGGTTTTCCATTGGGACGGAACCTTACATTCAGACAGGTAGCGTGTGAAGAGCCAAGCCAGTGCTTTGATGAGTACTGATGGTAGGCTCTTCAGGTGTTCAGGTCTGACCTTGTCTGGGCCAGGTGCTCTTTGTTTCTTTACCAACAAGATGGCGGGTCAGATTTCAGAAGGGAGAACACTGAGAACAACATATCCATCCTGTGGAATTTGGTATGTGGGCAAGTGGATGTGGCTAATTAAGAGATATGAGTAGAAGTCATGAATAATTTTCTTCATTGCCCTTCTGGAAGATATGATAGATCCATCAGGACGTCGGAGGGCAGTCATCTTGGTCTTGTGGTTGGTGAAGGACAGGTGGGCGTTATGAATGATTTTCCCAGCTTCTGCCGCATCTACCAGCACTGCTGCTCTTCTCTCTTTGAGGTCTTTCTTGATTGCTTCTCTGCACTGCTTTGCAAGCTGGGACATTTGCTTGTGGTTGCTGAGGTATGCACCAAGCCACGTTGGCGAATAAGCTCAAGTGTTTTTGAAGACAGGCGTTTTTGTGGTTATCTCTCTCTTGGTGTTCCTCGCATAATCACGGAGGGGCTGAACCAGTCGATCGTATTCCATATATATTAATGCTTGGCAATTCCTGGTGTCCAGGTTTGGAATGTGGGACATTCACACTGAATGAATCTAGGCAAATAACTGACAAGTAACAGTGGAATACGGAATGTTGACCTCTATGGAATCTAGAATAACTTTGTTTCCACTAATACTAATCTTCACCACATAAACATTGTTCTAATCTTTCACCTCCCACTTCCCACCTGCCCTTGCCCTGCCTATACTGCATTCCATCTGCCCCTATAGAGTCACTGTTCGCCCTGAACAAAATCGTCTTCAGGAGTATCAGCCTGGAGTCCATGTGTACTGGCCATCAGCCATAGACTGCATCGCAACTAAATCCATCCATACAGGTCACCGGATACTGTCAAACAGTATCAAGTGCCACCAAAGGATATTTATTTTTATTACTGTTAAACCTACATTATCAAAGCTTCCTCCTGTAAAAAATCAATGAGTTTTTAAAAGGAATAAATTTCAAAAGAACATTCACTGAGAATGTCAAAAGTACAATAACTTAGACTCTAGAGGCAGTAACTCCATAAAAACATTTCACAGAACCATAGACTGTTACTGTTACCTGTTACAGAACCATAGACTCGGTTTTCACCTGCAAGTAAGTACCCATTTGGAAAGAAGGACTTATAACAACTAGTACGTTTTGGAGACTAGTAACATTAGGAAGACCAACTGCAATAAGGTTTGAACACGGAGAAAAATTTGTGGCAAACTGCTCAGTTCAACAAACTCTGTAGTTTCCCCTTTCCCAGCTTCTCTGACCAATATGGCCTGACTGACCTGAGAGGCTCTGCACTGCGGGACTGACCATCCATGGCTCTGCTCTTTCCTCCAACCTGATGATCAGTTCAGGTTTGATGACGAAATGTCCTGTTGAAAAAAATTAAGGAGGAATGTTGTCAAACTACCTGATGTTCATTTTGTCAAACTACTTCAAGTCTTTGAAGAAGTATATTGGTAAATTGCTCAATCTTTTACAATAATGAGTGAACAATAAATATATGAAAAAGTGTCTAGATTTGTGTAATAAATCTTTGGAGGGCGGCCGGGTTGGGGGGAGGGCGATGGCTCTTTCTCTAGCCACCCTGGCCACCTGGGGCGGCCCGTGCCATGGGGCAGACAGCGGACAAAACGAGGGCCAAGCTGGTTGATTGATCAGCTGCTGTTTATTCCATTCTCCCCAAGCGCCTGCCCCAGTCTCTCTGAGCCTCCTATTCTGGTCTCACACTGCTCCTCATTCCTGTCTCCTTCTGTCTCCCACTCCTCTCTCTGCGCTCCATCTCGCAGCTTGGGCTCTCTCTCTCTCTCTCTCTCTCTCTCTCTCTCTCTCTCTCTCTCTCTCTCTCCACGTGCCTGCTCCTGTATTCTTCTACATTCTTCTCTCTCTGTTCCCCTTGCTAGCCTCTCCGAGGTCCATCTTGCCACCCTGCTCTCTCCTCTCTCCGGCTCTCTTCTCTCTCCAACTCCCCAGAACTCTGGGCTGACACTGCACCCAGTCAGGTAGCAAAATCAACATAAGAAAGCCCTTCCTGACTGCCCCAGGCAAAATACCTCCTAAGGTGTTTTTCTCCTTTCCTTAGTCCAATAACTATCAACATCTTAATACTAGTTATTTTTGTATGGACACAGTAAGAGATACCATTGAGGCTTGTAGGGCAGCTCTCCCCACAGACTCAGACTACAGTGCTCAGGCCAGATTACTCATTCCTAAACCTTGCAGGGTCCAAATCTAATTATTATTTTTTGGATCATGACCGCATCTGTCCATGACTGAGCTCTTAAGTTATAGTTAAGCATTATGGCACTTTGGCCAGGCTCATCTCAATGCCAGGGTAGCACACAGCTTACTGCTTGCCCTGGTTCCATCCAGTCCCTTATCAGGACCCTGCTTTTGGGGGCGCTAAAGGAAGTAAAGGCAGCTGAGGCTTAGGTGAGAAAACAGATGCCCAGGAGGGAAATACCACTGAGAGTCACATTACAAAAGCATGTCTTCTTGTGTCCATACAAAAAGGACACGGCTCTGAATAAACTGTGCAAAGGACTTAGGGAGAAGAGAAAAACAGTATTTACAAGTCAACAGAACACAAAGAAAGAAGTTACAAACAAAGAGGAATTGGAGCACTGTGATGGGAGCAACCCAATATACCTAAACTACCTGTGGCTATGAAGGAAGGAAAAAACAGTGTTATCCTACAGATTGGCTTCTTTGGCTTGTGTCTGCCTGAGATGTGTACTTTCTAACTTGAGCTTATGGTTCCCCATTCTGGGGAAATGACCCACACATCCATACTTGGATAAGCACTAGTGCTTTTATTCACTCTGGAGAAGTCTGTGTTCTCTCCTGAGCACCTATCTCTTGCTGGAGTCCTTGCTGCCACAGCTCCCAAATCATTTTTTCCGTGGCCCTCTGAGAATGTCCCAGATCCCAGCTTTTGGGGACAGACTGATACCCGGGATCTGGCATTCCCTGGAGATTAGTATGGATTGATGACTCCACAATTACTGATGGCTGCGGCTAGTAATGTGGGACGCTGACACCTATGCTATGTATAAGACATTATACATAGCTTTGTCTCAGGTTTAGGTCAGAGAGACTGTACCATTCTTTCGCACATAGCCACAAATCCGACCTCTCACACCTCCTAATCACCTGCCCTCTCGTCCTACAATTTCTGCACATACTGCATTCCTTCTGCTCAATATGATCATTGGTCATCCTGAATAAACTTTGTCAATGGAAGGTTACATTCTCTTTCTCTCTCTCCTCTCCCTTTATTTTCCAAATAACTTGCTTCACTTCCAAGAAAAGAAAAACAAAGTGTTCAATGTCAATTATATGTATTATTTGGGAAATGGACGCAAAACAATCATGAGATATCAACTCACATCAGTGAGACTGGCATAGATTTTTTTAAGTCCTGATACAACTCTGATCTACAGTAGATAATGTGAAAATGAAACGATTATTCACTGTTGGTGTGAATGTCATCTGGTCGGTCTCTATGGAAAGCCACATGGTAATTCCTCAAAAAGATAATAACAGAACGCCCCCTCTTAACCAATGATGCCACTTCTTGGTATACACTCATAAAATATCAAAAAAATTACTTTGAAAATATTACTTCTGCATGCCTCTCTTAAATGCGTAAGCCAGAGGTGAAGACCAAAAAAAAGTATGATCTCAATTTGCAATAAGAGATGAAACAACGGAATCATCTGTGCTGAACAATTACAACCCTTTGGCCTTAGATTATACTATTTATTAAGAAAGAGCGGTGGGGCTGGAGCAATAGCACAGCAGGTAGGGTGTCTGCCTTGCATGTGGCCGACCTGGGTTCGATTCCCAGCATCCCATATGGTCCCCCCGAGCACTGTCAGGAGTAGTTCTTGAGTGCATGAGCCAGCAGTAACCCTGTGCATCATCGGGTTTGACCCAAAAAGAAAAAAAAATAATTAATTAAAAAAAAGAAAGATTGGGACCTGGGGGAGGGAATGTAGAGTTAGATCAGATGAGAGGTGACGGAAAACAGTTTGTGATCTCTCTCAATCTCTGGGACCTAAAGATACACAGCAAGTAGAAACGAAGGTCCAAAGGCAACAAACGGGAGAACTGATCCATAGCTGAGTTGGGGGGTGGCTGTCTGAGAGGGCGAGGTGTAGGGGTCCTCAGAGAGGAAGGTAAGTACACCTGTGATGGTGTAGGGGTCCTCAGAGAGGGAGGTGAGTACACCTGTGATGGGTATGGTGCTGGAATTGTGTGCATGAGACACCATTATTAGTAGTACTGTAAAACACAGTATCTCAATAAAGTGGGTTTGGTTGTTTTTTTTGTTTTTGTTTTGCTTTTTGGGTCACACCCGGCAATGCACAGGGGTTATTCCTGGCTCTGCACTCAGGAATTACTCCTTGTGGTGCTCAGGGGACCATATGGGATGCTGGGAATCGAACTCGGGTCGGCCGCGTGCAAGGCAAACGCCCTACCCGCTGTGCTATTGCTCCAGCCCCCTAAAGTTTTTTTTTTTTTAACGGACAGAGTTGCAAACCAAAAGAATAACCAATGCTGCCACGGATACAAGAGAAGGAGAGTCTCATTCACTGTTGGTGGGTATGAGACTGGTCCAGCCGTTTTGAAAAACAATATGAACATTCCTCAGAAAACCAGAAATGGAACAGTAGAAATGAGGACCAGGAGGACTGGTCTGTCAGAGCCTGACCAGAGTCATGAGGAAGTTCCAAAGACGCGGCCCTGCAAGCAAGGTCAGGTCATAGCTGCAAACTGGGAACACTGAGTGAACTGGGCCTGGGTCAGCATGTCACAATGCAGCTGATCTCTGTTATAGATGAACTGTGCTGTGCTACACCTAGAGGAGATTAAGCAAATACCTAATAGGTTACTGTGTAAGCCTAACTAAATTTAGATATATTGAGGAAGAGGATGTGGAATGTATAGGAGTGGGATGTAACGATTTACAAGGTGGTCTGGCTTACTTCATCAGGAACTTTTTGCATCGTTAAGTTATAAGATAGGGGCTGGAACAGCGGGTAGGACATTTGCCTTGCATGCGGCCGACCCAGGTTCAATTCCCAGCATCTGATATGGTCCCCTGAACACCACCAGGAGTAATTCCTGAGTGCAGAGCCAGGAGTAACCTCTGTGAATGGCTGGGTGTGTCCCAAAAAGCAAAAAAAAAAAACAACAGATAATATGTGTTTGATGTGCTTTGATCTTCTTTACTTTGATATATTCTGAGGTATGCTAGATGTTTTGATCATTAACCCTTAAAAGGAGGTTGCAGTTATGGATCAGTGTCGAATGGCCTAAATGAGCTTAAACATTCCATGCTTAAACATTCCACATGCTTAAACATTCCACATGCATTGCCTGTCTCTGCGGCCCTAACTGATCGATCGATCAAAGTAACACTGGACCACGGTACAAAGCTTGGGTTGGGCAGTACAGTTAGGAGAGACGGAACCACTATGAGAATAATTGGAAATGATAACTGGAGAAGAGAGGAGGGAGGGAAGGAGAGGTGGGGGTGAGGGGGACTGTTTGCTATAGAGGTAGGCTGGGGAGGGGACAGGAAGAAACTGTGGACACTGGTGGTGGGAAATGTACACTTGTGAAGGGAGGGTGCTGGAACATTTTATGACTGAAACCCAATTATGAAGAACTTTGGAACTAACGTGTGTCTCATGGTGACTCAATATTTTAAAAAAGGCAGTGGTGGAGCTTCATGGGCATTTTAGTGATGAGGTAATGTAATGAACTTATAGCAAAACCTCAACACTATAAACCAAACAACACTGTAACTTTATGAACCCAACGTAATTTTGTTTGTGTTTCTTGTTTTGGGACCACGCCCCGCTGCGCTCAGGACTTACTTCTGGCTCTGCACTCAGGAATATACTCCTCGTGGTGCACAGGAGACCACATAGAATGCTGGGGATAGATCCAGAGAGTGCAACCCTACTAGCAGTACTATCACTCCAGCACACAGTTTAATTACTTCAATATAATAAAAAGAAATGAATACTGAAAACAAAAAAAGTAGAGGGTCACATGAATCTTTGATAAGAGGGTGAATGGTCGTATTACTTTTATTTTTTCTAAGAATAGCAGTTCTTTATTTACTTATGAGGGCCTTGGAAAACCTTGTACAAAACCTTCAAGATTAAATTCCTAAAACTATATTCATTTACTAAGAAAAGCTGAGCAGACCGTGACTGGGAGCTTCACTCACCCAGTGACTCCAGGTGACTGTAGGTTTCCAGCATCACATCCCTGTACAGGCTCCTCTGCTCCCCGTCCAGATGCTGCCACTCTTCCCAGGTGAAGTCCACAGCCACTTCCTCAAACAGCACCATGCCCTGTAACGGTATAGTTCTCTCAGTCAGGGGCTCACTATTCTAACCGTGGGTCTGAAGCAATAGCAGAGTGCGTTGGTCATTTGCCTTGCATGTGGCCAACCCGGGTTTAATCCCACATCCCATTTAGTCTCCCAAGCCCAAAAGGAGCAATCCCTTGCTGGGTTACAGTTCCAGCATTTTAGATTTAACATTGGGTTTTCCCTTCTCCTCCAGCAGAGACCTTAGGCTGACTGAATCACACCCACCAAGGTGCTCCTGAGGCACACCCCATCTCATCAGGGCACTCCCAATCCTGTGTTTATCTTTACTTTTTCCTTTGTGCTCTGTTTCCCCTGTTAGTCACAATGTCTCCATCAGAAGGAGAACTCGTAAAGTCAAACCTTCTGAAGGCTCTGGATTTTGTATATGTAAGTGAAATACTGCTTTCCTCTTTCCTTTATGTCCTCTGCATACTTTAATTCTAGAGCAATGTCCTTTTGGTATCGACACAGAAAAACAGTTAGTTATGCTTTTGGGATAATATGGGAGTTAAATGACTCAGAATAATATTTACTCCTGGGCATTCATCCTGTTTACTTGATGTAAGCCTCGGTTGCCCTTAGATTGACCTTAGATTCACCGTAGTTCCTTACACTCAAAAGGTAGGTCCTGGCAGGGACTTTGATGGATACAGGGCAAGCTGTAAGCTACCCTAGTTCAATGTGGGACACCTCAGTGCCATAAGAAATATCATAAGTCAAGAGCACATTCACAGGACAAATTCTGACATAACCCCAAAAGCAGTAACTGAATAAGACCCTGTTGGGGTGAGGAAAAACTCACCTGGTCTGAGAACTGTAGCCTGGAAATATCAGGAGATGTCCGCAGGAAAAAGATACCCTTTACTATGAGTTCAAGAGGCGATGTTAAGCTTAATCTGGGGTACAAATAAAAGCCTGTGTCTCTTTGTTTATTAGAAATGCCTAGAAATATTAGTAGCACTGTAACATTGTCATCCTGTTGTTCACTGATTTGCTTGACCAGGCACGAGTATCGTCTCCATTGTGAGACTTGTTACTGTTTTTGGCATATCGAATACACCACGGGTAGCTTGCCAGGTTCTGCCATGCGGGCAGGATACTCTTGGTAGATTGCTGGGCATTCCAAGAGGGATGGAGGAATCGAACCCAGGTCAGCCGCATGCAAGGCAAACGCCCTACCTGCTCTGCTATCGCTCCTGCCCAGAAATATTAGTAAGAAGTACACTAAATAGAATTGTTTATGGGATTACCAGAAAGGAAAGGAGAAAGCACTATGGCCTTGGAATTCTGCACTCGGGCAGATCTCCCAGAAGGAATTGGGAGTACTGGAGTCCCAAGATGAAACTCAGCCCTTAGGCAGATCCTGCAGAAGCACTTCCCCTGAGAAGTGGCTTTACATCCATTCATTGTTAATGTTCATTTTCAACCACACCTGTGTGCAGGGCTGCCCCAACCACAGGTTTCTCTATGAAGCTGATTTAAATAAAGTGCCACTGATTACCGGCCATGCACACCGTTCCTTCATCCATCAGCCAGGGGGATGGCCATCAGCCCCAAAAGCACCAGTGGACCCAGGTCATCGAGGGACAGTGACAACAACAATCCCTGAGCACAAAGTCAGGGGCAAGCCCTGGGCACTGCCAGGTATGGCCCCAAAGCAAAAACAAAAAGAAATATTCGAACCTCTCTATTATGACTCAATAAAAATGGCACCACAGTATCTCATATTAATAACAAAAATATTACAATGACTCAAAGTGTTTATAAAATTCTCCACAAAGAAGCTTACTGTTTGGAAAACTAAGTATAAATATAGAAATGAAAGAATCTCTGAGAATACCAATGCTCAAAATAGGATGACTATTATCTGGAGCAAAAATGCAAAAGCAGTCATTTATCCTGACATATTACATGTCACTGAGGACTCAAAGATGGTCAGTTCTTTCGTGTGAACCACATATTTTTATGAATTCAAAGCAATAACAGGGGTCACTTGGTGCCTGGACTCCTGCATTCAGACCATGCAGTCCAGCCAATTTAGCGATCTCATCATCCCAGAGGCAATTTTCAAAGAAGCCTTAAGTCTGGTATCTCTCGTATAATTGGCTATGACCGTGTAAAAGGAAAAAAAACAGGTCTTCCTCCCAATTGCCACACACGGACTCAGAAGGAAGGATTCAGCTGTAAATCAGGAACACATCTCAGCTGGATGGCAACTTCATATTGACTTTCCAGTCTCTAGAATTTTAAGAATAAAAATTTTGTTTAATCCCCAGAGTTCAGTTGAAGGCATACAGAAGTGCTATCTAACACGCAGGAATGGACACAGTTAGCGAAGGCCATGGAGATGGCTCATGGGCCTGAGTGCAAGCTTGTAGGAATGAACCCTGGGTCTGATCACCTGTACTGAGTGGTCGTTAGCAATGTGAGACCAATACCTAGTAGCATACCCTGAATAGCCCCTAAGCAGCACTGCCTGTGCCCCCAATACTAAAATACAGACTTCAATTATGGGAAGCTACTGAACAGAGTAGAGCTGGGGATGGGGAGAAATGCCGCAGGGACGGCACTTGCCTTTCACACACCCGACAAATGTTCGATCCCCGCCAACCCATATGGTCCCTGAGCATCGCCAGGAGGGATTCCAAAGTGCACAGCCAGGAGTAAGCCCTCAGCATCGCTGGGTGCAACTTGAAAGCTGGAAAATGTAGCACATGGAAATATTCAGCTTTTCCAACCGTTATGGAAATGAAGAGCAAATCCACAAGGACATACTACCACCTGGTAATGGGAAGAGTGAGAAAAGCCCCCATGTCTCTGGAACTGATTCTAGTCCAGCTTGTCCAATTGTTTGGTTTTTGCGACATACAGCTCAATAGTCCCAGACCTCCACACAGGGGAGGGAAAAAAAATCGAGGAAATAAAATAAGAAATAATGATTATACAAGGCTGTGAACCACTACGCCTCGATAAAAAATAAAACAGAACCAGAGTGACATACATAAGATAGGGCACTTGCCTTGCATGCAACAGACCTGGGTTCAATTCCCCAGCCCTGCCAGGATTGATCCCTGAGCACAGAGCCAGAGTAAGCCCTGAGCACTGCCAGGAATGGCCCCCAAACAAGAAAGTACAAAGTTTTTTTAAAAAAATAAAACAATCCTCCAAAATGGAGATGGTTAACAATCTTAGCGTCCAGATATCCCCACCCATTGGGGAGAAGAATGGGAAGGGGATGGAGAAATAAAAAGAGTCAAGTATGAAGAGAGAAACAGCAAAGGCAGCCAGCGGGTTCCCCTTTGGACTCTCATTCCCATTCTTGCAGGAGGGTCGTAGCTACTTTCTCCTTTCCTAAAGTAAACGCTTCCCTTTAATCCTAAGGAAAAGAAAGAAAAAAGAACTTTAGAGAAGAGTGTGCCAGACTCACATTTAGAGTTCCAGAAAGAAAGGGAAAGCACAAAACATAATGTGAACTTCTTCTTTCTTTGTTTTGAGTGGGCAACACATGGCTGTGCTCATGGCTTACTACTCCTGACTCTTCGTTCACAGACAACACTTGACCCTAGTACCCCATAAAGCCAGGAGTAATTCCTGAGTGCACAGACAGATGAAAATCCTGAGCATCACTGGATGTGCCCCACCCCAGAAAGAGAGCGAAAAAGAAAGAGAGAGACAGACAGAGACAGAGAGACAGAGAGAGAGAGAGGTCACTCCTGGCAGGGCCTGAGGGACCATATGGACTGCTAGGGATCAAACTCAGGTGGGTTGGGAGCAAGGCAAGTGCCCTATCTACTGCACTCTCTAGCCCCACATTTGAAATGATTAGGAGTCTCAGAGATAGCACAGTGGGTGGGGTAGCTACATTATAAGCACCAGACCCCTAGGGTTGAACCCCAGCACCACATACAGTCCTCTGGGTAGCATAAGGATTGATCCCTGAGCACAGAATCAGAGTTAGCGCAGAGTGCTGCCAGCTGTGACCCAAAGTCAAAAATAAACGAATTAAGAAAGAATAATTTTTTATTTTCAAAGCCTGGCAAGCTACCCGTGACATATTCAATACGCCAAAAACAGTAACAACAAGTCTCACAATTTGTTGTGAGACGTTACTGGTGCCCGCATGAGCAAATCGATGAACAACGGGAGGACAGTGCTACAGTGCTACTTTGAGAATGGAGACCTTACTGGCACCCACTCTAGCAAACCGATGAGCGATGGGACGACAAGTGATACAGTGATACAAGTGATTACTTTGAGAGGGCACACCTGAGGGTGCTCAGGGCTTTCTCCTAGCAGTGCTCAGGGATCATTCCTGGCAGGGCCCAGGGACCACACAGGGTGACAGGGATTGAATGGGGGTTACAGCATGCAGAGAAATATCCTACCCCTTGTACCATTTCTCCGGGCCCCTAGGGAATAATTTTAAAAATTAAAACAAGAAACAATGATGATTGCTGAGCACAGTGCCAACAGTAAGCCCTGCACAAGGCTGAATGTTGTCAAAAATGAAAAATGAACCTAGAGATAGTGCAGGGATTGCTGCTGTTCCCTGGCACACAGCCAACTCAGGTTTAGTCCCCGACAATGCACATGACCCCCTAAGCATCATCTGGAGTGATCTCTGATCTTGTTTAATCAGGAGCAATCCTTGAGCAGAGCTGGGCATGTCCAAACACAAAAGGAAGGAAAGAAGGAAGGGAGAGATGAAGGGAGGAAGGGAGGGAGGGAGGGAGGGAGGGAGGGAGGGAGGGAGGGAGGGAGGGAGGAAGGAAGGAAGGAAGGAAGGAAGGAAGGAAGGAAGGAAGGAAGACATAAAATCAATGAGTGAAACCATGGATTTGGTGAAAGGTATGAACAGTGAGAATATTACTCTAGGCAACTCATCAATTGCAAGACGCAAAGAAAGAAATCTTTAAAGCAGCAGGAAAAGGAGAGAACACCGGCACAAGTATGTAAGAATGAAGAACAGTTTCTCATCAGAACAATGGAAAAACTTCATTAAGGCAAGGAAAGGACAGCTCTCATGTCACTGCACATACACTCAGGGAAAGCCACGATTGCATGTGCAGTGAAAAGCAGACACTTGTCATCAGAAGGCAAATAGGCCATGTTCAGAGATATCCTTCAGGAGTCAGAGCGATAGCACAGCAGGTAGGGCTTTTGCCTTGGACGCGCAGCTCACCCAGAGTCCACCCACAGCACCCCATATGGTCCCCTGAGACCCAGGAGTGAACCCTGAGTGCTGAGCCAGGGGAAAGCTCCGAGCCCCTCAGGTGTGGCCCCCAAAACAAACAAGAACCAACTATTCCATACTTAAATGGGATTTCACCGGGGATACACCAAACGTTTGCTAACTGAAAGCCCACCTGGAAGGCGACCAAACCGATGACTCCAGCTGTGGAACAGCCCATAAATGGCAAAAACCCAGAGAGTGAAACTGTCAGTGGTCGCTACTGATAATGGTGAAGGATGAAAAAGAAAAAGAACAGAGAAGTTGATGTCAGTGAAGTAACTGGGCAAATAAATGATCACAAAGTGGAGATGCTGGAAGTCACTGCGGGGTCGTGAGCTCTAACGCACCGTCCACCCCCGACACACACCGCACCGAGAGTCGCACCGCTGCACGGAGGCAGCCTGTGCGGGAGGAAAGTGAACTGGGACTCAGCGCGGTCCTGCTCAGCTGCCGGGACCTGAAATAGGGCTGGGGCTCGGGGTCCCCGGGGGCATCCAGGCCTGTCCCCGAGAAGGCAGGTGCCCGGGGCGGGACGGGGCAGCGGGCAGAGCTCCGGCCGCGGCCCGGAATCCAATGTCCAGGGCCCGCTCTGTCCCCGGACCCTGCAGGAAGGACCGCGAGCAGGGCAGGGGGCCCGGCCTCCCCCTCCCTCCTTCCCTCCCAGCCCCCACAGACCTTCTGCTGCGACCCCACCGCCCGTCCACCCCGCATTCTGACCGCGAGACGAGACCCCGAACCGGGTCCGGGGGCCGCGGCGGGCCGCGAGGGTCGAACGTGTCCCGCCCCGCCCACCTCGGGCACCCGGGATCCACCTGCCCAGGCCCTTCCCTGTCCCCCGGCGCCCCGCGGGCTGCGGAGACACAGCGGCCAGGCAGGGGGGACCGCGCTCTCCCCAAGGGGGTCTCCCTCCCGCCCCTCCCCTCCCCCTGCTCACCCACTTCTCGGCTCCTGCCTCTGTCCGCACCGGCGTCCCCCAGACTCACAGCGGCACTCGGGCCACCACTCCCCTCTCGGCCTCTTGCAGAAGAGACCCCACTTGGGGAAATCCTCCTCGGGTCCCCCGGGAGTTTAGGTCCACGTGGATCCAGAGGGGGAGGACACCAGCCAAGGGGCGGGTTCCTTCCAGCGGAAGCGGCGGGGGGCGTCCCAAAGCCCCGTGGGAACTGCAGTTTGGGAGGACTACATTTCCCACAAGACTCTGTGCCCACCCAGAGCAACCTTTCTAGGTTGATGGTTCCCTGTACTTTGCAAATCTGAGACCACTATGAAAAGATAGTGGGGGAATAAATGCATTTATTGGGCGACGGGCACCTGGAAATCTGGTCTCTGAGAAAATCTTGTTTAACCCACTGAAAACTGCTGAATCAGCTGAGAAACTTCAAAAGCGAGAGGAAAATTTATTATATGAAAAGTCAGCTGGAGCAATAATACAGCGGGGAGGGGCTTGCCTTGCTCGAAGTTGACCCGGTTTGATTCCGGAGCACCATATGGTCCCCTGAGCACTCCCAGGAGTGATCCCTGAGCACTGCTGGGTGTGGCTCAGCAACGTGCCTCCCATCAAATTAATCATAAAATATTTTGCTGGATGTTCCCCTTGCCTTTTCTGCACCAATTGAAATGTTCGGGTAGCTCTGAATTTTTATTGCATTATGTAGTGTCTAGACATTAATGTGACTTTAACTATCTGAGATTATTTCTCTTGCTCATGGTTTATAATTCTCTTTCATGTTCTTCAGGAGCTACTTGCTAGTACTTTATTCAGTTTTGTGTCCCTATCAGTATGTATTCTTATTTGTAGGTGTCATACAATTGTATGAGTCTTTTAATGGAAAATTTTATTTTGAGCCTGCGCTTCAGACCTTTCTAATGAAATGTAGTTGTGTGTGTGTGTGTGTGTGTGTGTGTGTGTGTGTGTGTGTGTTTAGAATTCCAGAATGTCCTAGGTAGGCTCTGCTCTTCTCTCAGCTCCCCGATGTTCCAACAGGTGGACTGTGTCTGTATATTCCTGAGTTATCAGTGCCCACAAATCACAGCTTATTCAGGCTCCTTGGCTCTTAAACAGCTCATGTGTGTTCATTTTCTTTCTTTTTCCTCCTCTGGAATTATTTTTCCCACATATACAACTGTGTGGGCTGGAGCGCTAGCACAGCGGTAGGGCGTTTGCTTTGCACGCAGCCAACATGGCCGACCCGAGTTCGATTCCTCCGCCCCTCTCGGAGAGCCCGGCAAGCTACCGAGAGTATCTCGCCCGCACGGCAGAGCCTGGCAAGCTACCCTTGTTGTATTCGATATGCCAAACACAGTAACAACAAAGTCTCCAATGGAGACATTACTGGGCCCACTGGAGCAAATTATTGAACAACGGGAAGACAGTATCCAGTATCCATACAACTGTGTACATTTCTCATCATCTTATTAGGTCCTAGACACATGTGTGTCTGTCTGTCTGTCTGTCTCTATGTTTGTGTGCGCGTGCACCGCTTAAGGTGGTGGCTTTAGTTTCCTTTATGATGACCCCAGGTTGTCTTCTTTAGGAAGTAAGGATTCCAGAGACTCCAAGATGACTCAAGATGCCTTTGAGGAAGGTGGAAACCAGTGAGATGCTATGAAGATGCTTGCAGTGATGCAATGAGCCTGGAAGGCCTCCCACCCCACAGCAAGGTCCCTGTACACTACATCCACAGCCCCCACAATCTGGACCGGATTTTACCACTTCTTTTCCGGGAGATACTCAGGCCCTGCAGGGGGTTCCCCGGAAGGTGAACCCAGAACCCCTGCTCCATAACCAGTGTCAGAATCAAGCAGCTGGAAAGGGGGTGCATGGAGTGAGACTCCTGCCTGCTGTCCCTCCTCCAAGGCCACATTCGTACTCTCATATGGGGGAGCTCCTCTGGGAGAAGGTCAGTGTGTCCGTGCAGGTGAAGTTCTCAGCAGCACTAGCAGTGCCCACACAACTGTATCAGAAGAGTTTCCACAAACCACATGCAGTGCATCTGATTGTCATGGGAAGACCCGAACATTAGGCCTGGGCTGGGGATCTGTGCACAGCCCAACAGTCTTCAGGATTCTCCAGGGCTGATTCCAGAATGAGGTATTCAAGTATCATTGATGTATTATCTGTATCAATTTTTCTATTTGTTTTATGATTGTACGGACAATGTTTTAATCGCTATTTGTTAAAGGACCATAGGGTTGTTCAAACCACTGGACTCTAGTGAATAGAGCTGCTGTGAATATTGCAGCAGGTTTTACTTAGACTCACAACAAACTGTAGTTAAACACACAAAAACTCTATAATTTGTGTGGGAAGCTGGCCCTTTAACTGACCAAGGGCCTACATGCTTGTGCTAGGTATGGCTATCCTGACCTACGTGAACCTCAGCAGGTAAAGCCTGTGCTTTGTATGGTTATCCTGAGAAAACAATTGTCATGGCTGTAACTGACAATGATTAACTTAGTATAAGCTTTGTAATGTATAGTAGGTTAAACTTATAGACTCTGTAACTTTCCTAACCACATTTTGAGCACGACCCTTTGTGTAGCTGCCTCACTAATACATACCCCCATCACCCTCAATAAAGCCTGTCCCTTTTTCTCTCTGTTTCTGAGCTGCATTCTGTCTCTTGTGTCTTGTGTTCATTCGGTTGGTCCTTCCCTGCACCTACGGATCCTAGGGCCATCTCCGCAGGCCGGAGAGTGGTCTGGCGGGGCCCCCCGCAAATTTGGAAAGTTATATTACTTGCAATGTCCTTCTTACTGAACTGGGAAATATTTTTTAATTTTTAAAATACTTTTAAATTTTTAATTTTTTCAGTACTCCTTTTTCCCACAGTAGTTATAGCATTATATATAAGCTTATAAATTAAATTTATATAAGCTTATAAATTTAATTTACCTCTCGGAAAGACTGGCAAGCTACCGAGAGTATCCCGCCCGCACGGAAGAGCCTGGCAAGCTATCCACTGTGTATTCGATATGCCAAAACCAGTAACTACAACTGGTCTCATTCACCTGACCCTGAAGGCTTCACCGACATGGCAGCACTGAGAAGGATGAGAAAGGAGAGGCCGACAAAATCTCAAGGCCGACCTAGGCTGCCACAACGAAGGAAGACAAAAATGATCGTCTGTACTTTCAATGCACGTACGCTAGCATCAGATGCATCCATCGAGGACCTGATGGTACAAGCGCGAATGATCAAGTTCGAATGCCTAACACGACATCATTGGTCTGACCGAGACAAGAAGACACGAATCTCACCATGCCGTTTTCGACACTGGAGAAGAATTGTTCCTCGGAACATGCGATAAAAGAGGTGTTGGAGGCGTCGGTGTCCTTGTCAACACAAACTAAGTGATAAATTTATTGCTTTTTATCAAGAATTACAATTCTCACTCTCTTCTTCTAACACTCTCTTCTTCTTTCTAATCTTTACATTGTTATTATAATTTGAATTGTCATAAATTCTGACATGTAATGATGTTTTTCATCTCTTCATGTGTTTTCCATTCATATATATTCATTTTAGAAATTCCTTTCTAGGGTCCCCTTTGTAAGGGTCACACAGACATGCTCTTGGCTTATTCTTGGCTCTGCATCTTGGTGATCTCAGTGTATTAGTCAGTACTGGCAGTACTCAGTGTACCATGTGGGTCATTGGTGATCGAGCTGGGGTCAGTCATGTGCAAGCAAAAGCCCTACCCACTGTAATCCCTCTCCAGCGTCCTCAAGAGCTTTTTATACTTGGATTATTTGTTGTTCTGTTATTGAGCTTGGACCCAGAACAATGGTATAGGGGTTGATGTACTTGCCTTTCACATGGCCCACACTGGTTCTGTCCACAACACTACATTATGTTGTCCCAAGCACTGCTAGGAGATCCCTGAGCACAGAGTCAAGAGTAAACCCTCAGCACTATCAAACGTGACCCCAAATTACAGCAACCATAAAAATAATTCAACTTTCTCTCCCAGCCTGTGTTCTGCCTTGAATATGTATCTAGCTTCCTGGTCTCTATGTTTCTTTACTGGCTTACTAAAAGTCTTGAGAAGCCTGGTTCTTTCTTGAATATATTTTCCCTCTTTCTCTCCTCTCACATCTTACTAAGTACGTTTCATTCAGTAAAAAACTCTCTTGCTTTTGAAAAATCATTATGGATCTTAAGAATGCTTTATAAGGGGCCAGAGAGATAGTGTAGGGTAGGGCGTTTGCCTTGCACGTGGTTGATCCAGGTCTAATCACTGGCACCCCATATGGTGCTTAGAGCTCCACCAGGAAAGATCTCTTAGAACAGAGCCAGGAGTAAGCCCTGTCCACTTCTTCTGTGACCCAAAAAACAAAACAGAAAGAAAAAATGTTTTATATGGTCAGGAAAGATAGTACAGTGGTTAAGACACTTGCTTTGCATGCAGTCAATCTGAGTTTGATCCCAGCATCACACTGTCAGAAAGAATCCTTTATCTATCCTTCTTCGTAATATGGAACTCATTTATCCTGTTATTATATCTCTCCTACTATAAAAAAATTTTTGGTTTTTTCTGTCTCTGGGTTCATTAAGGTAAAAGTTTAAGTTGTAAATTTGAGATAACCTTTTTTATAGATGTGATTATTCGTCACCATGAAATTGTTTTTTACTACTTGTGTTATATGCTATAGCTTTTAGATGTTTTATGCTGGCTGGTGAACAGGTGTGTGGGTTTCTGAAAGAATCCACTAAGAACATTATAGGTACAAGAAAAAATTTAGAAGAGAAATGGGATGCTTGCCAAGAAGATGCATGCAGGCATGTACTCTATTAAAATTTTTTTTATTGAATCACGTGTGCTACCATTAAAAAACTTTCATGTTTAATTTTCAGTCATACAATGATCAAACACCCATCCCTCAACCAATATACGTTTCCCACCATCAATATCCCCAGTATCCGTCCCCACCCCATCACACCCACCGCTGCCTCTATGGCAGACAATTTCCTCTTACACTCTCTCTCTCTCTCTACTTATGGGCAGTATGGTCGCAATATAGATAATGAAAGGCCAGAATTTTTGGTCCTTTATCTACTTTCAGCACACATCTCCCATCCTGTGCAATCCCTCCAACCATCATTGACTTAGTGATCCCTTCTGTGTCCCAGCTGCCTTCTCCCCAACTCATTAGGCAGGCTTTCAACTATGGAGCAGTCTTTCTGGCCCTTGTCTCTGCTGTCCTTGGGTGTCTCCATCTTCCTCTCCCAGCCTCATATTATGATATTTTATGTTCCACAAATGAGTGCAGTCATTCTATGTCTGTCCCTCTCTTTCTGACTCATTTCACTTAACATGATACTCTCCATGAACATCCACTTATAAATAAATAAAATTCATGACTTCATCTTTCCTAACATCTGCGTATTATTCCATTGTGTAGATGTACCAAAGTACCAGCTGTCTGTTCTTGAACACTCAGCTTATAACCAGATTCTGGCTATTGCGAAGAATACTGCAATGAACATACAGGTGCAGATGTCATTTCTACTGTGCTTTTTTCACCATCAGGCTGTGTTCCCAGAAGTCTTATTACTGGGTCAAGTGGGATCTCAATTTCTAGTTTTTTGAGAAACATCCATATTGTTTTCCAAAAAGGCTCGACCAGTTGGCATTCCCCTAACAGTGAAGGAGAGTCCCTTTCTCCCCACATCCATGCCAAAACTGGTTGCTTTTGTTCTTTTGGATGTGTGTCAGTCTCTCTGGTGTGAGAGGGTATCTCATTGACAAGGATAAAGCATTTGACAAGATCCAGCACCCATTTCTGATGAAAAATCTCACAAGAATGGGAATTGAAGGAACTTTCCTCAACATAGTTAAAGCCATCTACCACAAGCCCATGGCAAGCATTATCCTCAATGGGAAAAATCTAAAAGCCTTCCCTCTAAGATCAGGGACAAGACAAGGATGTCCACTCTTGCCACTTCTATTTAATATAGTACCGAAATTACTTGCAATTATGCAAGTAAAAGATTATAAGGACATCCAGACAAAAAAGGAAGAAATCAAGCTATCCTTATTTGCAGATGGTCTGATACTATATAGTTAGAGAACCCTACAGTCTCTACCGAGAAGTTCCTAGATACAATAGACTAGTATAATAAAGTCATAGGCTATAAAATTATTACCAAAAGTCCATGGCTTTATTATATACAAAAAATGAGAAAGAAGAGAGGGATATGAAAAAATCTATCCCATTCACAATAATGCCTCAGAAAGTCAAGTACCCCAGCATCAGCTCACCTAAGGAGATAAAGGACCTATACTAAGAAAACTCAAAACACTCCTTCAAGAAATAAAAAAGACACAAGGAAATGGAAACACATCCCCTGCTCATGGATTGGGAGAATTAACATTGTCAAAATGGCAATACCCTCCATCCCCAAGCATTCCACAGATTCAGTCTGATTCCTGTAAGGATACCCATGACATTCTTTGCCAAGAGCCAAAAGGTCAGTACACTTTAGGAATTAATTTCTTCTTGGAAAAATGTGAATATGCGTTGTGTAAGTTTCTGAGCTACGCCCAAGATAACTGCTGTGAACCTGCTGTTAGGGCTCACACCCTGATTCACTGAAAATCTGCATACTTTGTTAATTACCCATTTTGCCCACTTCCTCATGTAATCAATTATAAAAAACTAGCTTGGGAGAAATAAATTTGGAGCTTGATCAGAGTCTTGTCTTGCTCCCATTCTTCTGTCTCTCTCTTTTTCCCACTCACACACCCTCTCCCGGTTATCCACTTTGACTAGTCCCGCGGGTCGGGTCAGAGCAATTCTTGAAAGAAATTGATCAAACACTCCTGAAATTCATATGGAACATCAAACCCTCAAGAATAGCTAACGGAATTCTTGGTGGGAAAACGATGGGGGCATCACCCTTCCCAACCTCAAACAGTAATATAAAGAAGTAATAATTAAAACAGCCTGGTATTGGAACAAAGACAGATACACAGACTAATAGAATAGTGTTGAATATTCTTACACAACCCTCAAATATATGATCACCTAATCTTTTATAAGGGAGCAAGAATTATAAAGTAGAACAAGGAAAGCCTCTTTAACAAATGGTTCTGGCAAAATATGGACAGCTACATGCGAAAGAAATGGGCTCGGACCTCTACCTAACACCATGCACTTAAGTCAGATCAAAATGAATTAAAGACCTCAACATCAGATCTGAATCCATCAGGTACATTGAAGAAAAGGTTGGAAAAATCCTCCATAACATTGAAGATAAAGGAACTTTCAAAGATGAAACACCACTGAGTAAGCAAGTGGAAGCAGAGATTTAAAAAAAATGGGACTAAAACTAAGAAACTTCTCCACCTCAAAAGAAACAGTGACCAGGATACAAAGACAGCCTATGGAATGGGAAAGAATATTCAACTAATACCCTTCTGATAAGGGGTTAATATAAAAAATATACAAGGCCCTGGTTGAACTCTACAAGAAAAAAATCCAATCCCATCAGAAAATGGGGCGATTAAATGAACAGAAACTTTCTCAAAGAAGAAATTTGAATGGCCAAAAAGGCACAAAAAAATGCTCTTCATCACTAATCATCAGGTAGATGCATATCAAGACTTTTACTCTTGATGAAAATGTTCCTAATTTGCGTTTTATCCAGGCTTTGGCTCTTGTGTCTGAGTTCCTGACTCTGAGCTCAGGGATCACTCCTGGTGATGATTAGAGACCATATCGAATAACAGAGATAGAACCTGAATTGGTTGCGGCAAAGCAAGGACCCTACCTTCTGTGCTATCTTTCTGGCCAAGAATTTCACTTCTTAATCTCAGTCCCTGTCCTGTTTAAGCTTACCAACTGAATTCATTCTGGTGTCATAGTTGTGAAACAACAGCCAGGGGACATCATCTTTATCCCTTGAGGACAGGAAGCGTCTCCTTTCTGTTCACACTGTCCATTTTCTGAGCGCTTGGTTGTCTGTGTTCACTCTGCACCAGTGTCTGGAACCTGTGCTGTACACAGGAACCTGTCCATTAGTGTGTGTGCACATCTCATTTTCCTGCATTCTTGCTTTGGGATGGTTTTCAAATGTCTTGAGCACATTTTGGGGGGTCATCTTTTTTAATGTCATTCTCGTGTTCCTCCGAATAGAGATCTTACTATTCAATACTCATTTTAATTTTATATTAATCTGTCTAGGATTTATGTGAGAGGCCAGAGGAGAGCCCTTGGGCTGGAACACGTTTTCCATGGAGGAGGCCTAGATTGATCCCTGGCACTGCAGGGATCCTACCAGAACTGACCCTCAGTACTGAGGAGCCTGATCGAGAACAACAACCCCACCACAATATAGATTTACCTTTTACCTATTGTTATGCAGAATTTTGCTAGCTGGTGTATTCTAACTCTTTTTTCATCTGGTTTTTAGTTAATTTTTTAATTTTTTAAATTTTTTTCAAAGTGGAACCCAACTCGACCCAGCAACCCATGGGCAGGGCAGCCTGCCCTCTGCCCCGGGCTTCCATCATCTCCATCTTCCTCTTCTAGGTGTGTCCCCTTTCCTGACCAAGTGCCCTATCCCCGTGTGTGTGCCGCGGGGTGTCAAGTGGACCCCAACTCACCCCAGCATCCAGTGGGCAGGGCACCCTGCCCTCTGCTGCTGACTTCCAGTGTCTCAATCTTCCTCTCCCAGGTGCGCCCCCTTTCCAGACCAAGTGCCGCAGTCATTTTCCCCTCTCCCAGCACTCTGGACTCACATCTCAATCCCTATTACCTAATTCTATGGAGATATCCCTGGCTATCTCAAACACAATAGCCCAAAAGGCCACTAATCGATTCCAATTGTACCAAATACCGTTGAACACAAGTCTATTCCAATTTCACCAAAAAAAAAATGATGAACACAAGAAGCTGTAAAATTCAAATATAAAAGAACACATCCTCTGAACCTTCACTAGAGGCCACACATAAGTCACAGAGAAATACCCGAGAGGAAGAACGTACTCTAGAAGTAGAAAAAGGAGACCATCATTGAACGAGCTCATCCAGAATCGTTTTTCACAGAAAGAGGGAGCAGAGTTAGTAAACTGGAAGGTCCCACGTCCATACAACAACAACATGAAGAAACAACGCAAATCCCCACCACGAGGAAGGGTGACAAAAAGATGAAAAGATGATGAAAAGAGTACAGAAGCCTCAAGAGGGGTTATTCACAAATATGATCTCTCCAATAAAGAATTCAGAGATTAAATGCTGAGGACGTTCAATGAACTCAAAGATACAGACATTTAATAAATTAAAGGAAGACATGAAAGAAACATTGAAACGGACAGCCAAGAAAATACATGAAGAATTGAAAGCAGAAATAAAAAGCTATAATCAGAAGTGTCACAAATAAAAGATTCGGTAGATAAAATAAAAAACTCAGTGGGTGCCCTCAGCAGTAGAATGACTACAGCTGAAGACAGAATCAGTGAGCTTGAAGACAAGCTGAAGAGAGCAGCCATACTAGTATCCGACAACATAGATTTTAGGTTGAAAAAGATTAGAAAGAACAGCTAAGGCCATTTTATATTGATCAAGGGATATATAAAGCAGGAAGAAATCATTCTCCTAAACATATACACACCCAATGAGGGACTAGCTAAGTACTTAAAACAACTGCTAATAGATTTTAAAGAAGACATTGCTAGCAACACAATAGTAGTTGGAGACTTCAAAACCACCTTGTTACCTCAGGATAGATCAACAAAATTAAAACTCAGCAAGAAAACACTGGATTTGAAGGAAGAAATAGAAGAAAGAGGGCTAATAAATCTATACAGGGCTTTGCACCCCAAAAAGAAAGAATACACATTCTATCCCGGTGCACACAGAACATTTTCCAAAATAGACCACGTGCTGGGCCACAAAACATACCTCAATAGAATCAGGAAGATAGAAATTGTATCAACTATCTCTTCAGACCATGATGCACTGAAGATAGAAGTTAATTATGCACAGACACAGAGAACCAAACCAAACACCTGACAATTAAACAATTCAATGTTTAACAACGAGTGTGTCAGGGAGGAAATCAAAGAAGAAATCAAAAGATACCTGGAAACAAATGAGAATGAAGACACGGGCTACCAAAACCTATGGGATGCAGTTAAAGCCGTTTTAAGGGGGAAAATTTACAGCTCTGCAAGCATATCTCAGGAAGGAAGAAACGACCCACATAAATAACTTGACATCACAGCTCAAGACCTTAGAAAAGGACCAACAAAAGAAGACCAAACCAGGCAGAAGAAAAAAATAACAAAACTTAGAGCAGAAATCAACGACATGGAAACCCAAAATACAATACAAAAGATCAATGAAACCAAAAGCTGGTTCTTTGAGAAAATAAACAAGTTTGATAAACCACTAGCAAGACTCACAAAGAAAAAGAGAGAGAACCCTAATAAACCGAACCAGAAATGAAAAGGGGGACATCATAACAGAAACCATAGAAATTCAAAGGATCATCAGACACTACTTTGAAAGTCTGTATGCCACAAAATGTGAAAACCTAGAAGAAATGGATAAATTCCTGGATTCCTGTAACCTCCCAAGGCTGAACCAAGATGATTTGAAATACCTGAATAGACCTATTACTATCAAAGAAATCGAAACTGTAAACAAAAGTCCAGGTCCAGATGGATTCACTAGCGAATTCTTCCAAACATTTAAAGAGGACCTATTGCCAGTTTTTCCAAGCTTTTCCAGTAAATCAAGGAAACAGAAACACTCCCAGTTTCTATGAGGCACATATCACTCTAGTACTAAAAGCAAACAGAGATACCACCAAAAAAAAAAAAAAAGAGAAATTTACGGGCCGATATCTCTGATGAACACGGATGCAAAGATCCTCAATAAAATATTAGCAAATAGAATCCAACAACTCATCAAAAAGATCATACACCACGACCAAGTGGGATTTATTTCGGGGATGCAAGGATGGTTTAGCATTCGCAAGTCAACCAATATAATCCATCATATCAACACAAGAAAATATAAAAAACAAATGACATCAATAGATGTCATTTGACAAGATCCAGCACCCTTTTATGATGAAAACTCTCACCAAACTGTGTTTAGAAGGGACCTTCCTCAATATAGTCAAAGCCATCTACCACAAGCCTACAGCAAACATTATCCTCAGTGGGGAAAAACTAAGAGCCTTCTCTCTAAGATCAGGTACAAGACAAGAATGCCCACTCTCACCACTTCTGTTCAATACTGGAAGTGCTTGCTATAGCAGTTAGGCAAGAAAGAGATATTAAGGGCATCCAAATCGGAAAGGAGGAAATAAAGCTTTCACTATTAACAGATGATATGATACTATATTCAGAGAACCCCAAAGCCTCTACCAAGACAATCCTAGAAACAATAGACTTGTATAGTGAAGGCGCAGGCTGTAAAATCAATACCCAAAAGTCCACGGTTTTCCTATATGCAAATAATGAGAGAAGAAAGTGACATGAAAAAAACAATCCCATTCACAATCATGCCTCAGAAAATCAAGTACCTCGGAATCAGCTTAACTAAGAAGGTAAAGGATCTGTACCAAAAAACCTACAAAATGTTACTTCACAAAATAAAAGAGGACATGAGGAAATGGAAACATATCCCCTGATCATGGATTGGGAGAATCAACATTGTCAAAATGGCAATACTCCCCAAAGCATTATACTGATTCAATGCAATCCCTATAAGGATACCATGAAATTCTTCAAAGAAGTGGATCAAACACACCTGAAATTCATATGGAACAGCAAACCCCCATGAATAGTTAAAAGCAAATCTGGGAAAAAAGAAGATGGGAGGCATCACCTTCCCCAAACTCAAACTCTACTACAAAGTGGTAATAATTAAAACAGCATGGTACTGGAACAAAGGCAGAGCAGTAGACCACTGGAAAAGGGTTGAATATCCCTACACAACCCTCAAATATATGATCATCGAATATTTGATAAGCACTGTAGCACTGTCATTGTCCTCCCATTGTTCATTGATTTGCTCAAGCAGGCACCAGTAACGTCTCCATTGTGAGACTTGTTGTTACTGCTTTTATGTCACAGGGAGTTTGCCAGGCTCTGCCGTGTGGGCCAGATACTCTCGGTACCTTGACGGGCTCTCTGAGAGGGATGGAGGAATCAAACCCGGATTGGCCGCATGCAGGGCAAACACCCTACCCCTTCCAACCAAGAATATGTAATAAAATATGCATTTATCGTCATAGCAAAGGGCAGTTCCACTGGCATGAGAATCTTGCTGTGGAAATGGTCATCATCTACACATTGGATGAGACAAACTCAACCCTACCAGCAACTGGGGGAGAAGTCATGAGCCGGGAAGCAGACGCTGGTCAGGAAGTGCATGTCCCAAGCTTCTCAAGACTGTGGTTTGGAGGAAGCAACAAGCACATACCCGATTCACACCTCAGAACATATCCTCTCTCTCGGTTCTGTAGTGTCACACACTGGAGCCATCCCACTTAGTTTTTCACTCAGAGATGGAGGGAGCTAAGAGAAATTTCCCACCTGGAAGCCCCGCATTACTGGCGGCTGCGTGTTCTACTTTACCACACACACACGTACACATGCATGTTCTACTTTACATTACACACACGTAATATTTGATAAGGGAGCAAGAAATGTCAATTGGAGCAAGGAAAGCCTCTTTAACAAATGGGACTGGCAATACTGGTTAACTACATGCTAATAAATGGATTCAGACCTCTACCTAAAACCATGCACAAAAGTCAGATCAAAATGAATTAAAGACCTAAACATCAGACTGGAATCCATTGAAGACAAGGTGGGCAAAACCCTCCATGACATTGAAGCTAAGGATATCTTCAAAGATGACTCGCCACTGACCAGGAAAGTGGAAACAGAGATAAACAAATGGAACTATCTTAAGTTACAAGGCTTCTGTACCTCAAAAGATACAGTGACCAGAATGCAAAGACAATCTACAGAATGGGAAAGGATATTCACCCAATACCCATCTGATAAAGGGTTATCAAGGATATACAAAGCACTGGTTGAACTCCACAAGAAGAAAACATCCAACCCCATAAAAAGATGGGACGTTGAAATGAACAGAAACTTTCTCAAAGAAGAAATTCGAATGGCTAAAAGGCACATGAGAAAATTTTCTACATCACTAATCATCAGGGAGATGCAGATCAAAACAACAATGAGGTATAATCTCACACCACAGAGACTGGCACACATCCAAAAGAACAAAAGCAACCGGTGCTGGTGTGTATGTGAGGGAAAAAGGGACTCTCCTTCACTGCTGGTGGGAATGCCAACTGGTTCAGCCCTTATGGAAAACAGTATGGACTTTCTCAAAAAATTAGAAATTGAGCTCCCATTTGACCCAGCAATACCACTTCTGGGAATATATCCCGAAGATGCAAAAAAAAAAGTAGAAATGACATCTGCACTTGCATGTTCATTGCAGCACTTTTTACAATAGCCATAATCTGAAAAAAAAAAAACCCAAGTGCCTTTAGCCTGATGACTGGCTAAAGAAATTTTGGTACATCTACACAATGGAATACTATGCAGCTGATAGGAGACTTGAAGTCATAAAGTTTGCATAAAAGTGGATTAACATGCAGAGTTTCATGCTAGGTGAAACGAGTCCAAAAGAGAGGGACAGACATAGGAAGATTGCACTCATTTGTGGAAAATAAAGTAAACAAAATGAGAGACTAACACCCAAAGATAGTAGAGACAAGGAACAGGAGGATTGCTCCATGGCTTGGAAGCCAGCCTCACATGGTGGGGGTAACGGCAGTTCAGATAGAGAAGGGACCACCAAGTAAAGGATGCTTGGAGGACCTGCTTGGGATGGGAGATATGTACTGAAAGTATACTATAGACTGAACGTGATGGCCACTTAATGCCTGTATTGCAAACCACAACACCTTAAAGGAGAGAGAGAGTAAAAAGGGAATCCATCTGCCTGCCACAGAAGTGGGGAAGGGGGATGGAGGGATGTGGGAGGGATACTGGGAACATTGGTGGTGGAGAATGGGCACTGGTGGAGGGTTGCGTACTCGATCATTGTATGACTGAAATGTAAGCATGTAAGTTTGTAAGTCTGCAACTATATCTCATGGTAATTCATTAAAAAATATTTTTTTTCATTTTGAGTCACATGCAGCAACGCTCAGGGATAACTCCTGGCTCTGCACTCAGGAATCACTCCTAGCAGGCTCCAGAAGCCATATGGAGTGCCAGGCATCGGACCCAGGTCAGCCTCACGCAATTCAAATATAAAAAATCTTGGAATATAGCACCCTTTGTGCTATCTCTCCAGCCCCATCTTCTATTTAGTTTTCCTGTTTTTCAACCTGAAACAGTTTAGGTTCACAATTGCACATATTTGTACTTAAGAATTCCTTATACGGCGCGTCCCCCGCTGTGTGTCAGGACCAGGGTCCGGTGCGAAGAGCCGGTCCTCTCAGGAACCGGGCCTGGCTGGAAAGGTGGCCGCCCCCTCGCCCATCACACAACGCACGTTCAAAGGACACCTGGTGCTAAACCATTAGTAGACAACCTGATTCTGGGTCAGGGTTTCATACGTAGCAGAGCAGCTCCCTCGCTGCGATCTGTTGAAAGTTAGCCCTCGACACAAGGGTTTGATCACTTAATCACTTGACTTCCCGTTATTCATCGATTTGCTTGAGCGGGCGCCAGTAACATCTCCATTTGTTCCTGTCACGTGCTAATGTAGCCCAAGGGCGCCTGTTCATTTTAGGAACACAAAGAGCCTCAAACTGACCGTTCAGGGTCTTGACGAAGAAGTCTGACCATCTAGTAGGTGGGCGGTCACGTTGTCTTTTGACGTCCTGTGGAATCCAGTCAGTAACGGCTCTAGTCCAGTGGTCGTCTCCAAATCTGCAGGGAGAGGAATCACTTTATTGCAATCAGGCTTAGGTCTATAAACCTTAGGAGAAAAGGGGACAGTGGATGAACAATGGCTGAACACCTGGGGGTACACACGTCCACAAACAAACAGGGATAGCCAGAAGAGAACAGCACAGAGTCTCCTGCCCCCGCGCCTGGCTGTCCTTCCCGGGGCCCCTTGGAGGGAGCGGGTTGAGTTTCCCTTTCCGCCCTGAGCAGAGCCCCAGCAGCCGACGACCTCCAGAACCAGCCACAACCATGCTGAGACCACTCTCCACATGCATGAAGGAACCGGCTGAGAAACACAGGCATGTGGGTCCCAGGGCTGAGATCTCCAAGCCTATTCGGATCGGGGCTGAGCATCCTCTACCCAGATCCTCCATCTTCCAGTAGGCAGGGGTCACACCCACCAACTGCCCCTGGCGTTAGGTAATCCCCTCAACGTCCAAGACCCAGAGACTATAAAACCCAGCTACAGTACTATACTCAGAAAACTGTAAGACACCTACAAATAAGAATACATATTGATAGGGACACAGAATTGAACAAAATGGAATCCTGAAGAACATGAAAGAGAATTATAAACCCTGAGCAGGAGAAATAATTTCAGGTAGGTAAAGTCACATTAATGTCCAGACACGAAATAAATACAATAAAAATTCAAAGCTAATTGATCATCTCACTTCGTGCAGAAAAGGCAAAGGAAACACCCAACATAATATTTCATGATTAATTTGATGGGACAGGGGTGTTGAGCCACACCCAGCAGTGCTCAGGGATCACTCCTGGTTCTGCACTCAGGGATTACTCCTGGTAGTACTCAGGTGACTTTATGGGTCACCATTCCGGCAACTGAAGCCCGCGAGGCAAGCCCTCCCCGCTGTATTATTGCTTCAGCTTGACTTTTGATATGATAAAACTTCCTAAGGCACATGCTTCACACACAGTCAACCCAGTTGGGTTCCCAAGCAAATTATAGTGGTCAGGTGTTGGGTAACATTGCTTTGTCCTTCAAGAAGCTTAGGTTTTATCTGGTTACACCCATTTATCTGGTTACACCCATCAATCTGGTTACACCCACCACAGTGCTCCAGAGGCACTTCCACTTCCATTGTGTTTACATGTAAACATGTAAACAGTCTTTCCTATGCTCTCCTTCCCACCCAGTTAATCAGCTTTCCCCTTAATCAGACTTTGTTAATTTGTAAGATCAGTTTCCCAGAAATCTATGATTTTATATGTATGAGTGAAATATTGCCCTTTTCCTCTCCTTATGCCTTATGAATAGTTTACCTTAAAGTAATATCCTTTTTGTATAGATACAGAAAGAACGTTAACATTATGCTTTGTAACTTAGGATTTGATTGGCCTTGAATATTATTCACTCCCGGGCATCTTTCTCGACTTAAGCCTCAGTTGCCCTTAGTTCCTAACACCCCAAAAGCAGGGTCCCGACGAGGGACTGAATGGACCCAGGGCAAGCAGTGAGCTACCCTGGCAGCGAAATGGGCCAGGCCAAGGTGCCACGATTCTTAACTATAAGTTAAGAGTTTGATCATAGACAAATGCTGTCATGATCCAAGGTAACGACAAGACTAGGATCCTGCTAGGGGTGGGAAAGACTATCTGGCCTGAGCACCGTAGTCTGAGATCGAGATGGCCCTAGGAGAGCAATTCTATAAGTTTAAGATATTTCTTACTGTATCCATACAAAATGATTTATATTCTTGTATGCTTGTCGGACAAGGAGAGGAGAGGCACGCCCATGGGATTCTGCTCTAGGGTGGGTCCTCCTGTTGAGGAAGGATCTGTCCTAGGAGCGGTCTTCCCTGAGGCTAAGATTTCTACCCCTGTTGATCTCCACCCCTATTGATTGTGACCACACCTATGTGTAATTGTTTCCCCAATTCCTCATGTAGAGAGAATTTAACTATACTGTAGGAGCGGGCTGGGGCAGGAGGAAGAAGCAGAAGTTCAGAGAGGATCAGAAGGAAGAGGAGGATGAAGGGGGATGGAGAAGGAGAATGAAGTAGCATGGGAGCAGAGACAGGGGAGACGAGGAGAAACAGAGAGAGATGGGAGCAGAGAGAGAGAAGGAGAGACAGAAGGAGAGATGAGGAGAGAATCAGAATAAACTACGACTAATACCTACCAGCCTGGCCCTCGTTCCTTCCTCTGCCTGACCATCGCCATCCACCTCTCCGGGGTGGTAGAAGGGTGAGACTACCGAACGCGGGTGGCGGGAGAGATAGAGCCGCCGCCGTGTGGGTGCCGTGCCCCCCACCTTGTGTGAGTTTACACAGTCAGGTGCTGTCCCCCAGAGCACAATGCCAGGAGGAAGTCATAAGCACAGCCAGGTGCGACTCAAAAACTAAAACAAGCCAACAAACTAAACCTATCCACGTGTATTAGAGCTTTGTAGAGGAATAGAAAACAAAAAGCATAACCATACCCAAATCCTTCCCCTTATATCCCTATGTGCGAACAGACATATGTTTGCATATCATCTTAGTGCTGTGTAAACACTCCTATGCTCAGCCTTTGTTTCATGGCTTAGGAAATGTGGGTCAGAGAGGTCCAAGGGCATTGCAAGGTCACACTGCCTAGGCACACAGAGGCACAGGGAGAGCCCAGTGACCCGGAGTGGAAAGGCCTGTCAGCACAGAGCCCTGCCCGGTGCTGGCCCCGTGCTGGCCCTGTGCCAGCCCTGTGCCGGCCTCATGCTGGCCCTGTGCTGAACTCATACTGGCCCCGTACTGGCTCCGTACTGGCCCTGCACTCGCACTGACGCTTTGCAGCCAGTGAGCCTCCCTTTCTCCAGGAGTACCGTCACCATGTCCCAGACTGCCTGTGTGCTAGGCAACTCTGTCCATCCGTCTGTCTGTCTGATAGCTTTTCTCACTGATGCCCGTGTCTGCGTCACGTCAGTGCTGTGGGCAGAGGGTGGCAAGGGAGTGTGGCAGAGCGAGTCACTGGGTGGGCCCATGCGAGAACCTTTGTGTCCAGGTTCCAATGGACACATGGTTCCAATGGACCATGACAATGACATGCAGAGGCCTCTCCAGAGGGTCAGGTCACTGCAGTCACTGCTTGCCTTGGTGTTCTCACACCCACTGGGCCTTAGTGCCCCTTCATCTGCCAGGTTCTGAGGCCATGGCTGTTTGTGAGGGACTCAGAGCTTGGAAAACAGTGCATGCCACACAGTCCACCCCAGTCTGCGGCTGGCCTGAGTGTCCACTCCATACTCTCCGGCTGTGGCTCTCACCGTCGTGAGCCCAGCCGCGCCTACAGCAAAGCCAGCCTCTGGGTGAGCAGAGCCATCAGCTGCCATCCAGCTGTGCGTGCTCCTTGCCGATGGCAGGAGAGCTCCATCTGGACATGTAGGGAGCGCGCAGAAAGAGACTGAGAGGCCTGAGTACTCGCATGTTCTGCCCTGCCGCCTCCCGTGGTGTGAGGCACTGGAGCCTGGGCCCCTGGGCACAGATGGACTGGCCTGCTCTGACCTTGCCAAGGAAAAGAGAGACCCAGAGCCCAAACATGTGTGTCGTGTGCATGTGTGCATGTGTGTGCGCTTGTGTGTGACACGTGCATGACTGTGCTTGTGCATGCATGTGGACACATCGAGTATGTCTGTGCATGTCTGTGTTGTACACCGATGTATGACCATGAATGTGTGTATGTGTGTGCATGTGTGTGCACGTATGAGTGTGTGTGTGCTTGTGTATGTGTGTGTGCACAAGTGCAAGTATACCTGTGCATGTCTGTGTGCGTGCATTTGCATGCAAGTGTGTGCATACGTGTGTGTGTGTACACGTGTGAGTGTGCCTGTGCGTGTGTGCTGGGACAGGCAGCAGTGTGTGTGCTTGGGCTTGAGGAGAAGCACGAGTAGCTCCAGAGGCTCTGAGCTTGCAAATGGACGCGCTGGACCTCCCAGATCCAGCTTGAGGAACTTTGCAACCTTTGCCTTGACAGGAAACAGGCGCTTCCCAGCAAAGGACCCTCCAAGATCCTGGTACTGCAGCGCCCTCGTGTGGCCAGACGGAGTATGTGGGTCGGGAAAGCCTTTCCATGCCAGGTCACCAGATAAATGGCAATTTCTCCCAGGACTGAGTGGGACAAAGGGGAAATAAGAGACAACAAAGGCCCCAGGCTGGGTCACCTCAGCTTTAGGGCAGCGTGGGCAGCTGGTGTGTGTGTGTATGTGTGTGTATGCTATGTGCATGTGTTCAACATACGTGCACAGTGTATGCACAGTGTGTATACGTCAACATGTTCGTATTTGTTTCATTTGTGCACGGAGTGCATGTGTGCGCTGTATGCAAGTGTGAAAAATTTGTGTGCATGTGAGTGTGATGTGTACACAAGCATGTGATATGTGTGTGCATGCAGTGTACATGCACATTTGTACATTGTGCTGCATGCACGTGTGTGCATGTAATGTGTGCATTGTGCATGCCTGCATGTGTGTGCGTGCAGTGTCCCTTAGTGACGCTCCAGTGCTACACAGAATGCTCTGTCTCATGGCTGTGGTGAGCCTCTCTATTTGGTAATCCAACCCCAAATTAGAACACCCCTTTACTCCTCTGCTCCTCCAACCCCAGGGGCTAATAATAAGAGCTGCTGCGTTGATAGGAACGTTAGATACTGGAATATGTACCTGAGTATGCCAGGGTTTGTTATTGGGCGGAGTGGGGCAGGGCAAGAGGAACAGATAGGCTGCCAGGAAGTAACACAGGAACATCAGCAGAAGGTCTGACTGAGCACATGGGTGGTGCTAAGGAGGGAACAGTCTGCACCAAAATTTCAATCACCAGACAGCAGGCAGGGGTGGGAGTGAAGGAGCATGGGCTGGAAGTGACACAGAGAAGGGGGTTGGGGGCACTTTGGACAGGGAGTGCGCTTGCCTTGCATGCGGCTGACTCAGGTTCCATCCCTGCACCCCATATGGTCCCTGGAGCACTGCCAGGAGTGATTCCTGAGCAACGAACCATGAGTAACCCCTGAACACTGTGGGGTATGACCTGGGGAAGAAGGAAAGGAGGAGGGGAAGGAGGGAAGGAGTGAAGGAAGGAAGGAGGGAAGAGAGGGAAGGGAGGGAAGGGAAGGAGGGAGGGAGGAAGGGAGGGAGGGAGTGAGGGAAAGGAGGGAAGGGAAGGAAGGAAGGGAGGGAGGGAGGGAGGGAGGGAGGAAACGGAGGGAAGGGAAAGGAGGGAAGGGAAGGGAAGGGAAGGGAAGGGAAGGGAAGGGAAGGGAAGGGAAGGGAAGGGAAGGGAAGGGAAGGGAGGGAGGGAGGGAAGGAGGGAGGGAGGGAAAGGAGGGAGGGAGGGAAAGGAAGGAAGGAAGGAGGAAGGAAGGAGGGAGGGAGGGAGGGAGGGAGCAAGGGAGGGAAGGAAGGAAGGTAGAAGGAAGGAAGGAAGGAAGGAGGAAGGAAGGAGGGAGGGAGGGAGGGAGGGAGGGAGCAAGGGAGGGAAGGAAGGAAGGTAGAAGGAAGGAAGGAAGGAAGGAAGGAAGGAAGGAAGGAAGGAAGGAAGGAAGAGGAAGGATAGATACCTGGGTATGGCCCCTAAACCAAAACCAAGCAAAAAAAGACCGTAGATGTTCAGTATGCAGAGACCTTGAAATTTAGGAAACTTGTTCCTTTGGCACCAGTCAAGGTCAAGATTAGAACATAGCAGGGCTTGTAATTCCGAGTAGGGCTGGGTGATGGTTCGGAATTGCGTAGGGTTTAGGAGCCAGACTGCACACCTAGCCCCTGTCCTAATCTGCCCTAGGCAGGAGCAGGCGAGGCTGGGGGACGCCTGGAAGGGGCCGGATCAGACCTTGGGACTGGGCAGGACCCGGATTGCCTGGAGGGAGCCAGGTCGGGCCGAGTCCCGGACTGGGTGGCTGGGCGGGGTCGGGTGGGGGCGGAGCCGACGCCAGGGGCGGGGCCGGAGGGGACGGGGCGTGGCTACGTATCGAGGGGCGGGGACGAGACGGGGCTGAGTCAGACTACGCGTGGACGGGGGCGGGGCTTGGGAGACTGGGCTGGTCCCAGTGTCCGGGGGCGGGGATTCAACGAACAGGGCGGGGCCAGTGTCTGGGGGCGGGCCAGTGTCGGGGCGGGCTGGGGCGGGGCCATCCCGCAGGGTAGCCGCGAGCCCGCTGAGCTGGACCCGATGCCCAGCGCCAGGCCAGTGGGCCGGGACCCTGATGCTGTTGGTTGACATCCTGTTGGCGCGCCACGAGGCCGCTGAGTCCACTCAAAGGCCACCTGCTGAGCGGGGCGCGGGAGCCGCCGTGGGCCTGCCCCCGGGTGCGGCGGGTCGGGGTCTCGGCTGGCCCCGCCTGCGATGCGCGGAGGCTGGAGGGTCCCGGGCGGCGGGGGGCTTGGGGTCACCTGGCCGGCCTCACGCGCTCCCGCAGGTCTTCCGAGTGCAGGTGCTGTATGGCGAGCGCAGACACACGCTGTCCAGGCGCTATAGCGATTTCCACGCGCTGCACCCCGAGACCCCGACTGGCTCCATCCCGCAGCCCCGGGACAGCCTGGCCCCCATCCTCCCGCGGTCCTGAGGCTTGGGGTAGAAGTGGATGCGTCCCAGGTCGCCCTACCCTTGGTCCCCGCTGCTGGCCGCCTGCCCCCGCCCCACCCCCCAGCACCTGCATGGGTGTCTGATGGGGACCTCCTGGCAGATCTGGAGAACCAGAGGGCTGGAGCAGCAGCGACTGGGCCTGGAGACCTACGTGCAGGTGCGGGGGTACCTGGGGGCCTACGTGCAGGTGCAGGGGGCACCTGGAGGCCTATGTGCAGGTGCAGGGGGTACCTGGAGGCCTATGTGCAGGTGCAGGGGGTACCTGGGGGCCTACGTGCAGGTGCGGAGGTATCTGGGTACCTACCTGCAGGTGCAGGGGGTACCTGGAGGCCTATGTGCAGGTGCGGGGGGTACCTGGGGGCCTATGTACAGGGTGTGGGGTACCTGGGGGCCTATGTCCAGGTGCTGGGGGTACCTGGGGGCCCACGTTCACGTACTGGGGGTGCCTGGGGGCCTACGTGGAAGTCCGTGGGGTATCTGGGGGACTACTTGCAGGTGCGTAGGGGGTACCTGGGGGCCCACGTCCAGGTCCTGTGGGGGATGCTACTAGAGGAGGGCGCTGGGCAGGGGGGCACTGGGGAGGGCGTGGGGATGGGGGTGGGGCAAGTCACTCCCTGCCCTCAGCATCTTTGCTTCTCTTTTTGGCTCTCTGGGGAAGTTTCTGCCTGGTGACAGCTGGCACTGTGACCTGCACCTGGCTGCTGCTGCCCCCTGGTGGCCATGTGGGAAGGCTTGTCCTGCTGGCCACAACACTTTCCTGTGCGCCTTTTCTGAGTGGGTCCCTGGTCTGTTCATCCCAGAGTCCACCAACAGGAGGCTGACCCCACCCTCTACTCCATGACTCATGGTCTCTTGCCGTCCTAGTGCACAGCCGTGCCGTCAGCCTGTACTAGGCTTTGGCCTGGATCCTTATTGTCCGCACCCCCATTCCAGGTGAGTGGGTACCTGACCTAGGAGTCATATTTTAGGGCCCAGGTGCACGGAGTAGGGGAGCCTTACACTTTGGAGTGGTTGGCACCACACTCAGCAGTGCCAGGAATCACTCCTGTCAGGGACTGGGGGGCCACACGTGGTGCAGGTCCACTGCATGCAAGGCAAGTGCCCTCCCTGCTGTCCTGTAGCTCTGGCCCGCCTTCCCGTCAGCTCCTGCTGCTCCCTTGGGTGTCAGGTCCCTGCTCCTGTGTCCTGAGCCCACTCAGGGTGCCCCGGAGAGCACATGTGGGGAAAGGGCGCAGCTTCCCTGTCTTTGGGTCTCAGCGGCTCAGCAGATATGAGTCGAGTTGAGTGCCAGGCTTTGTCCAGGGTGGCCAGCTGCCCTCACCCCATGGGGCTCAGCCTCTGGACCTCTCACGGTCATTCCCTCCACAGAGCTGATGCCCAGCGTGGTGGTCTGAGGCGTTCTCCAGGGCCTCTACAGCAGCCTGCCCGACAGCCAGCCAGAGGCTCGCGGCCACTGACCCCCAGAAACAGGCCACCTGTCAGCACCGTCACATGCCCCTGCCCTAGCAGCCCAGTCAAGGGGCACGGCCACTGTCCTCTAGGTCGGGGCCTGGGATTCAGCCCCCAAACCCCAAGTTCAACGGCAGCCTAGATCCCAGTGCAGGGCTGGGGACAGGGTGAGGGGACAAGGCTGCTTTGAGGGGTCTGACTGCTTTGAGTGGGGGTTACTCCTTCACTCCAAGCAGCTGGGTGAGGTGCAGCTGGAGGCAGTTTAGATGTGAGGAGAGCTCCTGGTGGACATCCTGGGATGGTCACTGGGGAGAGCAGAAGCTGAACCCCCAGGGTCAGGTGGGGTTGCAGTTTAGGGGCACTGCAGGTCCAAGAACCAGGCCCCCACACAGCTTCCTTGTTTTTTTAGGGTTTTTTCCAGCTTTTTTGGGGGGGTCACTCCCACAATGCACAGGGGTTACTCCTGGCTCTGCTCTCTGGAATTATTCCTGATTGTGTTCTGGGGACCATATGGGATGCTGGGAATCCAACCCAGGTAGGCTGTGTGCAAGGCAGATGCCTTTCCCCCTGACTATCACTACGCCCCACCTTTTTTTTAACCCACCTTTCATGTATATTGGGCAGCATTTCCTGGATTTTCCTGGATTTTATCATGAAACCGGGCCTGGTGGGTGGGTGAGTGGGTGGCCGGAAGTGTGGATGTGGGTGGGGTCTGCTCCCTGGATGTCAGCACCGCTGGTGAAACATGGGGCAGAGGCAGTCTTGGCCCTCGGAGAACCCTGCTGGCTGCAGACATGTGCTCGCAGGAAGTGCTCCCTGCAGCTTCTCCACCTCAATCTTGCCACAGTCCGCAATGGTCACATCTTTCAGGGTCTGGTCCCACCCGTCTGTCTTGGTCCTCTCCACCTTGCACACAACCTCCTTGAAGGGAAGCAGAACCTGATGGAGGGTAAGGAGACCACAGGCACAGGGAGATGGAGGCCCCGGGGCCCAGCGCGACTGCAAGCCTCAGCCTTCAGGGGGTCCCCTGAGGCACAGGCCGGGTTGGGCCACACAGGGATGGACACAGGCTCTGGTGGCGCTCAGAAGTTGGGGTGCACCGGGAGGCTGGCCCATTCTTCCTGACCCTTCAGGTTTGCATCATGCACTGGGTCTGAGTATGGGGTTTGCAGGACCAACTCTGGCACTGCTGGGGCCTGAACGTGGCCCCATGAGCAGTGCCCCACTGAGTGCTGCCTGCACCCCAACTCACCATGCCCTCGATAACTTTCCCAAACACCACGTGCTTGCCATCAGGCCAGGCGGTCTTGACCGTCGTGATGAAAAACTGGGAGTTGTTGGTGTCTTTGCCGGCATTGGCCATGCTTACCCAGCCTGGCCTGTAGTGTTCAGCTTAAAGTTCTCATCAGGGAAGTGTTTGCCATCGATGCTCTTACCTGGGAGGAAAGATCGGGGGAGCTTGGTTCCCCAGACAGCAACAGCCAGGGCCTTGGTCTGTGCTGTCCTCAGCTTCCAGGCAGGCATGAAGCCCACACACACCTCTGTCCCCTTTCCCTCTGGTCTGGACTCCAGAGCACGGATGGACACGGCCCAGGGCAAGGGCTGCTTGAACTTCTCCTCCAGCTATCCCTGTGCCCTGGAAGCTCTCACAGAGCCCAGGAACATGAGGACACAAATCAAACACCTGCAGGACATGCAACACTCGGGGAGGGAGCAGTGCTGGGATGCTCATAAAAGAATCCCCCAAGAGCAATACTGTAAATCACCGTGTCTAAACTAACATTTTTAAAAAAGTGAAATATCTCCTGACCGTAAACCATAAACTTATTAGAAGCCAGAGCTGATGCACAGCATCTCTGACGGCAGGACTGTGATGGCGTCTAAGGAAGGGTCATGTGGGTACTTGCACGCTGAGCCCAGTCTGCATCCCCAGTACCACATACTGTCCCCCCCCACAAGCAGAGAGAGCACTGGTGGGGAGACGGAGGGGGGACAGGTTAGAGGCTATTATTGGGGTCCCAGAAAGCCAAGCGCCACTTACCTAGAATGAGCAGAAAGCGAACGGTGTAGGGCAGAAGACAGTCCAGCGGGGAAGGCGCCTGAGGCACTGCTCTTCTTGGCACAGACAGTGGGTGGGGTCTGCAGCGAGCGTCACACCCCAACCCTGTGAGGCAGGAGTTAAACACCTGATTCCAAGCTGAGGCAGAGGCAGGGAGCTGGGAAACGGCACAGCGGGGACTCCACACCCAAGGGCCCGGCTCTGGGATCTCTGCTTCTCCCCCCACGAGACCCTCTCTGGGCTCCTCACAAACCTGTCCAGCCTTGCCATCACCCCGGACACCCCCAGGACTAGTGGAATGTCGCTCAGGAGGACAAGAAGCCCCTGATATGGTTCCAGGGGCTCCATTTCCAGGCCCCCTGAGCCCCACTTTTTCCTTAGGGGACAGCAGGAACTCAGGGGATCGGGTGGTGGCGGGGTCAATCCCACGGCCTCCCATGGGTGCCAGTCCACTGGGCTCAGCCCCAGCTCACACCTTGACCTTAATGCTCTCTTGCTCACGAGGCCCCCGGCCAGGCCAGCTCATCCTCTCCTTGCCTTGGCCTGAGGTGTGCCCTGCAGGCACCTGACCTACACCCTGGAACAGCCCCGAGCACTCTTGTTGGAGCAAAATTGCACATCCCCACACTCCTGTCCTGAGGGTGCCAGAGCCGCGGAGGTGAGACGGGGCACTGGGAACGGACTCAGGAGGGAGAGTCCAGTGAGCAGGGCACTTGCACTGCATATAGCAACTCGGGTTCGGGTCTCCAGCTCCACATATGGTCCCCTGGGCCCCACCAGGAGCGATGGGTTTGTGGAGGCCAGAGCAAGAGTGCAGCTGGCAGAGCATGTGTCTTGCACTCAGATTGATACCAGCACCCCACATATGGCCCCCCAAGCACCACCAGGACTGATCGCTGAGTGAAGAGCCAGGACTGATCCCTGAGCACCGCTGGGTGTGGACCTACAAGCCTCCTGCATCCCTGGAAACTAAGTTCTTGGGCAGAGACAGTATAGCTGGGGTAAGAGGTCCCCTCTGGCTCTCTGACTCTCAATCGTCCTGTCCCTGGGGCATCCGAGACAGGCCACCCTGTGTCACACCTGGGCCAGCCTCCTGCCACTCCGGACCGTTGCAGCTGGGGCAGGGGGTGTCTCACCCCACCACCTGCACTTGCCCTCTGCCAGCATTATCTCCAGTGCTGTCGCCCTGGGTGAAGTCTCCACCCTGCATCATGAAGTCCTGAATCACACGGTGGAACTTGCTGATATTGTAACCAAGTCCTTTATTTGAAAGAAAAAAGGGGGGAAAAATGGGCAGGTGAGGAGGCAGCCTGGGCCGCTGGGGGCAGGCAGGCACACAGTGGACCACAGCAGACCTGCTGGGTTCTAGGAGATCCCAGGGGGCCGCCAGCTAAGCTAAGGTCCCATCCTCTACCTTCACCCAGTGCACAGGGCAGGGTGTTGGCCTTTAAGTGGCGCACCCAGGTTTGATCGCCAGCACTCACCTAGGTCCCAGAGTCTGCCAGCAGTGATCCCTGAATGCAGAGTCAGGAGTAAATTCTGAGCACTGCCAAGAGTTGCCCCCAAGCAACAAAAAGTGACACCTCCCCAAGTGGGGCCAGAAACAGGCCAGAGAGACAGTACATGAGTAAGGCTGGTTCAGGCCCTAGCATCACAGGGGTCCCCCAAGCTAGACAGAGAAAATTTCTTTGCATAGCTATGATAAGCCTAGGATGCTCTGGGCCCCTGGTTCTCTAAGAATCAGTCTGTGGTCCTTCTGAGCACCCCGGGGAACCTGTGCCCTCAAAAAGAAAGTGAACTCACACCAAGCTTTGCAGACATGTCTTTTGTTTGAGGGGGAGGAGGTGGGGTGCACATCTGGCCGTGCGCAGGGCTGACTGCCAGTGGGGCTTGGAAAACCATACGGGTTTCTGGGAATTGAACCAGGTTTGGACACATACAAGGCAAGTTCCCTGCCTGCTGTAATAATGGGGCTGCCCACCCGCAGGCTCCAGCCCTTGTATTTTCTTTTTCTGGTTCTGGGGCCACACCTGTCAGTTATCAGGGCTTACTCCTGGTCCTGTGCTCAGGGATCAGTCCTGATGGATTCTGGCGACCATATGGGATGCCAGAGATTGAGTCTGGGTTGACTGCATGGAAGGCAAATGCCTCTCCGCTGTGCTACAGCTCCAGCTCCAAGTGTTTTCTTTACGGGAGTGTTTATGGGGGACAGAGGACCTACATCTTTCAGTGCTTGAGGAACCCTGCAGTAATGTGATGCCCAGCACGGCTGCATGCCAGGCGAGCAACAGAACCTGGCACCATCTCTTGAGCCCTCTACAGATGTTTCCTTTGGTCAGTAAATTCTCTTCAAGGTGAAAAGTGGAAGCCAAAGAGATAGCGCAGTGGTAGGCACTTGACTTGCACTCGGCTGACCATGATTTGATCCCCAGCATCCCATATGGTACCCTGAGCACCAGCAGGAGTAATTCGAGAGCAAGAAGTAACCCCTGAGCACCACCAAGTGTGGCCCAAAAACAATGAGAGAGAGAAGGAGAGAGAGAGAGGAAGAAAGAGGAAGGAAGGAAGGAAGGAAGGAAGGAAGGAAGGAAGGAAGGAAGGAAGGAAGGAAGGAAGGGTGAGAACGAGAGCGACAGCAAAGAAAGGCATCCAGGGAGACAGCTCTGTGGGCTCTACACACGATGGTGCAGGCCTTGGTCCAAAAGCTTCACTGACTTCAGCTGACTGCCACTCATCTCTGACGGTCACTTACCTCTCCTGTGGCTAACGCCACGAAATTATCCACTGTCTTGGAACAGTCTTCCCAAAGAGACCGATGATCACCCGGCCAGTGTCTTCATCGCCCACGTGCCGGTCGGAGTACACCTGGGGACAGGAGAGCCTGGCACTGAGGAGGGGTCTTGCTAGAAGGGGGCTGAGAAGGGGAGGGGCCAGGGATAAAATAGGCCGGGAGGGCTTGAGCAGCTCTGGGGAGGTCACGCCAGCTCAGTCCTCCTGAACGGAAAGGTGGTGACACTCTTCACAGGCAGAGTACGTGACTTGCTCTAAAAACAACCCAAAAACTAAACAAAAAAGCATTTTTTGTGAACTAGCTGGTATGGACCGACACCAGCATAAATCACCACTGAAGTGTGCTTTGGGCATTGCAGCTTCCAAAATGCCGGGACACGTGTGTGCTTACCAAAACAGGATGTTAGACAACTCCCACAGGTCGTGCAAACTTACTGGAACCCACATCCTGACTCAGTCCCTGTCCGCATCCTGCAGGGCCAGTCCCTTAGACCTGTTTTCCATGGACCTTACTGTGATATCTACAGCTCGCTGCCATGTGTTTGTTGTATATAGGTGTCCGCAGGTTAAGTCACTGTCACTGTCACTGTCCTCCCGTTGTTCATCAATTTGCTCGAGCGGGCCCAGTAACGTCTCTATTTTGAGACTTGCTGTTACTGTGTTTGGCATGACCAGGCTGGCTGTGTGCGAGGCAAACACCCTACCACTGTGCTATCGCAGGTTAAGTATGTGTATTTTATAATTTGTGCACCGAGAGTGGGTTGAGCCATATCCTGCAATGTTCATGGGCTGCGCTACCCCTCGTCAGGGTTGCTCCTACAGCAGCGGGACCTTGGGATGAAGGATGGACCAGTCCCTCCTGCAGTCAGCCTTAGAGCTCGCCCTGTTATCTCATTTTTACAGAAACCCTCAGGAAGGTCAGGATAAGTTTCCTTATGTAGCAGCACGATTTCACAGGTTCACACCCACAGCTGGTGGTGCTTTGTTGCAGGTGTCTACAAATGTCTTCCGACATTACGGAGCTATGGTATTATTAAACATCTTTACAATTTTTTTCCTGGTTTTGGGCCACAGCAATTAGTGCTCAGGGCTTATCCCCGACTGCATTCAGGGATTACTTCTGGCAGGGCTCAGGGGACAATATGGAATACCTGGGATCCAAAGTGGGGTCAGCCACATGCAAGATAAGAATTGTACACAGTGTCCTATTGCTTCAGCCCCATTTTCTCATGATTTTTTTTTTGGTCAACTATATAAAAGTTTATAATAAAGCTTGTAGGTCAGACACAAATGCCTTACCCATTGTATTATTACTCTGGCCTCTACATTTTGAAAATTCTTAAAAAACAAAACAAAACAATATTAGTGCTTTGTCCAATGACTGTCAGTCACTGTCCTCCCGTTGTTCATTGATTTGCTCGAGCAGGTCCAGTAACATCTCCATCGTTAGACTTTTTGTTACTGTGTTTGGCATATCGAATATGTCATGGGGAGCTAGCCAGGCTTTGCCGTGCGGGCAAGATACTCTTGATAGCTTGCCGGGCTCTCCGAGAGGGGCGGAGGAATTGAACTTGGTCGGCCATATTGGCTTTGTGCAAGGCAAACGCCCTATCCGCTCAGCTATCACTCCAGCCCTGAGCAAAAATTTCCTTACACTGAGTTGGTGGGGTGTGGGGGTGGGGAACAGCGGCATGGTTTCTAAGTGCAGAATCTTTTTCATGTGGAAAAATATGTTCCTTCAGAGCATATTTCAATTTCCCATGTCCTCAAGCATCATCTCTCGGTTTTCACCACACATTGAGAGATATCAATCTGTTGTAAAGACGAGGAAGGAAAATATGGAAGATGAAATAATTACTTCAAGTTCTTGTGTCTATCAGAGTCCAGGTTTAATTCCGACTGCTTGATCTTCATACCCACCCAGTCATTTGTGTCTGACCTACCATGGCAACCAGGGAGGCTGTCTCCTTAAGACATCGCCGTAATAACAAACAATATTCGTTTTGAGCCCTTGGGCTCTTCCATGTTATAAATAGCTGGACTGGGACAAAATCTGCTCCAAATCCATCTCAACAACCCAGTGGGAACTATATTTGGGGACTCTAGGAATTAAGATCAATCTTAGGGCAACTGAAGCTGAAGTTTAGCCAACAAGAGGTGTGTTCAGGGTCCAGAGCCATATTACAGTGGGTAAGTCACTTGCCTGTATGTATCCAACCCAGGTTCCATCTCTGCATCCCATCCCTGAGCACTGCCAGAGTTGTTCCTGAGTACAGGACCAGGAATGACCCCTGAGCATCTCAGGGTTTGGTTTCAAAACAAAAACAAAAGAAAATAAGAGCGTTATGCCCAGGATTCTATAAGGCTCACCAGCAGCATTTATATTTGTGGGGTTATCACAGCCTAATTGAGGTTTCAAAAAGTAAAATATAAAAAACAACTGGCTACTTTGTTTCCCTGTTGACAGAATGGAACGTTTTGCAAAGCTTTAGAAACATCTGCCATTTTTCTCTATATATCCAAGCAGTAATAATAATAATAATAATAATAATAATAATAAAATATTAAACAAGTTAAAAAGTTCACTCAGTTACTCTTTTGCAAACCAAGCACCTAAAAGGAGAGAGAAAACAAAAGGGAATGCCCTACCACAGAGGCAGGGTGGGATGGGGGGGATGGGGGTGGGAGGGATACTGGGATTAGTGATGGTGGAGAATGGGCACTGGTGGAGGGATGGATACTCAAACATTGTATAACTGAAACACAAGCACAAAAATTTGTAAGTCCACAACTGTACCTCATGGTGTTTCACTAATAAAAATTTAAAAAATTAAAGATAAGGTTTTTGGTCCAGAGTGCTAGCACAGAGGATTTAGTGCTTCCCAATCCTGGCACCACACATTGACCCAAAGCTCTTCCAGGAGGGATTTCTGGGTGTAGAGTCAGAAGTAAGCCCTGAGCACTTCTGGGTGTAACCCCCAAACCAAAAGCTTTCAAGAAAAACTAGCACCTTGTTCTCACTATAAGATGCAGTATACTCATTGGTTATGGACCCTAATAATTATCAGAGGGATAATTATTAAAATCTGTAAAACATAATTGCAGTTATAGGATTAGGAACTTAATGCTTTATTTAATTTCACATAGGAAAATTTCTTGTTTTGTTTTGTTTTTGTGAGGCAGGGGAGGGGTGATGGGCGGCACACTCAGCAGTGCTCAGGGTTACTAATGGCTTTGTGTTCAGGAATAACTCCTAGAAATTTGGGGATGAATATAGGATGCTAGGCCCTTTGCAAGGCAAGCGCTTCCCTCACTGTATTATCTGTCTGGCCCTGTCTATCCATATTGTGCACAATTTTTCTAAAAGCATGACAATATGGTTCCATGATGAGTTTATATGCTGGACTATTGAAGAGCCTTCCTTTTTTTCATAGCCTTATCAAAAATTGTTAGAACAATTGCAGATACAAATTTAAGATCTCCTTATAACAATTCTGTCTTACCATAGTTTCTTTCCAAAAATACAATCCTCAAATCTTTGACACATTTCTTTCCATTCATTGTGTCTTCAGTTTTCCTTCATTCTATGTCCATAGTTATTCTGAGAGTGTACAGAGAAGATAGGTTATCAAATAGTAAGATAAATCTCTCTACTGAATTCCACTGACATTCACTGTATCATTGTCATCCCGTTGTTCATTGATTTACTCGAGCAGGTGCCAGTAATGTCTCCGTTCGTCCCAGCCCTGAGAATTTAGCAGTCTCTCCTTACTCATCTTTCCCAACAATTGGAGTCATTTTCAGGGACAGGGGAATGAGACCTGTTACTGGTTTTGGCATATCAAATAGGTCGACATTAAGGCACAGGCATTTAAAATCTGTTTATTTTATTATGTTACTTCCTTATAGTGCTTGGTTAGAGGCATCTAGGGTTTACTCAATTACATAGTATTTTTTTCTTCATGGTAAACAAAGTCATCTTTCTTCAGATCCCTTATTAAGTATCACACCAGTGACTTTATCTTAGGAGACTGGAGAGAAAGTAAGGTGAATAAGGCTCTTTCCTGAAACATCCTAAAACAGCTTGCTTCTTTTTCTGTTGTTTGATTTTGGTTTTGGTCACATTCAGTGATACTTGGGTTTACTCCTGGCTATGCATTGAGGAATTACTCCTGAGGATACTCAGGGACCACAGAGAATGCCATGCACTAAACTTGGCATTGGCTGCATGCAAGGCAAGCGCCCTGCCTCCTGTACTATCTCCCCCACAACATAGCCCTCTTATGGCAAATAAAAACTGCTAGAGGGGCCGGAGGGATAGCACAGTGGATAGGGCGTTTGCCTTGCACGCAGCCAACATGGCCTAAACAGGTTCGATTCCCAGCACCCCATATGGTCCCCTGAGCACCGCCTGAGCAATTCCTGAGTGCATGAGCCAGGAGTAACCCCTGAGCATCGCTGGGTGTGACCCAAAAAGCAAAAAAAAAAAAACTGCTAGAGGGTTGGAGTGATAGCACAGCAGGTAGGGTGGTGTTTGGCTTGCATGCAGCCGACATGCATTCGATTCCTCTGTCCCTCTCAGAGAGACGGTAAGCTATTGAGAGTATCCCACCTACACAGCAGAGCCTGGCAATCTCCCTGTGGCGTATTTGATATGCCAAAAACAGTAACAAGTCTCATAATGGAGACGTTACTAGTGTCCCCTTGAGCAAATAGATGAACGATGGGACGACAGTGCTACAGTGCTACAGAGATATGTATGATCCCCTGAGCCCTGCCAGGAGGGATCCCTGAATGCAGAGACAGGAATAAGCCTTGATCACTGCTCGGTATGCAACCCCAAACCAAAGCAAAGCAAAATGATAAAGCAGGTGAAAGGCTGTAGAAACTATTGCTAGGAGCATGCAAAGTAGACTTGGAAACACTCTCAGAGCTTGCACTGATATTTGGAGGCTGAAGGGGTTTGAAGGAGCCTCAGTTAGAGACTTAAACTGGGTAACTGAAAGCCACACTGAACTGGGAATGGCTCTTGAACTTTCAAGTTTGTTTCCTTGGAGCTGTGCCCTAGAGAAGGGAAGAGTCTGTCTAAGTCCTCACCTTCCTGTCCTCCTAAATCCTAAGGCGAGTGAAGGAGTCACAGGAAAGTGCTCAGAGGAAAACGGCTTTGGCTGGAAAAGCGCCAATTGGCAGAATGCATGTCAAGGATTCCAAGGTCTCTTTCCAGTCATGAGCCAACAGACTTGTTCCTGAAAGGCTCAGATCTGCACCTTGTCCTAACTTCGGAGACTGATGCTTGCTTGAGCAGGTCCTTGATCCCAGGTGCTGTGGAGAAGCTCTCTTCAATAAAGCAGAGGTAACTCCCATCGTGGACCCCGGCTCCTTGCTCATGTGCCTTCTTCTCCTTAGAGGGACCAAATGAGAAGCCTCCACAGGGAGGACTCTGGGGTCTCGGGAGCTCCCTGCTGTGCTCTCTGGGCACCAACACCTGGTGGCGAGAGGAAGTTACAGTGACAGAGGGATGGGACTCCTGTGATCACCAGCCTTGGGGACCAAGACTTCAACTAGTCATTCCCAGGCCCTCTCCCCACACACGCTCCCAGTGCAACCCCAAGCACAGAGCCTTAACTCCTGATTTCTCCTCCCTGAGGAAACCTGCCAAGGCTCTTATGAGTGCTGGCAACAACCAATGGGAGAACAGTGCTGAGTGCAGACAAGACATCGGTGAATAGTCTATAAGAGATGAGCAGATAATTGCGGCATAGCCAATGAGAGAAGAATACTTATTGCTTCTTTCATCAGGTTTTATTTACCTGGTGGAGTGGAGAATACTTACTTCTTCTTTCATCAGGTTCTATTTACGTGGGAACTGTGCTCCATGAAAGTAGTTCACTGTCCATATTCCCCACTCAACAAAACATAATCTACACTGACAGATACACACATGGAAGAGCCAGGGGAAGTGAAAGTCACTTTCAACGTTTTGGATTTTTTTTCTTTCAGCAATGGGCACTCTACATCTCAGTTGAGTGAATTTAAGACAGTAGATGTTCCCGGGTACCAGATGTTATTAGTGACTCCTGACTTGGAGTTGGGGTGGAGGAGGCGAGGAGAAAGAAGTGACTTTTATGCATTATCAAATTAAAGAGCAACAATATGGTGGCAGAGCATCTGCGTTGCATGAGGCTGGTTGACCTGGGTTGGATCCCTGGCATCCCATATGTTCCCCAGAGCACAGCCAGGAGTGATTCTTGAGTGAAGAGCCACTAGTGACCCCTGAACATGAGGGCTGTGACCCAAAATGCAAAAGAGCAAAAATAAAAGCACATAAAATAAATAAAAAGACACCTACGTGAAGACAAAGGGAGAAAAAGACAGTGAGTCTCTGGAGCACTAGGAAGTTCACTGCAGACTCATGCTCTGACCACTTAGGACTGACGGAGCCTGGATCTGAAGGCTGCCAGGCCAGCGCGTGAATGAGAGCCAGATCCAGAGATGAGGTTAGTTCATTTCACATCTAATAAGCTCACTTGATCACTTGATATCCCGTTACTCATCAATTTGCTCGAGCGGGTGCCAGTAATGTCTCCATTCATCCCTGTTGCGTGCTAGTGTAGCCCAATGGCATCTGCTCGTTCTAGGAACATGAAGAGCCTCAAACTGATCGTTCAGGGTCTTGACGAAGAAGTCTGACCATCTCGTAGGTGGGCAGCCACATGATCTTTTGACGTCCCATGGAATCCAGTCAGTAATGGCTCTAGTCCAGCGGTCATCTCTAAATCTCATTACGTGTCCAAGCCATCTGATTTTCGATGCCTTGGCAAACGAGACAGCGTCCCTGATTCTTGAGCATTGATGGAGGTCGGAACTCCGTATTCTTTCTCTCATTTGAGTGAAGAGTGATACTCCAAGCATAGCTCTTTAGATTCTTCTTTGAGAGACCGGAATAGAGTTCTCATCCTGTTTTAGTAGGGCCCAGGTTTCTAAGGCATATATTAATGCAGGAAGAACGGAGGAATCGAAAATATGTGCTCGGAGCTGGAGGTTCTTCGTCCTCTTAGTTATCTCTTCGATGATCTTGAAGGCCTTCCAAGCCACTCTCTTCCTCCTGTGCAACTCAGGTGACAGGTCATTCGTCATGTTGAGTTCTCGACCTAGGTACACATAACTATTGCATTCGGAGATGGTCATTCTGTTGAGAGTGAATGGACCGTCAGGAACAAGACTGTTTCTCATGAACATTGTCTTTGTGAGATTCAGCTGTATTCCAACCTTTCCACACTCACAGTTGAAGTTGGTCAGCATTTGTGCCACTTGGCTGATGTTTGGTGTTATTAGAATGATATCATCAGCAAAGTGGAGGTCGTGTAGTTGCCGACCATCTCTCTTCACTCCCATTTCTTCCTATTCCAGTCCTCGCATGACATTCTCCAGGGTGGCACTGAAGAGTTTTGGTGAAATGGCATCACCCTGCCAAACCCCTCTCTTGACATCGATGATCACTTCTTTGTAGAATGGTGAGATCCTGGTAGTGAATCCATAATACGGCTCATGGAGGATCCTGATGTATTGAGTTTGAACGCCCTGATTGGCTAGGGCTTCAATGACTGCTTCCATCTCAACAGAATCAAAGGCCTTCTTTAAATCAATGAACGTTAGACAGAGCAGCATCTTGAACTCCCGAGAAACCTCAATGAGCTTGGTTATCATATGGATATGGTTGATGGTGCTGAATCCTATTCAGAACCCAGCTTGCTCGCATGGTTGTCCTTCATCTAGTGTTCTGCCAATCCTATTCAGGATGACTCGAGTGAACAGCTGGTAGATGACAGACAATAGGCAGATTGGGTGATAGTTGCCAATGTCGTGGATGTCTCCTTTCTTGTATAGTAGTATAGTCCTGCTGGTTTTCCATTGGGACGGAACCTTGCATTCAGACAGGTAGTGTGTGAAGAGCTGAGCCAGTGTATTGATGAGTACTGATGATAGTTTCTTCTGGTGTTCAGGTCTGACCTTGTCTGAGCCAGGTGCTCTTTGTTTCTTTACCAATGAGATGGCGTGTCAGATTTTGGAAGGGAGAATGTTGGGAACAACATATCCATTCTGCGGAATTTGGTATGTGGGCAAGTGGACGTGGCTATTAAAGAGATCTGAGTAGAAGTCATGAATCATCTTCTCCATTGCCCTTCTGGAAGATGTGATAGATCGATCAGAACGTTGGAGGGCAGTCATCTTGGTCTTGTAGTTGGTGAAGGACAGGCGGCATTATGAATGCTTTTCGTGGCTTCTACTACATCTACCAGCACTGCTGCTCTTCTCTCTTTGTGGTCTTCCTTGATCGCTTCTCTGCACTGCTTTGCGAGCTTGGACATTCGCTTGTGGTTGCCTGAGGCATGCACCAAGTCACACTGGCGAATAAGCTCAAGAGTTTTCGAAGACAGGCTTTTTTTGTGGTGATCTCTCTCTTGGCATTCCTCACACAATCATTGAGGTGCTGAATCACTTGACCATATTCCTAGTCAATGTTGTAAATGATGGCATCTTCCCATGTTGCCGCAACAGAGCCAAAGAGCTCCCAGTTGGTGGTCGTTCATGAGTTTTCTCTTCTTAAACTTTGCATTCCTTTCTCCCCACTCTGTGAAGTAGAATTTTGCACAAAAGAGATGGTGGTCCAATCCTGTTTGCAATTTTGGGATAAAGGTAACATCAGTCAGGCAAAACTGTTGATTGAATGATGTGGTCAATTTCGTTGTGTAATCGTCCACCGGGAGACTCCCAAGTCCAACGTTTAGATTCAGCCTTCTGGAACTGTGAGTTACCATGGATGGTCTTGGTCGACATGATAAACTCAGACAGTCTCTCACCCTGTTCGTTCCATTCTAGGTCATGGGTCCCATTGTGGAGTTCTTTGGCTGATCTTCTCGATCCTATCTTGGCATGAAAATCACCGACAATGATCTTGTAGAAGGTGTGGTCTTCTTTAGAGTACTTCTCCAGCTCCATGTAGAACTTCTCAATTTCTCCTTCACCATAATTGGATGTTGGTACATAGACAACGAAGATAGAAACTGCCGGCAGTGAGCCACATCTATTCAAGTGTAATCTTCCAATTCGGATTGTTAGGCATTCGAATGAATCAATGCTCATGGCTAAGCTCATGTTGAAAAGGACACCAACACCACCGACGCCTCTTTTGTCACATGTTCCAAGGAACAGTACTTCTCCAGTGTCGAAAACAGCATGATGTCATAGATGTTGTACTTGATCTTTCGCGCTTGTACCATCAGGTCCTGGATGGATGCATCAGATGCCAGCATACGTGCATTGAAAGTACAGTCGTTTTTGTCTTTCTTTGTTTTGGCAGACTAGTTCGGACTTGAGATTTTATCAGTCTCTCCTTCCACATCCCTCTCAACACTGCCGTATTCAGGGTCAGGGGAATGAGACCAATTGTATTTACTGGATTTGGCATATTGAATACACTACGGTTAGCTTGCCAGGCTCTGCCATGTGGGTGGGATATTCTCAGTAGCCTGCAAACACAAATAAACTTTACAGGTGTTCCTATTCAGGAATATGTGCTGGTATGATACTCTCAGTAGCCTGCCGGGTTCTTTGAGAGTGAGAATTAAAGAATAAGAAGTCATGCGGCCGTGCACTTCCGGGAGGCTGGTATTATAGTCTCTGGATTCTGGCCATTGATGGGGTTACACGGCAGTTGGTGGGTGTAACTGTCTAGCTACTGAAGACCCAGTCCCGAAACGTGCAGGCTTGGAGATCTAAGCCCTGGGTCCCGCACACCTAGGTTCCTCTGCTGGTTCCTTTATGTGTGAGGCTCATCCAAACGTGTGAAGAGTGGTCTCAGCATGGCTTTGGCTGGGTCCCAGAGGTCTTCAGCTGTCGGGCCCTGGTGAGGACAATCAGGCATGGGGGTAGGAGACTCTGCTTTGTTCTCTTCCAGCAGCTTTGTGTTATAGTCTAATAAGCTCATGTACAGTAAATATATTGTATGTTTACATATGTTTAGCTTCATATTTACTTCTATAATTGCGTTTATAGTTAGCATAAATTTAGTTATAGAAATATAGATTAATAAATTAATATATATTACAAATTATTATTAGATTCATATTAGGTAAAGGCCCTCCCGTTGATCGTCGATTTGCTCGAGCAGGCCCAGTAACGTCTCCATTGGAGACTTTGTTGTTACTGTGTCTGGCATATCGAATACTCTCAGTAGCTTGCCGGGCTCTCCGAGAGGGGCGGAGGAATCGAACTCGGGTCGGCCATGTTGGCCGCTTGTAAGGCGAACGCCCTACCCGCTCTATATTGCTATATAATAGGATATCATCAAATTCGTGCGTAGGCGAAAGGAAAAAGACTTGATGGACAGAAGTGATTGAGAGCCAAAGTCAGCATGTTTCAAAGGGTTCATACAACACTACAGAGACACACACACAGATACGCACACATAGACACACCCACAGAGTACTTAAACACTGTATTTTATGCAATGATGAGAATTGGCTGTTGGGGGAAAAAGAGAAACTAATTAATGGTCTTTGTATGAACACGTGGGAAAGACCTAAACCCAACGAAGAAGGAAAGAAAAGTGCCCTGGAGAAACAGACCCACTGAAGTGAAAAGTAGAAAAATGTCCTGAGCATCCACATGGGCGAGCCCAGCCTGTGCAGGCTTCTGGGCGCCCCCTGCTGGCCGTCTGTAGAGGGCACCTGGGTCGCAAGAAGGACCAAAGGCTCAGAAAGGACGTCAGTGGTGCAGAGGCCAGAGCGGGAGGGGAGTGGAGGGCGTTGGTCACATGCTGGTTCCAGGGTTCAATCCCCGCCATCCCACAGGATCCACCTGCACTGCCAGGAGTGATTCCCGGTTGCAGAGCCAGGAGTAACCCTTCAATGCTGAAGTTGCTGCCGCCTTTCTGCAGGCCTCTCACGGGCCAACTGGGGCAACCTGGAGGGGCAATGGGGAGTTCCTGTGGGGTCTCCTCTGTGTGAGCCCACCGGGAAGGGACAGGTACAGAGAAGAAGGCGCCAGCTCGCCTGGAGCACAGCCCAGTAGGACTCCTGGGGGTGCGGACCACACCTGGCTGCGGTAGGGGCTCTCCATGTCCAGGTCTGTCCTGGCGGCGCTGGCCCCGTGCTCCGCTGCAGTTGTCCCAAGCCCCAAAACCATTTCTCCAGCGGGTCAGGCCAGGGGAGGTGACCAAAGGTCCAGGGCAGCGGGACTCATCTGTCTCCATGTCTGTCCTGGCCTGTCCCTGGCTGCTCCTACTGACCATCTGTCCCCCTTTTCACCTAAGACCTTTCCTGCAGACTCTCGCCCAGGGGTGCTGGATACTCCCTTAGGCGGAGCCTCTGGCCAGGGTAGTTCTGGTCTGTCCTGGGCGGAGGGTGGTAATTTCTGTGGGGTGGGAGTGAGGGAGGAGCCGGGGGTGGTGTTGCTCCTGGCCCACCTGCACAAGGGCATCTGCTACGAGGGCATCTGCTCCTGCGGCTTGACCATCAGTCTGCAGTGCTGCCTCCTGGCCAGGAAGGGCAGAAGTAGTTGCCTCGTAGAATTGAACTAGGAGTTAAACCTTTATGAAGAGTCCCACTGAGGCCAATGAATGTTTGTGTTCTGCCTACTGTGAGTTATTCAGCACTAATTCTCAGACCACTCAGGCTCAGTATTCCACCCAAACTGTCCAAAATTAAAAGTCTTGTTTCGTTACATCAGCAAATGGTTATACTACAGGGCAATTCTGGGGCTCTACTACTCTCTAGGACCACCACACAAAAAAATTAGGGAAGGAGCAACACCACCTTTATTTCAATGGATATTTAAGAAAGTAACAGCCATTCTTTTTTTTTAATGAATCATCATGAGATAGTTAGTCTTATAAACTTTAGTAAAACCAGTCTGTTTCTGCAATCTTGATTTACATTAATATACATATTTTGAGATTTTATTCTAGACTACTTTTGTGTGTTCTTTATATTCATATAGTTTCTCTTCTGTGTGAATTCTGAGTTTTATAAGACTTCAAAAATATATTTTCTACATTCTTAACACTTAGAAGGGTTCTCTACGAAGTGAATTCTCTCATGTTTAGTGAGGTCTGTCTTCTCTGAGATAGTTTTCTTACATTCTTTTACATTTATAGGGTTTCACTACTGTGTGAATTCTCTCATATGCTGTGATGATTATCTTCTTTGAAAGTTTTCCTACATTCTTAACATTCATAGGGTTTCTCTCCTGTGTGAAGTCTCTCATGTGCTGTGAGCTGTGACTTGCTCAAGAAAGTTTTCCTACATTCTTTACATTCATAAGATTTCACTTCTGTGTGAATTGTCTCATGTCTCCTGAGGCTTTTTTAACTTGAGAAAGTTCTACTACATTCTTTACATTCAAAGGGTTTCACTCCTGTGTGAATTCTCTCATGTTCAGTGAGCTGGAACTTTGTTAAGAAACTTTTCGTACAATCTTTACATTCATAGGGTTTGACTCCTGTGTGAACATTCTCATGTGCTGTGAGTTGTGACTTGCTCCAGAAACTTTTCCTACGTTCTTTACATTCATAAGGTTTCACTCCGGCATGAATTCTCTCATGACTAGTGAGGTTTGACTTCAGTGAGAAGGTTTTCCTACATTCTTTACATTCATAGGGTTTCAGTCCTATGTGAAGTCTCTCATGTTCACCGCCAGATGAACTTCTTGAGAAACGTTTCTTACATTCTTTACATTCATAGGGTTTGACGCCGGTGTGAACGCTCTCATGTACTGTGAGTTGCGACTTTATAAAGAAAGTCTTCCTACGTTCTTTACATCCATAAGGTTTCACTTTTGTGTGAATTGTCTCATGTCTCCTGAGGGTTCTTTTTCTTGAGAAAGTTCTGCTACATTCTTTACATTCAAAGGGTTTCACTCCTGTGTGATTTCTCTCGTGTTCAGTGAGTTGTGACTTTGTTGGGAAACTTTTCATACACTCTTTACATTCATAGGGTTTGACTCCTGTGTGAACACTCTCATGAGCTGTGAGTTGTGACTTTCTAAAGAAAGTTTTCCTACATTCTTTACATTCATAGGGTTTCACTCCTGTGTGAATTATCTCATGTCTCCTGAGGGGTTTTTTCCTTGAGAAATTTTTCCTACATTCTTTACATTTAAAGGAGTTCATTCTTGTGTGAATTCTCATATGTCCAGCGAGTTGGAACTTTGTCGAGAAACTTTTCATACATTCGTTACATTCAAAGGGTTTCGCTCCTGTATGAATTCTCTCATGTTCAGTGAGCTGTGACTTTGTTGGGAAACTTTTCGTACGTTCTTTATATTCATAGGGTTTGACTTCTGTGTGAACATTCTCATGTCCAGCGAGTTGGAACTTTGTTGAGAAACTTTTCATACATTCGTTACATTCAAAGGGTTTCACTCCTGTGTGAATTCTCTCATGTTCAGTGAGTTGTGACTTTGTTGGGAAACTTTTTGTACATTATTTACGTTCATGGGTTTGACTCCTGTGTGAACACTCTCATGTGCTGTAAGTTGTGACTTTCTTAAGAAAGTTTTCCTACATTCTTTATATTCATAGGACTTCACTCCTGTGTGAATTCTCTTACGTCTAGTGAAGATTGCCTTCGTTGAGAAAGTTTTCCTACATTCTTTACATTCATAGCCGTTCACTCCCATGTGAATCCTCTCATGTGCAGTGAGATAAGCCTTTGTTGAGAAAATTTTCCTACATTCCTTACATTCAATGGTTGGCTTCCCTGCGTAAATTGTCTTATGGTGAGTGAAGTGTGATTCCTGTGACAAAGTTGTTCTATACTCGTTACAGTCATAGAATTTTTCTCCTTTGCAAAGTCTTTGGTGCTGAATGAGGCCTAGCATCTCTGAAAAAGTTTTTTGACATTCTTGACATTCATAGTATTCCTCTCCTGTGGGAACTCTTTGACGTTCAATGAGACTTTGTTGTTTGAATAAAGTTTTGCCATAATCCTTACAGGCATACTTTTTATCTAAAATATTTGTTCTTTCATAGTTATGGAACTCTGAAAGCTGCCTGTCTGCTTGAAATTCATGATGTTTTCCACCTGCACGCATTTCTGGATGTTTAGTAATATTAGTTATTTTAAAGAGACAGGGTACACCTCAGCATACCCAACAGGCAGAGATATATTCTTATTACCACAAGACTTCTCAGGTGCCTGGGTAGAATGGATTCCCTTACTCATCACTGACTTTGACATGGAGGTACTGCCGATATTAGAAGTGTTTTTGACATCCATCCTCTGATTTCCTGTGTCTTTCTTCTTGGTCTTTACCCCTTGCCAGTAATATCGACTCTGACGTTTCCAATTATGTTCAATCAAGTCATCCTCTGGCTGAATATCTAAAAGTAGAGATATGTTCTTATATAAACACTATCTGAGCATATGTTGTGGATTGATCACTTAATCATTTAATCACTTAACTTCCCGTTAATCGTCAATTTGCTCGAGCGGGTGCCAGTAACATCTCCATTTGTCCTTGTCGCGTGCTAATGTAGCCCAATGGCGTCTGTTCGCTCTAGGAACATGGCCCTCCCGTTGATCGTCGATTTTGCTCGAGCGGGCCCAGTAACGTCTCCATTGGAGACTTTGTTGTTACTGTGTCTGGCATATCGAATACTCTCGGTAGCTTGCCGGGCTCTCCGAGAGGGGCGGAGGAATCGAACTCGGGTCGGCCATGTTGGCTGCGTGCAAGGCAGACGCCCTACCCGCTGTGCTATCGCTCCAGCCCTCTAGGAACATGAAGATCCTCAAACCGACCGTTCATGATCTTGATGAAGAAGTCTGACCATCTGGTAGGTGGGCGGCCACGCTCTCTTGGCATCAACGATCACTTCTTTGTAGAATGGTGAGATCCTGGTAGTGAATCCGCAATACAGCTCACGGAGGATCCTGATGTATTGGGCTTGAATGCCCTGATTGGCTAGGGCTTCAATGACCGCTTCCGTCTCAACAGAATCAAAGGCCTTCTTTAAATCAATGAACGTTAAACAGAGCGGCATCTTGAACTCCCGAGAAACCTCAATGAGCTTGGTTATCATGTGGATATGGGATACCTGTGTAAACACAAAAAGCAGTGGTCTATCTCTTCCACCTCCCGTGTTCGGTAGTCTCAGGCTGTTTCCCCCACCCTGGGGAGGTCAATGGCGATGGTCAGGCAAAGGAATGAAATGAGGGCTTGGCTGGTTGGCCTTAGTTGCAGTTTATTCCACTCCTCTCTCCATTCACTCTTGTCTTTCCTCTGCCTCCCTCAGCCCCCTCTTACAGTCTCATTATAGCCAAGAAATTTATGTCATGGAGGGCCCAGGTGCTCTCAAACCTGTCACCCCTGGTTCTCTCAGACCTGTCACCCCATAGAGAGACCCCAAATCTCCAGATATTGATCATGGGACCTCTAAAGGGTGCAGTGCAGTGATGTCATCAAAAGGAGTTAAGAAAGAACATTGAGTCAGCAAAACATACATTGTTTCTTTACATCTGCAGGCCAGTAATTTTGGCCTCCAGAAAGAAGATACAAAACCAAAACTGAAACCTTTCTTGGGCTACAAGTACTCTTGGATTTGCATCCCAAAGACTAGTCTGGCTAGAGCCTGGAATCTACATCCCAAAGATCAGGCCTGGCTAGCATCTGAGATCTGCATGTCTAAGAACAGCCAGGTTTCTGTGAGAAAAGGAAAATTGCCCCTTACAATGTACTGAAATTATTTACTTTGAAATAATTTTGAAGGGGAGAAATGTTCAGCCTCATCCGAACTAGTCAGGACACATGGAAAGCCACTTCTAGGACAGATTCTCATTTAGCAGGTCGGCCCACCCTAGAACGAAATCCCTTGGGTGTGTTTCTCCTCTCCTTGTCCAACAAACATATAAGCATACATAATATAAATCGTTTTGTATGGACACAGTAAGAAATACTTTAAGCTTATAGAATTGCTCTCCCAGGGCCATCTTGATATCAGACTACAGTGCTCAGGCCACATAGTCTTTCCTATCCCTAGCAGGGTCCTAGTCTTGTCGTTACTTTTGGATCATGACAGCATTTGTCTATGATCAAGCTCTTAACTTATAGTTAAGAATCGTGGCACTTTGGCCTGGCCCATCTCGATGCCAGGGTAGCACATAGCTTATTGCTTGCCCTGTTTCCATCCAGTCCCTCCTCGGGACCCTGCTTTTGGGTGCGCTAGGAAGTGAGGGCAACAGAAGTTAAGTTGCGAAAGCAGATGCCCGGGAACAAATAATATTCAAAGCCAATGAAGTCCTAAGCAACAAAGCATAATATTAACTGTCTTCCTATATCTATAAAAAGGACATTGCATCAAAGTAAACTATTCAAAAGACATAAGGAGAGGAGAAAGGCAATATTAACTTACAACACAAGTTCAGTGTCCTAGAAGATTCTGACCTTACAAATTAACAGATTCTGATTAGGGGAAGAGCTGATTAACTGGTTGGGGAAGAGAGCATAGAAAAGTGGTTACAGATAAACAAAGGAATGGGAGTGACTCGGGAGCACTGTGATGGGTGCAACCTGATAAACCTAAGCTCCTTGTGGCAAGGAAGAAAGGACAAATCAATTGTTATCCTACAGATACCCATGACATTCTTCAAATAAATTGATTAAAACTCCTGAAATTCGTAAGGAACAAGCCCCTACAAATAGCTAAAAAAATTCTTTTTTTTTTTTATAATGTAGGAGTACTGCTATTAATACAGCCATTGATTAAGATCATTGAATTGGGCATGAACTCCACATTACTTTTTTTGGTCAGAATGTTAATTTAATTTTGTTATTTTATTATTCACCTCCCCCCTTTTTTTTAAATTCACTGTGAGATACAGTTACAAAGCTTTCATGTTTGAGCTTCAGTCATACAATCATCCAACACCCATCCTTTTACCAGTGCGCATTTTCCACCATCAAAATCCTCAGTATTCCCCACCCCTCACCCCTGTTACAACCCTTCCCCTGCGTGTATGGCAGATAATTTTCCCCATACTCTCTCTCTCTAATTTGGTTACATTTGATATTTCGATGCCAGTCCCACAACCACTCAAACCTGCCAAAAATGCAATGCTAGACGATTTGTTTTGTGTTGCTTGTTATGGATAGAATATAATGTCCAGGAAAGTCTATGTCGTTCTTTTCCAGGAGCTTTAGTTTGTAATCTCTGGGTCTTGGCCATTGATGAGGTTACATGGTGCCGGGGGCAGTGTGTGGGTGTGACACCCAAGCTTCTGAAAAACTGGGGACTTGGGGGAATGAGGCCCAGTCCTGATCCAAGAGGACTTGGAGATCAGTCATGAGTTTCTGCGTACCTGGGTTTTCCTGCCGGTTTTCCCTCTTCAGTGAAGTTCATCCTGTCTTGTGTGAGGATTTTCAGCTCTTGGGTCAGGCTCATCCAAGCTTAGAGAGTGGACTTGGGCTTGATGGTGGTTGGGTTCTGGAGGTTTTCAGATGTTGAGATTCTGCTTGGAGTGGGGTGGGAAACTCAACCCGGGAGCTTTAGTTTAGAGTCCCTGGGACTTGGCCTTTAATGAGATTACATGGCACCATGTGCAGTTTGTGGGTGTGACTGCCAAAGTACTGGAAAGCTGGGGACCTGGGGGGAAGAGTCCCAATCCAAGCGGGCCTGGAGCTCTCAGTCATAGGTTCCTGCCGACCTCTACCCTACAGACCTTAACTGCGTCTTTTGTTCTCTTCTGAGATTTATTGGTCTCTGAAATAAGGCCAATAAATGAGCTTATATAGCTGAGATGGAGGTGGTTTGTGGATGTGTCTCCCACATAACTAACTTTTTGCCATTTAATTTCTTGGTAAACTTGGCCCCAAGTTGTTGGGGTCTGGAAAAAGGCACAGCAGCAATTTTGGGGTATCTGGAAATATGAAGGCACCATCAGGTTGCTGATGCACTCCCCCCGCAGGTACAGGTTGACCTGCTGGTGGTACTATACCTACTACTAAAGAAATTCGGGGGGAAAAACGATGGATGGCATCACCCTTACCAACTTAAAACTGTACTATAAAGAGGTAATAATTAAAACAGTATGGTATTGGAACAAAGACAGATCCACAGACCAATAGAATAGGGGTGAATATCCTTACACATACCCTCAAATATATGATCATCTAATCTTTGATAAGGGAGCAAGAATTATAAAGTGGAGCAAGGAAAGCCTCTTTAACAAATTGTGCTGTCAAAACTGGACAGTTACATGCAAAAGAAATGGGCTCAGACCTCTACCTAACACCATGCACAAAAGACATCTCAAAATGTTTTAAAGACCTCAACATCAGACCAGAATTCATGAGTTATTTTGAAGAAAAGGTCAGCAAAACCCTCCACAACATTGGAGATAAAGGAATATTCAAAGATGAAACACTGCTGACTAAGCAAGTGGAAGCAGAGATAAACAAATGGGACTAAAACTAAGAAACTTCTGATCCTCAAAAGAAACAGTGACCAGGATACAAAGACAGCCTATGGAATGGGAAAGGATATTCAACCAATACCCTTCTGATTCGGGGTTAATATCAAGGATATACAAGGCACTGAACTATACAAAAAACCCACATTCAACCGCATCAGAAAATGGGGCGATGAAATGAATAGAAACTTTCTCAAAGAAGAAATTCGAATAGCCAAAAAGCACATGAAAAAAATGCTCTTCATTACTAGTCATCAGGTCAAGAAATTTACTCCTGATGAAAATGTTCCTGATTTGTGTTTTATCCATGCTTTGTCTCTTGGGTCTGGGTTCCTGACTCTGAGTTCAGGATCACTCCTGGTGATGATTGGGGACTATATTGAATACCAGGGATAGAACCTGAGTTGGCTGCATACAAAGCAAGGGCCCTACCTTCTGTGCTCTCTCTCTGGCCCTGAATTTCACTTCTTAATCTCAGTCTCTGTCCTGTATTAGCTTACTGACTGGATCCTTCTGGTGACACAGTTGTGAATCAGCATCTAGGGGCCATCAGCTGTATCCCTTAAGGACAGGAAGAGTCTCCTTTCTGTTCTCACTGCCCATTTTCTGAGTGCTTGGTTGTCTGTGTTCACTCTGCACCAGTGTCTGGAACTTCTGTTGGACACAGGAACCTGTCCATCAGTATGCATGCATGTCTCATTTTCCTGCATTCTTGCTTTGGGATGGTTTTCAAATGTCTTGAGAACATTTTTGTGGTCATCTTTTTTTAAAATTTCATTCTCCTGTTCCTCTGAATAGAGATATTACTATTCAATACTTACTTTAATTTTGATTCTTCTGTCTCAGGGTTCATCTGAGAGGCCCGAGGAAAGCCCTTGGGCTGGAATATGCTTCCCCTGGAGGAGGCCTAGACTGATCCCTGGCACTGCAGGGTACCTACCAGAACTGACCGTCAGTATTGAGGAGCCTGGAATAGATCCAGAACAACAACCCCTCCACAAAATAGATTTTCCTCTTACCTATTGTTATGCAGAATTTTACTAACCGGTTGTATTCTAACTCTTCTTTCTTCTGGCTTTTAGTAATTTTTTACTTTTTGAAATTTTTTTGCATATTGGGTCACCTGCAGTAATGCTCAGGGATAACTCCTGGCTCTGCACTCAGGTGTCACTCCTGGTGGTCTCCAGAAGCCTTATGGAGTGCCAGGCATCAGACTCTGGTCAGTCTCCAGCAATGTAAGTAAAAAAACTTCTGGAATATAGCACCCTCTGTGCCATCTCTCCAATCCCATCTTCTATTTGGTTTTTTTTTTCAAACTGAAACTCTTAACGCACACAATTGCACAAATTTGTACTTAAGAAGTCTTCTTTATAAATATTTTCTTGTTATTCACAAGTTCATCATAACCCAATGAAATATTTGATACACACAGGGGAGTAGAAAAAAAGTTTATTTTATCAGGGTGTGTTCAGAGATTTTGATGGATCCTGGGACTCTAACCCATTTGACAAAGGATTCGAAAACCAAAGTTGCATTTACATTCCAAAACTACATTCAAAAGTGTCAATTAAAATCTTGCCAGGTTAACTACAATTTGTACTGATGTCTATATCAAAAACAAAGCAACTAACCCCCCTAATGAAATATAAGAAGAACAAGATAAGTTACAACCATGCATCCAAAGGGAGAGCAAGAGACCAGAGTGATAGTACAGTGGGTAGGGTCTTTGCATGAATACATCCAACCCAGGTTCAATCCTCAGCACCCCAATGGTTCCCTGAGACCTGCCAGGAGTAATTCCTGAGTGCAGAGCCAGGGTAACCCTGAGTAATGCCGGATTAGCCCCAAAAGAAAACAAAGAGAGAGAGAGAGAGAGAGATGTTAAAACATGGGCTGGGTTTCTTCAGAAAGGCAAAAAGATTCGAGCTGGGCAGGGTGACTTGTGGTGGAGAATGTGTCCCACAGCCCTTTGCAAAGTCATTTTTTATTGTTTTATTATTATTCTTAGAGAGATAAAATTGCTCTATGTAAAGATATTGATGGTAAGATAGGCAGACAGATAGGAGAGAGCCATGGCAGTGGAATAAATCCAATAGTCAATTAAGGCCTAGGCCTGATGAGATCTTCCTGGCACCAGTGACAGACCCTGAGGTGGATCCCACAGAGACACAAACTTCATCAGGGACAGAGACTGCAACTAAGGACCTGAAGGGGAGGAATGACACCTGAAGGACCCCCACTTCTGCCAGAGACTCTAGATCAAAGCAACCACCCCTTAACAACCACCCTAGCAAGGGACTCTCAACTAGCTAGAAAGTCCCACATGGGACAATTTGGGGAAAATCTTATCAAAGCCACACTGAGCAAAGAAACTACATGCATATGCTTCCTGAGCCCATGTGCTGCTTGTGCCCATGTGGGCGAGCACTGGTGCAAGCATCTTTCCTCTTGAGAAGTGGACTTTCGTACTTTCCTATTGAATGCCGGATATGTGTAGGGGCTCTCTTCGGCTTTGGAGAAGCCCGTGTTCTCTTGAGAGTGTTACTTTCTCTCACTTTCTCTCACTCCTTCCCTTCCTACAAACCTCCAAATAAAATGTTTTGCTTCACTGCTTGTCTACTCCATGAAGTAGACAAGACAAATAACCTATAAACCTTGGGTGAGGCCTAAGTCTGATTTCCCAAATTTTCTCAGTCTTAACCTTCCAACCTGTCCCAGGGAGACAGAGGCAGATGAGAGAAAGTGACCATCTCTCTCCTCTCTGCTTCACATAAGCCACCCTTGGGAGCCCATCTTATTCACTGGGGCTAGAGTGATTATACGCAATGGGTTGACTGTTTGCCTTACATGTGACCACCCCTGGTTTGATCCTGGCATTCCATATAATCCCCCAAGCACCACCTAGGTGCACAGTAAGAACTAATGCTGAGCATCACTGTGTGTGACCCAAAAAACGAAAAAAAAAAGATATTGAGAAAGGGGATTAGGGAGAGAGAGAGAGAGAGAGAGAGAGAGAGAGAGAGAGAGAGAGAGAGAGAGAGAGAGAGAAGGGAGTGTTGTTCTGATATTCTGTGTTCACAGGAGAAGCCAGCCATGGCTGACCACCCATCCCCAGCATTTGCTCACTGGTCAGGGAAGGAGACAGCCCCTAGAAGGAGAGTATGCATGAGGTGCCTTATGAAAGGACTAGGCACTCTGGGGTCTCTGCAGGAAGAAGATTCACTTTATTGGAATCAGGCTTAGGCTATAAACCTTAGGAGAAAGGGGAAGGCTGTTGATGAACAATGGATGAACACCTGGGGCTTCACAAGTCCACAAACAGTCGACAGGGACTTCTGGTTCCTCTCTCTCCCTGGCTGGCTTGCAGTGAGCTTGCTCCATGGTTCCTGATATTGGACACTGGCGGCCGGTGCTGCATCAGCTGTCTGAGGTGGGAGGAAGGAGACAGTGCGGGAAGCTGAGGGGGGGTCCTGGCAGGGGAGGGACTGCCGACCATTCATCTGCTCAGGCCAAGGCTCAGGGACCCCCCACAGACCACACTTGTTCCCCTGGTCATTCCCCACAGCGACCCATGAAGGAGAAAAAGAAAGAGAGAAAGAAAGATTTCTATGGAGAATCGTGAGGGAGGAGAGCATGTGAGGAAGACAGAGGGTTAAATACTCAATGAGAACACAGGTTCTCCAGAGGGAAAGTAAAGCTGGTTCTAGGGGATGTCTTTGTCAGTGTGGTAGCGATCCACCAACATAACCTAGAGTCTCGGCAAGGGGTCCTCTGGAGTGTTAAGTGACTACTTCTGTGTTTGTCATTATACCTGCTCGACTTGGAGACCAGCTGTGGTCGCTGAAGAGTGATTTTCTCCTTCAGAATGTTGCCCACAGCAGCCCTGTGTGCCTCTGCTTCAGCAGCGAGTGATGCTTTTCTCCAGTCTCCTGTGTTTTTGGGTAGTGGATGATGTGGGCTTGCACTGGGTCAGCAGGTCTTCGGGTCTTTTGTCCTTAGTTGGGAAAAAACATTGCAGAAATTCTCCTAATTTATTTTTAAAGGAATTTTCTGCAGGTTGTTGTTCCTCCTGCAGATTGCGGGACTCAGTCACGGAGGCCTCCACTTTCTGATCTGGATCATGCCTGCTCACACATGACGTATCTGCTTTCCTGAACACCGTTTCCCTACTTCTACAATCTGGGGATGCTTAGAATCCTTTTTCTTATGAGAAATGGTGGTATTGTCCTGGATGAGTTTGGGGGACTCCTGGTAGCTCTGCCTGCTGTTCCTCCTTGAGGTGATGTCATGCAGTGCCTGGGAGACTGGGGAGTCCTCTCTGGAGGCACCGTGGAGGTCAGCCTTTGTTCCATCATACACCAAAACATCTTCAGCAAGATACGCATTAGCCTGGCACTCTTGGAGAAGTGCTTCTGTAGCACTGTCATGCAGGAGGGCACCACTCTCACAGTCCTGAAGTAGGATGTCCTTGGAGGCTCTGAAGCCTTCTTCCAAGCCTCAGGCCACTCTGGGAGTGCCAACACACGATCACAGGTCTTTTCTGCTGGTGCTGCCATGGAGTTTGTATGTTTTATGAGGCTTTGAATAGATGTGTAAGAGCAAGTTGGAAAATTAACCTGAATATCTTGAACACAAACCCATTCCAGAGAGACTTCTTGAGACGAGAAATCCTGAGTGTTGGCCATTTTTATGTCTTGTCCCACCCCCACCAACTGGGAGCCTAAAGTGGTTTCCAGCAGTTCTGCTCTCTGGTAAAGAGTCTTTGACGGTCAAGCCCTGCTGGTCTTCTTTTGACCAGGAATCGCTGTTATTGAGTGAAGTTCTTCCCTGCAGTGCCCATCATTCAGGGTTCATGGTACCATATTTGGCTCACCAAACTGTAAGTGACGGTCTGAGGCAGATACTTGCTCTTCTGTCCAGGCAGAGTGGCTGCTGAGGGCCTATGGACTTTGTACTGTGGGCTCTGTCCCAGGTGGTGTGTTCTCACATTCCATAGGTCCTTAATCACAGAGAGAACTCTTGTCAGGAGTAGGAGAGAACTCACTGGAGTAGACACGGATTATTTTCTGATTTCTCTGTCTTCCAGGCCGGCTAGAGGAGGTTTCTCAGAGACTGACTGACTTCACTTAACAATCAGGCTCCACTTAATGGCTGGGTAGACTGAAATGAAAAGTCCATTGATGAGAAGGTCAAACTGTTTTCTCTTTAAAATATTTATGGACCTAAGGATTTTGAGGGGTAAGAGCCACAATGGTCTCACCTGAAGCTTTACAACCTGACCCTCAAGCACCTTCATAAAGTGTGGGGTAAACTCTGATAGTCTCTGGTTGTTGTCTATGTTGAGCACCCGGCCCTCAAAGATGAGATTTACTGTTTTTTTTTACAGCATTTGGTTGACCACGTTAGGTAACAAGTTTGAAGCTATGAGCATCTTTAGAGCTCTCACATGCCTTTATTTCCTCCCATTTCCTGCCTGAACTTGCTTTCAAAATTTTTCTAGATCCCTCTTGTGTTGGTCCATTGTGGGGAGATTCAGAAACTTCCTTCTCGGTATTATAGGTTTTGAGTCCACAATCTCTATTGGGAAATTGGCTGAGCCTGTAAAGACATCCCTTAGGATGTCCTTATTCATTGGTTGCTTTGATCCACGAGAGTAGGTGTTTTTGAGAGCCTGTGGGTGTCCTGTGCCTTATACACCACGGGAGTCTCCGAAGAGTTTGTCTCGGTTTTAGGGCTACTTGGCCATTCTGTCTTCTTGTTTATTCAATACAGTTTTCTGAAACTGTCCTTGCAATTTTCCTTCCAATTTCTCCTGTACCTCAGGACTGTCCAGATCCTTAGAAAGGACAGACATTGGCGACTGTGTCTGGGAGTCTTCAGAGTGCTGGTGGGGGTCAGGAGGGTCTTTATTAAGGATCTATTGAGATGTAATCTTAGGTGGTAAGATCACTCCACTTTCTAGTTGTTTCTTTCACAGGTGAAATTTTGTATTTTGTAGTACACTTGGCTAAGAAGATCCTGTATTACGCTGTGCTGTAAAGAAAGTTTTGTTTAACTCTCCTGGCGGTGAGGAAGGTGGTGTGAATATGCGACGGACCTCAGTGTCCATCTGAATCTGACTCTGGAACAGGGGCCTGATTGCAATCTTAGGCTGAGGTGAGGCTGCAGCAGCAGGCAAAGGCTGATGTAGTGCTACCACATTAGAAGGCTCTGCTTTCTGAATTCGTTTTTCTGCGACATGGACGCGTGGGTTTGAGACAATAGATGCACTTCTTACTATAGGGTCAGCAAACCTGACAGAAGCCACTCAGGGATTCACTGTGCAGAAAGGGGAGACACCAGTAGAGCTGCCTGAATGTCTGAGATAAGCATGCTCTCCAGTTGTCAGGGTGTGTGGACTTTTCAGGATCCAACAGTTGGAATGATCTGCATCTTGTGTTCCAGGACTGAGATCCTGAATACTGCAGCCTGCAATCCAGTGATGCAAACATCGTTCCCAAAGAATTCAAGGGGCCATCAGAACTCTTCCCTTCTTCCCCTCTTCCAGACCCTCAGCTCCACTCTCTTTCTGATGAGCATCTCCAGCACCTGTTGGAAGTCAGGGCTGATGAAAGACAGGCAGGCAGACTCAGCCTGTTGATTGTGGGCTCTCTGCAGATGAGGGATTCTGCTAAGACACAGGAAAGCTGCTTCTCCTGGGACTTGGAAGGTGATGAAGACTGGAGGCTCAGGGTCTTGGTCCTCATCTCCCCCAAGGACAGAGTCAGCCCAGGACTCTCTGACTGGGCCAGTCCTGAGATGGTTTTAATGGAAGAAGTTGGTCAGAGGGCAGGCGAGCTGGGTCAGGAGTCATTTGGGGTGCTGGCCAGTGGTGGGACTTGAGATTCCCACTGGGGAATGGTGAAGACAGAGGTTCAGTGGACAGAGGAGGCTTTGGGAGAGGGAGGGAAGCTGTCTGGCTCCATGGGTGCAGAGAAGGGAGAAGAGAGAGGTGTTGTTGTTGGTGGTGGTGAGAGGCATTTTCAGGGAAAGGTTGACTTAGAGTTGCTCTGGAGCAAATGGACAGAAGTAGAGAAGTTTGCGGAGTTGGGCTGGGAGTGAAGGTCCGAGCTGGTGGGAACTGGACTAGAGGAGGATGGGGAGGCTGTGGAGAGTCCATAGTTGCAGAATCTTCATCAGAGTCTGGGTCTGACCAGGGCGGGTCATGATCTGAGAGGGTTTTCCATTTTTGCATGCTTCCTTAAGTGTCTGTGGGAGATTGAAGGCACCAGTGTCAGACAGGGCTACTTGGGCCACAGAGCGTGGGCAGGCTATGCAGGTGCCTGCATCTTATGGCCCTCCAGAGCCCCATACTGGCTTCACAATTTCACAATGCACCTGATAGCCTCACCGCAGTGTTGAGTCCCTCTGTCCCCAGGGCTCTCCCTCCAGGTCAGCTTCAGGCTGCCTTTGTCCCTGGGATCCTGTGACCCCACCCCTCCCCATAAACTCTGAGAGCACACAGGGGTGCAGAGAAAGATTCTTTACTTTGCACAATTAAAGCCATGTTTCAAACCTCTTCTCGTTCCCCCAGACACTCCCTGCAAACTGCAAATAAGGAGACCGGGTCACAGGGGGAAGGGAGACCCTTGCACCTCCCACTAGGCCCCCTAACATGTCTCTCTAGGGAGGAACTCTGGGGGATATTACTGTGTAGACCAAGAGTCAGTGTCCGAGGCCAGAGGGTCCTGTCAGTGCTGGGGCTTTTTATCATGAGGATGCACTGTCACTTAAGAACTGCTTCCAGGGGGTATGGTGCTGCCAGCAGGTCAATCTGTACCTGTGAGTCGAGTGCATCAATAGTCTGATGGTGCCTTCAGACTTCCAGAAACCCCAAAATTGCTGCTGTGCCTTTGTCCAGACCCCAAAACCTTGGGGCCAAGTTTACCAAGAAATTAAATGGCAAATTTAGGTATGTGGAGACACATCCATTAACCATCTCTGGCTCAATTATATAATTGGAGGCAAGGCCTCTCTGGTCTCTGATCAAACTATTTAAAGGCCATGATCCCAGAGACTCAGAAACAAATCTCAGAACCCAGCGGCTTTTGGCAGAGATGTGTTGGGTCCCACAATGGGTTACTGGTGCTGGACTACCCCGGGGGGGAAAGGGTGTTGTCCCTCTGCCTTCTCCCCTTGGTGGCTCGGTTGCTGCCATCTTCTAGAGGACATTGGACAGTCAGGTTTGAGCCCGCAGTGACGAGACTCGTGGGGCCTTACAGGATGGGGGTGGACCCGGCCCTTTCCTCCTCACCCCAATGAGACCCTGAGTTGCAGCCTATGAATGGCCTCTCTGGCTCCTGATCACACTGCTTAACAGCCATGATCCCAAAGACTCAGAAAAAAATCTAAAACCCAGCGGCCTTTGGCAGAAATGTGTCTGAACCCCGCAGTAGGTTACTGTCACCAGGTAACCTAGGGGGAAAAGGGTGCTGTCTTTCCGCGTGATCCCACTTGGTGGCTTGGTGGCCACCATCCTCCAGAGTAATTGGACAGTCAAGTTTGGGCCCGCAGTGATGAGACAGGCGGGGTCTCACGGGATGGGGGTGGAGCTGGCCCTTTCCTCCCCACCCCAACGAGACCCCGAATCACCACCCACAAATGGCCTCTCTGGCTCCTGATCAAGCTGCTTTTAGCCATAATCCCAGAGACTCAGAAACAAATTTTGGAACCCAGAGGCTTTTGGCAGAAATACATCCAGTCCCTGAAGTAGGTTACTAGTGCTGGGCCACCCCATGTGGGAATAGGTTTCGTGCCTTGGTCTGTTCCCCCTGGTGACTCGGTGGCTGCCATCCTCCAAAGGCCACTGGACGGTAAGGTTTGGGCCCGCAGTGATGAGATAGGTGGGGCTTCATGGGATGTGGGTGGAGCCGGCCCTTTCCTCCCCACCCCAACAAGACCCTGAGATGCAGCCAACAAATGCCCTCTCTGGCTCTGATCAAGCTGCTTAATGGCCATGATCCAAGAGACTCAGGAAAAAATCTTGGAACCCAGCAGGTTTTGACAGAAATCCGTCTGATTTATTAAAATTCCGGATTCCACTGTTCTTTCTGCATTAACATACAACTCAGAGACCTGGACCCTACAAAAACAGGATAAGAACGCTATTTGGGTCTCCCAAAGACAAATTGATAGAGCTATGCTTGGAGTATCACATTTCACTCAAATGAGAAAAAGAATACGGAGTTCTGACGTATGTCGACCATCAAGAATCAGGGACACTGTCTCGTTTGCCAAGGCATCAAAAATCAGATGGCCTGGACATGTAATGAGATTTGGAGATGACCACTGGACTAGAGCTGTTACTGACTGGCTTCCATGGGATGTCAAAAGACCATGTGGCTGCCCACCTACGAGATGGTCAGACTTCTTCGTCAGGACCCTGAAAGAAGCTCAGGGTTTGAAGCTCTTCGTGTTCCTAGAATGAGTAGACACCATTGGGCTACACTAGCACGTGACAGGGACGAATGGAGACATTACTAGTGCCCGCTCAAGCAAATTGACGAGTAGCAGGATGTCAAGTGATCAAGTGATCAAGTGATCGGAATTCCAAAATCATGTGGCCACTACTATGGCCGCACAACATCATGTTATTCATAACCAGAAATAGAAAACAATTGTCTACTGTTGCCTTTTCAGCAGATCTGAGTGTTGGGGTAAAATCCCAAATAATAATGGTGGGTCTGGTGTCGAAATATTGAATGTAATCAAAGTAGAGAGAAAGAGTAACGTGGAAATCGTCTGCCCCACAGGTAGGGGGAGGGTGAGGGACGGGGGTGTATACTGGAGTTTTGGTAGTGGAAAATGGACACTGGTGAAGGGACAGTTACATTGTATGACCGAGACTTAAACTCAAAAGCTTTGTAACTGCTCTCAAGGTGATTCAATAAATAAAATTATAAAAAAGGCGGGGGGGGGGAAGTAAGGTGGAGTTCATGCCCAATTCAATCAGCCTAATCAATGGCTTAATAAATAGCAATCTGTCATGGTCCTCCTGTTCACTGATTTGCTCGAGTGGGCCCAGTAACGCCTCCGTCCTGAGACTTGTTACTGTGTTTGGCCTATTGAATACATCACGGGGAGCTTGCCAGGCTCTGCCATGCGGGCGAGATACTCTCAGTAGCTTACCAGGCTCTCTGAGAGGGGCAGAGGAATTGAACTTGGGTCGGCCATGTTGGCTGCGTGCACGGCAAATGCCCTACCACTGTGCTATCGCTCCAGCCCAATAAATTGCAATACTCCTAGATAACAAAAAAAAAAATTTCTTCTACATCATTTTCCTTAAGGACATTTCCCCTCGGGGACAAAGGTTGGCAAAGTCTAGGACAAAGGGCAGGGACCACCCCCTATGTTCTCTTCCCCAGGGAGGAGTGTGAGGAGGCTAAGCAACTGGGTCCCAGCTCCTTGGCCAGGACTGCAGCTCCAGTGTTATCACACAGCCCTCTGGGCAGCGCCATTCTCACGCTGCTCTAGGCCTGAGTTTGGAAACCAGCAACGTGGTGAAGTTCCTTGTTCTGTCCAGGATTCTTCCTCGGGCTGTGTTTTCTAGGGATGACTCCGCCACTTACCACCTTTGGGGATCAGGAGCCAAACCCCAGTGGAAGGTGGGGAGGAGTGACCTCAGGGGCTGGCTGAGGCAGCAGATTGCTTTTGGCCACTTTGTGGGTCCTTCTTTTCTTTCTCTTACAGGACTTGGACCCTGAGAAGGCAGAAAAGACAGACTCTGAGACTCATTTCTGAATACTCCCTCTCTAGAATAGCTACTACTCCCTCTCTAAACTAGACCCTCAGTATTCATAAACAACTTGGATCTTCACTAACTCAGGAGCACTGTGGTTTTTTCCCTTCACTTATTTCTACAGTGAAACACCAGGGGAGGCTCTTTATACGACCCCTATGGAGTCTTTCCTTCCCTGCTCAGCTGCTCAAGAAACACGTATATACTCAGGCCTCTGAGTGCTCATATCTGTCAGCAAGGACCTGCTTCCTGGGGCCAGTTCTCAGGGACTCTCATCAGTGACCTCTGTCTGCCACCCCTGGGGAAATGCTGGGTTAAGACATCTGTCAAGGGTTTGGGGGCTGGCCTCCCACACACACCCCGAACCTAAGTTCTCTTGTCTTTGGTTCCTTCTCAATAGATTTGGGACCACTCCAGGGAGTCCCTCACGATACCCACGTTGATATCTTTGGATTGAAATAATTAAATAATTGAATTATACTTTCTCACTCTGCCTAGGCTGGCTTCTCCCCAGAAGCATCCTGTTTATTCTTTCCTGGGAAGAGCTGTTCTTATCTTACCCATCTCAAATATATCTCCATTTAGTTTAAAAAAGCAAACAAAAAAACAAAACAAACACTGTCCTCCAAATAGCGTTCTCATCCTGTTTTTGTAGGACCCAGGTCTCTGAAATGTATGTTAATGCAGGGAGAATGGTGTAGTCGAAGAGATGTGCCTGGAGCTGGAGGTTCTTCATCCTCTTAGCTAATTCTTCAATGCTCTTGAAAGCGTTCCACACTGCTCTCTTCCTCTGTGCAGCTCAGTTGCCAAGTCGTTCGTCATGTTGGAATTCTAGACCTAAGTACACATAACTGCTGCATTTGGAGATGTTCATTCCATTGAGAGCAAATGGAACGTCAGGAACTAGTCTATTTTTCATAAACATTGACTTCGTAAGATTCAGCTACAGTCAGATCTTTCCACACTCAGAGTTGAAGCCAGCCAGCATTTGTGCTGCTTGGCTAATGTTTGGTGTTATTAGAACTATGTCATCAGTGAAGCCGAGGTGGTGGAGTTGCCAACTGTCTATCTTCACTCCCATTCCTTCCCATTCCAGCCATCACATGACGTTTCTCGAGGGTGGCACTGAAGAGTTTTGGTGAAATGATATCACCCTGCCAAACCCCTCTCTTTATGTCGATGATTACTTCCTTGTAGAATGGTGAGATCCTGGTGGTGAATCCATAATACAGCTCATGGAGGATCTGATGTACTGAGTGTGAACACCCTATTTGGCTTGGGCTTCGATGACCACTTCAGTCTCAACAGAATCAAAAGCCTTCTTTAAGTTGATGAACGTTAGACAGAGAGGCATCTTCAACTCCTGAGAAATCTCAATGAGCTTGGTCACCATGTGGATATGGTCAATCATGCTGGATCCTTTTCAGAACCCAGCTTGCTCGCATGGTTGTCCTTCATTTAGTGTTCTGCCAATCCTATTCAGGTTGAATTGAGTGAACAGCTTGTAGATGACAGACAACAGGCAGATCGTGTGATAGTTGCTAATGTCGTGGATGTCTCCCTTCTTGTACAGTAGAACAGTCCTGCTGGTTTTCATTGGAATGGAAACTTGCATTCAGACAGGTAGTGTGTGAAGAGTCAAGCCAGTGTATTGACGAGTAATGATGGCAGATTCTTCAAGTGTTCGAGTCTGACCTTGCCTGGGCTGGGTGGTGTTCGCTTCTTTATCAATGTAATGGCGTGCCGGATTTCCAAAGGTAGAACATTGGGAACGACATATCCATCCTGCAGAATTTGGTATGTAGGCAGTTGGATATGACTATGGAAGAAATCTGAGTAGAAGTCATGGATAATCTTCTCCATTGCCCTTCTGGAAGATGTGATAGACCCATCAGGATGTCGGAGGGCAGTCATCTTGGTCTTGTAGTTGGCAAAGGACAGGCAGGCATGCTTTTCCCAGCTTCTGCTGCATCTACCAGCACCGCTGCTCTTCTCTCTTTGAGGTCTTCCTTTATCACTTCTCTGCACTGCTTTGCGAGCTCGAACTTTCACTTACAGTTGTCTGAGGCTTGCACTAAGCCACGTTGGCCAATGAGCTCTAGAGTTTTCGAAGACAGGCGTCTTTTTGTGGCTATCTCTCTCGGCATTCTTCGCACAATCATGGAGGTGCTGAACTAGTCGATCATATTCCTCGTCAATGTTGTCATCGATGGCATCTTCCCATGTTGCCGCAATAGTGCCAAAGAGCTCCCAGTCAGCGGTCGTTCTGGCCCTTTCTCCCCACTCTGTGAAGTAGAATTTTGCACGAAGGAGACAGTGGTCAGATCCCATTTGGAATTTTGGGACAACAGCAACATCAGTCAGGCAAAACCATCGATTAAATATGATGTGGTCAACTTCATTGTGGAACTGTCCACCAGGAGACTCCCATGTCCAACGTTTAGATTTGGCCTTCTGGAATTGTGAGTTACCATGGATGGTCTTGGTCAACATGATGAACTCAGTCTCTAACCCCGTTCGCTCCATTCTAGGCCATGAGTCCCGATGTGGAGTTCTTCGGCTGATCTTCTCGGTCCTATCTTGGCATTAAAATCACCAACAATGATCTTGTAGAAGGTGTAGTCTTTTTAAGAGAACTTCTCCAGCTCCATGTAAAAAATTTCAATTTCTTCTTCATTGTAGTTGGATGTTGGTGTATAGACAATGAAGATAGAAACTGCCAGCAGTGAGTGAGCCACATCTATTCATCCGATTTGGGATGTTAGGCATTCAAATAAATCAATGCTCATGGTCAAGTTTGTGTTGATGAGGACACCAACACCACCAATGCCTCTTTTGTAGCATGTTCTGAGGAACAGTTCTTCTCCAGTGTCAAAAGTGGTGTGATCTGGTTGATGCCTTCTTGTCTCGGTCAGACCAATGATGTCATACTTGATCTTCTGCGCTTGCACCATCAGGTCCTTGATGATGCTTCCAATGCCAGCATATTTGCGTTGCAAGTACAGAAATTAGCCTAAAATATCATTTTAGGCTAATGATATTATGTTTATTTCAGTGAGTTTCTTTAAGTCTCTGATCAGAAGCTTTAAAAATTCCCTGCTCCTTCATATTGTGCATATATATTGCTAAGAGTTAGTACTTCTTGACCTACTATTACCTTAACCAATAAGTATTGTCTGTCCTATCTCTAATTATTCTATCTCTAATTACTTTCTTGAGATTGAATACTATTTGTTCTGATATAAGTATGGCTATCTCAACTTTATCTTTCCTTTCTCCCTCTCTTCCTTTCTCCTTTTCTTCCTCCCTCCCTCTCTCCCACCCTCCCTTCCTTCCCTTCTTCCTTCCTTCCTTCCTTCCTTCCTTCCTTCCTTCCTTCCTACCTTCCTTCTTCCCTCCCTCCCTCCCTCCCTCCCTCCCTCTCTCACTTCCTCCCTTCTTTCTTCTTTCCTCCCTTCCTCACTCCCTTTCTTCTTCCTATCATCTTTTTTCTCTTTTTCTTTATCCCACTGCCTTATAGGATGTTTTCCCCCATCTTTTCATCTAGGCCTGTATTTATTTTGTGAATTTAGATGGGTTTCCTGTAGGCAGAAAACTAATGGACATTGTTCCCTAATCCATCCAGCCACCCTGTTATATTTTAAGGGCAAGTTTAACTCATTGACATTTCAGAAAATTATTGATCCAAATGAAGTTTTAATCATATTTCTAAGGTGATTTTGATTACTTTTGCCTATAGATGTTTGGTTTTTGTGGGTGATCTTTTATTATTCGTTGTAGGGCTAGATTAGATGTAGCAAATGTCTCAACTCTTGTTTGCTTGAGAATGTTTTTATACCTCCTTCCTAGGCTGCATAATTTTTATTCTTCAGTGTTTTGGACATGTCATTCCATGTCTTGCTTATATAAGTTCATAAGAGATCTACTGTGAGTGTGATGTTCTTTTCCTTATATTTTATATTTGGCTTATTTATTGCTGTTTTTATTAATCCGTTTTTTATTGGTTTCAGATATTTGAATTACAATTTGTCTTGTGGTTTGGTTTTTTTTGTTTGTTTGTTTGTTTGGGTATTTTTTGGTACTTGCTGCAACTCTTAAATCTATGCACTATTCTCCCTCCAATGACTGGGGAAGTTTTCAGCTATAATCTCACCCATTATCCTTTCTTCCCCTGCCTACTTTTCCTCTCTTTCAGATATTCTTATGATTAAAAGATAGTTTCTCTTGCTGTTAGCCATTAAATATTTTGTACTTTCCTCCATTTTAAGTTTCTTTTAAAAAATTACCTTCTCCCACTGACTAACCAAGCGGAAACAGAGATAAACAAATGGGACTATATTAAACTAAGAAGCTTCTGCACCGCAAAAGATACAATGACCAAAATACAAAGACAATCTATAGAATGGGAAAGGATATTCACCAAATATCCATCTGATAAGAGATTAATATCAGGGATACACAGGGCACTGGTTGAACTCTACAACAAGAGAACATCCAAACCCATCAGAAAATGGGGCAATGAAATGAACAGAAACTTTCTCAAGGAAAGAATACGAATGGCCAAAAGGCACATGAAAAATACTTTTCATTACTAATCATCAGGGAGATGCAGATTAAAACAACTATGAGATACCACCTCACACCACAGAGACTGGCACACATCCAAAAGAACAAAAGCAACTGGTGTTGGCATGGATGTGGGAAGAAAGGGACCCTTCTACACTGCTGGTGGGAATGCTGACTGGTTCAGCCCTTTTGGAAAACAGTATGGACTATTCTCAAAAAAATTAGAAATTGAGCTTCCATTTGGCCCAGCAATACAACTTCTGAGAATATACCCCAGAGAGGCAAAAAAGTATTTAGTATTTTGACTAAAATGATATTTGCACTTGTATGTTCATTGCAGCACTGTTTTCAATAGGCAGAATCTGGAAAAAACCCGAGTGCCCCAGAACAGATGACTGGTTAAAGAAACTGGTACATCTACACAATGGAATCCTGTGCAGCTGTTAGAAAAGATGAAGTCATGAACTTTGCATATAAGTGGATCAACAAGGAAAGTTTCATGCTAAGCGAAATGAGTCAGAAAGAGATAAACAGACATAGAAAGACTGCAATCATCTGTGGAATATCAAGTAACAGAATAGGAGACTAGCACCCAAGAATAGCAGAGATAAGTACCAGGAGGTTTGCTCCATGGCTTGGAAGCTTACCTCACATGCTGGAGGAAAAGGCAGCTCAGATAGAGAAGGGAACACCAAGTAAAATGTGGTTGGAGGACCCGCTTGGGATGGGATATGCGTGCTGAAAGTAAACTACAGATTAAACCCAATGGCCACTCAATACCTCTATTGCAAACCACAACACCCAAAAGGAGAGAGAGAACAAAAGGGAATGCCCTGCCACAAAGGTGTGGTGGGGTGAGGGGGGGGGGGAATGGGAGGGATAGTGGGATCATCGGTGGTGGAGAATGGGCACTAGTGGAAGGATGGGTACTTGAGCACTGTGTGACTGAAACACAAGCACAAAAGTTTGTAACTGTGCCTAACGGTGATTCATTAATGAAATATTTAAAAATTTTAAAAAATCACATCAGTATCACTGTCCTTCTGTTTTTCATCAATTTGCTCGAGCAGGCCCAGTAATGTCTCCATTTTGAGACTTGTTGTTACTGTGTTTGGCATATTGAATACATCACGGGGAGCTTGCCAGGCTTTGCCGTGTGGGAGAGATACTCTCGATAGCTTGCTGGGCTCTCCGAGAGGGGCGGAGGAATCGAACCTGGCTCGGCCAGAATATAAACCACCTTCTCTTTTATGACACCAAGATTTATCTTGTCAAAGGAACAAAAAATATTTGAAACAATAATAATCCTCCCAATTTTAATGTCAGACAGAAAATCACAGGTCCAAAAATATTATACCACACCAAGTGGAAAAGTTTTAAAAAAAAAAACAGGCACATAATAATCAAATAGAAGTAAATCAAAGACAATTTTTAAAAAAATCTCAAAAATAGATAGAAGGAAAAAATATAAGAGCAAACTATGAAATTTTATAAATTTTATAAATTTCATAATTATAAAATAAAATTTTATAATTTTATTCAGTTTCATAGGAAACAAGCAAAAGAGAAGCAGAGTAAAGTACATTTTGTATTGAGAGAAAAATCTTAACAACCTTGATATTATTCTTCAAAAACAACAGATAGATATAAACATTTTAGACAGATTTTTGAAAGTTTTGTAATTGTTATTTTGGGGATCCTAATTGTTACTTTGGTGTTCATGGACTTTTCCCTGCTCTCTGTTTAGGAGTGACCCTTGACTTATCTTGGGACATCACATGCAGTGCCTGGGCTTGAATTAGGACTGCGGCATGCAAGGCAAGTGCCTGGATTCCTGTACCATCTCTCCAGTGCCCAAACAAATCAAATTTGAGAGAATTTGTTCTGCATAGACTATGTTGCAAAAAAGTAAGAAAAAAGTGTTTAAAGGGAAAATTAAATAAATCATTAATTCAAATAAAGGAAGAATCCTCCAAATTCCAATAGACGGGGGTCACACCCACCAACTGGCCCCCTGGCGCCGTGTAATCCCATCAACGGCCAAGACTCAGAGACTATAAAACCCAGCTCCCGGAAGCCGCACTACATCTTATGATCTCATTCCTACTTAGGACAAACTGGCAGGCTACCGAATGTAATCTGCCCACACGGCAGAGTCTGGCAAACCCCCTGTGGCGTACCCAATATGCCAAATACCAGTAACAATGATGGGTCTCATTTTCTTAACTCTGAAACAGTCTTGAATATGGCACTTTTTAAAAAATCTCAGGGCTAGGACGAAGAAGACGTTACTGGGGCCTGCTCGAGGCAATTGACGAATAACAGGATGGTTGTGATCGTGATCGTGAAAGGAAGAACATTAGAGAAGTCATAAATTAATTAAATTATTGGTATTCTTCATTTACCCCACAAATAATAGCTTATTTCAAAACAAAACCAACAATTATATATGTTCATGTATATATAATGCTCATGCTTGTAAAGACACGTAACTATAACAATGTATGGTTTTGTATTAGTGAAATAAATGGCAAATGATTCAAGGAATCTGAATAAAGAAGGAATAGAAATATCGTCCTGTTAAAGATACTTGCACAGTGAAGTAATATAGTGTTAATTAGAATAGATGTAAATTACTTTTAAACATTTAAAGCAAAATCCAAGGTAATGTAGATTTATAGTATAAGCATTATGATAAGAAATAACAGAAAATCATATAAGAGAAGTCAATTAAACAAAAAGCAGGAAAAGAATGGAAAACAGAAAGAGCAAAAAGAGGAGCAAAGAATAAGAACAACGAATAAAATGTCGCAGCAACTTTAGATATTACCACATATCAATAATCATTGATATTGATATTGATATTGGGCTGGAGCCATAGCACAGCGGTAGGGCGTTCGCCTTACAAGCGGCCAACATGGCCGACCCGAGTTCGATTCCTCCGCCCCTCTCAGAGAGCCCGGCAAGCTACCGAGAGTATTGGATATGCCAGACACAGTAACAACAAAGTCTCCAATGGAGACGTTACTGGGCCCGCTCGAGCAAATCGACGATCAACGGGAGGGCCTTTACCTTTACCTTTACCTATCAATAATCATGCTGAATATCTGGTCTAAACATACTAAATAAAAGACACATTATCAGAGTAAGTAAAAATACCAGCTAAATTTTATTAACAAGAAATTCGCTTTAGATAAAAAGATATGTAAAACATAAATGAGCAGAGAAATAGATCTGATAAAAGTACAAACCAAAAGGTAGGTAAAGGTAAGGTAAAGGCCCTCCCGTTGATCGTCGATTTGCTCGAGTGGGCCCAGTAACGTCTCCGTTGGAGACTTTGTTGTTACTGTGTCTGGCATATCGAATACTCTCGGTAGCTTGCTGGGCTCTCCGAGAGGGGCGGAGGAATCGAACTCGGGTCGGCCATGTTGGCCGCGTGTAAGGCGAACGCCCTACCCACTGTGCTATCGCTCCAGCCCCAATCATATTCATTGTGCAGAGATGAAAGTTCAAAGGAAGGGAAGTTATGAGGACTATTACAGAGAGATAAAGGGGAAGTCAAGAATTCAAAATGATCCTTAATGTATCTGCACTGTAAAATATAAATGTAATAATAATCAAGGAAAATTTGATAGCACTCTAAAGAGAAATATATTTATTCATTTTAGATACTCCTTTAACGGAAATACAGCTGCTTTAAGTAGAAAATCAGCTTGATATAATTGACATCTATTGACTACTCACCCTGAGTTAGCAAAGTAGTATTTTTCTTCAACTCATATAGACTACTAAGAATTCTAAAACACACTTTGAAAAATGAAACAAGAATAAAATCATACACTGTTTTCTCTTAAACTTCAGTGGAGCCAAATATAAAAATCAATAGCCAAGTAGAAGGTTAGAAAAATCTTACTTTATGCCCCCTCCCCCCACACACAAGAAAAACAAACAAAAAACCCCACTTGGACATGAAATAAAACACTTCAAATATAGCATGGGTAAAGGAATAAATCTCCAATATAAAATATTTTTAATAGGGCTTGAAAGCTAGTGCAGCTATTAGGGCGCTTGCCCTGTACATGGCTGACTTAAGTTCAGTCAATCCTGGCACTGCATATGGTGTCCCTGAACCCCACCAAGAGGGATCCCTGAGCTCAAAGCCAGGAGTAAGTCCTGAGCACAGCTGAGTGTTGTGCCTCCTGAATATTTTAAACTAAGTATAGATGAGAATACAACCACGACCACAACCATCCTGTTGTTCGTCGATTGCGTCGAGCAGGCCCCAGTAACGTCTCCTTCTTCCTGGTCCTGAGATTTTTAAAAAGTGCCATATTCAAGGCTGTTTCAGGCTTAGGAGAATGAGACCCATCCTTGTGACTGGGTATGCCACGGGGAGTTTGCCAGACTCTGCCGTGAATGAGAATACAATCTTATAAAACCTACTGGACATAGAGCTTTCAGAGGGCAATTTAGAGCTCTGAATCCCTATGTTTGGGAACAAGGAACATAGGAAATCATCTAACCTTACTTACCCTAGGAAGCTAGAGGGTGGAAGAGTCATGTCTAATTAAAAGTAACAGGAATAAATTGCATGGTTTCATGCTCCTTGCAGTTGTAAGCAAAGATGAAATCATGTAAGCTGCTGCAAGCTGGCTGGTATTGAAAGATATTACGTGGAGCAAAGTAAGCCAGAAGAAGGACAAACACAGGGGAATCTCACACATCTGTGGTATTTAGAATAACTGAATGAGAAAAAGTAATGTAGTAAAGGGATGGTTTCCTAGATCACCTATGACCCCAGAGGAGAGGGAGCAGAAGGACAGAGAAGGAAAGAAATTGAGGAGCAAAATAAGAAGTGGCAGTAATGGCAGTAATGGACAGAGAAGGAAAGAAATTGAGCAAAAGAAGAAATGGCAGTAATGGGAGAACAGGGCTCAGGGGCTGGAGAATACAAGGGATGTTGGAGGCTGGTATTGCTGTATCTCCAAAACACAGACTCAACAATACTGAAAACATGAGATCTAGAGTGCAATAACCAGACTTGGAAATGTGCCTGTCAAGGTGGCAGATGGGGGGTGGGATCTGAGGGTTAGAAGAGCAGAATGGAGCATGAAACACTGGTGGAGGGAAGCTAACACTGGTGGTGGGACCGGTATTGGAATAGTGTCTGCCTGACTCAACTATCAATAGCTGTAAAGGGAGGCTCTTTAATCAAATCAAAAGAATTTAAAGTAACAGGTGAAAACAAACACTGAAAAATTAGAACAGATCGGACTATTGAAAAGGGGCTATTAATAGAGATAGTGAATGGAACTAAAACCTGGTTCCTGAAAGTATCAATGAAATCAACGTGTCCTGCTCTTCAGGAATCAATGCAGCCTCTCTAGTCCTGACCTCCCTAGACATGTTCTTCACTGCAGCCATGTAGTGAGCTGTGTAGCAGTGAGGGGACTCTACTGGAATGGACTCTCTCTGCTCTGGGGGGGTCCCCTGGAGTGACTCACACAGATATGTCTGGTTTCCCATTTCTAGTCTTCACTGGCTCTTTATCAACCAAAGGAGCACTGACTTTCCTGGCAGACTGTCTTGGTCCCACCCTACAGTGGGATGTGATGTTAGGAGTCTCTGTTGCATGTTCTGGTAGAAGATATCCTCTCAGCCTGGATGGGGATCAGAGTACATTCCCCCAGTCCTCTACATAATTACTGGGCTAATAAGGTATCAGGCAGATTAGTAGGAGGGAAAAAAACATTTAATTATATACTTAAAGGGGATTCATGTAGATGTGAACTCCAATCAGAATGAAGCATCTTGAATGTGCAAGCCCAGAGCTAAGGAAAGAGATGTAGGTCTGGGGTTTAAAAGAGACGGGTTGGGGGGTGGGAGAGAGCTTTCATAAGGATGAGGTGAGAAAAGGAACACATACTCTGGAATTAGGCGTGTTCTGTCACAAAGACAGATTTCTTAGTTATAAAGTTTATTTCTGGTTTAAAACAAAACAGAGTTTTGGGTAATATCCCTAATATCTATTTTTTTCAATTAAGGGAGTAAAAACTTATCGTGAGGCTGTAGAACCTTGATTGGTCTATCTTGAAATATTTCATACGCCAAAGTGGCTCTTGGTTTTCATTCCTGGTGCTGCTCAGGGGATCTTATAGAGTATCATAACTGACCCCTGGGTCGTCTCTGTTTAAGGCAAGCACCCTCACCACTGTACTATTTTCTCTGGCAAAATTGACTCTTGATAATGGTCAGCCAGAACATTTTGGGGAGGCTCGACTGAGTATCTTGGAGGAGACCTGTTCAGTGAGGTCCTCTGGTTGAAATACTGTATGCAGTCATTTGTTGTTGCTGGGAGACCTGAGGGCTATTGTGTGCCACCGGCACAACCCCATTGGCAGAAGGAGCAGAAAAGACTGCATTTCGCTTCCTATACTTACTGTTTCCTGGTTTTGATCTGCAATAATGATTAATTATTGTGAAGACAGAAAATGCCCTTCGCCTGTCAGTGGTAACACCTGCTTTTAACATCCTAAGCAGTCAGACCCAAATAAGACATTTCTGTTTTCTAGACGAAACTGTCTTATCTTAGTTTCCACTATAATCCATTGGCCCACAGTGACTAAATCATTCTTAGGTCTCAAAGCAGCTGAAAATTCCAAATAGGAAAACAAAGATGGCTTTGCATTCCAAAAATAATTTCCCTGTCCAGAGAAGGTTCAAAGGACAATAGAAATCTTTACAAATGGATTGTGGAGTGGGGAGGTAGGGGAGCTCCATCTGTCTAACATAAAAAGGCTGTTTTCTTACAAATGTATGCGAAGATTTGATTCAGTGAACTCAGGTATTCGGTTTTGTTTTGACCTTCTTTCTTTACTTTGAAGTTCTAAGTATTGGTGTACTTTATGCTAGGGTTTTCCTTCCTGGACTTGTTTGTTTTGTTTTCTGTTCTGGTTTAAATGTGATAAACTTCCTCTCGTGCTGCAAATTCATTCAGAAAACAAAATAAAAATACTGTTCCTATGAAATGAGCTAGTTTCCAAGTGGATCCTGGAATTAAATGTGTGTGAAGTGTCAGTTTTATTTAGCAGCTTTAAACATGTAGTTGTGAGTATAGGTCTGTCTTATGTCCAGGCCTTGCTCGCGTTCCTGTGCTTGCTACTTTCCTGTTCCCATCTCCTGCTCTGGAGTCTGTCCTGGGAGTCTGGATCTGCCTCCTGTGGCCTGAAGGCCCACAGCTCTTTGTGCTTTTGGTGTCCTTTTTAAAAGTTCAGATAACGGCCCGAAGAAAGGAAAAAACAGACCCAGAGCAGAATCAGGTTGAAATGGTTAACAGTGTTCCCTGATGAAGCCCGTAACCTTAAGGAAGCTATGGAGTCAGACCCCACCTGGGCATTAGGGTGCATTTATAGGGATAGAGAGAAGGATGGGGACACAGGTGAGGTCAGAACCAGGTCCTGTTTCGCCTGATAAGGCGTGGTTGACTGGCGTTAGGGTTAGGTAGGGTGTTCTTGATAAGAAACTCCTGAGGTGGTTTGACCCCAGACGCAGCTTTCAAGGTGTCCTTCTACCCGGAGCCCCCTTGGCCAACTCAACACTTTTCTCTCAAGTCCACTGTTTTCCTGCTACCCTCCCAGACATGGATTAAGCCTACAGTCTGTCTGTCCAGTACCACCTGCAGAGTCTGATAGAAAGATTGCCCTACCTGGGCCCCGCTTTTGAAGTTGATGAGATGGAAAATGACCAATTGTGTCTGCCTTTGCCTCCCTCTGTCCCACACTTCCACCCTAACAGCACCAACTGTGGCTCCTCCTTAGCCAGTTCCTTTCCCTAGTCAAGTGCTGCTTGCTCTCCAGTCCTACCTGGTTCATCTCACCAAGGGAATGGAGAACTTGTCTGCTGCCCTCTTACTCTACAAATAAGATGGTCAAGATCCAGCCTTTACATGCAAACTCTATCTGAGACACCTAGACCTAGAGACCATTCACCCTGTGTCAGTTTCAACCCCCAGCATCCTCCCTTGGGCACCTCCCTGTCCCTGCTACACCCTCCCACCTCCAACCTTATATTTTCTTTACTTCATTGAGCACAAGCTCCCGTTATTTCTTTCCTTTCTGATCTCATACTTTGGAAAATAAAAATTAAACCAAGATGAAAACTGATTTTCCCTATTCCACTGTCTGTAGCACCGTCCTCCCATTGTTCATCGAATTGCTCAAGTGGGCACCAGTAATGTCTCCATTGTGAGACTTGTTACTGTTTTTGACATATTGAATATGCCATGGGGAGCTTGCCAGGCTCTTCCATGCAGGCAGGATACTCTTGGTAGTTTGCCGGGCTCTCTGAGAGGGATGGAGGAATCAAACCCGGGTTGGCCGTGTGCAAGGAAAAAGCCCTACCCACTGTGCTATTGCTCCAGTCCTTCTTTATTTCAAATAGCCAAAATTTGAAAGCATGTATATACCTCAAAACTGCCTGCACTGATAACTTTGATGACAACATTGCCAGGACATTCTGGTGGGGAAAGACTTCACAACACTGGCTACAAGGTTGAAAAGGGCAAAATTCTTGACAGAGAGATTCCACTGCTGGATGTATGGCCTTCAGAAACTCCTGCGCTTTATAATAGCAAAAAAAAAAAAAAAGAAAAGAAAAGACATGGCCCATTTCAACCAAATGGAAAGTAATATGCAAGAATATCATGTCCAAATACACAAACTACAAACTGTAATAAAAAGTCTTCCCAAAAACAAAAGCCCAAGTCCAGATGGATTCACTAGTAAATTTTTCCAAACATTTTATAGAGGACCTATTGCCTCTCAAGCTTTTCCAGGAAATTGAAGAAATAGAAACTCTCCCAAAGAGTTTCTATGAGGCATATATCTCCCTAATGCCAAAAGCAAACAGAGACACCACAAAAAAAAAAATAAAAAACAACTAAAGGTCGATATCCCAAATGAACATGAATGCAAAGATCCTCAACAAAAGGGCTGGAGCGATAGTACAGTGGGTAGGGCGTTCGCCTTACAAGCAGCCAACATGGCCGACCCGAGTTCGATTCCTCCGCCCCTCTCGGAGAGCCTGGCAAGATACCGAGAGTATTCGATATGCCAAACACAGTAACAACAAAGTCTCCAATGGAGACGTTACTGGGCCCGCTCGAGCAAATCGACGATCAACGGGAGGGCCTTTACCTTTACCTTTACTTCAACAAAATATTAGCAAATAGAATCGAATAGATGAGCAACAGGATGACAAGTGATACAAGTGATCAAAAATCAAGAGGTTGCACAAAAGTATAAACTAAATATACCCCTTTATAAATATATTTTTAAAATGAAAGAAAAGAAAAGAATTCAACAACTCATCAAAAAGATCATACACCATGACCAAGTGGGATTCATCCTGGGGATGAATTAACATTTGAAAATCAATCAACATAAGGATGATTTAACATTTGAAAATCAATCAACATAATCCATCATATCAACAAAAGAAAAGATAAAAAACATATGATCATATTAATGGATGCAGAGAAAGCATTTGACAAGATCCAGCACCTGTTTATGATGAAAACTCTCACCAAAATGGGTATTGAAGGAACTTCGTGCCATATAGTCAAAGCCATCTATCACAAGCCTTGGGCAAGCACTATTCTCAATGTAGAAAAACTAAGAGCCTTCCCTTAAGATCAGGGACAAGGATGCCCACTCTCACCACTTCTATTCAATATAGTATTGGAAGTACTTGCAATAGCAGTTAGGCAAGAAAAAGATATTAAGGAATCCAGGTAGGAAAGGAATAAATCAAGCTCTCACTATTCACAGATAATATGATACTATATTTAGAGAACCCTAAAGCCTCTACCAAGAAACTCATAAAACAATAGACTTGTATAGTAAAGTCGCAGGCTACAAAATCAATACCCAAAAGTCTTTGGTTTTCCCATAAGCAAATAATGAGAGAGAAGAAAGTGACTTGAAAAAAGCAATCTCGTTCACAATCATGCCTCAGAAAATCAAGTACCTCGGAATCAGCTTAACTAAGGAGGTAAAGGACCTATGCAAAGAAAACTACAAAACTCTACTTCATGAAATAAAAGAGGACACGAGAAAATGGAAACATATCCCCTGCTCATGGATTGGAAGAACTGACATTGTCAAAATGGCAATACTCCCCAAAGCATTATACAGATTCAATGCAATCCCTATAAGGATATCCATGAAATTCTTCAAAGAAATGGATCAAACATTACTGAAATTCATATGGAACAACAACCCCCCACAAATAGCTAAAGCAATTCTTGGGAAAAAGAAGATGGCAGGCATCACCTTCCCCAGCCTCAAACTATACTACAAAGCTGTAATAATTAAAACAGCACGGTACTGGAACAAAGGCAGAGCCACAGACCAATGGAACAGGGTTGAATATCCTTACACACACCCTCAAATATATGATCATCTAATCTTTGATAAGGGAGCAAGAAATGTGAAGTGGAGCAAGGAAATCCTCTTTAACAAATGGGGCTGGCAAAGCAGGACAGTTACATGCAAAAAAAATGGACTCAGACCTCTACCTCACACCATGCACAAAAGTCAGATCAAAATGGATTAAAGACCTCAACATCAGACCAGAATTCAAGACAAGGTTGGCAAAACCCTCCATGACATTGATGCTAAAGGTATCTTCAAAGATGACACCCCACTGACAAAGCAAGTGGAAACAGTGATAAACAAATGGGACTATCTTAAACTAAGAAGCTTCTGCATCTCAAAACAAATAGTGACCAGAATACAAAGATAGCCTACAGAATGGGAAAGGAAATTCACCCAATACCCCTCCAACAAGGGGTATATCAAGGATATACAAGGCACTGGTTGAACTCTACAAGGAAAAATAATCCAATCCCATGAGAAAATGGGGTGATGAACTGAACAGAAACTTCTTCAAAGAATAAATCCTAATGCCCAAAGGAACATGAAAAAATACTCTTCATCACTAATCATCAGGTGCATGTTGATCAAAACAATAATGAGATATCATCTCATACTACAGAGACTATAATACATCCAAAAGAACAAAAGCAACCACTGTTAGTGTGGATGTGGGAAGAAATGAACTCTACTTCACTGTTGTTGGGAATGCTGATTGGTTTAGCCTTTTTTGGGAAAACAATATGGACATTTGTCCAAAAACTAGAAATTGAGCTCCCATGTGACCCAGCAATACCACTTCTGGGAATACATCCTGCATATGAAAAAAAGTGCAGTAGAAATAACATCTGCACTTGTATGTTTATTGCATCACTATTTACAATAGCCAGAATCTGGAATAAATCTGAGTGTCTGAGTACAGATGACTGGTTAAAGAAACTTTGGTACATCTACACAATGGAATACTATGCAGTTATTGGAAAAGATGAAATCATGAAATTTGCATATAAGTGAATGGACGTGGAGAGTATCGTGCTAAGTGAAATGAGTCAGAGAGGGAGGGACAGACATAGAATGACTGCACTCATTTGTGAAATATGAAGTAACATAATATGAGACTAACACCTAAGGATAGCAGAGATAAAGGCCAGAAGGATCACTCCACGGCTTGGAAGCCTATCTCACTTTCTGGAGGAAAAGGTAACTGGGATAGAGAAGGGACCACTAAGTAAAAGATGGTTGGAGGGCTCGCTCAGGATGCATTCTGAAAGTAGACTATGGACCAAACATGATGGCTGTTTAGTACCTGTATTGCAAACCATTATACCCCAAAGGAGAGAGAAAGTAAGAGGGAATGTGTCTGTCACAGAGGCAGAGGTGGAAGGGATGAGGGTGGGGGGAGGGATACCGAGAATGTTGGTGGTAGAGAATGGGCACTGGTGTAAAGATGGGAACTTGAACATTGTAAGACTAAAACGTGATCATGAAAGTTTGTAATTCTGTAACTGTAGTTCATGGTGACTCATTAAAATAAAACTTAAAAAAGGTTTAATTAAGTAAATTACAGTAATAATTATTTATAATACAAATTATTGTTCATGTAAAGTAATAGAAATGTAAATATACTCAACCTATGAAAGTTAAAGTTATATATATATATATATATATTTGTAGCACTTTGAGGCACAAAAATGCTTATGTCAGGATGAAATGCCATAGTAATTGAAAAAAGGATTAATGTCATTCATTCATCCAAGTACAGGAAAAAGTCTGCACTAAAAATTATTTTGAACAATGTTTGAAAATACAGAGTAGTAGAATCATGGAAATTTTAAGTGATGGGTGCTAACTTAATTAGATTAGATATTAGTCATTAGGTATAACTTGAAAAGTAATTAAGGATTGGGCAGGACTATGAATGGTGCCTTTTGATATATAAAAAAATTTTCATGAGTTTACATATATGTCATTTATCATGTTATACACATTATATGAGACTTAGTGTGCACCAATGTTCCCTGTTTAGGAGACAAAAACACCCATTAAATGCACTATGTATTGTTTTCCTTTATAGTAAATCATACAGAAACAGTGGAGTTAGAGTAGGTGGCAATGTCACAACTGTTTGGCTAAACTGAAGTGAAGACTTGAAAAACCATTTAACTTTAGAGGTATTTCTCTTTTTAACTTCTTGATTATATAGTGATTGAAATCTTTTGTCTTTTGATCTCAAAAATTTTCTATACATTGAATCTGAACATGAAATTTGAGTTTTGTGGTCAGATATTGTTCGTGAGGTCTAAACAAACCTCTGGGTCTTTTTCTCTGGGTCTTAAAACATCCCAACTCCTTCTTATGCATTCCAGTAATACCATAAAAAAATGGCAGAGCTAATAGAGGTTATGATTTTGGCTTGAATTACACTGAGAATTAGGATAAACTGACATTCACAATGTTGACCTTCCTACTGATCACTTGTAATTTAAATATTTTTTTCCTACTTGAGTTGCTACAGAGGAAATAAAGAGGGAGGAGCTACATCAGGAAGAAACCATGAATCAGGGACCAGACAGGGAGGAAACATAAATGGAAGATCCAAGTTCATAGGAAATGAGAAGGAAGGAACTAGATAGTGTCTACCTTCTGCTAGTTCCTCACACACATCTCATTATCCAGTCCCATGAACAAATAGAATGACAGGAACAGCAGGCTGCACTGTAGGGGAAGAGTGACAGTTACGGCAGTTGAGTTTCTGTTATTCCTTATGCTTTGAATGGGTGTAGGTGGCTAGGTAAGTGGGCAGCGATCAGCTGAAACAAGTGAGGGTGAGGAGACAGAATATTTATAAACCCAGACACTGTATAATATGGGGAGTGTCAGAGGCCAGAGGCTGGTGGTACCTGTGTTTGGAAGAAGATGCACTATCCAAATAGACACCTGTTCCGGTTTTCTTCAGTCATGCCACCAACTTGAGCTAATAACAAAAATCTGTAACACTGAAGAGTTCTAGGATCCACCTGATACTTTTAACATACATCCAGCCCAAACTCAGAACTGGTCTCAGCTTCCAGTAACACTACAGACAACTTCTCCTATAACGTGACAGGATTGTGGCTGCCATCTCCTGGATGAGTAAAATTTGTTTCAATTCTAAATGAAAACTCAAACTGAAGACAACACTGGGTATAATGCTTACCTTGCCAGGCAACCAACCTGGATAGGATCCCTGGCACCACATATGATTCCCTGAGCCTTTCTAGGTATGATCTCTGAGTGCAGCCAGGAGTAAGCTCTGAATATGGTCTACAGTGTCCCCCCCCACCCAAAAAAAACCCTCAAATGCAAAATATGTCTATAAATGCAAAGTATGTTTTTCATTCTCTTTATGTTCACTATTTTGTCTCTCTACCTACAGGGCTGGAGCGATAGCACAGGGGCTGGAGTGATAGCACAGCGGGTAGGGCCTTTTGCCTTGCACGTGGCCGACCTGAGTTCGATTCCTCCATCCTTCCCAGAGAGCCCAACAAAAATCCTGCCTGCACGGCAGAGCTTGGAAAGCTCCCTGTGGCGTATTCAATATGCCAAAAACCAGTAACACAAGTCTCACAATGGAGACATTACTGGTGCCTGCTTGAGCAAATCGACAGTACTACAATGCTACCTACACCACACTGCCTCAAAGAATTGATATTTTTAAAACCTTGTTTGGGAAGAAAATGCACTCCAATGTATTTATTTATTTCAGATGTTTTGTGAATCTTCTTTTAGTTAAAAAGCACTCTATTTCTTTTTACTATAAGGATTTAGTTGTCAATATTAACACTAGGCCCTCCCGTTGATCGTCGATTTGCTCGAGCGGGCCCAGTAACGTCTCCATTGGAGACTTTGTTGTTACTGTGTCTGGCATATCCAATACTCTCGGTAGCTTGCCGGGCTCTCCGAGAGGGGCGGAGGAATCGAACTCGGGTCGGCCATGTTGGCCGCTTGTAAGGCGAACGCCCTACCCGCTGTGCTATTACTTTGAGCAAAATGGCATTGGATATATAGATTAAGTTGAGATGTGGAACACTATATATGTTAATCTTACCATGGAGTTCAGGTAATGTCCATGGAGCTGAAGTTTAGTGATGTACAGTGACAAGTAATAAAGACCTTTCGGAGGCATCCTTAAGGATGAAACATCACTGACCAAGCATTTGTGAAACAAACATAAACAAAAAGGACTACATTAAACTAAGAAGCTACTCACCACAAAAAAAAATAGTGAGCAAAATCCAGAGAGAGCCCACTGAATGGTAAAAATTATTTACCAAATACCCATCAGATAAGGGGTTAATATCCAGGATATACAAGAAATTGGTAGAACTGTGTAAGAAAAAACCTCCAACCACATCAAAAAATTGGGAAAAGAAATGCACAGAAACTCTCTCAAAAAAGAAATACACATGGCTAAAAGGTACATGAAAAAATGCTCTACATCACTATTCATCAAAAAAATGAGAAATTATCTCACACAACAGAGACTGGCACACATCAGAAAGCACAGCAATAACCGGTGCTGGCACGGATGTGGGGAGAAAGGGACTCTCTTTCATTTTTTGGTGGGAATGCTGACTGGTCCAGCCTTTTTGTAAAACAATATGGGCATTCCTCAAAAAACTATAAACTGAACGTCCATGTCGCCCAATAATACCACTACTGGGAATGTATCTTGGGGGTGCAAAAAAGCACAGTAGAAATGACATCTTCACCTGTATGTTCACTGCAGCACTGTTCACAATAGCCAGAATCTAGAAACAACCTGAGTTCTCAAGAACAGAGGACTGGTTAAAGAAGCTACCATGCAGCTGTTAGAAAATATGAAGTCATGAAGTTTGCTTCTAAGCCAATGGACATGGAGTGTATCATGCTAAGGAAATGAGTCAGAAAGACAGGGACTGGCATAGAATGACTGCACTCATTTATGGAATATAAAATAACGTAATATCAGACTAACACCCAAGAACAGTAGAAACAAGAGAGAGAAAGATTACTTCATGGTTGGAAGCCTGACTCTTGAGCTGAGGGAGAAGGTAGTTGGGATAGAGAAGGGATCATTAAGTCAATGATAGCTGGAGGGATCAGGAGTGATAGGAGATGTATGCTGAAAGTAGATAAAGAACCAAGCATGATGACTTCTCAATATCTTTATAATGAACCATAATGACCAAAAGGAGAGAGAGAGAGAGAGAGAGTAAGAAGAAAACTGTCTACCATAGGGTCAGGGGGTGGAGTGGGGTGGGAGTGGTAGGAGGGATACTGGGAACATTGGTGGTGGAAAATTTCAACTGGTGGAGGAGTGGGCATTCGGTCATCATATAACTTAATCTCAATCATGAAAACTTTGTAACTATCTCACGGTGATTCAACAAGAAAAAAAGGACCTTTAGGATATTAAGAAAACAAAAAGATGTTCTTTGGTGGGAGAAGGACCTTGTGGCACTCAGGGCTTTCTCCTAGTTCTGCACTCAGTGATCACACCTGGCACCATCCAGAATGCCAGGATCTAAGACAGATTGGCCACATATAAGGCAAAGTCCTATGTGCTGGATTATTACTCTATCTCCCAAAAGATGTCCTTATTTTCTCAAATGAAGCAAATTTATGGGAAAATATATGGAGATAAAAAAAATACCTTGGATAAAAAATGTGTGACATACAAATTTAGATTTGGGTCCCAAACCTAATTATAGTTTTAAGGTAAATTTGATGTGGCATTCAAATATAATGTAATCTCTTCTTTGTTTATTCATAAATTTGAACAGCTGATGTCCCTATAATATAAATCATATTATTTCCCTTAGGTAATGTCTTTAGCAACAACGTTTTCAGCATAAATACACTTAACATTGATCTGGAGCGATAGCACAGCCGTAGGGCGTTCGCCTTACAAGCGGCCAACATGGTCGACCCGAGTTCGATCCCTCCGCCCCTCTCGGAGAGCCCTGCAAGCTACCGAGAGTATTCGATATGCCAAACACAGTAACAGTAACGGTAACAACATTGATCTTAGAGAAACGTTATTGATAAAGCCCTCTTAATAATCTTGTCTATAACTAAAAATTAACAAAAATGACATAAACAGATAAAGGTAAAGGTAAAGGCCCTCCCGTTGATCGTCGATTTGCTCGAGCGGGCCCAGTAACGTCTCCATTGGAGACTTTGTTGTTACTGTGTTTGGCATATCGAATACTCTCGGTAGCTTGCCGGGCTCTCCGAGAGGGGCAGCGGGATCGAACTCGGGTTGGCCATGTTGGCCGCTTGTAAGGCGAACGCCCTACCCGCTGTGCTATCGCTCTAGCCTGCAGCCAACATGGCCGACCCGAGTTCGATTCCTCCGCCCCTCTTGGAGAGCCCGGCAAGCTACCGAGAGTATCTCGCCCACACGGCAGGGCCTGGCAAGCTCCCCGTGACGTATTCGATATGCCAAACACAGTACCAACAAAGTCTCCAATGGAGACGTTACTGGGCCCGCTCGACATAAACAGATGGCACATTTTAATTACATTCATTAAAAGTGACCTTATCATGGGACAGCAGGTTTGAGCCGGGCTCGGCGGGAGTGGCGGGGACCTCATGGGAAGGGGGCCCCTTTGTGGGCCGTCCCCCACGCCCCACCGAGGTCGCCAGCTGCCCCCCACGAGCGGCTCTCCGGCACGGCCATGGCCCCGGAGGCACAAGGACTTAGCACAGAGAACCAGCAGCTTGGAGCAGAAAAGCAAATGGACTATGTGTTAAACCGCGCCACCAAGCCTGCCCGGAGGGGAAAGGGCGTTGACCGGCCCGCCTGCTCCTCTCTGGAAAGAAAGATGGCGGCCGCACGGGAGCCTTGTGGACAGCCGGTTTGAGCCGGGCTCGGCGGGAGCGGCGGGGACCTCATGGGAAGGGGGGCTTTGTGGGCCGTCCCCCACGCCCCACCGAGGTCGCCAGCTGCCCCCCACGAGTGGCTCTCCGGCACGGCCACGACTCCAGGGCACAGAAGCCAGTCTCTTAACTATCTAACTTTTAATAGAAATTCTTCCAGGGTCAATAAGTAAAATAGCAGAAATTCAAAACCGCGCAGCCGCTATTGCGGCCGCGCAACATCATTTTATTCTTAAACCAAGTTGTAGAAAGCAAATCAGTTCACAACGCTGTTTCAGCATATCTGATTGTGGGGGGTGGGTCGTAAACTCTAAACAATAATTGTGCATCTTCTATCGAAACAATCTATCTAGTCAAAGTAGATAGAGTATTAACTAGAACTCATCTGCCTCACAAGAATTGGGAGGGGTGGGAGGTGGGGGTCTATTGGGGTTCGGGGTTAAAAATAAGTATTGGTAAAGGGAAATGTGTTTGATATTTACATGATTGAGACCTAAACCCGAAAGCTCTGTAACTTTTCCCACAGTGATTCAATAAATAAAGAAATTTTAAAAAAAAGTGACCTTATCACAACTATTCTTTAGCTAATATCCACTCAGTAGCAGAGCTTTTAGCAACAAGACACTAAACAAAAATGTTTCTTAGAAACAATGATGCTGGACACAATTGTCATAGCAAAGATGCCCTTAGCTACAGCATTCATTGACAAAGATGCCCTTAGCAACAATGTCCTGTTATAGTAATATCACACTTACTTAAAATTCATTAAATTAAAACCTTTAACAAAAAAGACCCTTAGTAAAATTTTCTTGCATATCACCTTTTTTCCTTTGAGGAGAGGAATGTGGGGAGGGGAACAACATACATGGCTGTGCTCAGGGCTTACTCCTGGCTCTGCACTCAGGAATCACTCCTGACAGGGCTCAGGGATCTTTATGGGGGTCCAGGGATGAAACTCAGGTCAGCTGCCTGCATGGCAAGTGCTTTATTCACTGTACTTTCCCACCAGCAACTTGCACCTTTAACAAATTAATCCAAAAGTTTTCTTAATAGAATTGTGCTTAGCAACAATATCCTTAACCACACATCCCAAGCAATAGCTGCTTTACAATAGTGGTCAGAGCAGCAGTGCAATTGACAACAATATTTTGTGACTTTGAAAAGCTAATGTGGTGTAGGAAACTCCACATGCTGTTGCAGGCTTTGAATCCTATTAGCTTGGTGTCTAAAATATTTGTAGAACTATTATATTGTAAACTATTATAAGTTCTTCTTCGTCCTAGCCCTGAGATTTTTTTTTTTTAAAGTGCCATAAGGTAAAAGGTAAAGGCCCTCCCGTTGATCGTCGATTTGCTCGAGCGGGCCCAGTAACGTCTCCATTGGAGACTTTGTTGTTACTGTGTCTGGCATATCGAATACTCTCGGTAGCTTGCTGGGCTCTCCGAGAGGGGCGGAGGAATCGAACTCGGGTCGGCCATGTTGGCCGCTTGTAAGGCGAACGCCCTACCCGCTGTGCTATCGCTCCAGCGATAAAGTGCCATATTCAAGGCTTTTTCAGGGTTAGGAGAATGAGACCCATCATTGTTACTGGTATTTGGCATATTGGGTACGCCACGGGGAGTTTGCCAGACTCTGCCGTGTGGGCATGTTACATTTGGTAGCCTGCCAGTTTGACCGAATTAGGAATGAGATGATAAGATGTCGCGCGGCCGCATTTGCTCAGCTTCCGGGAGCTGAGTGTGATAATCTCTGGATCCTGGCCGTTGTTGGAGTTACACGGCAGTTGGTGGGTGTAACTGTCTAGTTACTGGCAGGTCCAGTCCCAAACTGTACAGGCTTGGAGATCTCAGCCCCGGGTCCCACACACCTGGGTTCCTCTGTCAGTTCTTTTATGCGTGAGGCTCATCCAAGTGTGTGGAGAGTGCTCCCAGCAAGGCCTTGGCTGGGCCTCGGTGGTCTTCAGCTGTTGGGCCCTGGTGGAGACAGTCAGGCATAGGGTAGGAGACTCTGTCTTGTTCTCTAGGACGAAGAAGACATTACTGGCACCTGCTCGAGGCAATCGACGAACAACAGGGTGGTCGTGATCGTGATCGTGATTATAAGTTCTACCTACCCATAGAACTTATAGACATGACTTGGACAGGATTCACCATTGTTCAGTTCTAAAATCCTTTGATTGTTCCCATTTTTTTGTTCATGAATATCTTATACATGAACTTAGGACTTGACAAACACAAACTATTCATAAATGAAAGACTCTTAAAAACTCAACCTGTTTCTCTGCCTACACTCTAGTTCATGAGGGTGTTCTTTCTTAGCTTTATGACTAGGAGGGGCTATACCACCTTCTTCCTACAACTAGGCCTGCTTTGGTTTTATGACTTGTCTTTAAAACCAGGTTTTAGGAACTGAGACAAAACCTGTGGTGTCTCCTAGAAAGATGATAAATTTAACTATGAACAAGAAAGGTCATATCTGAGAGAACAGGTCTGGTAGAAGGAAGAAAAAAACTGCTTCTGCCTAGAAAGGGGTTGAAGAGAACAGTGTTGCCAAGGTTGGGTGTGACAGCATAGGACACAACTAAGAGATGGGGAGCCTCATTCAGGGAGCCAACAACAGTCTAGGAAGAAAAACACAATTGCTCATCTATCTAATTTGAGGACAGTTTCTCATTATTGTATTCTACTTCAAAAGGATGGCATCCTTGCCATCCTGTGTGGACTGGGGATCTTTCTTCTCTTACTCCCTTGCCTCTCTAGTAAACCAATATACCACAATGTAGAAAGCACAGACATATTAGGAAGTTAAGTGAGGAAGCTTGGTCAACAGCAATTCATAATCTTTTATTTTTATTTACTTTTACTTTTTGAAGAAATGACCTGGAAATATTCCTCAGACAGAAAGCCTCAGGAAATAAAATAAAGAAACATTATTCTCGTAGGTTTAAGTTGAACCAGGAAAAGGTTAGAAGGTATCCTCAGTTTTCTGCCCAAAGATTTCAGACCATGTGTAGGAGTGTCCAGGTATGGCAGGAGGCTCCAGAGCAAATCCAGGAAGGTAGTATCCCGGAGGTCCTAAGTATATTAGCTAAAAGAAACTCAAATAAAAATACTCCAAGACACATCCTAATCAGAATGATGAAAACCACAGATAAATATACAAACAATACTTTAAGCAGAAAACTCAAACATCGAAAAAAATTATTTACAAGGAGCATCCTTAAAATTTACCACAGGATTATCAGATTAAACCCTCCAGGCCCAAAGACAGTGGTGGAATAGAGTAAGAAACTATTTGGAAACCCCCTCCCAAAGTCTGAAAGATCAATGAAACCAAGAGCTGATTCTTTGAGAAAATAAACAAGATCAATAATGCCCTATCAAGACTCAAAAAGAAACAGAGAGAGAAACTCTAATAAACTGAATCAGAATTGAAAAGAGAGACATCACAACAGAAACTACAGATATCTATAGGATCACCAGAGATTACTTTAAGAGTCTTTATGCCATGAAACAAAAGAACCTTGAATAAATGGATAAATTCCTGGATCCCTATAACCTCCTAAGGCTGAACCAAGATGTGGAATCTGAACTGACCTATCACAATTGATGAAATTGAAATGGTAATCAAAAGTCTTCACCCAAACAAAAGCCCTGGTCCAGATGGATTCACTAGTGAATTCTTTCAAACCCTTAAAGAGGACCTACTGCCAATCCTTTTCAAGCATTTCCTAAAAATTGAAGAAATAGAAACACTCCCAGACAGTTTCTATGAGGCAGATATCACCCTGACACCCAAAGTCAAAATGAAACACCACAAAAAAGAAAGTTACAGGTCTATATTCCGGATGAACACAGATGCAAAGATCCTCAATTAATAGATGCAAAGGTTCTCAACAAAATACTATCAAATAGACTACAACAACTCATGGGAAAAAATCATGCACCCTGACCAAGTGGGATTCATCCCGGGGATGCAAGGATGATTTAACATTTGCAGGACAATAAATTTAATACCTTATATCAATAAAAGAAAATATAAAACTCAAATGCTCATATCACTAAATGCAGAGAAAGAATTTGTCCACACGCAAGGTAAATGTCCTAATCATTGTACTATTGCTCTGGTCTCAGGAAGTATTTTTAAAGTGCACTTTCTCTGAAAAATTCAAGGAGTATTTTATGTGTAAGTCACATTTGAAACACGAAGATGACTATCTTAAAAGTCTAAAACAATCTATCCGACCTTACAACAAGTCTCTGATATAATTTCTAACTGTTCATGAAAATATGTATTAAAATAACATTACTGCCACAATATATAAATATTTCCAATATATTTCCTCTGGAAATTTTTTCAGATCCAAATTGCAAAGTTTGGGATTGCTAATGGTTTATCAGTGGTGACATGGCTTACTGAGAAAACTTGTGTCTTCCAAGATAATGATTTGGTATATTTTTTATATTTTATGTTTTTTTACATTATATTACATCACTCACAGGTTTTTTTGTTCAAGAACTTTATTAGAAGGAACACATTATTATTAAAGTATCAAAATAATGAGAATTAAAAGTGTTCAGTGACAGGAGTTTTCAAGTATAAAGATTACCATAGTGGGTATTATCTATAATAAAACTAATATTTCTATAAATTAATAAAAATAATAATTGATCCTTAAACTTTGGAGTAATATTTATATGCAGCTATTTGAGAAACCAAAGAGCTCAGTTTTAAAAGATGGAAATGCATAGTAGTTAGGGAAAGGATTAATCTCTTTCATTTATGCAAGTACTGCTTTGGACCAAAGTTGACAGAAACACTAGGGAAAAGTCTGCACATTTTTGGTCAATGTCTGCACTTTATGTTGTGGAATATAAAGTAACATAATAGGAGATTAATACCTAAGGATAGTAGAGATAAGTGCCAGGAGGATTGCACCATGGCTTGGAAACCGGCCTAATCTGCTGGGAGAAAAAGCAGCTGGAATAGAGAAGGGACCACTAAATAAAGGATAGTTGAAGGGACAGCTTGGGATGGAAGATGTGTGCTGAAAGTAGACTATGAACCAAACACGATGCCCTCTTAGCACCTGTATTGCAAACCATAATGTCCAAAAGGAGAGAGAATAAGAGAAAATGTGTCTGCCACAGAGGCAGGGGGTGGGAAGGGGTGGGGGTGGGGGAGGGATACTAGGAACATTGGTGGTGGAGAATGGGCACTGGTGTAGGGATGGGTGCTTAATTTTTGTATGACTGAAACGTAATCATGAAAGTTTGTAAGTTTGCAACTGTATTCCACGGTGATTCAGTAAAAAAATAATTTGGTCAATGTTTGAAAATACAGTTATTAGAATAATAGCAAGTTTAGATGATTAATGCTAACTTTATTAGGTTTGCATCATTAGTAAGGTTTAAATTCAAAAATATGTTAAAAATTGGGCAGGAGTAGAATGGTTCTATTTAAGGTCCAGTAAACAGTAAGATGTTTCATGGATTTATACATACTTTATACTTTTATAAATGCTGTACACTTTCTGTGAAATTTAATGCCAATTCCCACCCCACACCCCATTCTTTTAAGGAGATTAAGCATCTTCACTGAATGTGCTTCAGGCCAAATTTGAATATGAACTTTCAGTTATATGGTCAGACAATGTTCTATGAGATCTGAACTAACTGTGGCGCTTATTCTCTGGGTCTCAAACTTTTCACACTCCTCCTTATGTATTTCCAGTCATACCATTAAGAATTATGAAGGTAGTATTGCATTCTCATTACAACCTTGGCTTTAATTACACGAATTGACTCTACTGACATTTACAATGTTGAGCTTCTGATTAATAATCTGTAATATAAATATCTTTCATTTACCCCACTCTTGTTATTACATTCCTTTAAGGAGGAACATATATATTCACAATCAAGGCTTAGAAAAGTTGAATCATCAAAGCAGCATCATGTAGGGGCTATAAGACAAAATAGCAAATATGAAAACAAAAAAGGCCTGAAAAATATATATATATGGAGGGTGGAACAAAATGAGGAAGATACCATGAAGCAGGGAGCAGGTAAGAGGAAGTATAAAGGGTGGATCCAAGTTGGGAAGAAATGAGAGGGGAGGGGCTGGATAGAGCCCATCTTTTGTTAGTTCCTCTCATGCATCTCATTGGTCAATCCCAGGAACCAATCAAATGGCAGAATAAAGAGGGCACTGCAAGGAAGGAGTGACAGTTGTGGCAGCTGGGAGTTTCTGTTAGTGCTTAGGTTCTAATTGAGAGTAGATGGCTAGATTTGTGGGCAGCAACCAGATAGCAGAAAGAAGCGAGGGTAAGGAGAAATGAGGGAGTATTCAAGGCCAGAGGCTGGTGGTCATGGTGGTGGAGTGTGTGTGTGTATGTGTGTGTGTGTGTGTGTGTGTGTGTGTGTGTGTGTGTGAGGTGCTATCCAAAAGGACAGCTTTTCTTGTTTCCACGGGCATTCTGACCAATTTGAGCTCTCGACTAGGAGCTGTAACACTGAAGAGCTCCAGGGTCAAAAGGACAAACCACAGGCATCTGCCCTAACTCAGAATTGGCCTAAAACTGCGGTCACATTACGGACAGCTTCAGCTATAACATGGAGGGTTGTGGCAGGCATCAACCGGGTTAAGTAAAATTTTGTATGATAGTGAAACTGGGGCAGACCCAGTAGTGTGGCTGGAGCGATAGCACAGCAGTAGGGCGTTTGCCTTACAAGCAGCCAACATGGCCGAACCCAAGTTTGATTTCTCCACCCCTCTCGGAGAGCCCAGCAAGCTACCAAGAGTATCTCACCCCCACGGCAGAGCCTGGCAAGCTACCCGTGACGTATTTGATATACCAAACACAGTAACAACAAGTCTCATGATGGAGATGTTACTGGGCCTGCTCGAGCAAATCGGTGAACAACAGGAGGACCGTGACCGTGAGTGAAACTGGGGCAAGAAGAGGGAGTACAGAGATGGGGTGTTTGTTTTGCCCTGTCCCTGACCCTGTTTTGATCCCCAGCCTCCTACCTGATCCCCAAGTTGCTTCCCAGTGGATCCTGAGTACAGAACCATGAGTAACCCTGAACTCTGCAGGAATAAACTGAAAAATCAAACCAAGTCAACAAAAGCAATATGTCCATAAGTGCAAAGTATGATTTCCAGGTCTTTAATGTTTTCATAGGCTGGAGAGATAGCACAGTGGGTAGGGCATTTGCCTTGCACGCAGCCTACTCGTCCGACCCGAGTTCGATTCCTCTGCCTCTCTCGGAGAGCCTGACAAGCTATCTAGAGTATCTTACCTATACGACAAGCCTGGCAAGCTACCCGTGATGTATTCAATATGTCAAACATATTGGCATATTGAATACATCACTTATTACTGTCTCACAATGTTACTGGGCCTGCTCGAGCAAATCTACGAACAACGGGAGGACAGTGACAGTGAATGTTTTCATATTTGCTATTTTGTCTTATAGTTCCTACATGATGCTGCTTTGATGATTCAACTTTTCCAAGTCTTGATTGGGAAGAAGGTACATACTCCAATGTACATACCACCATCCTTCCCTCTTCAGATGTTTTGCAAGTATAAAAATCTAGATGTCAGTATATTGAGTAGATAAAATGAATATTTTAAGTGAAAAGGCATTGGATATATAGATTGAATTGAGAGGTAGAATACTTCAGATATCATCTTATCAGGGACTTAAGGTCATCTTCATGGAACTGAAGTCTGGTTATAGGCAGTAAATAAATAAATCACTTTCTTAAATTGTCTATAACAAAAATATCACTTAGCCAGTGTCCACTCAGTATCAGTGATACTGATACTGTCTTTAATGTCTTTTAATGTCTTTTAGCAATAAGACATTAAACAAAAATGACAGAATAAGTGTTTCGAGATACAACTCTCATAGCAAAGCCTCTCTTAGCAATAGCATACATGGCACCAATGCCCTTAGCTACAATGCCATGTTAACAATAATAGCACACTCACTTCAAATTCCTTTAATCAAGACCCTTAACATAAAAGATGGTGGGGATGGTGTTACTTGAAGGGGTTGCATATCCAACTGTTCTCAGGTCTTAGTCATGGCTCTGTACTCAGAGATCACTTCTAGTAGGGCTCAGTTGACCATAAGGTTGATCTAATCCCCAGGGTTTCCCCCCAGAGAGACATGGTGGTAACATCCTGTAAGAGCTCTCACCTCTTTCCTTCATCACATGACCCCATCCCCCCATTTCCAGTTGACCTGAAAGAATTGGAGAGGACCTGGAACCTGAGTGTACATCCACAAATGTAAAGCATCTCCCCTTCCCTTCTTGTGTTGTTTTTCGTACCAGGGCCTGTGGTATAACCCCATGACTACTGACTGCCTGGGGCAGATCTAGGAGGGGACCGAGTCATATACCAAGCAGGAAGAAGCCTTTGGAGTGAAGATGTCATGGAAATATGGGGTCAGTGGAGGGGCCCTGGGCTGCAGGTTCTCACTGCTGCTCACCCTTCTCCACCCTCACTGGCACCACACCCTTTGCCTCTTGTCTCCTGCAGCATGGAGTAGACATGCCAGGACAAGGGCAGTCTTTGCCCACTCCCTGTTGAAAACCAGCCTGATGAGGAGTTCAAAGCAGTGTCTGCAGGAACTCAGACTCTGTTAGGACAGCATGCTCCTGCTAGTTCTCCAGCGACACCCACAGCTCCTCTGACAGCACACTCTACGTCAGCTCTCTCCATTTGCATCAGGCCCCCAAAGAGAAGCAGTCTCTCATACTTCGGATCCATCCCAGAGGGATTCCCAGCCACCACCTGTCCTTCCACTGGGATGCCCTTCTCATCAACTCACATTCTCTCCTCCCCCAGTACACCTGCCTGATTCAGGGACCTCTCCTCCACCTCTCCTATTCAGAGGTGTAAGCAGTTAAGAGGCTCAAAGGATTAAGAGCATTTCTCTGTGACCCCATCCCTTCAAAGGAATTTCGGGCACTCAGGAAAAGTGGACCCCACCCTGCACTCTTACTCAGGAAGGCATAGGCAAAGGCCACAGTCTCTGATGACAACATGAGATTTATTCTATTATTGATGAGCACAGTACATAAGGCTGACTCTAGTAAACAAGGGAGGATCTTGAGCGGGAGTAGGTGTGTCTGTCCTTAGAATGGACTTTTCCAAGCACGACAGCAGTCTGCTGATCTATTGGATTAGGGGCTGCATCATTATTTTTGTGGTGAGAGTATCTTCTACAATGTAGATGGTGGTCTGAGGCTCCTGTCTTCCTTGACTTGTGCTGACTGGGTTTGGCCACTGTCCCCAGCTCATAGGGAGACAAACAGTGTTTTTGGAAAAACTCTTCTTTGGCCTAATAAACATGGTCCTTGGTGGAGGCTTTCCCCAACTTCCCCTAGCTGAAAACTTTTTATGTAGCCTATTGTCAAGGGATATGCCAAACACAGTAACAACAAAGTCTCCAATGGAGACATTACTGGGCCCACTCGAGCAAATCGACGATCAACGGGAGGACCTTTACCTTTACCTTATTGTCAAGGGAAAGAGTCCCAGGTTTGTGGGCAGAGGGGGTTGGGTTGGTTGGTTGGTTGGTTGGTTGGTTGGTTGGTTTTGTACCACTCTTGGTGGTGCTCAGGGATTACACCTGGCTCTGAATTCAGGGGTCCCTCCTGGTGGGTTCAGGGGACCAGGGAGCAAACTCAGCGCGGCAATGTGCTTGGCAAATGCCCTACATGCTGTATTATGGATCTGGCCCCCAGGAGTTTTGGTTTGTTCATTTGGTTTGGTTTCTGGTCAACTGCTAGCTGTGCTCAGGGATCACCCCTAGCAAGGTTTAGGGGTCCTGTGCTGGCCATGTGCTAGGCAAGTGAATTACAAACCCCTATACTATCACTCTGCTTTCTGCTTACTGCTTAACCCAGACTTTTTGGTGGTCTTTTCATATTTTTTACTTTGGGATTTTGGGCCCCACCTTGCAATGCTCAAGGGCAACATACAAACATACAAGGGCAAACATCCTACCCGCTGAACTATCGTACTATTGTGCTCCAGTCCCTCTCTTCATAGATATAGGCTTTTTGGCTTTTTGGGTAACACCTGGGGATGTTCAGGGCTTACTTCTTGCTCTACACTCAAGAATTGCTCCTGGCGGTGCTTGGGGAACCAGATGGGATGTTGGGGATCGAGCCAGCTGCGCTATTGCTCCATCCCCTCTTTCCATATTCTTGTTACAAGTCTTTTAGATTCCCTTGAATCTTCCTTCCTTAGCTAATCCTGCTTACTCTAGGGAGAGCCTCAGTTTCCACATCTGGCTTGGGTCTCCTGTTCTCCATCTCCAAAGTATTTACCTCTCAAAGAAATGTTTTATCAGGTCCTGGGCTTATTTAGGGTTGGTGATTAGGCAATTTCTGTGTTGTTTGCAGAAAAACTCACTGCAAAGAGCCACCACACCCCCAGTTTCCTGTCTGCAGCAGTTTATTTTGTCTGCTGGCATTGATGGTTTGATTTCTCCTATGAGGTCACTTGATTGTAAACTTTGTGCAGCTGTAGATTGGAATACACCAAGAACAACAGCTCAGCTATCCCAGAGTCTATCTCAGACAGCATACCACAGCATACACCACAGCGCACCCCACCCTTCCAAACTTGTGGAAGTATTTTTCTGTCTGCTGGGCTTACATGTGATGTTTTAGTTTCTTTACCAGTTTAAATAGCCAATTACTGTATGAAATATTGGTCGGGGAAGAAAGAATAAACGTTCCGCCATTCGCTTTTTCCACAATAATACTTTCCTCTGTAAATACCTGGTCTCTTGTTTATCCATCTCCAAATATGGTGTAATTGTTATGGCATAAACTTGCAAAGATTGAAACAATATAAAGAAAGTGTATTAAGTACGAATATGTGCAATTGATTGAATAAATTGTTTCAGGTTAAAAAAACAGAAGAGAGAAGAGTTAGAACACAAACAGAAAGATTCTGCATACCAATAAATAAAAGGAAAAATCAATTTTGTGATGGGGGAAGTTGGGGCCACACTTGGTATGATGGATCTATTACAGGCTCAATACTGGTGATCAGTCCCTTTCTCCCTGCATCTGAGCCTGTTCTCATTCATTGTTAGTGGGAATGCTGACTGGTCTAGCATTTTTGGAAAACAATATGAGCATTCCTAAAAACCTAGAGATTGAGAGCTTCCATATGACCCACCTGGGAATATACCCTGGGAGCCCAAAACACACAGCAGAAAAACTATCTGCACTTCTATGTTCGTTGCAGTACTATTCCCAACAGCCAGAATTTGGAAACAACCTGAGTGCCCGAGAACAGACAACTGAATAAAAAAAACTATGACACACCTACACAACAGAATACTGTGCAGCCATCAGGAAAAATGAAGTCATTAAATTCTTTTTTAAATGAGTAAATGGGGCTGGAGCAATAGCACAGTGGGTAGGGCCTTTGCCTTGCACGCAGCCGACCCGGGTTGGATTCCCAGCATCCCATATGATCCCCAGAGCACCGCCAGGAGTGATTCCTGAGTGCATGAGCCAGAAGTAACCCCTGTGCACCACCGGGTGTGACCCAAAAAGAAAAAAAAAGAAATGAGTAAACATGGAGAGTATCATGCTGGATGAAATGAGTCAGGAATGGGACAGATATAGAATAATTACACTTATTTGTGGGCTATGATAAAAAAACATAGATTGAGACTTATACCCAATGGCATTAGAAACTTCAGCTGGGAAGATTACTTCACGGCTGGAAGGCTGCCATAAGTGTTGGGAGTCTGGGGGAGGGCAGTCAGGGCAGAGAAGGGACCATTATGACAATGATAGCTGCAAATGATCACCCTGGATAAGAACTGAGTGCTAAACGGAGGGAAAGGGATAAACATGATAGCCTTTCAGTGCCTGTATTGCAAAACTTAATGCTCCAAAGGAAAGAGAGAAATAGAAAGAAGAAAAGTGCCATAGCGGCAGGCAGTCTGGGGGGAAGGGGCGCTGGGAGGGAAGCTTGGTGGAAGGAAATGTACACTGGTCAAGGGACTGGTGTTGGAACATTGTATGACCAGAACCCAACGAAGAACAATTTTGTGATTGTGTATCTTTTGGTGGTTCAGTTAAAATAGAATAATACTGGGTGATTCAGTTAAAAATATAAGTTTTTAGGGACGCTGCCATGCCAGGGATCTGTCCAGTCCCTCTGCATGGAAAGTGTGTTCCAGCCCATGCGTGCTCTCTATGACCTCTCAAACAAAATCTGAGACAGATGAATCTAAAATTAAAATGGTAAATATTAAATAGCAAAATTTCATTTGGAGCAAAAGGAGCATAAAAGGAAAAGGACGAGCACAAAAAAAATATACCAAAAGACATTTTTTTAATTAAAATTTTTTTCAAAAAAATTGAGCCACACTTGGTGTTGCTCGGGGCTTACTTCTGACCGGTTCAGGGACCGTAAGTGGTACTGGAGGTCTGAGATATATGAGTGTTCAATTGCAGCTTGTGCTCTGCTCTCCCTGAACCCTTTGAATTAAAGATGACCTAACCTGATGCATTGTTGTTATGATGGAAAAGTTAGAAACCTAAGCTAGTAGCTAAGAACCGGGAACCAGAGGCAGGGACTCCGCGTGGCCTGTTCTGGGGCTGCACAGAGATGAATAGGACATAAATCATAATGCTGACCAGAACAGAGCAGAAGGACCCAAATCCACCTGCTACTTAGTGGGAAGGGGAGCAGGGCTATGAAACAACTAGTAGATGAATAAATAGCTATGTGGACCTAAAAAAGAATGAATCTACCCCAAAGATTCCCAGCAACAAGCCCCCCACCCCCATGTTGCACTACTCCTGCTTCAGTGTACCTACTGTATTGCCACCAATTCTCCTCTTTGTCTTACAACATGTGTGCCATGTTGCCAAAAGTCTTCCTATCTTACTTGTTCTGTACCTCTGCTTGGGGCTGCAGTTTCAGGAGGTTGCCTAATTTTGGTCAATCTAGACATTAAATAATTAAGTCTTCTTGCATTCGCGCCTAAAGATACAATGTGACGCATTTGGTGAATTCTGTTACAACAGATAAGGCACAATTGGCCACCTGCAGGGCAAACACCCTACCCACTGTACTATTGCTCCAGCCTCTCAGCACATTTAAAATCATTACCAAACAAGAAAGCAGGAAAACCAGACATACACCCTCATGGATGGGCAGTTTCCTGTGTTCTACCCAAGTTCCAGATAGAAGATGCAGAATGAACACAGGCAAACAAGCACCCAGAAACTGGACAGTCATATAAGGAAAAGACTCTTCCTGTTGTCTTCCTGTGTCCTTAGATGCTGGTTTCCAACTGTGATACCAGAAGTAAAAACTACATGACAGGGACTGAAATTCAGAAGAGAAATCCATGGCAGCAGTATGTCTAACCATGATGACTATCAAGCTTTGACACCAGACTAGCTCATTCAATACAAGGTTCAGTTTCATGTTCAGAGATGTTCTCAGCAAGATAAATTGCCAACTTGCCTCTTCTTGGCAAACATCCTATTTCTTTACTAAGCATTTCTTACACCTATATTCTTAGCAGATTCCTTCCTTCCTTCCTTCCTTCCTTCCTTCCTTCCTTCCTTCCTTCTATCCTTTTCTTCTTTTGTGCTCAGGGGTTACTCCTGCCTCTGCACTCAGGGTTCACTCCTGGCTGTGTTTGAGGTACTGGGGTACCATATTGAGTACTGGGTATTGAACATGGCTAGCTGTGTGCAAGGCAAGCACCCTATCCACTGTTCCATCACCCCAGCCCCTCTTAGCAGATTCTTTCACAAGCCCATAAATTTGTTCATCATCCCAGCACCAAAAATATAAAAATTATGACATATAGAAAAACTAATACAAAGGATGCCATGGTGATAAATAGTAACATTTAGAAAAAAAGTATCCCAAATTTCAATTAAATTTGTACCTAACATAAATCAGAAAATAGAAAAAACTCATATGTTTATAGAATGGTATAATATTCCTGTTCAGATTAAAAGCAAATGTCCATAAAAATATAAAAACATGATAAATTGCTATAGGCTACAAATGAAGATATGTAAAGTATTTTTATTTGGGGTAGAAGGGGGAGATTTGGTCTATACCTGGCTGTGTTCAAGGCTTTGTTTTGGCTCTGTGCCCAGGGGACACTCCTATCAGTGCTTGGAGGACCATATATGGTGCTGGGGATGAAACCCAGGATGACTAAATGCGAGAGAATTGCCTTACCCACTGTATTATCTCTCCTCCCCATGCAGAGCATCCTAAATATCAATAATGGTTTTTGCTATTGTTTTTCTATCATTCTTTGGCAAGGTCAATAATAAGACAACAAATAATCCAATTATAAAAAGCACTTGACGGGATCAGTACAGCAGGTAAGGTGATCACCTCACATGTGGCTGACCTGGGTTTCATCTCCAGCACCACATATGGTCCCCTAATCCCTGCCAAAATTAACTCATGAGTGCAGAGCCAGGAGTAAACCCAGGTCCCCAAAGCTCCTCCCCCAAAAAAGACACTAGGAAGAAATTCTGAAAAGATATATAAATAAACAAAACACGAAGAGATGATCAACATTATATGTCAGAGATTAGGGTAATTCAAATTATAATTATTTGAACATTAGAGAGAGGAAAAGAAAAAAGGAAAATTGCAATTCTTATAAAGAACTTACAAGACTACAGTGCTTAACAGATTTGTATAGCGACTTATAAAACTTGTCTAAGCTGTAATGGTCCACAACTGTGGAAAAGTTTGGTGGTACTGAAACATTTAAACATGTATTTCCCATTTAAGAAGGAAGGAAGATTATAAAGAACATAACGCCCCCCTCTCCACACCAAATTGTAGAATATTCTAACAAACTGTAGGTCATATTCATAACAACTCTGTTCACTAGAGTCAAAAGATAAGAACAACTATATGTTTTTTTAACAAATAAAAAACAGAAAAGTGCTTTACACAATTGTACCAAAGAAATTAGTCCAGAAACTATGTCGATGATACCTGTAGACCTCATTGTGGTATCATGGTTGGAAAATCCTGAAGCCTGGTTTGAGCTGTGCTCAGATCCCCAGCCCAGGCCTGATCTTCCCATGACAATTAGATGCACTGCATGTGCTTTGTGGAAACTTCTTCATTTATTTATTTATTCATTTATTTATTATTTTTAATGAATTACCATGAGGTGCAGTTACAGACTTAGACTTTTGTCCTTACGTTTCAGTCATACAATGGTCGTGTATCCATCTCTCCACTAGTGTCCATTCTCCACCACAATGGTCCCAGTATCCCTCCCCACCCCCACCCTACCCCCCCACCCCACCCTGCCTCTGTGGCAGGGCATTCCCTTTCTCTCTCTCTCTCTCTCTCTCTCTCTCTCTCTCTCTCTCTCTCTCTCTCTCTCTCTCCCCCCTTTTGGGTGTTGTGGTTTGCAATAGAGGTATTGAGTGGCTAGTGTCCAGTCTAAAGTGTGGAAACCTCTTCTGATGCAGCTATGTGGGCACTGCTGGTGCTGCTGAGAACTTCACCTGCATGGACACACTGACCTTCTCCCAGAAGAGCTCCCCCATATGAGAGTACGAATGTGACCTCAGAGGAGGGACAGAAGGCATGAGTCTAGCTCCATGCACCCTCTTTCCAGCTGCTTGGCTCTGACACTGCTTATGGAACAGGGGTCCTGCGGTCACTTTCTGGGGAACCTTCAACAGAGCCTGAGTATCTGCTGGGAAAGAAGTAGTAAAATCCGGTCCAGAGTGCGGGGACTCTAGATATGGTGTACAGGGCCTTACTGGGCGTGGGAGGCCTTCCAGGCTCATTGCATCACTTCCAGCATCTTCATAGCATCTCACTGGTTTTCACTTTCCTCAAGGGCATCATTAATCAGCTTGGAGTCTCTGGAATCCTTACTTCTGAAAGAAGACAATTGGGGTCATCAAAAAGGAAACTAAAGCCACCACCTTTTGCAAACACACACACATATGCACAGGCAGGCAGGCAGACATACACACAAATATACAAGGATACTAGGTCCTAGTATAACAAATATACTAGGACCTAATAAAATGAAGATAAATGTACATAGTTGTACATCTGAGAAAAATAATTCTAGAGGGGGAAAAAGAAAGGAAATGACCACACTTGAATTGTGTTAAAGAGCCAGGGAGCCTGAACAAGCTGTTATTTGTGGGCACTTAGAACTCAGTAAGATACAGACATAGTCCACCTGTGGAACATCTGAGAGCTGAGAGAAGAGCAGAGCCCACCTAGGGCATTCTGGAATTCTACACACACAAACACACACACACACACACACACCTGCATTTCATTAAATAGGATGGGCAGGATTAAATTAAAACATTGCATTAATATATTTATAAAATTGTATGACACCTACAAAAAAAGAATGCATATTTATAGGGACACAGAATCGAACCAAGTACTAGCAACTGGAATCCTGAAGAACATGAAAGACAACTATGAACTATGAGCAGGAGGAATAATCTCAGACAGGCAAAGTCACATTAACGTCCAGACACTAAATAAATACAATAAAAATTCAAACTACCCAGTCACCTCAACTGGTACAAAAAAGGCAAGGGGAACGTCCAATATAATATTTTACGATAATTTGATTGGGGGGGAATTGTTGAGTCACACCCAGCAGTGCTCAGGAATCATTCCTGGCTCTGCACTCAGGGATCACTCCTGGTAGTACTCAGGAGACTTTATGGGTTTTCGGGGATGAACTAACCCCCCCAGGCAAGCGCCCTCCCCGCTGTATTATTGCTCCAGCCTGAGTTTTTAAATCACAAAATTTCCTCTCATATTTGAAGTGTCTCAGCTGGTTCACATTCCTTTTCAGTTGATCAAATAAGAATTTCTCAATGACCAGATTTTCAGGTCACCGTCGCCAAATAAATGCATTAAATGCATGCTCTTATTTATTCTCTCTCTCTCCCCCTCCCCCTCCCCCTCCCCCTCCCCCTCTCCCTCTCCTCCTCCCTCTCCTCCCTCTCCCCCTCCCCCTCCCCTTCCCCTCCCCCTTTCCCTCTCCCTCTCCTCCCTCTCCCTCTCCCTCTCCCTCTCCCTCTCCTCCCTCTCCCTCTCCCTCTCCTCCCTCTCCCTCTCCCTCTCCCTCTCCTCCCTCTCCCTCCCCTCCCCTCCCCCTCCCCCTCTCCCTCCCCCTCTCCCTCTCCCTCTCCCTCTCCCTCTCCCTCTCCCTCCCTCTCCCTATTCTCAGGTTAGCAAAGCGCAGCAAACCCAAGCCTCCTAAATGTGCTTATTGGTGGGCGCAGAGGCTTGTGGGAAACGTAGTCCTTCCAAACTACCGTTCCCACGGGTCGTTGGACCGTTATCCAGTGACTTGGCTGTTGTCCTCCGGCTCTGGGTCCGCGTGGATCGAAACTCTGGGGGACCCGAAGATTATTTACAGAGCTGGGACCTCTTCTGCAGAGACCGAGAGCTGAGTGATGGCCCGAGTGCCCCTGTGAGGCTGGGGGATGCCAGTGCGGACAGAGGCAGGAGCTGAGAAGTGGGTGAGCTGGGGGAAGGGGAGGGGCTGGAGGGAGACCCCTCCCTTGGGGAGAGTGGGGCCCCTTCTGCCTGGCCGCTCCTTCGCAGCCCGCGAGAGCGGTGAATCCGGACACGAAAGGTGTCAGGGGCGCTTGCAGACATGGACCCTGGAGTAACCCTACCCCACAGGGCTGTGAGCGGATGGTACTGAGTCCAGTTTGAAGCAGGAAGGAAGATAGACAGGAAAGTCCCCCCCCCCACCATCATGGCAATGAATCCCTGGAAAACAATAAAACCAACTAGTTCAAAGGCCGATAGGACCCAGCTAAAGACACAGGAACCAAGGCCTGAAAAGACCTTTACCAGCACCAGCACAGACCCAGCAAAGACTGGACCTCTGTCTGAGAAAAGCTACAGCAGGAACTAAGGCCCTGAAGGGAATTTCATAGAAAACCATCAACTGCTCTCAACTCTACCCCCATGGCAACCACCCTAGCAACAGATGGAAAGTCCCATGTGGGCACTTTGGGAGGAACCCTATAAAAGCCAACTTGAACAAAGGAAGTGTGAACATAGGCCTATGCCCAAGACCATGTGCTGCTGCCGACTGCTGTGGTGCCTGAGCACATATGTCACCCACCTTTCCCCGCTTGAAATGTGGCCTTTCATACTGGGGTGTGTACTGGGGCTGCCGCTCCATCTGGAGAAGCCCACATGTTCTCTCTCAAGTGCATCTGTCTGTCTCTCTCTTTTCTGTCTTCTCTCTCTCTCTCTTCTCTCTCTTTTATCTCTGATCTCTCTACTCTCTCAGAGCAGGGCTCACAGTCCTGAATTTCCTCAGACACCTCTGGCTGGCAGAGGTTGATCCCCACTTCCCATAAGTCAACTGGCATCAAGTTGATCATAATGTGGGACTTGAGCTCCCTCACCTAACTTCCCAGGGAACCATGAAAAGTTAGTGGCGAGGAACTGGTCTTTGCAGGTAAAGGAAACTTGTTTTTGAATTTTGCCCAAACTTTCCTGTTGCTTTCTCCTTTCCTGTCCTGGTAATCCATTTAAATAACTCTGTTAAATTTACTTCTTAATAATATTTCTAGTCATTTCTAATAAATACAATAAGAGATACAGACTTTTATTTGTACCCTAGATTAAGCTTCAATTTTGTCTCTCGAACTCATGGTAAAGGGTGTCTTTTCCTGCAAACATCTCCCGAAATTTCCAGACTACAGTCCTCAGACCAGGTTAGTTTTTCCTCACTCCAACGGGGTCTTATTTGGTTACTTATTTTTGGGTCATGTTAGAGTTTGTTTCATGACTGTGACCTTTAATTTGTGGTATTTCTCATGGCACCTAGGCTATCCCACACTGAAGGTGGGTAGCTTCTAGCTTGCCCTGCATCCATCCAACTCCCTGTCAGAATCCACCTTTTGGGGTGTAAGAAACCACAGTCAATCTAAAGGCAACTGAGGCTTAAGTCAAGTAAATAGGATAAATGCTCAGGAATAAATATTATTCTCAGTCAATTAACTCCCATACTATCCCAAAAGCATAACTAACTTTCTGTGTTGATACCAGAAGGACATTGCTCTAGAATTAAAGTATGCAGAGGACATAAAGGAAAGAGGAAAGCAGTATTTCACTTACATATACAAAATCCAGAGCCTTCAGAAGGTTTGACTTTACAAGTTATCCTTCTGATGGAGACATTTGTGACAAGCAGATAGGGGAAGCAGAGCACAAAGGAGAGAGTAAAAATAAACACAGAGGATTGGGAGTGCCCTGATGAGATAGGGTATGCCTCAGGAGCACCTTGGTGGGTATAATTCAGTCAACCTAAGGTCTCTGTTGGAGGAGAAGGGAAAACCCAAAGTTAAACCTAAAATGCTGGAACTGTAACCCAGCAGGGGATCGCTCCTTTTGGGCTTGGGAGACTATATGGGATGTGGGGTTAAACCCGGGTTGGCCACATGCAAGGCAAATGACCAACGCACTCTGCTATTGCTTCAGACCCACGGTTAGAATAGTGAGCCCCTGACTGAGAGAACTATATCGTTACAGGGCATGGTGCTGTTTGAGGAAGTGGCTGTGGACTTCACCTGGGAAGAGTGGCAGCACCTGGACGGGGAGCAGAGGAGCCTGTACAGGGATGTGATGCTGGAAGCCTACAGCCACCTGGAGTCACTGGGTGAGTGAAGTTCCCAGTCATGGCCTGCTCAGCTTTTCTTAGTAAATGGATATACTACTTCTTTGGAATTTAATTTTGAAGATTTTGTACAAAGTTTTCTAAGGCCCTCATGAGTAAATTTAAAAATACTATTTGTAGAAAATCAAAACAAAAGAAAAGTAATAGGGCATTCACCCTCTACTCAAAGATTCCTCTACTTTTTCCTTTGTTTTCAGTATTCATTTTTTATTGCATTAAAATAATTAACCTGTGTCCTGGAGTTATAGTACAGCCAGTAGGGTTGCACTACCTGGGTCTATCCCCAGCATTCCATATGGTCCCCGGAGCACCAGGAGGATTAATTTCTGAGTGCAGAGCCAGGAATAAGTCCTGAACTCAGCTGTGTGTGGCCCCCAAACAAGAAAAAGAAACAAAATTACTCGGGGTCACAAAGTTACAGTGTTGATTAGTTTATAGTGTTGAGGTTTTACTACAAATTTATAACGTTTCCTCGTCACTAACATGGACATAAATCTCCACCGCTGCCCTTTTTAAAATATTGAATCACCACGAGATACACATTAGTTCCAAAGTTCTTCTTAATTGGGTTTCAGTCATACAATGTTCCGACATCCTCCCTTCACAAGTGTACATTTCCCACCACTGTGTCCACAGTTTCTTCCTTCCCCCTCCCCAGCCTACCTCTATAGCAAATAGTCCCCCTTACCCCCATCCTTCCACTCTCCCTCTCTACCTCCCTCCCTCCTCCCTTCTCCAGAGTTATCATTTCCAATTATTCTTGTAGTGGTCCCTTCTCCCCTAACTGTACTCCCCAACCCCACTTATGCCAAGCTTCCTACTGTGGTCCAGTCCTCCTGGTCCAAATTTCTGTCTGGGTAAGGTAAAGGTAAGGTAAAGGCCCTCCCGTTGATCATCGATTTGCTCGAGCGGGCCCAGTAACGTCTCCATTGGAGACTTTGTTGTTACTGTGTTTGGCATATCGAATACTCTCGATAGCTTGCCGGGCTCTCCGAGAGGGGCGGAGGAATCGAACTCCGGTCGGCCATGTTAGCTGTGTTCAAGGCAAACGCCCTACCGCTGTGCTATTGCTCCAGCCCCTGTCTGGGTATTATTGTCATATATATGTATTTTTATATCCTGCAAATGTGTGTAATCAATCTATGTCTCTCTTTCTGCCTCTGACATTTAACCCATCATTATATTCTCATTTCCATCAAGCTACAAGCAAATTTCATAGTTCATTTTTCCTGGTGGCATCATTGTATTTCATGCAGTGTAGATATACCACAATTTCTTTATCCACTCATCTGTTCTTGGGCACTTGAATTGTTTCAGACTCTGGCTATTGTGAATAACGCTACAAAGAACATGGAGGTGCAGATGGCTTTTCTGCATTATGTTTTTGGGCCTCTGGGGTATATTCCCAGGAGCAGTGTTGCTAGGTCATAAGGAAGCTCCATTTCTAGTTGTTTGAGGAATGTTCATACTGTTTTTCAAAAAGGTTGGGCCAATCAGCATGAGGCTGACCCACCAACAATGAGAGTCCCTTTCTCTTATATCTGTGACAGCACTGGTTATTCTTTTGATGTGCAACACTGTCTTTACAAAAAAATTTTTTTAATCATTGAGCTAGTGTGGTTTGCAATACTACTAATAATGACTTCTCATGCACACAATTCCAGCACCATACCCATTGCGGGTGTACTCACCTCCTTCTTGAGGACCCCAACACCTCTCCCTCTCAAACAGCCACCCCCAAGTCAGCTGTGGATCAGTTTTCCCATCTGTTGCCTTTGTTCCTACTTGCTGTGTATCTTTAGGTCCCAAAGATGAGAGAGATCACAAGCTGTTTTCTGTCACCTCTGGTCTGATGTACATTCCCTCTCCCAGGTCCCACTCTTTCTTAATAAATTGTATAATCTAAGGCCAAAGGGTTGTAATTGTTCAGCACAGATGATTCCGTTGTTTCATCTCTGTATTGCAGAGTGAGATCATATGGTGGCTTTTTTTTTTGGTCTTTTCCTTTGGCTTATGCAATTAAGAGTTGTGCATAAGTAATTTTTTCAAAGTATTTTTTTTGGGTTTTTTGTGTGAGTGTATACCAAGAAGTGGCATCACTGGTTCAGAGGGGGAGTTCTATTATTACCTTTTGATGAATTACTATTTGTTTTCCACAGAGACTGACCCGATGACTTTCACACCAGTAGTGAGTGATGGTTCCATTTTTACATGATCTACTGCAGTATCAGAGTTGTATCAGGACTTTAAAAAAATCTATGCCAGTATCACTGGAGTGAGTTGATATCTCATGGTTGTTTTGTGTGCATTTCCCAATTAATACATATCATTGACATTGAACATTTTGTTTTTCTTTTCTTGAAAGTGAAACAAGTTTATTTGAAAAATAAATGGGGAGGAGAGGGAGAAAGAGAGAATGTAGTCTTCTACTGACAAAGTTTATTCAGGACAAACAATGGTCAAATTGAGTAGAAGGAATGCAGTATGTGTGGAACGTGTGATAGAAGAGGTCATGTGCATGGGGGGAAGAGAGGTCCGATTTATGGTTACATGGGACAGTGTGGTACAAAACCTCTCTAATCTAAAGCTGAGACAAAGCTGTATGTCTTATAGATTAACAGAGGCGTCAGCTTACCATGCTATAAGCCCCAGACACCAGTAATTGTGAAGTCATCGATCTATACTAATCTCCAGGAAATGTCAGATCCCTGGCACCAGTCTTCCCCCATAGGCTGGGATATGGAACATTCTCAGAGGCCTTGCATCCCAAATGGTTTGGGAGCTGTGGCATCAAGGAATCAAACAAGAAATAGGTGCTCAAGAGAGAACACAGACTTTACCAGAGTGAATAAAAGCACAAGTGTATATCTCAGGTATGGAGGTGTGGGTCATTTTCCCAGTATGAGGAACCATATTCTAAAGTTAGAAGGTACACATCTCAGGCAGATGCAGGTCAAAGAGGCAAAGGCCAGACACTTTTTAAAAATTATTATTGATGCATTATTGTACAACACTAAAGACTTTACCAATATCATTCTTCAAAGAATTTAAGTAGTTTGACAAAATGAACATTAGGTAGTTTGACAACTGTAGCACTGTAGCACTGTCCTCTGATTGTTCATCGATTTGCTCGAGTGGTCCCAGTAATGTCTCCATTGTGAGACTCGTTTTTACTGTGTTTGGCATATCGAATACGTCATGGGTAGCTTGCCAGGCTTTGCTGTGCGGGTGAGACACTCAGTAACTTGCTGGGCTCTCCGAGAGGGGTGGAGGAATCAATATAAATTATAATATAAGTAAAAGGCCCTCCCGTTGTTCGTGGATTTGCTCGAGTGGGCCCAGTAATGTCTCCATTGGACACTTTGTTGTTACTGTGTCTGGCATATCAAATACTCTTGGTAGCTTGCCGGACTCTCCGAGAGGGGCGGAGGAATCGAACTCGGGTTGGCCATGTTGGCTGCGTGCAAGGCAAATGCCCTACCGCTGTGCTATCGCTCCACATATAATATAAATCGAACAATAATTTTTAATGTATATTAATTTATTAATATTATATTTCTATAACTGTAAATTTATGCTAAATTAAATGCAATTCACGATCACAATCACGACCATCCTGTTGTTTGTCGATTGCCTCGAGCAGGCCCCAGTAACGTCTCCTTTGTCCTAGCCCTGAGATTTTTTTTAAAAAGTGCCATATTCAAGGCTCTTTCAGGGTTAGGAGAATGAGACCCATCATTGTTACTGGTATTTGGCATATTAGGTACGCCACGGGGAGTTTGCCAGACTCTGCCATGTGGGCAGGTTACATTTGGTAGCCTGCCAGTTTGTCCAAAGTAGTTAAATGCAATTATAGATGTAAATATGAAGCTAATCATAGATGTAAACATACAATAAATTTATTGTACATGAATTTTATTAGCTGTGAAATGAATCAACCATATCTCTGGATCTGGCTCTCTCTCACATGCTGGCCTGGCCGCCTTCAGATCCAGGCTCCATCAGTCCTGAGTGGTCAGAGCACGAGTCTGGAATGAACTCCCTAGTGCCCCAGAGACTCATTGTCTTTTTTCCCCTTTGTCTTCACTTACGTGTCTTTTTATTTATTTATTTATTTGCTGTGCTTTTTTTTTCCTCTTTTGCATTTTGGGTCACAGCTCTCAATGCTCAGGGGTTACTCCTGGCTCTGCACTCAAAATTCACTCTTGGCTGTGCTCTGGGGACCATATGAGATGCTGAGGATACAACCCAGATCAACCAGCCACATACAAGACAAATACTCTACCATCATACTGTTGCTCTGGGGCCTCTTCCATGTGTCTTTCATGTAAGAGGTTCGTGCCATCTCCAGGTTTTTTCTAACAGCCAATATCAGAGGCTCTGTAAAGTGCACAGAGTTAAGAAACACACTTTATTTCATTTTCTTTACATCTAATTCTATTTGAGTGTGCTGACTTTGTATGTCTCCATCATTTCTCTCACATCAAACCAGTATTTTTTGGTTCCTGTCTTTATTATATATCATATTTGTGATAGATCTGTTATACATGAATATAAATTTATATTATAATATAAATTCAATAATGTGTTTACAGAATTATAAATTCAATACAATAAAAATGTAAACAAATAAAAATATTAAAAAGTGCAGGTTTAAAAATACAGAGTTATATTTATATAAATATAAGTATAGCACTGTAGTGCTGTCCTCCCGTTGTTCATCGATTTGCTTGAGCGGGCCCAGTAACGTCTCCATTGCGAAACTTGTTACTGTGTTTGGCATATCGAATACATCACAGGTAGCTTGCCAGGCTTTGCATGTGGTCAAGATACTCTCAATAGCTTGCCGGGCTCTCCGAGAGGGGCGGAGGAATTGAACCCATGTTGGCCGGGCCAACCATGTGCAAGACAAATGCCTACCACTGTGCTCTCGCTCCAGCCCAAATATAAGTATAATTTATTATAAATTTATGTTTGGAAGATAGACAATTTTTATTACATTTTTATTATCTTTTAAATACTTGTTTTTTTGTTTTTCTTTTTCTTTTTGGGTCACACCTGGCGATGCTCACGGGTTACTCTTGGCTCTGCAAAATCAGGAATGACTCCTGGCAGTGCCCAGGGAACCATATGGGATGCCGGGGATTGAACCTGGGTCAGCCGTGTGCAGGGCAAATGCCTTACCTGCTGTGTTACCACTGCACCCCCATGCTTGGTTTTCTTATTTTTAAAATTTACTTGATGAGTTCAGAGTGGGGTCTAAGCAAAATGTGAGATGATCCATTTGGTCCACAGAAAAAAACAAGACTCTCTTTTAAAAAGAAAAATGATTTTTAAGGAAGTCCCCAAGCTTCAACTCACCTCTGGTAGATCAAACTTTAGGCTCTAAACTCTGTCTTTCTGGGAATGGGAACGGCCTGAGTGCCCCTACCTGGAGGCTGGGGCCAGCAGCCTCCACCAACCCCCAGTATCCTCCATCCCATCTCCACAGTTCCTTGAATTAGAGATCACCAATGGAGTCATGCAAAACGTATTTCATAGTACTGACAGTCTGGTAGGAACAGAGCAATTTGATGGGAAATTTGCACAGAGCACACTAAGCTCGGCAGGTAAAAGCAAAAAACACAAACCTCAAGCAAAACCAATCAGCTCAGTAAATTCTCAGACTAGGACATCAGAAACACCATTGTGAGATGCAACAATGATCATAAGTTGACTTTAATTAATCTATTTCCTGATAATTCCATTTGCCTTTTTTCTGCAAGAAATGTTTGAACTGGTTTATGACTATTGGAGAGAAGCCCTATGGATGTAAAAAAAATGGTGGAAAATTTTCTCCTGGAAGTCCCTTCTCTTTCAACATGAGTGAATTCATAGAGAGAAGCCCTAGGGATGTAACAAAACATTCTCAGAGAAGCTAAGCCTCTCAGCACAAGATAATCCACAAGGAGAGAAGCCCTATAAGTGCAAAGAATGTAAGGAAACTTTCTCATGGAAATCAAACCTCAATCAATATGAGAATTCACATGGAAAATCCTATGACTCTGAAGAATGTAGGAAAATAGTCTCGTGGAAGTCAAGCCTCATAAACATGAGAGAAATCACACAGGAGAAAAATCCTATGAATGAGAACTATCCTCTGGCTCACTCTAAGAGGAAATAGGGCCAGAGATGTTAGAGTGAGTAGAATACTTCCCTTCCATGGGGCTAAACCTGGTTTCGATCTGTAGCACCACATGCCCAAACTTGGGTGCCCAAACCACCCAAGATTGATTCCTGAATACAGAACCAGGCAAAACCCCTCAGTACCACCAGGTGTGAGCAACAACAAAAGATCTATTCCCGTTAGGAAATAAATCCAAACATATCAAGTCTAAGCATTTAAACATGGATATATAACATAAAAACAATTAAGTTAATTTTCATCATAGAGATAACAGGTGGTTTTCTTTTTCTTTTTTAATTATAATTCAAGAACAGTATCCAGTATTTTAATTATATCCAGTCATACCAGTGGAATTCAGTAGAGATTTATCTTACTATATGATAACCTATCTTCTCTGTACACTCTCAGAATAACTATGGACATAGAATGAAGGAAAACTGAAGACACAATGCATATAAAGAAATTTGTAGAAGATTTGAGGATTGTATTTTTGGAAAGAAACTGTATGGTCAGACAGGATTATTATAAGGAGATCTTTAAATTGTATCTGTAATTGTCCTAACGATTTTTAATAAGTCTATGAAGAAAGGTTCTTAGATAGTCCAGCGTATAAACTCATTATGGAATCATATTGTCATGCTCTTAGAAAAATTGGGCACAATATGCATAGACAGGACCAGAGAGATAATACATCGGGGGGAAGACTTGCTTTGCACAGGGTCTAGCATCCTGTATGTATCCCCAAATTCCCAGGAGTTATTCCTGAATACAAAGTCAATAGTAGCCCTGAGCACTGCTGGGTGTGCTCCCCTCACAAAAAAAAACAAACAAAATAAGACATTTCCTATGTGAAATTAAATAAAGAATTAGGTTTCTAATGTTAGAACTGCAGTTATGTTTTACAGGTTTTAATAATTATCCCTCTGATCTGTGGTCCATAACCAATGAATAAACCGCATCTCATAGTGAGAATGAAGTGCTAGCTTTTCTTGAAAGCTTTTGATTTGGGGGTTACACCCAGAAGTGCTCAGGGCTTACTTCTGACTCTACACCCAGAAATCCCTCCTGGAAGAGCTTTGGGTCAATGTGTGGTGCCAGGATTGGGAAGCACTAAATCCTCTGTGCTAGCACTCTGGCCCAACAACTTTTTAACTTGCCTACTGCTTTATTCTTTTTGCTTTGATATACAGAGAAAAAGGCAGATGTTTCCAAAGCTTTTAAAAATGCTCCATTCTATGAACAGGGTAAAAAAGCAGCCAGTTGTTTATTTTTTTTTTGAAATCTCAATTAGACTGTGATAACCCCTAAATATAAAAGCTGCTGGTGAGCCTTCTATATCCCTGGGCATATTTCTCAGAGATGCTCAGGGGTCACTCAGCCCTGCACTCAGGAACGACTCTGACAGTGCTCAGGGATGGGATTCAGGGATGGAACCTGGGTTGGATACATGCAGGCAAGTGACTTACCCACTGTAATATGGCTCTGGACCCTGAACATACCTCTTGTTGGCTAAACTTCAGCTTCAGTTGCCCTAAGATTGATCTTAATTCCTAGAGTCCCCAAGTATAGTTCCCACTGAGGTGCTGAGGTGGACCTGGAGCAGACTTTGTCCCAGTCCAGCTATTTATAACATGGGAGAGCCCCAGGGCTCAAAACGAATATCGATGTTAGGGCGATGTCTTAAGGAGACAGCCTCCCTGGTTACCATGCCAGTAAGATTTCCTTCTGGCATGTTTTCCTCCAGCGACTGGAGTGATAGCACAGCGGTAGGGCGTTCGCCTTACAAGCGGCCAACATGGCCGACCCGAGTTCGATTCCTCCACCCCTCTTGGAGAGCCTGGCAAGCTACCGAGAGTATTCGATATGCCAGACACAGTAACAACACAGTCTCCAATGGAGACGTTACTGGGCCCACTCGAGCAAATCGACGATCAATGGGAGGGCCTTTACCTTTACCTTTATGTTTTCCTCCAGAAATGTGACTGTTTTTGCCTGCCATTTTCCAGGAACCCAAAAACAGTTCAGCAATGGATTCTAACAATGGCATAGCTCCAAACGCTGCCATACCAGATCTGCCTGCACCTGCAGGGACCCCTAGCAAGACCCTGGAGCATGAGGGCCTGCTTCAGAAAATGTGACAAAGGTCCTGATGGAAGAACAGTGGACAGCGCACTTGCCTTGCACCAGCCTCACCTGGGTCTGATCCTTGCATCCTGTATGGTTCTGAGAGCATTGCCAGGAGTGATTCCTGAGTCCAGAGCCTGGAATAATCCCTGAGCATTGCCAGTTGTGACCCCTAAACAAACAGAATAACCATCCTAAGGGCATTTACTCCAGGTCCTGGCATCCCCTCTAAGCCCCTAAGTGGACCCTAGGCATCTTCTGTGCCAATCACTCTGTTATCCTTCTAGTGGCACAAAAATTAATAAACAATTAGAAAGCGAGACCAGAGAAATGTAGACAGGTTGCAGCACTTGCCTTGCTTATGGCCAACCCAGGCTCAGTCCTGGAATCAGCCCCCCAAGCCCTGCCAGGAGTGATCCCTGATGGCAGAGCCACGAGAGACCCTGAAACAGAAAATGCAGGCCAGTGCATGAAGACTAGTGGGCAGGACAGAGGGTGATGGTGCTTTGCAAAGCCTCTTCGGGGGGTGGACGCAACACATTTGGGAGATTTGGCTTAGGGGGTGGGGGGGACACAGGCATGACTGTGTTTCATTGCTGGTCAGCCGTGCTGGCACCACGGCCTGGAGAGAGCTGACCCCAGTGATGTGGGGTAACCAGACTGAAGCACATGGCCTCGAACCCAGCCTTTCCCCAGGATCTGTGCTTGCTCTCCACATCAGATTTGGGGAGGGGCTTGGGGAAGCAGGGTCCCGATCCGGATTAGAGGAGTAAAGGGGTGTTCTAATTTGGGGTTGGATTACCAAATAGAGAGGTTCACCACAGCCATGAGACGGAGCAGTCTGTTTAGCACCGGAGAACACACACACATGCATGCATGCACAATGCACAAATATGCATGTACACTGCAAGCACACACATCTCATGCATGTGTACATGTCACGCTCACATGCACACAGATTTTACACATGTGCATACAGTGCACACTGTGCACAAATGAAACAAATGCACACACGTTGACGAATACACTGTGCATAAGCTGTACACGTATGTTGTACACATACACATAGCATACTCACACGCACACCAGCTGCCCACGCTGCCCTAAAGCTTAGGTGATCCAGCCGGGGTCCTTTGCTGTCTCGTATTCCTCCTTTGTCCCACTCAGTCCTGGGAGTTTGTCTGGTGACCTGGCATGGAAAGGCGTTCCTGACCCACACACTCCGTCTAGCCACACGAGGGCGCTGCAGTACCAGGATCTCGGAGGGTCCTTTGCTGGGTAGCGCCAGTCATTTCCTGTCAAGGCAAAGGCTGCGAAGTTCTTCAAGCTGGATCTGGGAGGTCCAGCGCGTCCATTTGCAAGCTCAGAGCCTCTGGAGCTACTCGTGCTTCTCCTCAAGCCCAAGCACACACACTGCTGCCTGCCCCAGCACACACGCATAGGTGCACTTACGTGGGCGCACACACACACACACACACACACACGTATACACACACATACTTGTACTTGTGCACACACAAGCACATGCACGCACAGAAACACTTATGCACACACAATATACACATGCATGCACACACATGCACACACATACACACATTCATGGTCATACATATGTGTACAACAGATATGCACAGGCATACTCGATGTATGCACATGCATGCACACATGTGACACACACAAGCAAACACATGCACACATGCACATGACACACATGTTCGGGCTCTGGGTTTCTCACTTTTATTTGGCAAGGTCAGAGCAGGCCGGGTCATCTGTGTCCAGAGGCTCACCACAGCCACCGACATCGGTGTGAGCTCCAGTGCCTCACACCGATGCAGGTGGTCCCCACAGGTGGCTCACATGAGTCGGGAGGAAAAGACAGTCACTTTCTCCCGATCTGCTTCTGCTACCCAAGACCCAGGGTTACTGGGTTCTTGTCTCGCTCACAGAAAAGAATTTCAGGAGTAAACAAGCAGTGACGTAAAACAGATTTTATTTGGAGGGTTTTTGAAAGTGTGGAGGGAAAGAGAGTGAGAGAGAAAGAGAGAGTAATGCACTCAAGAGAGAACACGGGCATCTCCATGGGCGGAGTGAACTCCTACACACATCCCAGCGTTAGATAGGAAAGCATAAATGTACACAACTCAAGAGGGGAGATGTGGGTGACACATGTGCTCAGGGACCACATGTGCTCAACCACATGGGTGCAAGCAGCACACAGGCTTGGGGGAAGCATATGCATGCCCTTCCTTTGTTGAAGGTGTCTTTTATAGGCTCCTCTGGGGTTGTCTTGATCCGGAAGTTCTGGAGTCTTCTCAGGGCTGGATCACATTTTAATCAGATAAACGGAGAGGTCTGAGGGTTTGAGGAACTTCATGGGAAGGGGTCCAACCTTCACAGGGTCCGCTGAAGGTCTTAGCAGATCTGTTTTCTGTATCCACAGGGTGGATCAGTCTTAGGATTTTTCTCCCAGAAGTTCTGTTGCCCTAAGTTTTATTGCTGAGGGCCTTTCCCTGTCGACCTGCCTACATCAACACCACAGGAGGCGGCAGAGCAGACCATGCTCGGGCCCCTCAGTCTGTGTCTGCGTGCTCTCTACATGTCCAGGTGGGGCTTCCCTGCCATCAGCAAGGAGAACGCACAGCTGGATGGCATCTGATGGCTCCACTCACCCAGAGGCTGGCTTTGCTGTAGGCACAGCTGGACCCACAACGGTGAGAGCCACAGCTGGAGAGTGCAGAGTGGACACTCAGGCCAGCTTCAGACTGGGATGAATGGTGTGGTATACACTGTCATTCAAGCTCTGCGTCCCGCACAGCCAGCCGTGGTCTCAGAACCAGGCAGTTGGAGGAGCGCTAAGGCCCGGTGAGTGTCAGAACACCAAGGCAAGTGGTCACTGTGGTGGCCTGACTCTCTGGAAAGCCCTGTCCATGTCACTGTCATTTGGAACCTGGACACAAAGGCTCACGCACAGACCCATCCAGTGACTCGCTCTGTTACACTTCTTCGTATCACCCTCTGCCCACAGCACTGATGTGATGCAGACACGGGCATCAGTGAGACAACCCAGCAGACAGACAGACAGATGGACAGACAGGCAGTCTGGGGCCCAGTGATGGTGCTCCTGGAGGGAGGGAGGCTCACTGGCTGCAAAGTGTCAGAGGACAGTGGGAGCACTGCACGTTCAGGGCCCGCACAGGGCCAGCATGGGGCCAGCATGGGGCAGGGCTCTGTGCTGACAGACCTTTCCACTCCGGGCCACTGGGCTCTCCCTGTGCCTCTGTGTGCCTAGGCAGTGTGACCTTGCAATGCCCTTGGACCTCTCTGACCCACATGTCCTTAGCCATGAAACAAAGACTGAGCATAGGAGTGTTTACACAGCACTAAGACGATAGGCAAACATATATCTATTTGCACAAGGGGAAGGGTTTGGGTGTGGTTATGCTTTTTGTTTTCTATTCTTCTATAAAGCTCTAATACACGTGGATAGGTTTAGTTTGTCTGTTGGCTTGTTTTAATTTTGGAGCCACACCTGGCTGTGCTTAGGACTTCCTCTTGGCATTGTGCTCAGGGGGGCTGCGCCTGACCACTATGATTTTCTTGGGGACCCAGCTGAGTGGGCCGTGTGTGAAGCATGTGCCTTAGGAAATTGTATGATATCAAGAGTCAAGCTGGAGCAATAATAAAGTGGGGAGGGCGCTTGCCTCGTCCCGGAAACCCATAAGGTCACCTGAGTACTAGCAGGTGTAATCCCTGAGTGCAGAGCCAGGAGTGATCCCTGAGCACTACTGGGTGTGGCTCAGCAACCCCCCCCCTCCCATCAAATTAATCATAAAATATTATGTTGGATGTTCTGCTTGCCTTTTCTGCATGAAGTGAGATGATCAGGTTCTTTGCATTTTTATCACATTTATTTAGTGTCTCGGGGGCTGGAGCGATAGCACAGCGGTAGGGCGTTTGCCTTGCACACAGCCAACATGGCCGACCCGAGTTCGATTCCTCCGCCCCTCTCGGAGAGCCCGGAAAGCTACCCAGAGTATCTCGCCCGCACGGCAGAGCCTGGCAAGCTCCCCGTGACGTAATCGATATGCCAAACACAGTAACAACAAAGTCTCCAACGGAGACGTTACTGGGCCCGCTAGAGCAAATCGATGAACAACGGGACAACAGTGACAGATTTAGTGTTTGGACATTAATGTAACTTTACCTTTCGGAGATTATTCCTCCTGCTCAGGATTTATAAATGTCTTTCATGTAGGTAGGGTTTAAATTAAATACAATAAAAATTCAAAGCTACCTGATCATCTCACTTCATGCAGAAAAGGCAAGGGGAACATCCAATATAATAATTTATGATTAATTTTATGGGAGGGGAGTTGCTGAGTCACACCAAGTAGTACCTACTTGTCCTGTCAAGTGCTTTTTATAATTGGATTATTTGTTGTTTCATTAATCAGTTTACAGTGGGTAGGTCACTTGCCTTGCACGCAGCCAACCTGGGTTTGAATCTCCATCCCTCTCGGAGAGCCTGGCAAGCTACGGAGAGTATCCTGCCCTCATGGCAGAGCCTGGCGAGCTCCCCATGGCATATTCGATATGCCAAAAACAGTAACAACAAGTCTCACAATGGAAACGTTACTGATGCCCGCCCAAGCAAATCAATGAACAATGGGAGGACAGTACTACAGCACTACAGTGCTACAGTTGTATTATTATTGACTTTGCCCAAGAATGATAGTAAAAGGGTTATGTTAATCACATTAAGGGAGAGGTCCGAGGGTTTGAGGAACTTTATGGGAAGGGGTCCAACCTCCACAAAACAAAGCCTTGAGAACTGCCGGGTGTAGACCAAATCTCCTCCTCCTACCTCAAATAAAAGTACTTCATATATTCTTATTTGTAGCCTATAGTACATTTATCCTGTGTTTTTCCAGGCTCTTCTATTGAATGAGCTAGTCTGGTGTCAAAGCCTGATAGTCATCGTGGTTAGACATACTGCTGCCATGGATTTCTCTTCTGAGTTCCAGTCCATGTCATGTAGTTTTTACTTCTGGTATCACAGTTAGAAACCAGAATCTAAGCACACTTTTTTTCTTCTTTTTTTCCTTAAATTTTTATTAGTGAAACACCATGAGGTTCAGTTGTAGACTTACAATTTTTTGTGCTTGGGTTTCAGTTATACAATGATCAAATACCCATCCCTCCACCAGTGCCCATTCACCACCACCACCAGTCCCAGTATCCCTCCCACACCCCTTCCCCCATCCCCCATCCCACCCTACCACTGTGGCAGGGCATTCCCTTTTGTTATCTCTCTCCTTTTGAGTAAGCACACTTTTTGCCTCCCATGAGAAAAGGAAGAGTCTTTTCCTTGTATGATTGTCCAGTTTCTGAGTGCTTGTTTGTCTCTGTTCATTCTGCATCTTCTGTCTGGAACTTGTGTTGCACTCAGGAAACCGACAGTCCATGAGGGCGTATGTCTGGTTTTCCTGCATTCTTGTTTGGTAATGATTTTTAAATGTGCCAAGAGGCTGGAGCAATAGTACAGTGGGTTGGGTACTTGCCTTGCAGGCAGCCAACTTATGCTTGATCTGTTGTAACAGAATTCACCAAATGCATCACATTGTATCTTTAGGCGTGAATGCAAGAAGATTTAATTATTTAATGCTGGACTGATGGAAATTAGGCAACCTCCTGAAACTGAAGCCCCAAGGAGAGGTACAGAGCAAGTAAATTAGGGAGGCTTTTGGCAACATGGCACACGTGTTATAAGACAAAGGGGGAAAGATCCAAAGAACAGTGTTTCTTCCTTGGTGGCAATGCAGTGGGTACACTGAAGCAGGAGGGGTGGAACACGGAGGGTGGGGGCTTGTTGTTGAGAATCTTTGGGGTAGGTATTCTGCTTTAGGTACCCTATAGCTGTTTATTCATCTACTAGTTTCATGGCCCTGCTCTCTTCCCACTAGGTAGCAGGTGGATTGGGTCCTCCTGCTCTGTTCTGGTCAGCATTTTGATTTATGACCTATTCATCTCTGTGCAGCTCCCATAACAGGCCACGCAAAGCCCCTGACTCTGGTTTCTGGTTCTCAGCTACTAGCTTAGGTTTATAACTTTCCCATCATAACAATAACGCATCAGGTTAGGTCATCTTTAATTCAAAGGGTTCAGGGAGAGCAGAGCATAAGCTGCAATTGATCACTCACTTATCTCAGACCTTTAGTACCACTTACGGTCCCTAAACCTGTCAGGAGTAAGCCCTGGGCACCACTGAGTGCTGCTCAAATTTTTTTTTTAATTTTTGTAATAAAAATAAAATATTTCCAGTACATGTTTGTACTCATCCTTTTGATTTCATACTCCTTTTGCTCCAAATAGAGATTTTTCTATTTCTCTTTTTTATTTTAGATTCATCTGTCTCAGATTTTGTTTGAGAGGTCATAGAGAGTGTGCATGAGTTGGAACACACTTTCCATGCAGACGGCCTGGACGGATCCCTAGCATGGCAGAGTCCCCAAAGCACTGCCACGACTGACCCCCAGTATTATATTTTTAACCGAATCACTATGAGATACACAATCACAAAATTGTTCTTGGTTGGGTTTCATCATACAGCGTTCCAACACCATTCCCTTGACCAGTGTACATTTCCCACCACCAAGGTCCCTAGCTTCCCTCCCACCAAACTCTTATCCCCAGACTCCCACTATAGCACTTTTCTTCTTTCTCTTGCTCTCTTTCCTTTGGGGCATTATGGCTTGCAATATAGGCACTGAAAGGTTATCGTGTTTGTCCCTTTACCTCTGTTCAGCACTCAGTTCTTATCCAGTGTTTTCATTTGCAGCTATCATTGTCATAGTGGTCCCTTCTCTGTCCTAACTGCCCTCCCCCCGACTCCAACACTTATGGAAAGCTTCCAACCGTGGAGTAATCCTCCTGGCCCTTGTTTCTAATGCCATTGGGAATAAGTCTCATACTATGTTTTACAATAGCTCACATAGGAGTGTAATCATTCTATATCTGTCCCTCTTCTGGTTCATTTCACCCAGCATGATTCTCTCCATGTTTACTCATTTATAAACAAATTTAATGACTTAATTTTTCCTGATGGCTGCACAGTATTCAATTGTGTAGATGTACCATAGTTTCTTTATTCAGTTGTCTGTTCTTGGGCACTCAGGTTGTTTCCAAATTCTGGCTGTTGAGAATAGTGCTGCAATGAACATAGACATACAGATGGTTTTTCTGCAGCGTGTTTTGGCTCCCAGGATATACTCCCAGCTGGGTCATCTGGAAAGCTCTCAATATCTAGATTTTTGAGGAATGCTCATGTTGTTTTCCAAAATGGCTGGACCAGTCAGCATTCCCACCAACAATGAATGAGAACAGGCTAAGATGCAGGGGAAAAGGGACTGATCACCAGTATTGAGCCTGGAATATATGGTAGAATACTAAGTGTGTGGCCCCAACTTTCCCATCACAAAATTTATTTTTCCTTTTATTTATTGATATGCAGAATCTTGTTAACTCTTCTATCTTCTGTGTTTTTTTTTTACCTGAGACAGGTTATGTACAAAATTGTACATATTTGTACTTAGGACACTCTCTTTATAGATATTATTTCAATTTTTGAAAGTGCATGCCATAACAATTACACAAGGATAAACAAGAGACGAGGTATTTACAGAGGAAAGTGTTATTGCGGAAAAAGCTAACGGCGGGACGTTTATTCTTTCTCTGCCCACCAATCTTTCACACAGGAATTGATAATTAAACTGGAAAAAAAAGTAAGACATCACATGTAGGCCCAACGAACAGAAAAATACTTCCGCAAGTTTGGAAGGGTGGGGTGTGCTGTGGTGTACTCTGTGGTATGCTGTCTGAGGGAGACCCTGGCTGGGCTGTTGTTCTTGGTGTATACCAATCTACAGCTGCACAAAGATTATAATCAAGTGACCTCATAGAAGAAATCAAATCGTCAATGCCAGAAGACAAAATAAACTGCTGCAGGCAGGAAACTGGGGGTGGGGTGGCTCTTGGCAGTGAGTTTTTCTGCAAACAACTCAGAAATTGCCTAATCACCAACCCTAAATAAGCCCAGGACCTGATTTAACATTTCTTTGAGAGGTAAAAACTTTGGAGATGAAGAACAGGAGGCTCAAGCCAGATATGGAAGCTGAGGCTCTCCCTAGAGTAAGCTGGATTCTCTAAGGAAGGAAGATTCAAGGGAATCTAAAAGACTTGTAATAAGATTATAGGAAGAGGGGATGGAGCAATATAGCAGGCTCGATCCCCAACATCCCATCTGGTTCCCCAAGCACCGCCAGGAGCAATTCTTGAGTATAGAGCCAAAATTAACCCCTGAACATCCCCTGGTATTACCCAAAAAAGCCAAAAAGCCTATATCTATGAAAAGAGGGACTGGAGCACAATAGTACGATAGTTCAGCAGGTAGGGCATTTGCCTTGCACATTGCCCTTGAGCACTGCAAGGTGTGGCCCAAAACCCAAAAGAAAAAAATATGAGAAGATCACCAAGATGGCTGGATTATCAGGGAAGCAGAAAGCAGAGTGATAGTACAGGGGTTTGTAATGCTCATGACTAGCACGTGGCCAACACTGAACCCTTAAACCTTGTCAGGGGTGTTCCCAGAGCACATCTGGCTGTTGATTAGAAACCAAACCAAAGGAGCAAACCAAAACCCTTGGGCGTTCAGATCTGCCAGCAAAGACCTGCTTCATGGGACCAGTGCTAAGGGACTGTTATCAGTGACCTCTGTCAGCCACCAATGGGGAAATGCTGGGGTCAGACACCTGTCAAGTGTTTGGGGGCCTGGCCTCCCACACACATCCCAAATCTAAGTTCTCTTGTCTTTGGCTGCTTGTCACTAGATTTGGGACCACTCCCAGGAGCCCCTCGGGATACCCACCATGATTTTTTTGGATAGAAATAGCTAAATCACTGAATTATATTTTTCCCACTCTGCCTAGTCTGGCTTCTTCCCAGAAGGATCCTGTTTATTCTGAGCACCCAGAGGCCTGAGAACATACGTGCTTTATGAGGGCTGAGCAGGGAGGGAAGGAATCCATGGGGGTTTCATAGACAGCCTCCCCTGGTTTTTCACTCTAGAAATAAGTGAAGGGAAAGAACACCGCAGAGCTCCTGAATTAGTGATGATCCAAGTGGTTCATGAACACGGAGGGTTCACAGCTAGACTAGAGAGGGAACATTGAGAAATGAATCCGAGTCTGTCTTTTTTGCCTTCGCAGCATCCAAGAAAATCCTGTAAGAGAAACAAGAGAAGGACCCTCGGAGTGATCAAAGGTAAGCTGCTGCCACAGCCAGCTCCTGAGGTCACCCCTCCCCTCCTTCCCCTAGGGTTTGGCTCCTGATCCCGAAAGGTGGTAAATGGTGGGGTCATCCCTAGAAAACACAACCCTAGGAGCACTCCAGCACAGAACAAGGAACCTCCCCACTTTGCTGGTTTCTAGGCTCAGGCCCAGAGCAGTGCGGGAATGGCACTGCCCAGAAGGCTGTTTGGTTGCACTGGACCTGCAGTCCTGGCCAAGGAGCTGGGACCCAGTTCCAGCGGGAATAAGTTGCTTAGCTTACCTCACACTCCTCTCCGGGGAGGGGGAGGTGGGGGTGACTCTTGCCCTTTGTCCCATACTTTGCCAACCTTTGTCCCCCGGGGGATAATTTCCTCAAGGAAGATGAATGTGGAAGCAGTTTTAAGTGACAATTCACATCATGAAAAAAATTCCCAACACCGACAGGACCCTGTTGCCTTGGACACTGACTCTTGGTCTCCACAATCAGATCGCCCAAAGTTCTCCCCTGGAGAGACGTGTTAGGGGGCCTCCTCGGAGGGGCCAGGGTCTCCCTTCACCCTGTGATCAGGTCTCCTTATTTGCACCTTGCAGGGAGCATCTGGGGGAACTAGAAGAGGTTCAGAACATGGCTTTAATTGTGCAAAGGTAAAGAATCTTTCTCTGCACCCCTGTGTGCTCTCAGTTTATGGGGAGGGGGTGAGGGTCACAGGATCCCAGGGACAAAGGTAGCCTGCAGCTAATCTGGAGGGAGAGTCCTGGGGACAGGGTGGCTCAGACTGGGGTGAGGACATCAGTCACATTGTGAAGTTGTAATGTCAGTGTGGGGCTCTGGAGGGCCATGGGCTGCAGGCACCCACATAGCCTGCCCACACTCCGGGGCCTATGAGGCCCTGTCTGACACTGGTGCCTTCAATCTCCCACAGGCACTTAAGGAAGCACGCAAAAAATGGAAAACCTCTCAGATCATGACCCGCCCTGGTCAAACCCAGACTCGGACAAAGATACTGCAACTATGGACTCGCCACCACCTCCCATTCTTCCCCTCCTCCCCCAGCCCAGTTCCCAGCAGCTCAGATCTTCACTCCCAACCCCAGCTCTGTATCCTTCTCTACTTTCATCCATTTGCTCCAGAGCAACTCTAGGTCAACCTTTCCCCAGAAATGCCTCTCGCCACCACCACCACCACCTCTCTCCTCTCCATTCTCAGCACCCTGGGAGCCAGACAGCTTCCCTCCCTCTCCCACAGCCTCCTCTGTCCACTGCACCTCTGTCTTCACCAATCTACAGTGGGAATCTCAGGCCCCACCACTGGCCAGCATCCCAAAGGGCTCGCCTGCCCTCTGGCCAGCTTCTTCCATTAACACCATCTCAGGCCTGGGCCATTCAGAGAGTCCTGAGCTGACTCTGTCCTGGGGTGAGATGAGGACCAAGACCCTGAGCCTCTGGTCTTCATCACCTTCCGAGTCTCAGGAGAAGCAGATTTCCTGTGTCTCAGCAGTATACCTGATCTGCAGAGGGCCCACGAATCAATAGGCTGAGGCTGCCCGCCTGTCTTTCATCAGCCCTGACTTCCAACAGGTGCTGGAGATGCTCATCAGAAAGAGAGTGGAGCTGAGGGTCTGGAAGAGGGGAAGAAGGGAAGAGTTCTGATGGCCCCTTGAATTCTTTGGGAATGATGTTTGCATCACTGGGTTGCAAGCTGCAGTATCCTGGAACGCGAGATGCAGATCATTCCAACTGTTGGATCCTGAAAAGTCCACACACCCTGACAACTGGAGAGCATGCTTATCTCAGACATTCAGGCAGCTCTACTGGGGTCTCCCCTTTCTGCACAGTGAATCCCTGAGTGGCTTCTGTCAGGTTTGCCGACCCTATAGTAAGAAGTGCACCCATTGTCGCTAACCCATGCGTCCATGTTGCAGAAAAACGGATTTGGAAAGCAGAGCCTTCTCATGTGGTAGCACTACATCAGCCTTTGCCTGATGCTGCAGCCTTACCTCAGCCTAATATTGCAATCAGGCCCCTGTGCCAGAGTCAGATTCAGATGGACACTGAGGTCCATCGCATATTCATACCACCTTCCTCACCACCAGGAGAGTTAAACAAAACTTTCTTTACAGCACAGCGTAATAAAGGATTTTCTTTATTACAAGTGTACTACAAAATAGGGAATTTCACCTGTCAAAGAAACAACTAGAAAGTGGAGGGATCAAGTGTACTACAAAATAGGGAATTTCACCTGTCAAAGAAACAACTAGAAAGTGGAGGGATCTTACTACCTTAGGTTACATCTCAACAGATCCTTAATAAAGACCTTCCTGACCCCCACCAGCACTCTGAAGACTCCCAGACACAGTCGCCAATGTCTGTCCTTTCTAAGGATCTGGACAGTCCTGAGGTACAGGAGAAATTGGAAGGAAAATTGCAAGGACAGTTTCAGAAAACTGTATTGAATAAGCAAGAAGACAGAATGGCCAAGTAGCCCTAAAACCGAGACAAACTCTTCGGAGACTCCCGTGGTGTATAAGGCACAGGACACCCACAGGCTCTCAAAAACACCTACTCTCGTGGATCAAAGCAACCAATGAATAAGGACATCCTAAGGGATGTCTTTACAGGCTCAGCCAATTTCCCAATAGAGATTGTGGACTCAAAACCTATAATACCGAGAAGGGAGTTTCTGAATCTCCCCACAATGGACCAACACAAGAGGGATCTAGAAAAATTTTGAAAGCAAGTTCAGGCAGGAAATGGGAGGAAATAAAGGCACGTGAGATCTCTAAAGATGCTCATAGCTTCAAACTTGTTACCTAACGTGGTCAACCAAACGCTGTAAAAAACAGTAAATCTCATCTTTGAGGGCCGGGTGCTCAACATAGACAACAACCAGAGACTATCAGAGTTTACCCCACACTTTATGAAGGTGCTTGAGGGTCAGGTTGTAAAGCTTCAGGTGAGACCATTGTGGCTCTTACCCCTCAAAATCCTCAGGTCCATAAATATTTTAAAGAGAAAACAGTTTGACCTTCTCCTCAATAGACAGACTGTTCATTCCAGCCTACCCAGCCATTCAGTGGAGCCTGATTGTTAAGTGAAGTCAGTCAGTCTCTGAGAAACCTCCTCTAGCCGGCCTGGAAGACAGAGAAATCAGAAAATAATCCGTGTCTACTCCAGTGAGTCCTCTCCCAGTCCTGACAAGAGTTCTCTCTGTGATTAAGGACCCATGGAATGTGAGGACACACCACCTGGGACAGAGCCCACAGTACAAAGTCCATAGGCCCTCAGCAGCCACTCTGCCTGGACAGAAGAGCAAGTCTCCGCCTCAGACCATCACTTATAGCTTGGTGAGCCAAATATGGTACCATGAACCCTGAATGATGGGCACTGCAGGGAAGAACTTCACTCAATAACAGCGATTCCTGGTCAAAAGCAGACCAGCAGGGCTTGACCGTCACAAGACTCTTTACCAGAGAGCAGGACTGCTGGAAGCCACTTTAGGCTCCTAGGTAGTGGGGGTGTGACAAGACATAAAAATGGCCAACACTCAGGATTTCTCGTCTCAAGAAGTCTCTGGAATGGGACTGTGTTCGAGATATTCAGGTTAATTTTCCAACTTGCTCTTACACATTTCTTCAAAGCCTCATAAAACATACAAACTCCATGGCTGCACCATCAGAAAAAAACCTGTCATCGTGTGTTGGCACTTCCAGAATGGCCCGAGACTCAGAGGAAGGCTCCAGAGCCTGCCAAGGACATCCTACTGCAGGACTGTGAGAGTGGTGCCCTCCTGCATGACAGTGCTACAGAAGCACTTCTCCAAGAGTGCCAGGCTAATGTGTATCTCGTGGCAGAAGTTTTGGCGTATGAAGAAACAGAGGCTGACCTCCACGGTGCCTCCAGATAGGACTCACCAGTCTCCCAGGCACTGCATGACATCACCTCAAGGCGGAGCAACAGCCAGGGGTACCAGGAGTCCCCCAAACTCAGCCAGGACAATACCACCATCTCTCATGAGAAAAAGGATTCTAAGCATCCCCAGATTGTAGAAGTAGGAAAACAGTGTTCAGGAAAGCGGATTTGTCATGTATGAACAGGCATGATCCAGATCAAAAAGTGGAGGCCTCCGTGACTGAGTCCCTTGATCTGCAGGAGGAACAAGCACCTCCAGAAAATACCTTTAAAAATAAATTCAGAGAATTTCTGCAGTGGTGTTTCCCCACTGAGGACAAAAGACCCGAAGACCTACTGCCCCAATGCAAGCCCACATCATCCACTACCCAGAAACATGGGAGACCAGAGAAAAGCAGCTCATTCACTTCTGAAGCAGAAGCACTTAAGGCTGCTGTTGGTAACATTTGGGAGGAGAAAATCACCCTTCAGCGACCACAGCCGGCCTCCAGGTCAAGGAAGTATAAAGACAAACACAGAGGTAGTCACTTAACACCCCAGAGGACCCCTTGCAGAGATTCCAGGGTTATGTTGCTGGATAGCTACCACACTGACAAAGACATTCCCTGGAACTGGCTTTACTTTCCCCTCTGGAGAACCCCTGTTCTCACTGAGTATTTCTCCCTCTGTCTTCCTCCCATGCTCTCCTCCCGCATGTTTCTCCACAGAAGTCTTTCTCTCTCTGTTTTTCCCGTTATGGGGCGCTGCAGGGAGTGACTGGGGGAACAGTGAGCCCCCTGAGTCTTGGCTTGAGCAGATGAGTGTTCGACAGCCCCTCCCCTGCCAGGGCCCCCTCAGCTTCCCGCACTGACTCCTCCCTCCCCCTTCAGACAGCCAGATTCAGCACCAGCCTCAAGTGTCTAACATCAGAAACCATGGAGCAAGCTCACTGCAGGCCAGCCAGTGGGAGAGAGGAACCAGAAGTCCCTATTCTACTGTCTATGGGCTTGAGTACCCCCAGGTGGTCAGCCATTGTTCATCCGCTGTCTCCCCCTTTCTCCTAACGTTTATAAACCTAAGCCTGATTGCAATAAAGTAAATCTTCTTGCAGAAACCCCAGAGTCTAAAGGCGCCGCATGCTTTCTCTCCCTCTAGGGACTGTCTCCTTCCCTGATGGGTGCCCAGCTGGGGGGGTTGGGCGGACAGCCATGGCCAGCTCTTTCTGTGGATACAGCATGTCAGAGCCATACTCCTTTTCATCTCTCTCTGTCTGCCCCCCTCTCTCTATCCACTTCCCCTTCTCAATATATATATATATAATTATTATTATTATTTGCTTTTTGGGTCACACCCAGTGATGCTCAGCATTACTCCTGAGTCTGCTCCCAGGATTCACTCCTGGTGGTGCTCGGGGGATTATATGGAATGCCAGGATCAAACCAGGTGTGGTCACGTGTAAGGCAAACAGTCAACCCATTGTGTATGATCAGTCCAGCCCCAGTGAATAAGATGGGCTCCCAAGGGTGGCTTATGTGAGCCAGAGGGGAGAGAGATGGTCACTTTCTCCCGTCTGCCTCTGTCACCCTGGAACCGGCTGGAAGGTTAGGACTGAGAAAGTTTTGAAGTCATACCTTGGCCTCACCCACGGTTTATAGGTTGTTTGTCTTTCTCTCAGAGAGGAACTTCAAGGGAGTAGACAAGCAGTGAAGCAAAACAGATTTTATTTGGAGATTTGTAGGATTGGGAAGGAGGGAGAGAAAGTGAGAGAGAGTAACACTCTCAAGAGAACACGGGCTTCTCCAAAGCCGAAGAGAGCCCCTCCACACATCCAGCATTCAAAAGGAAAGCACAAAAAGTCCACTTCTCAAGAGGATAGATGCAGGCACCAGTGCTCGGCCACATGGGCACAAGCAGCACATGGGCACGGACAGCATATGCACATCCTTCCTTTGCTCAAAGTGGCTTTTATAGGGTTTTTCCCAAGTTGTCCAATGTGAGACTTTCTGGTTAGGTGAGAGTCCCTAACTAGGACTAGGTGCTAGGGTGTTTTTTTTTTCATTTTTTATAAGTTTATTTATTGAATCACCTTGAGAGCAGTTACAAAGCTTTCGGGCTTAAGTCTCGATCATACCCGTACCTTCAGCAGTGCCCATTCTCCACCACCATAAACCCTAGTATATCCCCACCCCACACCCTCCCCCTACCTGTGGGGCAGATGATTTCCATATTTACTCTCTCTCTATTTTGGTTACATTCAATATTTTGACACCAGGACCACCATTATTATTTGGGATTTTACCCCAACACTCAGATCTGCTGAAAAGGCAACAGCAGACAATTTGTTTTCTGTTGCTGGTTATGAATAACATATGACATCATGTGGCTGCAGTTGTGGCCTGGCAATTTTGAAATTCCGAAATTTTAACACTTAAATCTGGAGGAATTTCTGCCAAAACCTGCTGGGTTCCGAGATTTGTTCCTGAGTCTCTGGGATCATGGCCATTAAGCAGCTTGATCAGGAGCCAGAGAGGCCATTCATGGGTGATTACTTGGGGTCTCGTTGGGGTGAGGAGGACAGGACCGGCTCCACCTCCATCCCGTGAGGCCCAAAATGTCTCGTCACTACAGGCCCAAACCTGAATGCCCAATGGCCTCTGGAGGATGACGGCCACCCAGCCGCCAGGGGGAAGCAGGCGGAGGGACAACACCTTTTCCCCCTGGGATGGCCCGGCAACAGTAACCTACTGCGTGGTCCGGATGCATTTCTGCCAGAAGCCACTGGGTTACGAGAATTGTTTCCGAGTCTCTGGGATCATGGCCGTTAAGCAACTTGATCAGGAGCCAGAGAGGCCATTCGTGGGTGGCAACTCAGGGCGTCGTTGGAGTTGGGGAGGAAAGGGCCGGATCCACCCCCATCCAGTGAGACCCCACGTGTCTCATCACTGTGGGCCTAAACCTGACTGTCCAGTGGCCTCTGGAGGATGATGGCCACCGGGCCGCTAGGGGGAACAGGCCAAGCACAAAACCTATTCCTACCTGGGGTGGCCCAGCACGGGTAACCTACTGCAGGGACCGGACGCATTTCTGCCAAAAACTGTTGGGTTTCGAGATTTGTTTCTGAGTCTCTGGGGTCATGGCCAATAAGCAGTTCGATCAAGGAACCAGAGAGGCCATGCCTCCAATTATATAGCTGAGCCGGAGGTGTTTTGTGGGTGTGTCTCCCACATACCTAACTTTTGGCCGTTTACTTTCTTGGTAAACTTTGCCACAACTTTTTGGGGTCTGGCCAAAGGCACAGCAGCAATTTTGGGGTATCTATAAGTCTGAGGGCGCCATCAGGCTGCTGATGTACTCGCCTCACAAGTAGAGATTGACCTGCTGGCAGCACCATACCTCCTAGGTTGATTGTTAAGCCGGGCGGGGCGGGGGGGGGGGGCTTGCCTTGGTCTAGAGTCTCTGGCAGAAGTGAGTGTCGTTCAGGTGTCATTCATCCCCTTCAGGTCCTTGGTTGTAGTCTTTGTTCCTTCTGACATTTGTGTCTCTGTGGGATCCACCTCAGAATCTGTCACTGGTGCTGGGAAGATCTCATCAGGTCTAGACTTTAATTGACTATTGGATTTATTCCACTGCCATGGCCCTCTCCTGTCTGCCTGTTTCACCATCAATATCTTTACATAGAGCAATTTTATCTCTCTAAGAACAATAACAAAACAATAAAAAAATCATTTTGCAAAGGGCTGTGGGACACATTCTCCACTTCAAGTCACCATGCTAACCTCTAATCTTTTTGCATCTCTGAAGAAACCCAGCCCATGTTCTCTCTAACCTCTCTCTCTCTCTCTCTCTCTCTCTCTCTCTCTCTGTCCAACCCTCTCTCTTCCTCTCTCTCCCTTTTTTTTGTTTTGGGGCTACACCGGCAGTACTTAGGGTTACTCCTGGCTCTGCTCTCAGGAATTATTCCTGGCAGGGCGTGGGGAACCATTTGGGGTACAGAGGATTAAACCTGGATTGGTTGTGTGCATGCAAACAACCTACCCACTGTACTATCACTCTGGTCTCTTGCTCTCCCTTTAGATGTATTTTTGTAACTTACCTTGGAGCGATAGCACAGCGGTAGGGCGTCCGCCTTACAAGCGGCCAACATGGCCGACCCGAGTTCGATTCCTCCGCCCCTCTCGGAGAGCCCGGCAAGCTACCGAGAGTATTCGATATGCCAGACACAGTAACAACAAGGTCTCCAATGGAGACGTTACTGGGCCCGCTCGAGCAAATCGATGATCAACGGGAGGGCCTTTACCTTACCTTACCTTACCTTGTTCTTCTCATATTTCATTAGGATGGTGGAAAGTTGCTTTGTTTTTGATATAGACATCACTATAAATTGTAGTTAACCTTGCAAGATTTTAATTGACGCTTTTGAATGTAGTTTTGGAATGTAAATGCAGCCTTGGTTTTCGAATCCTTTGTCAACTGGGTTAGAGTCTCAGGATTCATCGCAATCCCTGGGCACATCCTGATAAAATAAACTTTTATCCTACTCTCGTGTGTGTCTCAGCTATTTCATTGGGTTTTAATGAACCTGGGCATATCAAAACAATAGCTATAAAGATTTCTTAATTACAAATATGTGCAATTGTTTGCATAAGCTGTTTCAGGTTGAAAAACAGGAAAACCAAATAGAAGATGGGGCTGGAGAGGTAGCACAGAGGGTGCTATATTCCCAAATTTTTTATATTTGCGTTGCATGAAGCTGACCTGGGTCTGATCCCTGGAACTCCATAAGGCCTATCTAGCCCCACTAGGAGTGATTCCTGAGTGCAGATCTAGGAGTTATCCCTGAGCATTGCTGCATGTGACCCAAAACATAAAACTTTTCTTTTGTTTTTGTTTTTTGCTTTTGGGTCACACCCGGTGATGCACAGGGGTTACTGCTGGCTTTGCACTCAGGAGTTAACTCCTGGCGGTGCTCAAGTGACCATATGGGATGCTGGGAATCGAACCCGGGTCAGCCGCGTGCAAGGCAAATGCCCTACCCACTGTGTTATCTCTCCAGTCCAAAACGTAAAACATTTTTAAAAATTAAAAAACTACCTTAAACCAGAAGAAAGATGAGTTAGAATACAACCAGCTAGCAAAATTCTGCATAACAATAGGAAAAAGGAAAATTGATTTTGTGGGATTGTTGTTCTGGACCTATTCTAGGCTCCTCAATATTGATGGTCAGTTTTGGTAGGGACCCTGCAGTGCCAGGGATCAGTATAGGCTTCCTCCATGGAAAGCATGTTCCAGCCGAAGGGCTCTCCTCTGGCCTCTCACATAAACCCTGAGACAGATGAATCAAAAAGTAAAATGAGTATTGAATAGTAAGAGGAACAGGAGAATGAAATTTAAAAAAAAGATGACCACAAAAATGTGCTCAAGACATTTGAAAACCATCCCAAAGCAAGAATGCAGGAAAATGAGACATGCATGAACACATGAACACTGATGGACAGATTCCTGTGTCCAACACAAGTTCCAGACACAGTAGACACAGTTACAGAGTGAACACAGACAACCAGCACTCGGAAAATGGACAGTGAGAACAGAAAAAAAAAAGACTCTTCCTGCCCTCAAGGAATACAACTGATGGCCCCTAGATGCTGGTTCATAACTGTGACATCAGAAGGAATCCAGTCAGTAAGCTAATACAGGACAGGGACTGAGATTAAGAAGTGAAATTCAGGGCCAGAGAGAGAGCACAGAATGCAGGGCCCTTGCTTTGCCGCAGCCAATTCAGGTTCTGTCCCTGGTATTCGATACGGTCTTCAATCATCACCAGGAGTGATCTCTGAGCTCAGAGGCAGGGACCTAGACACAAGAGCCAAAGCCTGGACAAAACACAAATCAGGAGCATTTTCATCAAGAGTAGATGTCTTTTTCTGCATCTCCCTGATGATTAGTGAAGAAGGTCATTTTTTCATGTGCCTTTTGGCCATTCAAATTTCTTCTTTGAAAAAGTTTCTGTTCATTTCATCGCCCCATTTTTGGATGGAGTTGGATGTTTTCTTCTTGTAGAGTTCAACCAGTGCCTTGCATATCCTTGATATTAACCCCTTATCAGAAAGGTATTGGTTGAATATCATTTCCCATTCTATAGGCTGTCTTATAACCTGGTCACTGTTTCTTTTGAGGTGCAGAAGTTTCTTAGTTTTAGTGCCATTTGTTTATCTCTGCTTCCACTTGCTTGGTCAGTGGCATTTCATCTTTTTAAGATACCTTTAGCTTCAATATCATGAAGAGTTTTGCTGACCTTTTATTCAATGTAACTTATGAATTCTGGTCTGATGTTGAGCTCCTTAAAACATTTTGAGATGTCTTTTGTGCATGGTGTTAGGTAGAGGTCTGAGCCCATTTCTTTTGCATGCAATTGTCCACTTTTGACACCATTTGTTAAAGAGGCTTTCCTTGCTCCACTTTATAATTCTTGCTCCCTTATCAAAGATTAGATGATCATATATTTGAGGGTGTGTGTAAGGATATTCACCCCTATTCTATTGGTCTGTGGACCTGTCTTTGTTCCAATACCATGCTTTAATTATTACCGCTTTATAGTGCTAGTTGAGGTTGGGGAGAGTGATGCCGTCCATCTGTTTTTCACCAAGAATTGCTTTAGCTATTAGTGGGGGCTTATTTTTCTGTATGAATTTCAGCAGTGTTTGATCAATTTCTTTGAAGAATGTCATGGGTATCCTTATATGAATTGGACTGAATCTGTAGAATGCTTGGGGGTTATTGCCATTTTGACTATGATAATTCCCCCAATCTATAAGCAGGGGATATGTTTCCATTTCCTTGTGTCCTGTTTTATTTCTTGAAGTAGTGTTTTGAGTTTTCTTTGTATAGATACTTTACCTCCTTATTTAAACTGACGCCTAGGTACTTGATTTTCTGAGGCATGATTGTTAATGGTATTGCTTTTTACATGTTACTTTCTTCTCTCATTATTTGGATATAGGAAAGTCTTGGACTTTGGGTATTAATTTTATAGCTTGAGGCTTTTCAATACAAGTATACTGTGTCTAGAAGCTTCTTGGTAGAGGCTATAGGGTGCTCTAAGTATAGTATCATGTCATCTACAAATAGGGAGAACTTGATTTCTTCCTTTCCTATCTGGATGTCCTTATTACTTTTTTCTTGTCTACTGGAAAGTAGAAGAGGCAAGATTGCACATCTTTGTCTTGTCCCTGATCTTAGAGAGAAGGCTTTTAGATTTTCCCCATTGAGAATAATGCTTTCTGTGGGCTTGTGGTGGATGGTTTTAACTATACTGAGGAAAGTTCCTTCAGTTCCCATTTTGGTGAGAGTTTTCATCATAAACGTGTGCTGGATCTTGTCAAATACTTTTCTCTGGGTCAGTGAGATATCCTCTTACTCCAGAGACTGGCACACATCATAAAGAACAAAAGCAACCGGTTTTGGCGTGGATGTAGGGAGAAAGGGACTCTCCTTCATTGTTAGGGGAATGCCAACTGGTCCAGCCTTTTCGGAAAACAATATGGATATTTCTCAAAAAACTAGAAGTTGAGCTCCCATTTGACCCAGCAATACCGTAACTTCTGGGAATATATCCCGAGGGTGCAAAAAAAAAAAAGCACAGTAGAAATGACATCTGCATCTATATGTTCATTGCAACACTGTTCACAATAGCCAGAATCTGGATACAACCTGAGTGGCCGAATACAGATGACTGGTTAAAGAAACTTTGGTATATCTACACAATGGAATACTGTGCAGCTTTTAGGAAAGATAAAGTCATGGAATTTGTTTGTAAGTGAATGGTCCTGAAGAGTATCATATTAAGTGAAATGCGTCAGAAAGAGAGGGACAGACATAGAATGATCACTCATTTGTGGAACATAAAATATCATAATTTGAGACTAAAACCCAATGACAACAGTGACAAGGGCCAGGAAGACTGCTCCACATTTGGAAACCTGCCTTATGAGTTGGGAGAGAAGGCAGCTGGGATACAGAAGGGGTAATTAAGTTGATGATGGTTGGAGGGATCAATCAAGATGAGAGATGTGTGCTTAAAGTAGCCTATGAACCAAACATGATGGCCTCTCATTATTGATATTGCAAACCATAATACCCATAAGTAGAGAGAGAGAATAAGAGCGAAATTGTCTGTCATATAGGCAGAGGGATGTGTTGGTGTAGGGAGGGTTACTGGGGATATTAGTGGTGGAAAATGTACACTGGTGGAGGGATGGTGTTCAATAATTGTATGACTGAAACTCAAATATGAAAGGTTTATGATGGCCACTTAAACCTCTATTGCAAGCCACAACACCCAAAAGGAGAGAGAGAGCAAAAGGAAATGCCCTGCCACAGAGGTGGGGTGGGGTGGAGGGGATGGGGTGGGGGTGGTGGGAGGGATACTGGGACCATTGGTTGTGGAAAATGGGCACTGGTGGAGAGATGGGTACTTGATCATTGACTGAAATGCAAGCACGAAGTTTTGTAAGTCTGTAACTGTATCTCACGGTGATTCACTAATAAAAAATTTTTTAAGATAAGAAAATTTTGTAACTATAGCTCTCGGTGATTAAATAAAAATCTTTTTTAATGAGTAATTGAGTAAATGTCTGCTTGCCTCTTCTTGTCAAGAATCCCCTTTTTCTTCTAAATTTTTCCTTTTTTCCCATTGGTTTCAGAAATTTTTTTTATTTTTATTAGTGAAACACCATGAAGTACAGTTGTAGATTAACAAATTTTTGTGCTGGGTTTCAATTATACAATGATCAAACACCCATCCCTCCACCAGTGCCCATTTTCCACCACCACGGGTCCCAGTATCTTTCCCACACTCCATCCCCCCACCCCACCTGCCTCCTCCTTTAAATTTTTCTTATACCTTTAATGTTCTTAGCGAATTCTTTCAGAAAACCACACACCTGTTCACCAACCAGCATAAAACATCTAAAAGCTATAGCATATAACATAAATAGTAAAAGAAATTTCATGGTGATGGATAATTACATCTAGGAATATGTTATCTCAAATTTAGAACTAAAACTTATACCTTAAAGAAAAGAGAAAAAGATGAAGTCATGAAATTTATATACAAGTGGTACAACATGGAAAGTATCATGCTAAGCGAAATGAGTTAGAAAGAGAGGGATAGACATAGAAAGATTGCATTCATCTGGGGAATATAAAGAAACAAAATATGAGATTAATACCCAAGAATAGCTGAGATCAACACCAGGAGGATTACTCCATATCTTAGAGGCCAGCCAGGCATTCTAGGGGAAAGGGCAGCTCAGTTAGAGAAGGGAGCACCAAATAAAGGGTGTTTGGAGGATCCTCCCAGGAGGGGAGATGCATGTTGAAAGTAGACTATGGACTGAACATGTTTGCCACTCAATGCCTCTTTTGCAGACCACAACACCCAAAAGGAGAGAGAGAATGAAAGGGAACTCCCTGCCACAGAGGCAGGGTGGGAGGGATATTATCCATGGTGGTGGAAAATGGGCACTGGTGGAGGGATGGGTATTTGATCATTGTATAATCGAAACCCAAGCACAAAAAATTGTAAATCTACAACTGTACCTCATGGTGTTTCACTAAAAATAAAAAATAAATTAAAAAAAAAAAACAAAAAAAAGAAAAGAGAAAAAACTAAAATTTTTATAGAAAGAGAGATATAATATCAGGATAAATGAGTTATATACTACGAAGAAGGATAGATAAAGGATTCTTCTCAACAGTGTGATGCTGGGATTGAGCCCAGATTGACTGCATGCAAGGCAAATCTCTTACCACTATAATATCTTTCCTGCCCATATAAAACATTCTTTTCTTTTCTTTTTTGGTCTTTGGGCCACAGAAGAAGTGGTCAGGGCTTACTCCTGGCTCTGCGCTAAGGGATCTTTCCTGGTGGAGCTCTAGGCACCATATTGGGTGCCAGTGATTGAATCTAGATCAGCCACGTGCAAGGCAAACACCCTACCCTACACTATCTCTCTGGGCCTTTATAAAGCATTCCTAAACTCAATGATAAATTTTAACAACAAGATAGTTTTTTATTGAATGAAATATACTTTGAAAGATGTGAGAAGAGAGAAAGAGGGGAAATATATTCGTGAAAGTACACAGGCAGAACAGTGTGAAGAAGAAGAGGCAAGAACGACTCCTGGATCAACCAAAGCCCAGGCACCGCTGCACCCCGTGTCCAGCGCCCACGTCTCACCGCTGTCGCCACCATGCCCAAGAGAAAGGCTGAAGGGGATGCTAAAGGAGATAAAGCCAAGGTGAAGGATGAAGCACAGAGAAGATCTGCAAGGTTATCAACGAAACCTTCTTCCCCAAAGCCAGAGCCCAAGCCTAAAAAGGCCCCTGCAAAGAAGGGAAAGGAGGTTCGCAGAGGGGAAAAGGGGAAGGCTGATGCTGGCAAGGATGGAAAGAACCCTGCAGAAAATGGGGATGCCAAAACAGACCAGGCACAGAAAGCTGAAGGTGCTAGACATGCCAAGTGCAGTGTGTGCCTTTTTGATAACTGTGTACTTCTGGTGACTGTACAGTTTGAAATGCTATTTTTATCAAGTTTTATTAAAATGCAGAATTTTGTCCTACTTTTTTAAAATTTTATTTATTTTTTTAAATTTTTATTAGTGAGACATCATGAGGTACAGTTGTAGACTTACACATTTTTGTGCTTGGGTTTCACAGCAGGTAGGGCGTCTGCCTTGCACGCAGCCAACATGGCCGACCCGAGTTCGATTCCTCCGCCCCTCTCGGAGAGCCCGGCAAGCTACCGAGAGTATTCGATATGCCAGATACAGTAACAACAAAGTCTCCAATGGAGACATTACTGGGCCCGCTCGAGCAAATCGACGATCAACGGGAGGGCCTTTACTTTACTTACTTTACTTCAATTATACAGTGATCAAATACCCATCCCTCCACCAGTGCCCATTTCCCACCACCACAGATCCCAGTATCCCTCCCACCCCCCTCCCCCCCCATCCCACCCTGTCTCTGTGGCAGGGCATTCCCTTTTGTTCTCTTTCTCTTATTGGGTGTTGTGGTTTGCAAAAGAGGCAATGGGTGACAATCATGTTTAGTCTATAGTCTACTTTCCGCATGCTTTTCCTATCCTGGGAGGACCCTCCCAACACCTTTATTTGGTGTTCCCTTCTTTATCTGAGCTCCCTTTTCCCCTAGCATGTGTGGTTGGCCTCCAAGCCATGAAGTAAAATTCCTGGTACTAATCTCAGACATTCTTGGGTGTTAGTCTCCTATTTTGTTACTTTATGTTCCCCAGATGAATGCAATCTTTCTATGTCTATCCCTTTCTTTCTGAGGTCATTTTGCTTAACATGATACTTTGTCTTACTTTTTTTTTTAAATTTATGTTGTTAACACACAGAACTCTTCATTGTTGCTTTGGGGGAAGGGCATAAGTCACTAATAAATGGTCTCCAAAACTGGATCTCCATGGGGAAAAACAACTTCCTCCCCCCCCCCCCCCCCCCCCCCCCCCCCCGCTAGTTTTGAGAGACTTTTTCTCTTGATTTCCAAGAGGGAGGATTCCTTGACTTGACACAGTAACCACCCTGGCACTCAACCTTGTGGTAGGGAAAAACTAAAATGTGTTTCTATGTCCTGTCTCGCTCTCCATCTTCACATAGACTTGACTCCCTTAACTCCAGAGACACCTGTTGAGCCTGGACTCCCAAAAAGTAGTTACCAGGATGTCAGGCCATCTGGACTTTGCAGTGCCCCACTTGAGATGGCAGCCCTCAAAAGAACAGTTCCTTTTTTTAAGGCTGTGAATCTTCAGATTGATCATTCTATCATCCTGTCATTTTTCTTTCATTTTTTGAAAGTCAGGGTCAGCTTGTGAAAAGTTGTTAAACAGCATACTAAATGTGAAGTGTCAACCCTCACTCAAAACTTTTGCTGTTCAGAGCATCAAATAAAGAGGTCATTGGGTTTATGGTGGCTTTCTGACTTTGGTAATCCATTGAAAAAGGGAGTTTGAAAGTTATTGTAAACTGTTAAAGATTATCTGCCCATGTCCTGCCTGAAATACCCTGATTGTTTATAAAAAAGCAGGATACAGTTTGGAAATAAAAAAAGAAAGTACACAGGCTTCTCCAGACTTGTAGTAAGCCAGTAAAAAAACATAGGGACCAGCAAGCTAGATACATAGTCAAGGCAGAGCACAGGCTAGAAGAGAAAGTTGAAAGATTTTTATGTTTGCTGCAGTTTGGGGTCATGTTTGATAGTGCTGAGGGTTTACTCTTGACTCTCTGCTCAGGGATCTCCTAGCAGTGCATGGGAGAACATAATGTAGTGTTGTGAACAGAACCAGTGTGGACCACAAGCAAGGCAAGTACATGCACACTCTAGGGGGAAAGGCAGCTCAGATAGAGAAGGGAGCACCAAATAAAGGGTGTTGGGAGGATCCTCCTAGGATGGGAGATGCATGCTGAAAGTAGTCTATAGACCAAACATGATTCCAACTCAATTCCTCTTTTGCAAACCACAGCACCCAAAAGGAGAGAAAGAACAAAAGGGAGTGCCCTGCCACAGAGGCAGGGTGGGATGGGGGGTTGAGGGGTGGGAGGGATACTGGAATTAGTGGTGGTGGAGAATGGGCACTGGTGGAGGGATGAGTACTCGATCATTGTATAACTGAAACCCAAGCACAAAAATTTGTAAGTCTACAACTGTACCTCATGGTGTTTCACTAATAAATTTTTTAAAGGCAAATACGTCAACCCCTATACCATTGTTCTGGGCCCAAACTCAATAACAACAACAAATAAGCCAAGTATAAAAAGTAATTCAGGACGCTGGAGAGAGAGTACAGTGGGTAGGGGTTTTGCTTGCACATGGATTCCCCCAGCTTGATCCCCAATAACTCACATGGTACACTGAGTCTTACCAAGAATGATCAAGAAGATGCAGAGCTGGGAATAACGCAAGAGCATCTCTGTGTGACCCTTACAAAGGGGGCCCTAGAAAGGAATTTCTAAAATGAATACATACATGAATGGAAAACACATGAAGAGATGAACAACATCTCTTACATAGGGCATAAGCTTACATATAATGGTATAACTACTGTAGGAAACAGGAGTACTGAAAAACATTTAAAAATATCCCAGTTCAGTATATTATTACAAGTAATATAACTAACCAAATTATAGAGGTTTTTTAATGCAAAAGAAAAGGAAACTTTATTGCTAGCTTGAGCTAGGTCCAAGTCTCATCCAACGCAGTGAAGTCTTGACAAGGACCCCAACTTAACACTCAGGTGGTTATATATGTTTTGGTTACATAAACATTACAGTTTTTCCAAGAACTGACAGGCTTTTCCTATATGGCTATGGCTGCATATTGGGTAGGGAGCTTTGTTGATCGGGTCTGGCCACCTGCTAGGCTTGGGCTTTCTTTTTTTCTTTTAAATTTATTTATTGATTCACCATGAGAAAAGTTACAAAGCTTTCAGGTCTAAGTCTCATCATACAATGTTCAAACACCCATCCTTCACCAGTGCACACTTTTCACCACAAAGAACCCAAATATACCACCCTTCCCACCCCTCCCAATGCCTGTGAGGCAGATGATTTCTACTTAACTCTCTCTCTACTTTGATTACATTCATCATTTAGACAAAAGATACACCATTATTACTTGGAATTTCTCCCCAACAATCAGAACTGCTAAAAGGGCATTGTGAAATAATTTCTTTTCTATTGCTGGTTACGAAGACCATATGATGTCACGCAGCCATGATAGCTTTTGGATTTCTGATATTTTACCAGTTGAGTCTGGAGGAATTTCTGCCAAAGGCTGGATAATTACGAGGTTGGTTTTTGTGCCTCTGGGGCCATGGTCGTGCCAAAGAGTCGCTTGTGGGGGCAACTCGTGGCCTCAGTAAGGTGTGAAAGACGTGCCGGTTTCACCACTCCATCCCATGAGGCTGCAGTTGCCCCATCCCGAAATTATAGAGTATTTTAACTAAAACCTGCTACCATATTGATAGATAAAGGAACATAGAGTATAGAGTATCTAGTATTCACTAGAGTTCAATGGTTTGAACAACGCTGTGGTTCTGTAACAATTAGGGACTAAAACATTGTCTGTACAATCATAAAGCAGAAGAATTGGTACAAATACTATGTCTATGATACTTGTAGATCTCATTCTGGAATTATGGCTGGAGAATCCTGAAGCCTGGTTGGGCTGTGCACAGATCCCCAGCTCAGGTCTGATATTCGGGTCTTCCCATGACAATCAGACCACTGTATGTGTTTTGTGGAAACTTCTGATGCTGTTGTGTGGGCACTGCTGGAGCCACTGAGGAACTTTACCTGTGTGGACACACTGACCTTCTCCCAGAGGAGCTCCCCCATATGAGAGTACGAATATGGCCTTGGAGGAGGGACAGCAGGCAGGAGACTGGCTCCATGCACTCTCTTTACAGCTGCTTGGCTCTGACACTGCTTATGGAGCAGGGGTCCTGAGGTCACCTTATGGGAAACCTCCAACAGGGCCTGAGTATCACCTGGGAAAGAAGTGGTAAAACCCAGTCCAGAGAGTGGGGGCTGTGGATGTGGTGTACAGGGACTTTTCCGGGGCGGGGGGGAGGCCTTCCAGACTCATTGCATCACTGCCTGCATCTTCATAGCATCTCACTGGTTTCACCTTCCTCAAAAGCATCACGAACCAGCTTGGAGTCTCTGGAATCCTTACTTCCCGAAGAAGACAACCTGGGGTCATTATAAAGGAAACTAAAGTCACCACCTTAAGCGCGTGCACACATGTACAGACAGACAGGCACATGTTTCTAGGACCTAATAAAATGAAGATAAATGGACATAGTTGTACATTTGAGAAAAATAATTCCCGAGGGAGAGAAAGGAAATGACCACTCTTGAGCTGTTTATGTTTAAGAGCCAGGGTGCCTGAATAAGCTGTGATTGGTGGGCACTGAGAACTTGGTAAGGTACAGACAGAGTCTACCTGTCTGAAGATCGGAGAGCTGAGAGAAGAGCAGAGCCTACCTAGGACATTCTGGAATTCTACACACACACACACACACACACACACACACACACACACACATACACACATACATTTCATTAGAAAGGTCTGAAGGGCAGGATCAAATTAAAATTTTCCATTAATATACTCATAAAATTGTATGACACCTACAAATAAGATACATATTGATAGGGACAGGGACACAGAATTGAACAAAATACTAGCAAGTAGATACTGAAGAACATGAAAGAGAATTATAAACCATGAGCAGGAGGAATAATCTCAGATGGGTAAAGTCACATTAATGTCCAGACACTACATAAATGCAATAAAAATTCAAAACTATTCGAACATCTCAATTGGTGCAGAAAAGGCAAGGGGGACATCCAGCATAATATTTTATGATTAATTTGATGGGAGGCACGTTGCTGAGCACGTTTCAGTTAGCAAACATTTGGTGGGCCCCCTCTTGTGCTCAGGGGACCATATGGGGCTCTGGAACCAAACCGGGTCAACTGCGAGCCAGGCAAGCCCCTCACTGCTGTATCATTGCTCCAGTCTGACCTTTGATATCATAAATTTTCCCCTCACATTTGAAGTTTCTCAGCTGATTCACGTAGTTTTCAGTGGGTCAAATACAATTTTCTCAAAGACCAGATTTTCAGTTGACCGTCGCCCAATAAATGCACGCCCTTATTTATACCCCACTCTCTTTTTCCACTGGTCCCAGATTAGCAAAGGACAGGGACCCGCCAACCTAGAAAGGTCGCGCTGGGTGGGCGCAGAGGCGTGTGGGAAATGTAGTCCTCCCGGACTACAGTTCCCACGGGGCTTTGGGACGCCCCCCGCCGACTTCCGCTGGAAGGAACCCGCCCCTTGGCTGGTGTCCTCCGCCTCTGGGTCAGCCTGGACCGAAACTCCCGGGGGACCCGAGGAGGATTTCCCCAAGTGGGGTCTCTTCTGCAAGAGGCCGAGAGGGGAGTGGTGGCCCGAGTGCCGCTGTGAGGCTGGGGGACGCCGGTGCGGACAGAGGCAGGAGCCGAGAAGTGGGTGAGCAGGGGGAGGGGAGGGGCGGGAGGGAGACCCCCTTGGGGAGAGCGCGGTCCCCCCTGCCTGGCCGCTGTGTCTCCGCAGCCCGCGGGCGCCGGGGGACAGGGAAGGGCCTGGGCAGGCTGGATCCCGGGTGCCCGAGGTGGGCGGGGCGGGACTCGATCCCCCCTCGCGGCCCGCCGCGGCCCCCGGACCCGGTTCGGGGTCTCGTCTCGCAGTCAGAATGCGGGGTGGACGGGCGGTGGGGTCGCAGCAGAAGGTCTGTGGGGGCTGGGAGGGAAGGAGGGAGGGGGAGGCCGGGCCCCCTGCCCTGCTCGGGGTCCTTCCTGCAGGGTCCGGGGACAGAGCGGGCCCTGGACATTGGATTCCGGGCCGCGGCCGGAGCTCTGCCCGCTGCCCCGTCCCGCCCGGGGCACCTGCCTTCTCGGGGACAGGCTTGGATGCCCCCGGGGACCCCGAGCCCCAGCCCTGTTTCAGGTCCCGGCAGCTGAGCAGGACCGCGCTGAGTCCCAGTTCACTTTCCTCCGCACAGGCTGCCTCCGTGCAGCGGTGCGACTCTTGGTGCGGTGTGTGTCGGGGGTGGACGGTGCGTTAGAGCTCACGACCCCGCAGTGACTTCCAGTATCTCCACTTTGTGATCATTTATTTGCCCAGTTACTTCACTGACATCAACTTCTCTGTTCTTTTTTTTTTTCATCCTTCACCATTATCAGTAGCGACCACTGACAGTTTCACTCTCTGGGTTTTTGCCATTTATGGGCTGTTCCACAGCTGGAGTCATCGGTTTGGTCGCCTTCCAGGTGGGCTTTCAGTTAGCAAACGTTTGGTGTATCCCCGGTGAAATCCCATTTAAGTATGGAATATTGGTTCTTGTTTGTTTTGGGGGCCACGCCTGAAGGGGCTCGGAGCTTTCCCCTGGCTCAGCACTCAGGGTTCACTCCTGGGTCTCAGGGGACCACATGGGGTGCTGTGGGTGGAATCTGGGTGAGCTGCGCGTCCAAGGCAAAAGCCCTACCTGCTGTGCTATCGCTCTGACTCCTGAAGGATATCTCTGAACATGGCCTATTTGCCTTCTGATGACAAGTGTCTGCTTTTCACTGCACATGCAATCGTGGCTTTCCCTGAGTGTATGTGCAGTGACATGAGAGCTGTCCTTTCCTTGCCTTAATGAAGTTTTTCCATTGTTCTGATGAGAAACTGTTCTTCATTCTTACGTACTTGTGCCCGTGTTCTCTCCTTTTTCTGCTGCTTTAAAGATCTCTTTCTTTGCATCTTGTGGTTGATGAGGTACCTAGAGTAATATTCTCACAGTTCATACCTTTCATCAAATCCATGGTTTCGCTCATTGATTTTATGTAATTCCTTCCTTCCTCCATCCCTGCCTCCCTCCCTCCCTCTCTCCCTTCCTCTCTTCCTCTCTTCCTTCCTTCTTTCTTTCCTTTTGTGTTTGGGCATATCCAGCTCTGCTCAATGATTGTTTTCTCAGAGATTACTCCAGATGATGCCAGGCGTCATATGTACTGTCAGGGACTAAGCCTGAGTTGACTGTGTGCAGGGGAACAGCACCAATCTCTGCACTGACTCTCAGGCTCATTTTTGTTTTTTGAAAACATTCAGCCATGCTCAGGGCTTACTGTTGGCACTGTGCTCAGAAATGTCGTTGTTTCTTGTTTTAATTTTTAAAATTATTTTTAGGGGCCTGGAGCAATGGTTCAAGGGGTAGCGTATTTATTTCCCTGCACACTGTGATCCCCATTCAGTACCTGTCACCCTGTGTGGTCCCCGAGTCCTGCCAGGAATGATCCCTGAGCACTGCTAGGAGTAAACCCTGAGTACCCTCAGGTGTGCCCTCTTAAGATAAACAAAATAAAAAGCTATTCTTTATTTATTCATTTATTTTTTACTTTGGGTCACAGTCACAGCTGGCAGCACTCTGAGCTAACTCTGACTCTGTGCTCAGGGATCAATCCTTGTGGTACCCAGAGGACTTTATGTGGTGCTGCGGTTCAACCCTAGGGGTCTGGTACTTGTAAGGTAGGCACCCCACCTACTGTACTCTCTCTGTAATCATTAATCACTTAATCACTTAATCCCCGTTATTCATCGATTTACTCGAGCGGGTGCCAGTAACGTCTCCATTCATCCCAGTTGCGTGCTAGTGTAGCCCAATGGTATCTGTTCGTTCTAGGAACATGCAGAGCCTCAAACTGATCATTCAGAGTCTTGACAAAGAAGTCTGACCATCTTGTAGGTGGGCGTCCACGTGATCTTTTGATGTCCCGTGGAATCCAATCAGTAATGGCTCTAGTCCAGCGGTTGTCTATAAACCTCATTACGTGTCCAGCCCATCTGATTTTTGATGTCTTGGCAAATGAGACAGTGTCCCTGATTCTTGAGCGTTGACGAAGATCAGAACTCTGTATTCTATCTCTCATTTGAGTGAATCATGATATTCCAAGCATAGCTCTATCGATTCCTCTTTGAGAGACCCGAATAGCGTTCTCATCCTGTTTTCGTGGGGTCCAGGTCTCTGAGGCATATGTTAATGCAGGAAGAACAGTGGAATCAAAGAGATGTGCTCGTAGCTGGAGGTTCTTTGTCCTTTTAGTTATTTCTTCAGCGCTCTTGAAGGCATTCCAAGCCGCTCTCTTCCTCCTGCACAGCTCGGGTGCCAGGTCATTTGTCATGTCGACTTCTCGACCTAGGTACACATAGCTGTTGCATTCGGAGATGGTGGTTCCGTAATCATTAATCATTTCAAATAGTGGGGCTAGAGAGTGCAGTAAATAAGGCACTTGCCTGGCTTCAGCCCACCAGGGTTTGATCCCCAGCACTCCATATGGTCCCTCAGGACCTGCTAGGAGTCATATCTCTCTCTCTCCCTCCCTCCCTCTCTCTCTCTCTCTCTCTCTCTCTCTCTCTCTCTCTCTCTCTCTCTCTCTTCCCCTACTCCCCTTCATGAATTACTCCTGGCTATATGCAGTGCTGGGGATAGAATATGAGTCGGCCTTTTGCAAGGCAAAAACCTACCCGCTAAACTATTGCACTGGTTCAGGTGCTGTCTGTGAGCACAGAACCAGGAGTAGTAAGCCATGAGCACAGCCATCTGTGTCCCACTCAAAACAAAGAAAAAGTTCACATTGTTTCAGTGCTTTCCCTTTCTTTCTGGAACTCTAAGTGTAAGTCTGGCACACTGTTCTCTAAAGTTCTTTTTTCTTTCTTTTCCTTAGGATCAAAGGGGAGCGTTTACTGTAGCAAAGGAGAAAGTAGCAAAGGCACTCCTGCAAGAAGGGGAATGAGAGTCCAAAGGGGAACCCGCTGGCTGCCTTTGCTGTTTCTCTCTTCATACTTGACGCTTTTTATTTCCCCACCCCCTTCCCATTCTTCTCCCCAATGGGTGGGGATATCTGGACGCTAAGATTTTAACTATCTCCATTTTGGAGGATTGTTTTATTTTTTAAAAAAAAACTTTGTAATTTCTTGTTTGGGGGCCATTCCTGGCAGTGCTCAGGCTTACTCTGGCTCTGTGCTCAGGGATCAATCCTGGCAGGGCTGGGGAATTGAACCCAGGTCTGTTGCAGGCAAGGCAAGTACCCTACCTGATGTATGTCACTCTGGTTCTGTTTTATTTTTTATCGAAGCCTAGTGGTTCACAGCCTTGTATAATCATTATTTCTTATTTTGTTTTCTCTATTTTTTTCCTCCCCTGTGTGGAGGTCTGGGACTGCTGAGCTGTATGTCGCAAAAACCAAAGAATTGGACAAGGTGGACTAGAATCAGTCCCAGAGACAAGGGGGCTTTTCTCACTCCTCCCATTACCAGGTAGTAGTATGTCCTTGTGGATTTGCTCTTCATTTCCATAACGGTTGGAAAAGCTGAATGTATTTCCACGTGCTACATTTTCCAGCTTTCAAGTTACACCCAGAGATGCTGAGGGCTTACTCCTGGCTTTGCACTTCGGAATCCCTCCTGGCAGTGCTCAGGGACCATATGGGTTGGCAGGGATCGAACGTTTGTCGGGTGTGTGAAAGGCAAGTGCGGTCCCTGCGGCATTTCTCCCCATCCCCAGCTCTACTCTGTTCAGTAGCTTCCCATAATTGAAGTCCGTATTTTAGTATTGGGGCCACAGACGGTGCTGCTAGGTGCTCTTCAGGGTATGTTACTAGGCTTTGGTCTCACATTGCTAACGACTACTCAGTACAGGTGATCAGACCCAGGGTTCATTCCTACAAAGCTTGCACTCAGGCCCATGAGCCATCTCCATGGCCTTTGCTAACTGTGTCCATTCCTGCGTGTTAGATAGCATTTCTGTATGCCTTCGACTGAACTCTGGGGATTAAACAAAATTTCTATTCTTAAAATTCTAGAAACTGGAAAGTCAGTATCAAGTTGCCATCCAGCTGAGATGTGTTCCTGATTTACAGCTGAATTCTTCCTTCTGAGTCCATATGTGGCAAGAGCAAGGAAGACCTATCTTTGTCCTTTTACATGGTCATAGCCAGTTATATGAGAGATACCAGACTTCAGGCTTCTTGAAAATTGCCTGCTGTGATGGCAAGATCGCTAAGTGGGCTGGACTGCGTAGTCTGAATGCAGGAGTCCCAGGCACCAAGTGTCGTCCTGTTATTGCTTTGAATTCATAAAAATATGTGGTTTACATGAAAGAACTAATGGATTTGGGTCCGCATCTCTGGGTCGTGAGGCACATGCAGTATGTCAGGACAAATGACTGCTTTTGCATTTTTGCTCCAGATCATAGTTATCCTATTTTGAGCATTGGAATTCTAGGAGATTCTTTCAGTTCTGTATTTATACTTAGGTTTCCCAACAAGAAGATTCTTTATATAACTGTCACTGTCCTCCCATTGTTCATCGATTTGCTCAAGCCGGGCCCAGTAACGTCTCCATTGTGAGACTTGTTGTTACTCTGTTTGGCATATTGAATATGTCACGGGTAGCTTGCCAGGCTTTGCCGTGTGGGCGAGATACTCTCCGAAGCTTGCCGGGCTCTCAGAGAGGGGCAGGGGAATCGAACCTGGCTTGGCTGGGCTGGGTGCACGCAAGGCAAACGCCCTACTGCTGCGCTATGGAGAAGAATTTTATTCACAGTTTTATTCATGACAATATGTGTGTTTTTAATATGGGATACTGTGGCACTATTTTTATGAAGTATAATAAAGAGGTTCTTTGGGGCCATACCTGGCAGTGCCCAGGGCTTGCCCCTGACTTTGTGCTCAGGGATTGTTGTTGTCACCATTCCTCGATAACCTGGGTCCACTGGTGCCTTTGGGGCTGATGACCATCCCCCCAACCGATGAATGAAGGAATGGGGGGGGGGCATGGCCAGTAATTAATGGCACTTTATTTAAAGCAGTGTCATAGAGAAACCATGAGGGTTGGGGCAGCCCTGCACACAGGTGTGGTTGAACATGAACATTAAAGCCGCTTCTTCAGGGGAAGTGCTTTTGTGGGATCCGCCTAAGGACTGAGTTTCATCCTGGGGCTCCAGCACTCAAGATTCCTTCTGGGAGACCCGCCCAAGTACAGAATTCCAAGGCCATGGTACTTTCTCCTTTACTTTCTGGTAATCTCCATAAACAACCCTATTCAATGTACTTCTTCCTAATATTTCTAGTCACTTCTATTAAACACATTAAGAAACATGGACTTTTTTTTGTACCCTAGATTAAGCTTAGAATCGTCTCTTTAACTCATGGTAAAGGGTGTCTTTTTCTGCGGACCTCTCCCAATATTTCCAGACTACAGTCTTCAGGCCAGGTGAGTTTTTCCTCACCCCAACAGGGTCTTATTCAGTTACTGCTCTGGGGGTCATGTCAGAGTTTGTCCCATGCATGTGCTCTTACGATACTTCTTATGGCATTGAGGTGTCCCACATTGAACTAGGGTAGCTTACAGCTTGCCTCAAGGGACCCACCTTTTGGGTGTAAGCAACTACGGTCAATCTCAGGGCAACTGAGGCTTAAGTCAAGTAAACAGGATGAATGCCCAGGAGTAATTATTCAGAGTCAATTAATTCCCATATTATCCCAAAAGCATAACTAACTGTTTTTCTGTGTCGATACCAGAAGGACATTGCTCTAGAATTAAAGTATGCAGAGGACATAAAGGAAAGAGGAAAGTAGTATTTCGCTTCCATATACAAAATCCAGAGTCTTTAGAAGGTTTGACTTTATAAGTTATCCTTCTGATGGAGACATTTGTGACTAGCAGATAGGGGAAGCAGAGCACAAAGGAGAGAGTAAAGATAAACACAGAGGATTGGGAGTGCCCTGATGAGATAGGGTGTGCCTCAGGAGCACCTTGGTGGGTGTGATTCAGTCAACCTAAGGTCTCTGCTGGAGGAGAAGGGAAAACCCAATGTTAAACCTAAAATTCTGGAACTGTAACCCAGCAAGGGATCGCTCCCTTTGGGCTTGGGAGACTATATGGGATGTGGGATTAAACCCGGGTTGGCTACATACAAGGCAAATGACCAGCACATTCTGCTATTGCTCCGGCCCCACGGCTAGAATAGTGAGCCCCTGACTGAGAGAACTATACCATTACAGGGCATGATGCTTTTTGAAGAAGTGGCAGTGGACTTCACCTGGGAAGAATGGCAGCACCTGGACGGGGAGCAGAGGAGCCTGTACAGGGATGTGATGCTGGAAACCTACAGTCACCTGGAGTCAGTGGGTGAGTGAAGATCCCAGTCACAGCCTGCTCAGCTTTTAGTAAATGAATATACTACTACTTAGGAATTTAAACATGTAGGTTGTATACAAGGTTTTTTTGTGGCACTCACATAAGTGAATAAAAAATTGCTATTTGTGGAGAAACAAAACAAAACAAATGTAATAAGACTATTCACCCTCTAATCAAAGATTCATGTGACCCTCTACTTTTTCTTTGTTTTCAGTATTCATTTCTGCCATAGTTGATTGGGCTTTAATCTGCGTGGGCTAGTCCCAGGCGGCATATGAAGGGTATTGATGACCTGGCATGTAGGGCATTTGTTGCACAATTTCCTTTGTTTTTAAGGCTTTAGCATTCTGATGATGTATCTTATGAGAATGTTTAACTTTGATAACTGGCTATTATTAATTTATCAGCTACATCATTCCCATGGGCCATAAGCCCCAGCAAGTTGGAATGTGCCCGTATCTGGGTAATATATAACAAATGAATTCTAGGACATAAAGATCCTGTAATGTTTTGAATAGTCCCATTCACTCACTCTGCATGAGAGGGAGGGCAGCTGAAGTCACATGTTTCACAGTCCCAGCTGCATTCTGTGAGTCAGTAAAGCTTCCTCAAAGTCTTATAATAGGCAAGTCACGGCATATAATTCATTTTTCTGTACAGATTGATATGGAGTGTCAATTTTATGTGTTAAAGAAAGAGTAGTATAAACAGCTTTACCTTGATTGTTAGTATCAGTAAAGAAAGTAGGAGCATGGCATATAATTCATTTTTCTGTACAGATTGATATGGAGTGTCAATTTTATGTGTTAAAGAAAGAGTAGTATAAACAGCTTTACCTTGATTGTTAGTATCAGTAAAGAAAGTAGGAGCAGAAGGAAGCGGCTCGTTTTTAACTATGTTTGGCAATATCCAGTTTGTAAATTTTAAAAATTGAAGATTTTTTTCTTAGGGAAGGTATTATGAATTCTTCCCTTGTAATCTGTACAGGCTATTTGCCAGTCCTCATCTAATTCCCAGAGCGTTTTCGTTTGATCATTAGTTAATGGGACTAGTATTTCTGCAGGGTCCTGCCCCACCAATCGCCTGCAGCATTGATCTGCCTTTAGATATGATTTTAGAGATTTTTGCAATATATGTTAAGAGAGTTCGATTTGCCTTGTTTGGGAGAGAACTCCATTCTGCTATATTGTCCTGTATCAGGACTCGGGCAGGGGAGTGTGAGGTATGTAATACTGTCGGCTAATTTTAGAACAAGGCTCAACTCTGTTTAATTGGGCTTGTTGCACATTTTGTTCTATTAGGCCAAGCTCCTGCTCTGCCTCCTTTGTAAGCTCCCCTGCACTTGTCAAGGCAGGATTGCCTTCCAAAGTGCAACTTAAATTTTGTAAGGCCTAAGTTGGCATTCCAAGAGAACGTTGAAGCCAATTAATATCCCCTAATAGGTTTCGAAAATCATTTAACGTCTTTAGATTCTCTCCTGATTTGTATCTTTTGTGGAATAATTTTAGTTTCCCAAACACTTGGTCCTACGTATTCCCAAGAGGCATTTTCTGGACCTTTTTAGAGCCCCAAGATTCCAATTCATTCAAGGTCTGTTGACACATATTTTCTAGATCCTGTTCTGGTGGGGCAGCCAGCAATATGTCATCCATATAATGAATGAATTAGGCATCTGTAAATTTTTTCCTTAGTGTTTATAAAGACTGGTTTACAGAATATTGACACACTATAGGGCTATTCATCATTCCTTGAGACAATACAGTCCAGTGGTATCTTTTACTGGGACTTTCATATTTTATTTGTTTTTAATTTTTTTATTATTTATTATTGAATCACTGTGAGATGCAGTTACAAGCTTTCATGTTTGAGTTTCAATCATACAATGATCAAACACCCATTCCTCCACCAGTGCACATTCGCTGCCATCTATGTCTCCAGGATACCCCCTCTTTCCACCCCTCGCCCTGCCTCCATAACAGACAATTTCCTCCATACTCTCTCTACTTTTGGGCATTATGGTCTGCAATACAGATACTGAGAGATTTTCATGTTTGGTTCTTTATCTACTTTCAGCACACATCTCCCATCCTGAACATTTATTTCAACCATCATTTACTTAGTGATCCCTTCTTTATTCCAGCTGCCTTCTCCTCCAGCTCATGATACAGGTTTCCGGCTATGGGGCAGTATTCCTGGTTCTTGTGTCTACAGTGCATGGGTTCATCGATTTGCTCGAGCGGGCCCAGTAATGTCTCCAGTGTGAGACTTCTTGTTACTGTGTTTGGCATATTGAATACTCTTGGTAGCTTGCCAAGCTCTCTGAGAGTGCATGGGTATCCATCTCATATTATATCATTTTATATTCCAAAAATTAGTGCAGTTCTTCTATGTCTGTCTCTCTCTTTCTGACTCATTTCACTTAGCATGATAATCTCCATGTCTATCCACTTACAAGCAAATTTTGCTAACAGCTGCATAATATTCCATTGTGTAGATTTACCAAAGTTTCTTTAACCAGTCGTCTGTTCACGGGCACTTGGGTTGTTTCTAGATTCTGGTTATTGTGAACAGTGCTGCAATGAACATACCGATGCAGATGTCATTTCTACTGTGCTTTTTTTGCACAGAGATATTCTCAACAGTGGTATTGCGGGGTCAAATGGAAGCTCAATTTCTAGTTTTTGAAGGACTGTTCATATTGTTTTCCAGAAAGACTGGGCCAGTCGGCATTTTCACCAACGGTGAAAGAGCGTCCCTTTTTCCCCATATCTATGCCAGCATTGGATGCTTTTGTTCTTTTGAATGTGTGCCAGTCTCTGTGGTGTAAGATGATATCTCATTGTTGTTTGGATTTGCATCTCCATGATTAGCGATGTAGAGCATTTTTTCATGTGCCTTTTGGCCATTTGTATTTCTTTTTTGATGTAGCTTTTGTTTATTTCTTCTCCCCATTTTTTGATGGTGTTGGAGGTTTTTTCCTTGTACAATTCTACTAGTGTCTTGTATATCCTGGATATTAATCCCTTATCAGATGGGAATTGGGTAAATATTCTTTCACATTCTGTGGGCTGTTTCTGTATTTGGTCAGTGTTTCTTTTGAAGTGCAGAAGCTTCTTAGTTTGATATAGTCCCATCTGTTTACATTTGTTTCTACTTGCTTAGTCAGTGGTGTTTCATCCTTAGAGATGCTTTTAGCTTCAGTGTCATGGAGGGTTCTGCCTACATTTTCCTCCATGTACCTTACGGATTCATGTCTGATATTGAGGTCTTTAATCCACTTTGATCTGACTTTTGTGCTTGGCATTAGACAGAGGTCAGAGTTCATTTTTTTTCAGGTAGCTATCTAGTTTTCCCAGCACTACTTGTTGAAGAGGCTTTCCTTGTTCCACTTCACATTTCTTGCTCCTTTGTCAAAGATTAAGTGGTCATATATTTTAGAATCTGTGACAGGATATTTGTCTCTGTTCCAGTGGCCTTTGGGTCTGTTTCTAGCCCAGTACCATGCTGTTTTAATCACTACTCCTTTGTAGTACAGTTTGAAGTTGGGAAAGGTGATGCCATCCATCTTCTTTTTCTCAAGGGTTGCTTTAGCTATTTATGGAGGTTTATTGTTCCATATGAATTTCAGGAGTGTTTTGTCTATTTCTTTGAAAAATGTCATGGGTAACCTGATAGGGACTGCATTAAATCTCTATAGTGCTTTGGAGAGTATTGCCATTTTGATAATGTTAATCCTCCCTATCCATGAGCAGGGAATGTGTTTCCATTTCCTAATGTTGTCTTTTGTTTCTTGATGTAGTGTTTTGTAATTTTCCTTGCATAGATCCTTCACCCCTTTAGTTAAGCTGATTCTGAGGTACTTGATTTTCTGAGGTACTATTGTGAACGGGGTTGTTTTGTAATGTCTCTTTCTTCTTTTTCATTATTTGTATATAGGATGGACTTTTGGGTGTTGATTTTGTAGCCTGCCACTTTACTATGCAAACCTATTACTTCTAGGGCTCTTCCGTAGAGTCTCTAGGGTTTTCTAAGTATAGTATCATATTGTCTGCAAATAGTGATAGCTTGACCTCTTCTTTCCTATCTGTATACCCTTAATATCTTTTTCTTGTCTAACTGCTATAGCCAGTACTTTCAGCACTATATTGAATAGAAGTGGTGGAGCGGGCAACCTTGTTTTGTGCTTGATCTTAGAGGGAAGGCTTTTAGTTTCTCCCCATTGAGAATGATGCTTGCCATGGGCTTGTGGTAAACAGCTTTGACTATATTGAGGAAAGTTCTTTTGATGCCCATTTTACTGAGAGTTTTCATCAGAAATGGGTGCTGGATCTTGTCAAATGCTTTCTCTTCATCTGTTGATATGATCATCACGATCACAATCATCCTGTTGTTCGTCGATTGCCTCGAGCAGGCACCAGTAACGTCTCCTTCGTCCTAGCCCTGAGATTTTAAAAAGTGCCATATTCAAGGCTCTTTCAGGTTTAAGAGAATGAGACCCATCATTGTTACTGGTATCTGGCATATTGGGTACAGCACAGGGAGTTTGCCAGACTCTGCCGTGTGGGCAGGTTACATTCGGTAGCCTGCCAGGTTGTCCAAAGTAAGAATGGGATAATAAGATGTTGCACAGCCGCAAATGCAGCCACACGCTTCTGGGAGCTAGGTTTTATAGTCTCTGGATCTTGGCCATTGATGGGATTACCTGGAGCCTGGGGCAGTTGGTGGGTGTGACCCCTGCCTACTAGAAGATGGGTGGAGGATGGTCCGATATGATCATATGGTTTTTTAAATTTCTCTTATTGATATGGTGGATTATGTTGATTGACTTGCGAATGTTAAACCATCCATATATCCCTGGATTGAATCCTACTTAGTCATGGTGTGTGATATTTTTGATGAGTCATTGGATTCTGTTTGCTAGGATTTTGTTGAGGATCTTTGTGTCTCTGGTCATCAGGGATATCGGCCTGTAATTTTCTTTCTTTGTGGTATCTCTGCTTTTGGTATCAGGGTGATATTTGCTTCATAGAAACTGTTTGGAAATGTTTCTCGTTCTTCAATTTCCTGGAAAAGCTTAAAGAGGACTGGGAGTAAGTACTCTTTAAAGATTTGGAAGAATTCACTAGTGAGTCCATCTGGGGCAGGACTTTTGTGTTTGTGGAGACTTTTTATTACTGTTTCAATTTCCTTGATGGTGATAGGTCTGTTCAGGTATTCCAAGTCTTCTTGGTTCAGCCTCAGGAGGGTAGGAATCCAGGAATTTATCCATTTCCTCGAGGTCTTCTTTCATGGCATAAAAATTCTCAAAGTAATCTCTGAGGATCCTTTGAATTTCTGTAGTTTCTGTTGTGATGTTCTCCTTTTAACTTCTGATTCAGTTTATTAGGATTTTCTCTCTCCCTTTCTTTGTGAGTCTTGCTAGAGATTTATAGATCTTGTTTATTTTCTCAAACAACACGTTTCATTGATCTTTCGGATTGATTTTTGGGTTTCCATCTCATTTATTTCTACTCTGACTTTTATTATTTTCTTCCTCCTGCCTGGGCTGGGCTCCTTTTTTTCGGTCCGTCTCCAAGGTCTTAAGCTGTGAGGTTACGTTACTTATGCGGGTTCGCTCTTCCTTCCTAAAGAATGCTTGTAGAGCTATAAACTTTCCACACAGCTTTTTTTCCCACAGATTTTGCTGTGTCCTGTAAGTTCTGGTAACTCATGTCCTCATTTTTATTCGTTTCCAGGAATCTTTGATTTCCTTTCTAAGCCACTCGTTCTGTAGTCAGCTGTTTAATTTCTAAATGTTTGATTTGATTTTCTGTTTGTGTGTGTGATTTACTTCTATTTTCAGTGCATTATGATCTGAGAATATCGTTGATACAATCTCTATCTTCTTAATTTTATGACGGTATGTTTTGTGGCTCAGCATGTGGTCTATATTGAAGAATGTTCCATGCACAATGTAGAAGAATAAGTATTCAGTTTTTTGAGGATGAAGTGTCCTGTATATATCTACTAAGCCCCTTTGTTCCATTTCTTCCCTCAGATAAAGTATGTCCTTGCTAAGCTTGAGTCTGATTGATCTACCAAGAGGTGATAAAGTGGTGTTGAAATCTCCCACTAATATTGTGTTGCTATCAATGTCTTTCTTCAAGTCTATTAGTAGTTGTTTTAAGTACTTCGCTTGTCCCTCATTAGGTGCATATACATTTAGTATGTAAGTTATCCTGCTTTACAGATACCTTGATCAGTAAGAAATGAACTTCACTGTCTCTTATGACTTTCTTCAGTCTGAAACAATGTGATTTGATACCAGAATGGCCACCCTAGCTTTTTTAAGGGAGTTGTTTGCCTGTAAGATTGTTTTCTAGCCTTTGATTTTGAGTCTGTGTTTGCTCTGACTGTTCAATGTGTTCCTTACAGGGAGCAGAATGTTGGGTTCAGTTTTCTGATCCATCCTGCCACTCTGTCTTTCAAATGGTATGTTTAGTCCATTGACAATGAGAGAGATTCTTTTTGTGGGGTTCTATTCCATCCCATCTTTCTGCCAAAGTTTGGTGTATTTGAGAGGATTGTCTAGCTGGAGTGATAGCACAGCGGTAGGGCGTTCGCCTTACACGCGGCCAACACGGCCGACCCGAGTTCAATTCCTCTGCCCCTCTCGGAGAGCCCGACAAGCTACCGAGAGTATTCGATATGCCAAACACACTAACAACAAAGTCTCCAATGGAGACGTTACTGGGCCCGCTCGAGCAAATCGACGATCAATGGGAGGGCCTTTACCTTTTATTTTTGTGGGGCTCTATCCCATCCCATCTTTCTGCCAAAGTTTGGTGTATTTGAGAGGATTGTCTTGTCTTAAAGTAGCCCGTTTAATTGTTCTTGTAACCATAGTTTTGAGTCTCTGAAGTTCCTGAATTTTTGTTTGTTTGTCAAGTTGTGTGTTGTTCCTTCTGATATAAATGAGAGTCTAGCTGGATAAAGTATTTTTGGTGAGGCATTAATTTCATTGATTTTTTTCACTATATCCCACTACTGTCTTCAGGCCCTGAGGGTTTCATCAGCTAAGTCGGCTGTGAATCTTAAGGATGCTCCTTTTTAGGCAATTTCTTTCTTTGATCTTGCTGTTTTCAGAATTTTATCTCTGTCTAAGGTTTTCATCATTTTGATCAGAATATGTCTTGGGGTATTTTTATTTTGACTTCTACCTGGTACCCTTCAGGCCTCCTGAATCTGGTTGCATGTGTTCTTCAGCTCTGGGAATGTCTTAGCAGTGATGTCTTTGGCAGTTTCTTCTTCGTCAGAGTTTTCTTCCTGTCCCCCTGGGACTCCAGTGATTCTTATGGTATTCCTTATAGCTTCATTCTGATCTTCACTTGACATCTGTTTGTTGATTGTGAGTCTCTTTTCCATTTTCTACTCTTTCCTGGAGAGTCTCTGCACTTCATCTTGAAGCTCAGTGATTCTGTCCTCAGCAACTGTTAGGCTGCTGCTGAGGCTTCCACTGAGTTTTTCAATTCACCTACCAGGTTTTTCAATTCTGTCATTCCCGTTTGTAATTTTGTTTGAATTTTTCACATTTTTTACTCTCACATCCTCTTGTATTTTATTATTGGTGTGTTCCATTGTTTCTTTTAGCTCCCTATGCATCCTCAGTAGTACCCTTCTAAATTCCTTGTCAGAGAGGTTGTCTAGTGCTTCATTACTGTTGGGATCATCTGGGCTAGTCTCTGCACTAACTATACTTGGTGGGCTTGTATGTTGCTTTACTATTGTGACCTGTGAAGTTTAGACCTTCATGCTCACTGTTACTATTGTGTTTTTGGTGCAATATTAATTGAGGTAGGGCTAATGACTTATAGACCTAATGTGTGTTCCAGTGATCATGCTGTCCTAGTGAAAGTTCCACCTAAAAGGCTACCTGATGGTTCTTATAGGATATGGAGGATATGGAGGGGGAGCTGCGGCTCTGGAAAGCACCCCAACCAGACAGGTACCTGGATAGGGGGAGGACAGGGGGCTCCCAGAAGGTTGGCTGCTATTGGTGTGGTCCATCTGGGTTCCTGTCTCCTGCAGTTCTGGCTTAAAAACCGGCTCTACACAGGTCTGGTTGGTCCCACGGCTCAGGCATTACCCCTATTGGGATGGTACATGGATAGGGGGAGGAGAGGCCGGAACTTTCATTATTTCGAGAGGGAATAGTAAAAGCAAACATTGGCATATCATCAGGTTGTAAGGGGATGGTGTAAAAACCCTCCTTAAGATCAATAATCATTATCCTCCACTGTTGAGAAATTGAAGCCAGATTAGGAAGGATGTTTGTAATGGGCCCACTGGTTCCATACATTCATTAACTTTTTGTAAATGGGTCAACTGTTCTCCATTTCCCGATTTTTAAATTACGAAAACAGGGGAATTCCACAGGCTATGACTAGGTATGATGTGTCCCTGTGTTAGTTGCTCCTTACCCAGTTCCTCGAGCGATAGCACAGTGGGTAGGGCGTTCGCCTTACAAGCGGCCAACATGGCCGACCCAAGTTCGATTCCTCCGCCCCTCTCGGAGAGCCCGGCAAGCTACCGAGAGTATTCGATATGCCAGACACAGTAACAACAAAGTCTCCAATGGAGACGTTACTGGGCCCGCTCGAGCAAATCGACGATCAACGGGAGGGCCTTTACCTTTACCTTTACCCAGTTCATGCAGGGCAACCAGGTTTCCTGTTTTAAGGGCCACTGCTCAACTCAGACAGGGTCTCCTTTCTTCCATGTAATGGGAAGAGCAGCTCAGGATGAAGATTTTTTACATGCAGTGGCCCCTACCAAAACGGTCTTTCTCTGGACATTTTAATTTCACGATGTTCTAAATCTCTCCCCCATAAGGTGATAACAATGCATGCAATATATGGTTATAAATTAGCTATGGCTTCATCCGGGCCAGTACAGGTCAAAACATTAACACTTTGTTGTACATCAGTTACCGTGACTAAACCTGTAAAGGTAGCATTTACAGAGCATTTTTTTCCATCCCTTTGGCCGATAACTTGTGAGGCAATAATTGACACATCTGCTCCAGAATCCACCATGCTTTCTGTTTTCAACTTCGCTTCAATCTTTGTCCACTTCATAACTTCCAGTGGACTGCATTTTGAATTTTTTTTTAAAATGACTCTAACCTCAATTTTTATTTTCTTTCCAGTACACAACTCAAATAGTCACATGGTCAGTTTCAGCTTGTATTTTAAACAATCCTTGGAAATCACATAATATAGAGAAAGAGAACAAAGTTTCAGATGCTCTAAGTGTACCTTAGTATTAAGGTCAAATATTCATTCTAGTTTTCTGTTTTATCTCTCTTTTCCTTTCATTTTTCTTGAGATAAAATTCTATTGCCAGAATACTTCAAACTTTGAATTCCCTTTTTCCACAAATACATGTTTTATTTTCTGGATATACTCAATTTGAAAGGTATTCAAAAATTTTAACACTTGGATATCAGCTTCTTAACTTCAAAACTGGAATCAACATAAGGCTGTGATTTATCACTATTCTCATCTCTAATTGACCTCAGCTGAGAAAAGGCAGAGGGGCATGGGGGGGGGGGGGGTGGGAGGAGGCAGCTACCTCTCTTCAGTTGCAAGGTCACAAAAACTAAAGGAGCAGTTTTCAGCTGCTTGGATTTTCCAAAGTGACTCATTTTATTTTTTAATTTTTATTAGTGAAACACCATGAGGTACAGTTGTAGATTTACAAATTTTTGTGCTTGGGTTTCAATTATACAATGATCAAACACCCATCCCTCCACCAGTGCCCATTTCCCACCACCAAGGATCCCAGTATCCCTCCCACCCCCCATTCCCCCCATCCCACCCTGCCTCTGTGGCAGGGCATTCCCTTTTGTTCTCTCTCTCCTTTTGGGTGCTGTGGTTTGAAAAAGAGGCATTGAGTGGCAATCATGTTTGGTCTATAGTCTACTCTCAGTACGCTTCTCCCATCCTGGGAGGATCCTCCCAACACCCTTTATTTGGTGCTCCTTTCTCTATCTGAGCTCCCTTTACACCTAGAATGTGTGGCTGGCCTCCAAGCCATGGAGCAAAACTTCTGATACTAATCTCGGCCACTCTTGGGTGTTAGTCTCCTATTTTGTTACTTTATGTTCCCCAGATGAATGCAATCTTTCTATGTCTATCCCTCTCTTTCTGACTCATTTTGCTTAACATGATACTTTCCATGTAGTACCACTTGTATGTAAATTTCATGACTTCATCTTTTCTAACAGCTACATAGTACTCCATTGTGTAGATGTACCAAAGTTTCTTTAACCAGTCATCTGTCCTCGCGCACTCAGATTTTTTCCAGATTCTGGCTATTGTGAAGAGTGCTGCAATGAACAAACAAGTGCAGATGTTAAAGTGACTTATTTTTTTCCCCTTAAGCAAGAAGACCTGATCTGGTCTAAAATTTCAGCAAAAAAAAAAAAGCCTGATATCTTTAAACTCTGATGGGATAAAAGTTTTGTAGCCAATTTTATAACTCTGGAAAGCAGACTGATTTTTCATTAAATTTGGTTGAGGCTTGTAGGATAAAACCTTGCATAATCTGAGCTTTTATTTCACTTTAGTTTCAGTCTCTAATTCTGCAGCTCCTTTTTGGATGGTACAGATTCTGAAGCTAAGAAAAAATTTTTTCAACTGCTAATAAACATTGGGCTGGAGCGATAGCACAGTGGTAGGGCGTTTGCCTTGAACGCAGCCAACATGGCCTACCCGAGATCGATTCCTCCGCCCCTCTCGGAGAGCCCGGAAAGCTACCGAGAGTATCTCGCCCGCACGGCAGAGCCTGGCAAGCTCCCCGTGACGTATTCGATATGCCAAACACAGTAACAACAAGTCTCATGATGGAGACGTTACTGGGTCCACTCGAGCAAATCGATGAACAACGGGAGGGCCCCTCTCGGAGAGCCCGGCAAGCTACTGAGAGTATCTCGCCCGCACGGCAGAGCCTGGCAAGCTACCTGTGACATATTCGATATGCCAAACACAGTAACAACAAGTCTCATGATGGAGACGTTACTGGGCCCGCTCGAGCAAATCAATGAACAAAGGGAGGACCATGGACCGTGATAATAAACATTAATGTTTTTTCAGTAAGAGATTTTAGATTGATAATTTCAATTTCTGTGTAGGCTTAACATTCTGATGACAAGTCTTTGTTTAAACTGGGGTTAACAGTTTCTAAAACCACCTAAACCTTTTAAATATCTGGGTTGCATATCACTTAGACCTCTGGTGAAGATGCTGCTTGTCCAGGTCTAAGGATTTCTACTTCTGATTTCAACCTGACTCTAACACTCAAGTGTTCCACACAGACAGACAGAGACAACAGACTGACTACAAACACCACATGCATATGTGCACATATTTATAGTTGATCAATCGATCTGACCCTTCAAGAATGTCAGGGAGAAAACTGACTGACTGAGAAAGGAGGGGGCAGTCCCAAGCCAATTGGGAACCTTGTCCTCCTGCTTCCCACGTCTGTTTCCTGCTTGTTAAAAATGGGTCAAGAAAGCGCTTTTGATAATATAAAGCCAGGAAGAGTAATTATGTCAAAGATGTTGTAAACCTAAGGTGGTCAGATGTCACCATTTTTTACTTTCCTCATTCTGAGGTAGAGAGTTAGAATTTCAGAGGGGACCATCCTTGTGGGTTTTAGACTTACAGTTTTTTGTCTTTTTTTTTCTTTCTTTTTTTTTTCTTTTTGGGTCACACCTGGTGATGCACAGGGGTTTACTCCTGGCTCTGCACTCAGGAGTTACTCCTGGCGGTGCTCAGGGGATCATATGGGATGCTAGGAATTGAACCCAGGTCAGCCACTTGCAAGGCAAATGGCCTACCTGCTGTGCTATCTCTCCAGCCCCCAGTCCTTTGTCTTAATTTTAAAAGTTATTAATGATCTCAAATCAAAGATTTTTACACCAGACACTTTAACAATTTCACAATGCAAACATGTTTTCAGACACAGAAGGAGGCCGTTGGTTAGTTAGCCAACAATATTGCCCTTCAGGGTCGGCTCCACACCCCCTTATTCCTATCAGTGGCATCATTACTTGTCTTACCAAACTGTCCCGTTCCGGGGTGTCCCAGGGGCAGTGCGGGCGTCTCCCATGCTCCCTGAGCAGCGGCCCTGCAACGTGTCTGCCTCGGTCTCACTGGAAAAGCTATTGTTTCTGGTTTTCATCTGATCATTCCTCCTCATCTGTGACAACACAAGGGACGGCAGTAGCCGGGCATTTTGAGGCGGTGGTGTCAGCTCACTCACCACCCTCTTTGGGGGACATTTCAGAATCAGACTGAAATGGTTGGAGAGCGGTAGCGATTATGCCAAAGGCTCCCCAACTTCCGCTGTTATAAAATCTGTTTGTATGCAGGGTGCAAAGCCTTCCCTCCCTGCTTCCACAGTGTCAAGTTAAACTGATTCTTAGATTCAGGCATACACCAGTAATAATGCTTTATAATGCATTCTGACAGACACCTAACAACCTGTTCTTTCAAAGGCATGCAGCAGCTGGAGCAAATGAGTTCAAGATGGTAACATGTTTATCTACAGTAGAAGGACAGTTCCCCATTTCCTCTGACTCTGGCTGTTGGAAAATTCTGCGAACCCATGCAGTCCAAACCTTCCCAGTTCCACCCATTTCCCTGAAACGTAACCGTTGAGCCCCATGTTTGGGCACGAGATGTTAGTTCGATCGATTGAGTAGTCAGGGGCTCAGAGATAAGCAATGCATGTGGAATGTTTAAGCACAGAGGGCCGAAGCTCGCTCAGGCCATTTGGCACTGATCTATAACTGCAACCTCCTTTTTTTGGGTTAATGATCAAAACATCTAGCATATATCAAAGTACAGAAGATCAAAACACATCAAAGTACGTATTATCTTGTAACCTAATGATGCACACAAAGTTCCTGTTGAAGTAAGCCCGACCACCTCATAAATCTTTATATCCCACTCCCATACATTCCACATCCTCTTTCTCAAAATATTTAAATTTAGTCAGGCTTACACAGTAACCTGTCCTTTAAAAAAGTGTTTTAATCATTGAGATACTTTGGTTTACAATACTAATAATAATGGTTTCTCATGCACACAATTCCAACACCATACCCATCACAGGTGTACTCACCTCCCTCTCCCGAGGACCCCAACACCTCTCCCTCTCAAACAGGGACCCCCCCCCCCCATCTCAGATGTGGATCAGTTCTCCTAGTTGTTGCCTTTGGACCTTTGTTCCTGCTTGCTGTGTATCTTTAGGTCCCAGAGATGAGAGAGATCACAAGCTGTATTCTGTCACCTCTGGTCTGATGTACATTCCCAATCCCCAGATCCCACTCTTTCTTAATAAATTGTATAATCTAAGGCCAAAGGGTTGTAATTGTTCAGCACAGATGATTCTGTTGTTTTATCTCTGTATTGCAGAGTGAGATCATACAGTGGCTTTTTTTTTGGTCTTTTCCTTTGGCTTATGCAATTAAGAGTTGTGCATAAGTAATTTTTTCAAAGTAATTTTTTGTGTTTTTTTTTGTGTGTGAGTGTATACCAAGTAGTGGCATCACTGGTTCAGAGGGGGAGTTCTATTATTACTTGTTTGAGGAATCACTGTACTGTTTTCCATAGAGACCGACCAGATGACATTCACACCAGCAGTGAATGTTGGTTCCATTTTTGCATGATCTACTCCATTATCAGAGTTGTATCAGGACTTTAAAAAAAAAATCCATGCCAGTCTCACTGGTGTGAGTTGTTATCTCATGGTTGTTTTGCATGCATTTCCAAAATAGTACATATACTTGACATTGAAAACTTTATTTTTCTTTTCTTGGAAGTGAAGCAAGTTATTTGGAAACCAAAGGGAGAGGAGAGAGAAAGAGAATGTAGCCTTCCATGGTCAGAGTTTATTCAGGATGACCAGTGATCTTATTGAGCAGAAGGAATGCAGTATGTGCAGAACTTGTTGGACAAGAGGGCAGGTGATAAGGGGATAAGAGAGGTCAATTTGTGGGTAAGTGGGAAAGAATGGTACAGAGTCTCTGTGACCTAAACCTGAGACAAAGCTGTGTGTCTTATACATCATATAGGTGTCAGTGTCCCACATTACAAGCCCCAGACATCAGTAATTGTGGCATCATCAATCTGTATTAATCTCCAGGGAATGCCAGATCCCTGGTGTCAGTCTGTCCCCATAAGCTGGGATCTGGAACATTGCCAGAGGGTCAGAGATAAAATGATTTGGGAGCTGTGGCAGCAAGAACTCCAACAAGAGATAAGTGCTCAAGAGAGAACACAGACTTCTCCAGAGTGGATAAAAGCACAAGTGCATATCCAAGTATGGATGTGTGCGTCAATTCCCCAGGATGGGGAACCATAAGCTCAAGTTAGAAAGTACACATCTCAGGTAGACACAGACCAAAGAAGCAAATTCAGATACTTTTTCATATATTGTTTTTCATCTATTGTTCACTCATTATTGTACAACCCTTACAGATTTTACCAATATAATTCTTCAAAGACTTTAATTAGCTTGACAATATGAACATTATGTAGTTTCACAACATTCCTCCTTAATTTTTCTTCAACAGGACATTCAGTCATCAAACCTGAACTGATCATCAGGTTGGAGGAAAGAGCAGAGCCATGGATGGTCAGTCCTCCAGTGCAGAGCCTCTCAGGTCAGTCAGTCCATATTGGGCAGGGAAGCTAGAAAAAGGGGAAACGACAGTGTTTGTTGTATTGAGCAGTTTGCCATGAATTCCCCCCACACACACACCCCGTTCAAACCCTATAGCAGTTAGTTTTCCTATGTTATTAGTCTCCAAAACTTACTAGTAGTTATAAGTCCTTTTTTCCAAGTCAGTAGTTAATTTCAAATGAAATCAGAATCTATGGTTCTGTGAAATGTTTTTATGGACTTACTGTCTATAGAGAGTCTCAGTTACTGTACTTTGGACATTCTCATTGAATGTTCTTTTGGGATTTATTCTTTTTAAAAACTCATTGATGTTTTTCAGGAGAAAACTTTGATGATGTGTGTTTAACAGCAAGATAAATAAATATCCTTTGGTGGATATTGTCTGACAGTATCCGATGACCTGTGTAGACAATGTTGGTTGCAGTGCAGTCTGTAACTGATGGTCAATAGACATAGACTACAGACTGATAACCCTGAAGACAATTTTGTTCAGGGCGAACAGTGATTATATAGGAGCAGATGGAATGCAATATAGGCGGGACAAGGGCAGGTGGTAAGTGGGAGGTGAAAGGTTAAATTAATGTTTGTGTGGGGAGGATTAGTATTAGCGGAAATGAAGTCATTCATTTGGATACCATAGGGGTCAACATTCCATATTCCACTCTTGTCCATCAGTTATTTGTCTAGATTCATTCGTTGTGAATGTCCCACATTCCAAACCTGGATACCAGGAATTTCCAAGCATTAATATATACTAATCTCCAGACAATGTCATTTCATAGGTGCCACTCCATTAGCTTAGTTCGGGTCCTGGGAACATTCCCACAGATCAGCCAGTCCAGTTGGTTTCAGAACTTTGCCAACAGGAACTCCATCTCCCCTTTTTTGTTTTGTGGCTGAAGCAGGCCTATAGAGGTTTTCAAGTGGGAGTCCTGTGCTATCGTGTTCTATACGTGGTTGCAAGAGGCAGAATCCTAAGGATAATAACACAAATACTATTACCAGTAACACTCCAGTGCTTTCTGCAACACGAGTGATGCATTGTATTACTCGTGTGACATATATAACGAAGCTATTCTAGTCACAGGAAAGGCTGGCTTTATTCTAATACATTAATCCCTCCCTGTACCTAAAGTAACACTTTCAGGGTGTCAAGCCGCTGTACTATATCTTGGTTGATGGCAAATTGGAGGGTCCAAAGGTGGTGGGAATCATTCTGCAAGAACTCAGCAAAATCATCCATCTGGATGGATGTCTGCAGGGCAGTTCCAGAAACTGCTGCTGTGGTTGTTCTAGGAATAATTCCAATAATGGCAGTAATCAGAAATCCATAAATATTCAAGGGCATCTCAAAGTTTGTAGAAGACAGCTACAAGGAGTCCTCCTTAGGGGAACATTGGCATTCGTTTCCGTTTCACAGGCAGCCTGCCCACATGGGATTGGGCTAGTAACAGTACAATGGTATGAGCACTGAAAACAGAATACAGAGAGGAATGTATGCATATATGTATATATATATATGTATGCTCTGTATGTACATATATAAGGTCTATATGTATATAAGACACAATCATTTAATGATATTCAATTTCTCATTAGAAGTAGTAGTTTCACGAGCAAAAAAAAAAAACAGGAAATTTTCATAGGAGCGCTCATTGAAAATTTTTCATTAAGATAAATTTCCTAGAGGGATGGACCATATTTGTTTCCAGAAAAATTTCCTAGCCAAAAGTACCCAGGGTGCAGAGCTGCATCTATCTTCCATAAATCCCTGTACTCAGTGTGTAGGGTTTTATTTTTAACAGCCCTGAGCTGTGGTGGATCCTCCATCTTCCATCATGCCACTCCATAATTCCATCTGCCTACTAAAAACAAATGACTCAGAGAGGTGAAATTTCATCAAGGATCTGGAATAGAATGACAGAGTGAAAGTATCATCAGAGCAACCGAGTACAACTCTCCCATGTACCAAAATCAGATCCAGGCAAAAGCTTTCCTAGGAGGGAAATAACATTCCTTTCAATGGGAAGAGGTGGGTATCCAATGCTTAGTGGAGATGTTATCACAAACAGGAACGCTGTAACACTAGAACAAGAATTGTCAGTGGAACACATTTTAAGCAAAGCAAAGACATTGTGTTGGAAGAAAGAGGGAGTCCAGATTGGGAGAGGAACGTAAAGCCATCCTTGATCAAAGAGGCTCAGACAAGGCAGTGGACCTATGCAGATAGGACCAAGAGAATATCCCAGCGTGAAGTTAAAAGAGGTACCTTCATCAGGAAACTGAGGTGATTTACAATCCCATTGAATATAGATGAGTTGGGTCATCGATCCAGATTTGAGTCCTGCCATGGTCCAGTCAACAACCTGTAATAAAGGTGGGTGAGGAATATCGGTACACTGTGTCATACATCCTTTCATCTGTCGACATTTCCCCACCATCTCTGTTTCCAGTTTCCACTCTCCAGCCTGCCAGTATGGTGGACAGTTTCTCCCCCTCTCCCCCTCCTCTTCCCCTTCCCACCTTTAAGCACTCAGTGCTTGTCCTGAGTGGTCATTTACAACTATTGTCATAGTGTTCCCTTCTGGATCCTAATTGAACTTCCTCACACCGCCCCCCCATGCCCTCCTACACACACACACACACACACACACACACACACACACAGACACACACACAAACACACACACGGACACGCACACACTTAAGGCAAGCTTATATTTTTATATCTGGGCTGTAGGATAGAACTGCAAACCTAGTCACAAAAATATTTTCAGCCATAATATGGGTATGGGTTGATTTAGAAATTGCTTCCCGTTTGGCTGTAGTACTTTCACCATCCCCAGTTGAGTGTTGGTGTTGAGGAAGGTTTACTTTGGTAGCTTCAAGCCAAGTCCTCGCCCCCAACCCCCCTTTAATAATTAGAGAGGCAGCAAGTTCTAAATCGAGGACTGAAAGGAGGGGTTGCTTATTATGGAGATAAATCCACTTTCACTGGCCAGAAAGTTATGCCAGAGTGGCATTGTGGGAAAATTATGTGTGTGGTTGTGTGTGTGTGTGTGTGTGTGTGTGTTTGCAACTGTCTGTTTGCAAGCTGTTCCAAGACTTTTGGAGCTGGTCTATAAAGAACTCTTAACTCTTCAGATGCCTTGGGCTGAGAGATTGAGGACTCCTGGGAGCCTGGTCTCCCTCCTGTAAGTTAAAGAGATTTTGTAAAGAATTGTTAGGAATTCCTAAGGCAGGAAGGCCCAATTTATATCTCCCATCAGCTTTTGAAAATCATTTAAAGAAGCAGCTTATCCATTAGGACACTAAACTTTTGGTTTAGTATCCTAACAGCACTGCAATCCAATATCTATTCTAAAATTTTATAAAGAGATAAAATCTGAACTTTTTCTAAAGCCACTTGTAATCAGGCTGCAGTAAAACAAGTCACAACCTCTTTATAAGGTTTCTGGAGATCAGGAAGCCAATATTATATCATCCATGCAATGTATAACCTGGCAAGCTACCTGTGACATATTCGAATCATCAAACACAGTAACAAGTCTCACAGTGGAGATGTTACTGCACCTGCTCAAGCAAATCGATGAACAACAGGAGGACAGTGCTACAGTAATGTATAACATGTAATATAATATATAGGCCTTAGGAAAGACTTGGCAAATTGGATGCTAGATCAAATAAAAAGACGCAGCATATGGTTGGGGAATTAGTCACCCCCTGGGTCATTACAGACCATTGGTACCAATGCACTGGAGCATGATTGTTAAGGTAGGGAAAGAGAAAGCAGAGCATTTATGATCAGCAGGGTGAATAGGGCTAGTATAAAAACTTTTTAAATCAGTAACTATATGGGGCCAATCTTTGGGACTAGCAACTTGGGACAGAATTCCTGGTTGCTGTGTCCCCATGGGCATCATGCTGCCTTCAGCTTTGCGTAAATCAATCATTTTCCTAATTTCTTTTGAATAACCACAACAAAAAATACACATGATTTCCATTCAGAGAAAGAAATTTATATGTGTACTTCTGTAGTAATTTATATGTGCATTACTCTAGCTGTTCAGAGACTCTAAAGCGTGTAATTTCATTTACCACATTTGTAAAAACCCGTTTTCCATTCTCAGAAGAAACAGCTCTTTGTAGCAAGGACCAATTTTTAAAAGCTTCTCCCCAATCCCCCAAGTCTGGGAGCTTGTATCAGGAGGAGTAACAAATGGAGCTCTGGCCTTTGAAACGGCCAATTTGCTTAAATATACCTTTTTCTAAGTCACTTAAAAATTTTAAATTACCGGGGCTGGAGCGATAGCACAGTGGGTAGGACATTTGTCTTGCAAGTGGCCAACTCAGGTTTGATTCCCAGCATCAGCATCCCATATGGTCCCCTGAGCACTGCCAAGAGTAATTCCTGAGTGCATGAGCCAAGAAGTAACCCCTGTGCATTGCCAAGGGTTATCCAAAAAGAAAAAAAAAGCCATTAAAATTTAAGTGATCACTTTAACCAAAGTTTAAGTGATCAAATAATTCTAGAGATGTTACTTTATGATTTATTCGTGATTGCCTACCACAAAATTTAACCAGATTTACAAGTAGTTCATACAAATAGCTTTCTTTTATCTTTGCACTATTCAAGAATCTTGAAAGAGTGAAAAAAAGAATCTTGAAAGAATAAATCAATATCTTGTTTAGATGGCTGGGGGTAATTCTGATCATAAAGCTTTGGTAGGATTAAAGTTTTACATCCGATTTCATAACCTTAGAAATCTATATCTTAAACTAAATTATTACCCTTTGAACCAGTCTTTTATTTAACCACGACTATTTCAAATCATAAATTTTCTAGATCAGTTATTCTAACAATTTCACACTGAAGCAAAAACACATATACACATACACATATTTAGTCCTCTCCAGGCTCTCCTGGTCTAGGTCAGACTCACATAGAGAGACCTCAGTTTTATTCTTTATTTCTTCTCCCAAAGCTATTCCTTCCAAGGCCCATTTGTAGCTCTCCCGCATCTACAGACTGGGATTTGAATTCTATGTTGCCATCTAGCAGCTAAGGAAGACTCTTTGCAAGGTCTCTGATTTTCTTGCTCTGCTTCAGAGCCTTAAATGTAATATCCCTTGCTCTATTCCATCGAACCTTGTTAACAAAGGGCTTAGCTCTGCACTGAGTTTGTCCCATATTCCCGCTTACCACAGCATGGAGGGTCTCCACTGTAGCAATTTCCAACTTCCTTCAGGTCCCTGACTCAGGTGCCTCTTAGCTACTTTCCTTTGATACTGTCTGGCAGTATCCAGTGACCTGGGTACATAGAGCCGATTCCAATGCAGTCTGTGACTGAGGGCCGATAGATACGGGCCTCTGGCTGATGGCACTGTGAACAGTGGAGTGCAGTACGTGCGACATAAGGGCAGGTGCCAAGTGGAAGGAGAAAAGTCAAATTAATGGTTACATGGGAAGACTGGTATAAGCCAGAAAAAAAATATTTCTCTATATTCCATCGTGTCAGTGTCCCACATTCCAAACACGGCCACCTGTACTTACCAACCATTAATATATATGAATCCCCAGGAAATGTCATTCTCCAGGCATCACTGCATCAGCCTCTGTCCAGGCCCTGGAGCCTTCTTGCATTTCAATCAGTCCAGTTGGGTTCAGAGGCTGCCACTAGGAATTATAACAGAACTTATGTGAAGGGGAATGATTTACACGAATATGTATGTTAAATAGTAAAGTAAGATCCACAGAGACGGTTTTTCACCTGGAAAAAGAGAAAAATGCAAGGTGTTATTTAGGTAAATAGAAAAGTTCTCAGAAGTAGCTCCAAGAAAGAAAGAAAGAAAGAAAGAAAGAAAGAAAGAAAGAAAGAAAGAAAGAAAGAAAGAAAGAAAGAATTCAGAAGGAACTTTTGGAGGTTCCCTGGGTAGAATCCAATATGAAGATGATTGTTTAACCTACAGGTATAATTTTTAGGTCCAAATACACTTTGTGTACAAGGGGGTGTAAATTACTGATGGTAATTATCAAATTGTTAAGTATTGTGTCTTAGGGGAGACCTGGATGCCTTGTTAATTATCGGAAAGAAGGCTCAGGGACTTGTCTAGTCAAAAAGCATCAGACAATTTTCATACGCAGAGAATATTGTTAATTGTTTCTCACTGAACTGTGCTGTCTGGGACATCTCAGGAGACTATGAGCTTTTGAGTGTCATGAGTCATAGAACAAAGGGTTTCTGAGAGTGAAGGCTCTGCTTTCCAGAGTGTATTTTGAAGTTATAATCTTCATCTTAAATTGTATAAGTCATTGTTACAAAAGTTAAGGAAAAACCAGTCATCAAGTCAGAGTGAAACATCTACAGGTGACTTGTCTAACATGGAAAATAAGATATTGGTTCTTGAATAAACCAAAGATGATTCTAGTTAGACATTTTGAGGAAATCCAAATAAATACAGACACAAAATTCCTATCCCTTTAGTATCTCTTTAATGACTGCATTCCAGTGCATCCATTTGTACCAAACCAGAAAATCCCACAACTTTTAAACAAAAGGAATTAGTCTGAAAAAGAATTAAACCAAATGTTCCTAGTTATTGTCAGATAGAATACAGAAAAATAAATCAAATGGTAAGTTAAAATCCCTGCTAAATATACCAAGATTACATAAATAACATGGCCAAATATCTTCTCATGATTGAGAAAGATAACATGAATAGGGAAAGCTCATGATTTTACATTAGACTATGAAGTACTTTGGGGCAGAGCAACAGCAGTTAGGGCTCTTGCCTTGCACATGGCTGACTTCGGTTCAATTCCCAGTATCCCAAGCACCACCTGGTGTAATTCCTGAGTACAGAGCCAGGAATAACCCCTGTCATTGGTGGGGTATAGTGCCCCCTCCCTCATTAGACTATTAAACATTTTAATTCCTGAGAAATAAAAACAATGGTTTAAAAATGAATGCTCTTCTAAACATGCCTTGATATTGGGAGTAACTTCTTTATAACTACTCTATCAATCCACAACATATGCTCAGATAGTGTTTATATAAGAACATATCTCTACTTTTAGATATTCAGCCAGAGGATGACTTGATTGAACATAATTGGAAACATCAGAGTCGATATTACTGGCAAGGGGTAAAGACCAAGAAGAAAGACACGGCAAAGCAGAGGATGGACGTCAAAAACACTTCTAATGTCAGCAATACCTCCATGTCAACGGCAGTGATGAGTAAGGGAATCCATTCTACCCTGGCGCCTGAGAAGTCTCGTGGTAATAAGAACATATCTCTGCCTGTTGAACATGCTGAGGTGTCCCCTGTACAGAAACTTGAGGACTACAAAAATCTCTTTAAAATATCTAATATTACTAAACATCCAGAAATGCATGCAGGTGGAAAACATCATGAATTTGAAACAGACAGGCAGCTTTCAAAGTTCAATAAATATGAAAGAACAAATGTTTTAGAGAAAAAGTATGCCTGTAAAGACTATGGCAAAACTTTATTCAAACAAAAAAGACTCATTGAACATCAAAGAGTTCCCACAGGAGGGGAATCCTATGAATGTCAAGAATGTCAAAAAACTTTTTCTGGAAAACTAGGCTTCATTCAGCACCAGAGACTTTGCAAAGGAGAAAAATCCTATGACTGTAAAGAGTATAGGACAACTTTGTCACAGGAGTCACACTTCACTCACCATAAGACAATTCATACAGGGAAGGAAGCCTTTGAATGTAAGGAATGTAGTAAAACTTTTTCAAGGAAGAAAAGCCTAACCAGACATGAGAAAATTCACACAGGTGTGAAACCCTACGAGTGTAAAGAATGTAGAAAAACTTTCTCCACAAAGGCATACCTCACTACCCACGAGAGAATTCACACAGGACTGAAACCCTATGAATGTAAAGAATGTAGGAAAACTTTCGCAATGAAGGCATACCTCACTACACATGAGAGAATTCACACGGGACTGAAACGCTATGAATGTAAAGAATGTAAGAAAACTTTCTCAACAAAGACATACCTCAGTACACATGAGAGAATTCACACAGGAGTGAAACCCTATGAATGTAAAGAATGTAGGAAAACTTTCTTAACAAAGACAAATCTCACTACGCATGAGAGAATTCACACAGGAGTCAAACCGTATGAATGTAGAGAATGTACGAAAAGTTTCTCAACAAAGTTCCAGCTCATAGCACATGAGAGAATTCACACAGGAGTGAATCCCTATGAATGTAAAGAATGTACGAAACGTTTCTCAACAAAGTTCCAGCTCAAAGCACATGAGAGAATTCACATAGGACTGAAACCCTATGAATGTAAAGAGTGTAGGAAAACTTTCTTGATGAAGGCATACCTCACTAGACATGAGAGATTTCACACAGGAATCAAACCCTATGAATGTAAAGAATGTATGAAAAGTTTTACAACAAAGGCATATCTCATAGAACATGAGAGAATTCACACAGGAGTCAAACCCTATGAATGTAAAGAATGTAGGAAAGGTTTCTCAACAATGTCACAACTCAGAGCACATGCGAGAATTCACACAGGATTGAAACCCTATGAATGTAAAGAATGTAGGAAAACTTTCTCAATGAAGGCAAGCCTCACTAAACATGAAAAAATTCACACAGGAGTGAAACCCTATGAATGTATAGAATGTAGGAAAAATTTCTTAAGAAAGTCACAACTCATAGCACATGAGATACGTCACACAGGAGTCAAACCTCATGAATGTAAAGAATGTACAAAAAGTTTCCCAACAAAGTCACAACTCACTGAACATGAGAGAATTCACACAGGAGTGAAACCCTTTGAATGTAAACAATGTATGAAAACTTTCTCAAGGAAGAAAAGCCTCCGTAACCATGAGCGAATTCACACAGGAGTCAGCCCATATGAATGTAAAGAATGTAGGAAAAAATTCTCAACAAAGGCACATCTCATAGCACATGAGAGAATTCACACAGGAGTGAAACCCTATGAATGTAAAGAATGTAAAAGAACTTTCTCTGTGAAGTCAAACCTCACTAGACATGAGAGAATTCACACAGTAGTGAAACCCTATGAATGTTGAGAATGTAGGAAAAATTTCAAAGAATAAAATCATCACAGCATTTGACAGAATTCACACAGGAGTGAAACCCTATGAATGCAAAGAATATAAGAAAACTTCCTCAAAGACAAACCTCAATGAGCATGAGATAATTCACTCAGGAGAAACCCCTCTGAATGTAAGAATGTCGAAAAAAATATTTTAGAAGTCTTATTAACCTTATAGAATTCACACAGAAAAGAAACTTTATGAATATAAAGAACATACAAAAGTTGTCTAGAATGAACTCTCAAAGTATTTAATCACACATTAATTTAAATCAAGATTGCAGAAACAGACTGCTTTTACTAAAACCAATTTTTCTTTTGAAAAACAGGTATTCTGCACCTTTCCTTCTCTGTTGACTGTATGTATGACCTGTTGAGCTGTTACAATGGAAAATAGCAATATAACAATGGCTGTTACTACTATTTAAAATAGCCAGAATCTGGACAAAAACCCGAGTGCCTGAGAACAGATGACTGGTTACAGGAACATTGGTACATCTACACAATGGAATACTATGCAGCTGTTAGAAATGGTGAAATCATAAAATTTGCATGCAAGTGGATGAACATGGAGAGTATGCTAAGTGAAATGAGTCAGAAAGAGAGTGATAGATAAAATGACTGCACTCATTTGTGAAATATAAAGTAACAGAATGGGAGTCAAACACCCAAGAGTAGTTGAGATAAGGGCCCAGACGATTTCTCCACGTTTTGGAAGGATTTCTCATGTGTTGGGAGGAAAGGCAGATGGGATAGAGAAGGGACCACTGAGTGCATGATGGTTGGAGGCTTCACTTGGGGTGATAGATGCATGCTGAAAGTAGACCGTGGACCAAACACGATGACCACATAGTACCTGTATTGCAAACATTAACATTGAAAAGGGCAGAGAGAGTAAGAGGGAATGTCCCTGCCGCAGAAGCAGGGGGTGGGAAGGTGTGGGGTGGTGGGAGGGATAAGGGGAACATTGGTGGTGGAGAATGGACCCTGTTGGAGGAATGGGTACTCGAACTTTGTATGCCCAAAACGTAATCATGCAAGTTTGTATTTCTGTAACTACCTCACAGTGATTCATTGAAATAAAAAATTTTTTTAAAAAGAACGGCTGTTACTTTCTTAAATGCCCACTGAAATAAAGGTGCTGTTTTGCTCCTCCCCTAATTTATTTTTGTGGTGGTCCTAGAGAGTTTAGAGCCCCAGATCTGCCCTGTAATTCATAAGATGATAATATGCATTTAGACTGGTGTGATTGATCGGAGTTAATTTTTTTAAAATTTCACCTCAGCATTATTCAGAGAAAGTTCATTATTACTGAGCTGTTCCACGGATGATCTACCAAAAGCACTACCATTCCATTGTTGTCAGACCATTTGTTCAGTTTGGTATAGACTTCTCATTTCAAATATTGATGTAGAAAAATTATACAAGAAAAAATACAAATGTATATAGAATAACTTCTGGACAGAAGCAGCTAGCTAAAAATAGTGTACACATATAAATCTATAAAAATTCTTCAACAAAACTTCCATCATTAGAGTTGGAGGTCTGGCTTACAAAACTGGAGTGGGCCCATTTGGGAGGTGGGGCAGGACGGCTGAATGTAACTGGAAAGGAACTGGCTTACTCACTCTGGAAGCACAAACTCAGGCTATGGATTGTGGTGAATCTTGCCCACCTAGTCTCACAGGGCTGGTTGCAGAGAATGAGATAAACAGATTCACACACAAACACTGTCCATGCTATCGTAGTTCCTGAGCAACCCTCAGTAGACTCAGGGGCACTTGTTTATTGTTTATTCAGTACAATATTGCTCCAACATGTGAGCCATTGTGTAAATTGGCGGAGACACTAAGGACATGGAGTAAGGACATAAACATTAAAGAGGTGTAGAGAAGACCAGAGGCTGGGATATTTCACAACCAGTCACTCATACAGGAGAGTCACATGACAATTTCCTGTTCTGTCTTTCCTGTGTTGTCCTCTACATCTAAAAGACCCTAAACTATTTTAATCTCTTTTTCCTGGGTGCACATTTACAGCCCTCATGTGTTCATCATCTGTACTTTCCAGCTTTTTGAATCCTACCTGTATGCACGTCTGTAGCCCAGTATATTCTAAGACCCAGGGAGACTGATCTCCCACATCTCCACCTATTCTCCCACCCCCAGCTTTTAAACTTTAAAATAGGGAGCATTAGCATGGGTGCTCTACCTCTCTGGGTGAGATTTTCACTGGTTTCAGATGACGTTGGGAGTGAAAGTGCTTCCATCTGGTTGGGGGTGATGTTGCCATCTCCAGACCTATACGGGATCTGGATGCTGTGACAGATTATCAATTAGAGTAGTTCCAGTTCCTATAGGAATTCATATTTTCATGTTACTCCAAACTTTGCAGCGTTATGCAAGTGAGATTATTTGATCAATTTGAAGGACTCTCCCGCTCCTGTCTATCTTGATAATCATTTGCTCATGGTGCATGGCCAATGCCCTCCCTCCCCTCCCGCTCCGTCCTCTGCATCACTGAGATGGTTCTCACAACCATGAATGGTCAATTTCCTCAAGCAGGCAGCAGTAACGTCTCCTTCTTCCTAGCCCTGAGATTTTAAAAGAGCCATTTCAATGCTCTTTCAGGATTAGGAGAATGAGATCCATCATTGTTACTGGTATTTGGCATATTGAGTACAACACGGGAAGTTTGCCAGACTGCCGTGCGGGCAGGATACTTTTGGTAGCCTTCCAGGTTCTCCAAAGGAAAAATAAGATAATAATATGTCCGGGAGCTGGGTTTTATAGTCTCTGCATCTTGGCCGTTGATGGGACCAACCTGGCATTGGCGGCAGCTGGTGGGTGTGATGCCTACCTACTGGAAGATGGGGGATCTGGGTGGAGAAGGCCCAGTCCCAATATGAGTAGGCTTGGAGACCTCAGCCCCAGGACCCGCGTGCCTGGGTTCCTCTGCCAGCTCTTTCATGCATGAGGCCGTCTGGACGTGTGGAGAGTGGTACCAGAAAGGCCGTGGCTGGCTCCGGAGGTCCTCAGCAGTTGGGGCTCTGCTCGGGGCAGGTGGGGGGGAGAGAAACTCAACCCTCCCCCTCCAAGGGGCCCTGGTGAGGACAGCAGGAGACTCTGTGCTGTTCTCCTCCGGGAGCTGGGTTTTATAGTCTCTGCGTCTTGGCTGTTGATGGGACCAACCTGGCGCTGGCGGCAGCTGGTGGGTGTGACGCCTACCTACTCGAAGATAGAGGGGTCTGGGTGGAGAAGGCCCAGTCCCAATCCAAGTAGGCTTGGAGACTCAGCCCCGGACCTGCATGTCTGGGTTCCTCTGCCAGTTCTTTCATGCATAAGGCCCATCCAGACTTGTGGAGAGTGGTTCCAACAAGGCCGTGGCTGGCTCCGGAGGTCCTCAGCTGTTGGGGCAGGGGGAAGAAACAATGATCATAACTCGACTTTTATCGATCTATTTCCTGATTATTCCACTTGCCAATTTTTCTGCAACTAGCAGTATCAAGTAAGATTATTTATGCCTACTAGGGCCTGATGCTGGGTGGAAAAAGGGGATTGATGGAGGAAGGTCATACTGGTGGTGGGATTGATGTTGGAAAATTGAGTTCCTGAAACAACTGTATTACAAACAACTTTTTTTCTTTTATTTTTGGATCATACAATATTTTTATAAGTTAGTTCACAATATGTGATTACATTTAATATTCAAATACGAATCCCACCACCATTATACCTTTCCACCAGCAAATTTGGGATGTTTGTATCCTAAGCCCCAAGCCCTGTCCTAAATACAATCAAAAGAGTATATTTTGTATTGTCTTTACATTGAAAAAATAAGTAGCAATGGAAGTCAATGTTAGAGTAAAAACTCCAAGTGTAGGGGCTGGAGAGATAGCACAGCTGGTAGGGCATTTGCCTTGCACACGACCGACCCGGGTTTGATTCCCAGCATCCCATATGGTTCCCCCGAGCACCGCCAGGAGTAATTCCTGAGTGCAGAGCCAGGAGTAACCCCTGTGGAACACGGGGTGTGAACCAAAAAGCAAAAAAAAAATCCAGGTGTAGACCAGGATGCAGACTCTGTGCTACTACCTTTACATAGTAACTTCGACAAATGACTAGACCTCTGCCTACCTCAGGCACAAATGCAGATAATAGTAGACTTATCCCATATGAAAGAGCCTTGAATGTGGCACTTTTTAGAATCTCAGGGCTAGGACGAGGAGACATTACTGGTGCCTGTTCGAGGCAATCGACGAACAACAGGATGATCATGATTGTGATCCCATATGACTCCAGAATATTGAAACAAGCTAGTGCATGATGTTTCCATAGTGCTAGGCACATACAAAAACACTAATTAAATCTGTATTAAAGGGGATGGAGTGATAGCACAGCAGATGGAACATTTGCCTTGCATGTGGCCGAACCAGGTTATATTCTGAGCATCCCATATGGTTCCTGGGAGCACTGCCAAGGAGTAATTCCTGAGTGCATGAGCCAGGAGTAATCCCAGTGCATAACTGGGTGTGACCCAAAAAGTTACATTTGAAATTCCTATGTTAAAGATAATAGCTATTTTCAAATTAGTTAATATTTAATGGCACCAGCATTAATTAAAGTTTATGACCACATTTACATCCAAGTCTACTAATTATAAAATAATGAAAGGTCAGTAAATTCAAGCAGCTACAAATAAACTGTGGAGTTTATCAAAGGAGTGAGTGCGGGATTTTTCCCTGAAACTGAAGAGTTCTCAAACACTGCTGATGAAGAAAACTAAACTCGGTGCCTCTTTTTCAGACCACAACACCCAAAAGGAGAGAGAGAACAAAAGGGAATGGGCAGGGTGGGGTGGGAGAATGGGGGGTGGGAGGGATACTGGGACCCGTGGTGGTGGAAAATGGGTGCTGGTGGAGGGATGGGTATTCGAACATTGTATAATTGAAACCCAAGCACAAAAATTTGTAAGTCTACAACTGTACCTTATGGTGTTTCACTAATAAAAATTAAATTAAAAAATAAATAAATTTAAAAATAAATAAAAGTAGAGTAAAAAAATGTGTGTATCTGTCAGTGCAGATTACGCTCTGTTGAGAGGGAAATATGGACAGTGAACTACTTTCATGGAGCACAGTTCCCACATAAGTAAAACCTGATGAAAGAAGAAATAAGTAGTCTCCACTCCACCTCTTTTGTAACAAGATTTTGTTCTTATCAATTTGCTAGGGGGAGGAGCTCCAATTGGGGCCCCTGCAGGGGTCCACTCTCCCCCACCTTCACACAAGCTATAGACCCAAAGGTTTTCTTCTCGCCCAGAAAGGCCCTGGAGCTCTCCCTTTAGTGCTGGGGGCCACAGGACCATGTGTGGCACTGCTGAGAATGAGGGCCTCGCCCAGCAATGCCGAAAGGATAGGCAGGTCAAGCTGAACCTGGAATCAGACTTGGGGTCTCTTGCCTGCCCTTGCAGCTGTCTCCCTGTTATGTGACAAAGTTCATAAATGATTTAAAATTCAAACAGAAACTAAGTATCCACATAAATCTTAGCTGCTTAGTACTGATTTGTGGCAGTTGAAGTGTCGAAGATTGAAGTTTCCCATCCAAATCTTTTTCTTTATCTTTTTGAGCCCTACAAAGCAGTGCTAAGGGGTTACTCCTGGCTGTGCAATCAGGAATCACTCCTGGTGGTGCTCAGGGGACCATATGGGATGCCGGGAATTGAACCCAGCTGGGCACTGAGCAGGTAAGCACCCTACCTGCTGCATTGTTGCTCCAGCCCCATACTCTTAATTTGAGATAAACTGAGATGTACACCTTTCCCTCAAGTTGAGACAGCACAATTTAAATATTTAATTGAAAGTACAAGCTTCTGGGAGCTTGGTTTTATAGTCTCTGGATCTTGGCCTTCGGTGGGATTACACAGCAGTAGGTGGTGTAACTGTCTAGCTACTGGAAGATGGGAGATCTGGGTGGAGGAGGCCCAGTCCCGATGCAAGAACTTAAATTGTATATGGAACGGGCATCCCGAACTGTGTCCAGGCTGGTTCTCTGGTCAAGGACCACTCCCAAGTTAATGTTTTGTTTACTTTGGGGACATCCGGTAGTGCTCAGTGCCTACTCCTGTCCCTGTGCATAGGGATCACTCTGGCAGGCTACAACGACCATTGGGAGTACTAGGACCAAACCCAGGTAGGTCAAGAGCAAAGCAGTGCCCAAACACTATCTCCCCACAGGCCCCCAAGTGAAATTTTAACTTGAAATAGCCAAATTGAAATTCTAAAAAGGGGCGACATTTTATTTTTGGATTTTTTTGTTTTTTGGGTTTTTTTTTTTTTTTTTGCTTTTGGGGGGGGGGGTTCACACCTGACTATGCACAGGGGTTACTCCTTGCTCTGCACTCAGGAATCACATCTGGCGGTGCTCAGGGGACCATATGGGATGCTGGGAATCAAACCAGGTGTTGCCACATGCAAGGCAACCGCCCTAGCCGCTCTGCTACTGCTCCAGCCCCAAAACAGGACAACATTTTAAAGCAATTTTAACAAGAAACTGACAAAGAGATTTCCGTCCTCTTTTTATTACTCAATTTCTCCCACTGTTACCAGAAGGGAAAAACAACAACCAAAAACCGGGTTGGGGTGGATATGGCCAAAAGAGGGCAACAAGCTGGGGGTACCACACATTGTAAACAAGTCGAATCTAATGGAGATAATTACTAGAAGCAAGGAGGAGAGGCTGGGGCAACAGGCAGTCGACCTTTGAACTCTCTTAAGAATCCAGTACTTAACTGCCCAAAGCAACTGCATTTAGAACAAATCAAGAAGCACCATGCCCAACCTTCTGCTTCAACGTCCCCAGGAAGACTTAACGGACTTCAGTGATGGTACTACTGGGACTTGGGGTGCAGGGCCAACAGAGGGTAAGGTGTATCATAAGAAAAACTCCCCAGACTTTCTCAAGGACCGCGAACTCCAAATCCCTTGCATGGGCTGCAAAGTGACCAAGCTACTGCTGCTGTCTGTAACCTACGTTCAAAACCACTCTTCTCTCATTGGCTATTGCCACTGTCTATCGTCTACCTTCCGCACCGCTCTTCTCTCATTGGCTATTGACACTGTCTGTGAGCTGCATTCAGCACCGCTCTTCTCTCATTGGCTAATGCTACTGTCTAGTGTCTGCATTCAGCACTGCTATTCTCTCGTTGGCGAATGCCACTGTCTAGTGTCTGCATTCAGCACCGCTCTTCTCTCATTGGCGAATGCCACTGTCTATTGGCTGCATTCACCACCACTCTTCTCTCATTGGCTATTGCCACTCTCTATTGGCTGCATTCAGTACCACTCTTCTCTCATTGACGATGTTGCAATTATCTGCACTCAGCACTGTTCATCTCTCATAGACTATTCCCCAGTATCTTGTCTGCACTCAGCACTGTTCTCCCGTTGGTTGTTGCCACCACCCCTAATAGCCTTGGCAGATTCCTCAGAGAGGAGAAATCAGGAGTTAAGGCCCTGTGCTGGGGGTTGCCCTGGGAACATGTGTGGGGAGAGGGCCTGGGAACAACTAGCTGAAGTCTTGGTTCCCAAGGGTGGTGATCAGAGGAGTCCCACCCCCTCTAACTGTCGCTGGAACTTCCTCTCACCACCAGGTGTTGGTGCTCAGAGAGCACAGCAGGGAGCTCCCGTAACCCCAGAGTCCTCCCTGTGGAGGCTTCTCAGTCGGTCCCTGTAAGGAGGAGGAGGAACATGAGAAAGGAGTGGGGTCCACGACGGGATTGGCCCCTACTTTATTGAAAAGAGCTACTCTGGGGCATCTGGGATCAAGGGCCTGCTCAAGCAAGCATGGGTCTCCAGAGTTAGGACAAGGTTCAGGTCTGAGCCTTTCAGGAACAAGTCTGTTGGCTCATGACTGGAAAGAGGCCTTGGAATCCTTGACTTGCATTCTGCCAATTGGCGCTTTTCCAGACAAAGCCGTTTTCTTCTGAGCACTTTCCTGTGACTCCTTAACTCACCTTAGGATTTAGGAGGACAAGAAGGTGAGGACTCAAACAGACTCTTCCCTTCTCTAGGGCGCTGCTCCAAGGAAATAAACTTGAAAGCTCAAGAGCCATTCCCAGGTCAGTGTGGCTTTCAGTTACCCGGTCTAAGTCTCTAACTGAGGCTCCTTCAAACCCCTTCAGCCTCCAAATACCAGCCCAAGCTCTAAGAGCGTTTCCAAGTTTACTTTTCATGCTCCCAGCAATAGTTTCTACAGCACCTGCTTTATCACTTTGCTTTGGTTTGGTTTGGGGGTGCATACCCAGCAGTGGTCAAGACTTATTCCTGGCTCTGTGTTCAGGGATCCCTTCTGGCAGGGATCAGGAGACCATACATACCTCTAGTAGTTCTTATTTGCCATTTGACAGCTATGTTCAGGGTAGGGAGATAGTACAGTGGGTAGAGTGCTTGCCTTGCATGCAGACAACCCAAGTTTAGTGCATGGCATTTTCTATGGTCCCTGAGGATCTGCAGGAGTAATTCCTCAGTGCATAGCCAGGAATAAACCTGAGTATCTCCGAGTGTGACCAAAACCAAAACCAAACCAAACAAAAGAAGCAGGCTGTTTTAATACGTGTCAGGAAAGAGCCTTATCCACCGTACTTTCTCCAGTCTCCTAAAATAAAGTCAAAGTCAATTTAATAAGGGATCTGAAGAAAGATGACTTTGCTAAACATGAAGGAAGATACTGTCCCATTGAATAAACCCTAGATGCCTCCAGCCAAGCACTATAAGGAAGTAACATAATAAAATAAAAATAGATTTTAAATGCCTGTGCCTTTATGTTAGCACCTCTCTAGTGACTAGTAGATAGGGATCCTCTGCACCCATTATATAGTGATCCAGAAAATACTGCCATTTTCAAACATAAATGGTAAGAATAAGATCTTCTTAGATATACTTAGATCACTATCACGATCATCCTGTTGTTCGTAGATGGCCTCGACCAGGCACCAGTAACGTCTCCTTCGTCCTAGCCCTGAGAAATGCTCTTACAGGATTAGTAGAATGAGACCCATCATTGTTACTGGTATTTGGCATATTGAGTATGTCACGGGGAGTTTGCTAGACTCTGCCGTGCAGGCAGGATACATTCGGTAGCCTGCCAGGTTGCCCAAGGTAAGAATGAGATAATAAGATGTCTCCTGCCCCCACACCTGGCTGTCCTCACCGGGGCCCCTTGGAGGGACGGGTTGAGTTTCCCTCTCCACCCTGAGCAGAGCCCCAGCAGCCAAAGACCTCCAGAACCAGCCTCAGCCATGCTGAGACCAGTCTCCACACATCCGGACAAGCCTCATTCATGAAGGAACCAGCAGAGGAACCCAGGCATGCAGGTCCCGGGGCTGAGATCTCCAAGCCTGCTCAGATCAGGGCTGAGCATCCTCCACCCAGATCCCCCATCTTCCAGTAGGCAGGCATCACACCCACCCACTGCCCCCAGCGCCAGGTAATCCCATCAACGGCCAAGACCAGAGAGAGACTATAAAACCCAGCTCCAAGAAGAGAACAGTGCAGAGTCTCTTAATAAAAAGATGTTCTTAGATAAAGTTTAGAAAAAAAACATACAAAATAAAATAGTAGGTTAAAATCTCTCTGCTCTAAATCTCAGATAAAATTAACAAATTACCATGAATTTTCTCATTATTGAGAAAGAAAATAAGAACAGTTTGACACTAGGCTCTTAATATTATTCATTACTTTAATTCACAAGTGATAAGAAGAATGTTTTGAAAATGAGGACACCTTTAGGATCAGAGAGATAGTGCTGCGAGTAAAGCATTTGTCATGAATGCGGCCAACCTACATTCAATCCCCAGTACCCTACATTGTCCCTCAAGCACTTCCAGGAATGATCCCCAAGTACAAAGTCAGATGTAATCCTGAGCACCACCTAGTGTGGTACAAAAAGCAAAACTAAGTATATACATCTTTAATGAAATTCATGGTCCCTTTCTGTTTGAAAGGACCTTCTTTATAATATATAATCCCACAAACATGCTTAGATAGGCTTCTCATTGCGAATAGATCTATCTCATTTTACTTTTTATCTTTACGTATTTTTTCTAATTTTACATATTCAGCCTTAGTATAACTTGATTAAACATATCCGGAGATATCCCTGTAGACAGGAAACGGAGTGATATAGTACAGCAGGTAATGTGCTTCTCTTGCACATGGCTGACCCAGGTCCAATCCCCAGCATCCCATATGGTTCCCTGCACACCAGGGGTGACTCCTGAGTACAGAGCCAGAAGTAAGCCCTGAATACTGCTGGGTATGGCCCCAAAAGGGAAAAGACAAGAAAAAAGAGAGAAATCCCTAAAGACGATTTCAAGAAGTTGAGAGCAACAAAGAGAGACATGTTTCAAAATTACTTTAAATGTGTAAACTCCAGCACCGAAAAGGAGAGAGAGAGAACAAAAGGGAATGCCCTGCCACAGAGGCAGAATGGAATGGGGGGGTTGGGGCGGGGGGTTGGGGGGTGGGAGGGATACTAGGACCTGTGGTGGTGGAAAATGGGCACCTGTGGAGGGATGGGTAGTTGATCATTGTATAACTGAAACCCAAGCACAAAAATTTGTAAGTCTATAACTGTACCTCATGGTGTTTCACTAATAAAAAAGAAAAGAAAAGAAATGTGTGAACTCTATCCAGGTTTCAGAAATGAAGTTTCATATTGAAGAAAACTGTTCTCTTATCATGTTTGGTAAGTATGGTGTTTGTAAGAACTTGTTTTTGACTACTGGAGAGAAGCCCTATAAATGTAAAAAATGGCAGAAAACTTTCTCCTGGAAGTCCCTTCTCTTCCAACATGAGAGAATGCATAGAGAGAAGCCCTAGGACTGTAGCAAAACATTCTCAGAGAAGCTAAGCCTCCCAGCCCAGGAGAATCCACAAGGAGAGAAGCCCTATAAATGTAAAGAATGTAAGGAAACTTTCGCATGGAAATCAAACCTCAATCAACATGAGAATTCACATAGAAAAGCCTATGACTGTAAAGAATGTAGGAAAATATTCTCATGGAAATCAGGCCTCATGAACATGAGAGAAATCACACAAAAGAAAAACCCTATGAATGAGAACTATCCTCTCACTGACTCTTTAAAGGGAAATAGGGCCAGGGATGTTAGAGTGGGTACAATGCAGCCCTTCCACGGGGCTGACCTGGTTTCGATCTGTAGCACCACGTGTGGTGCCCAAGCCACCCAAGATTGATTCCTGAATACAGAACCAGGCAAAACCCCTCAGTACCACCAGGTGTGAGCGACAACAACAACAAAAGATCTATTCTCATTAGGAAATAAATTAAAGTATGTCATGTCTAAGCATTTAATCATGGACATATAGCACTGTAGCACTGTCCTCCCTCATCAATTTGCTTGAGCGGGCACCAGTAACACCTTCATTGTGAGAATTGTTGTTACTGTTTTTGGCATACCAAATATGCCATGGGGAGCTTGCCAGGCTCTGCTCTGAAGCGGGGTACTCTTGGTAGCTTGCCCGGCTCTCCAAGAGGATAGGAACAATCGAACCCGGGTTAGCCGCGTGCAAGGCCCTACCCGCTGTGCTATCGCTCCAGCCCATGGACATATAACATAAATATAATTAAGTTTATTTCCATTGTAGAGGTAACAGGTCATTTTCCTTTTCTTTTTTAATTATAACTCAGGAATAGTATTCAGAAATTTTCCGTATATCCAGTAACATCAGTGAAAATCAGTAGAGAAATTTATCTTACTATTTCATAAAACTTTCTTATCTGTACACTCTCAGAATAACTATGGACATAGAATGAAGGAAAACTGAAGACACAGTGCATGTAAAGAAATGTGTAGAAGATTTGAGGATTGTATTTTTGGAAAGAAACTGTATGGTTAGACAGGATTGTTATAAGGAGATCTTTAAATTGCATCTGCAATTGTTCTAACAATTTTTCGATAAGTCTATGAAAAAAGGCTCTTAGAAGGGAACACCAAATAAAGGGTGTTGGGAGATCCTCCCAGGATGGGAGATGCATGCTGAAAGTAGACTATAGACTGAACATGATTGCCACTCAATGCCTCTTTTGAAAACCACAGTACCCAAAAGGAGAGAGAGAACAAAAGAGAATGCCCTGCCACAGAGGCAGGGTGGGATGGGGGGGATGGGGAGTGGGAGGAATACTGGGATCTGTGGTGGTGGAAACTGGGCACTGGTGGAGGGATGGGTCCTCGATCATCGTATAATTGAAACCCAAACACAAAAATTGGTAAGTCTACAACTGTACCTCATGGTGTCTCACTAATTAAAATTTTAAAAAAAGACACTGTCCTCCTGTTGTTCATTGATTTGCTCGAGCAGGCCCAGTAACGTCTCCATTTTTTTTGAGACTTTTTGTTACTGTGTTCGCTTCAGGAGCACATATACTAAAATAAAAAGAAAAGGAAAAAAAAGAAAAAAGGCTGTTAGATAGTTCAGCATATAAACTCATCATGGAATCATATTGCCATTCTCTTAGAAAAATTGGTCACAATATGAATAGACAGAGCCAGATAGATAAAACAGCTGGTGAAGTGCTTCCCTTGTACAGGGCCTAGCATCCTATATGCATCCCCAACTTTCCAGGAGTTATTCCTGAACACAAAGTCAATAGTAACCCTGAGTACTTCTGAATGTGCCACCCACCCACAAAAACAAAACAAAATAAGACATTTCCTATGTGAAATTTAATAAAGCATTAGGTTTATAATGCTAGAACTGCAGTTATGTTTTGCAGATTTTAATAATTATCCCCCTGATCTATGGCCCATAACCAATGAGTAAGCTGCATCTTATAGTGAGTGAAGTGCTAGCCTTTCTTGAAAGCTTTTGGTTTTGGGGTTACACCCAGAAGTGCTCAGGGCTTACTTCTGAACCAGAAATCCGTCCTGGAAGAGCTTTGGGTCAATGTGTGATGCCAGAATTGTGAAGCACTAAATCCTCTGTACTAGCACTCTGAATCAACAACATTTTGACTTGCTTAATACTTTTGGGGGGGGGGGGCTTGAATATACATAGAGAAATGGCAGATGTTTCTAAAGCTTTGCAAAACATTTTATTCTATAAACAGGGTAACAAAGTAGCCAGTTGTTTTTTATTTTTCATTTTTTGAAGCCTCAATTAGACTGTGCTAACCCCCCAAATATAAATGCTCCTGGTGAGTCTTATGGAACCATGGACATATCTTTTTTGTTTTTGTTTTTGTTTTGAGAGCAGACCCTGACATGCTCAGGGGTCACTCCTGGCCCTGCACTCAGGAATGACTATGGCAGTGCTCAGGGATGGAACGCAGGGATGGAACCTGGGTTGGATACATGCAGGCAAGTGACTTACCCACTGTAATATGGCTCTGGACCCTGAACATACCTCTTGTTGGCTAAACTTCAGCTTCAGTTGCCCTAAGATTGATCTTAATTCCTAGAGTCCCCAAGTATAGTTCCCACTGAGGTGCTGAGGTGGACCTGGAGCAGACTTTGTCCCAGTCCAGCTATTTATAACATGGGAGAGCCCCAGGGCTCAAAACGAATATCGTTGTTAGGGCGATGTCTTAAGGAGACAGCCTCCCTGGTTACCATGCCAGTAAGATTTCCTTCTGGCATGTTTTCCTCCAGAAATGTGACTGTTTTTGCCTGCCATTTTCCAGGAACCCAAAAACAGTTCAGCAATGGATTCTAACAATGGCATAGCTCCAAACGCTGCCATACCAGATCTGCCTGCATCTGCAAGGACCCTTAGCAAGACCCTGGAGCATGAGGGCCTGCTTCAGAAAATGTGACAAAGGTCCTGATGGCAGAACAGTAGGCAGCGCACTTGCCTTGCACCAGCCTCACCTGGGTTTGATCCTTGCATCCTTTATGATTCTGAGCATTGCCAGGAGTGATTCCTGAGTCCAGAGCCTGGAATAATCCCTGAGCATTGCCAGTTGTGACCCCTAAACAAACAGAATAACCATCCTAAGGGCATTTACTCCAGATCCTGGCATCCCCTCTAAGCCCCTAAGTGGACCCTAGGCATCTTCTGTGCCTATCACTCTATTATTTTTCTAGTGGCACAAAAATTAATAAACAACTAGAAAGCGAGACCAGAGAAATGTAGACAGGTTGCAGCACTTGCCTTGCTTATGGCCAACCCAGGCTCAGTCCTGAAATCAGTCCCCAAAGCCCTGCCAGGAGTGATCCCTGATGGCAGAGCCAGGGGAGACGCTGAAACAGAAAATGATTTAAATTGGAGGGGGGGCCTTTTTCTTAACTTGGCAACATGATTTACAATCTTATGATATCACTATTTCAGGGATATATAGTTGCTACCCCATACCCACTACCGAGTATCAGCCTCCCTCCACCCAGGTCTCCAGCTCCCCTCTCACACCTGCCTGCCTCCCACTGCCCTTTGTCAACTCAGTTCTGTGAGACTGCTCTGTCCTGTAAGTAGTCTTATGGTTGGTTGCCCTATTCTCCACACAGAAGAGATCATTCATCTTAGTCCTTTCTTTGAGTAACTTTGCTTACCATGATAACCTCCATTCCATCCAAGTTGCCGTGAAGTGCAAGATTTCATCTTGCTCTATAGATAAACAAATAGAATTCCATTATGTGTATATATATCACTTGATTACTTGATCACTTGACATCAAGTTACTCATCGATTTCTCGAGCAGGCACCAGTAACATCTCCATTCGTCCCTGTCGTGCGCCAGTGTAACCCAATGGCATCTGCTCGTTCTAGGAACATGAACAGCCTCAAACCGATTGTTCAGGGTCTTGATGAAGAAGTCTGACCATGTCATAGGTGGGTGGCCACACAATCTTCTGATGTCCTGTGGAATCCAGTCGGTAATAGCTCTAGTCCAGTGGTCATCTCCAAATCTCATTACCTGTCCAGCCCATCTGATTTTTGACACCTTGGCAAACGAGACAGCATCGCTGATTCTTGATTGTCGACGGAGGTCATAACTGGATTCTTTCTCTCATTTGAGTGAAGTGTGATACTCCAAGCATAGCTCTTTTGATACCTCTTTGAGGGACCTGAATAGTATTCTCATCCTGTTTTTGTAGGGCTCAGGTCTCTGATGCATATGTTAATGCAGGAAGAACAGTGGAATCGAAGAGATGTGCCCGGAGCCGGAGGTTCTTCATCCTCTTAGCTATTTCTTCAACGCTCTTGAAGGTGTTCCAAGCCACTCTCTTCCTCCTGCGTAACTCAGGTGCCAGGTCATTCATCATGTTGACTTCTCGACCTAGGTACACATAACTGCTGCATTCGGAGACGTCATCCCGTTGAGAGCAAATGAAATGTCAGGAACGAGACCGTTTCTCATAAACATTGTCCTTGTAAGATTTAGCTGTAGTCTGACCTTTCCACACTCATGGTCAAAGTCGGCCAGCATTTGTGTCATTTGGCTAATGTTTGGTGTTATTAGAACGATGTCATCAGCAAAGTGGAGGTGTGTAGTTGCCAACCGTCTATCTTCACTACCATTCCTTCCCATTCCTGTCGTTGCATGACATTCTTGAGGGTGGCACTGAAGAGTTTCGGTGAAATAGTATCACCCTGCCAAACCCCTCTCTTGACGTAAATGATCACCTCCCTGTAGAATGGTGATATCCTGGCAGTGAATCCGCAATACAGCTCATGGAGGATCCTGATGTATTGAGTTTGAATGCCCTGTTTGGCTAGGACCTTCATGATTGCTTCAGTCTCAACAGAATCAAAGACCTTCTTTAAATCAATGAATGTTAGACAGAGCGGCATCTTGAACACCCGAGAAACCTCAACGAGCTTGGTTATCATGTGGATATGGTCAATTGTGCTGAATCCTTTTTGGAAACCGTCTTGCTCGCATGGTTGTCCTTCATCTCATGTTCTGTCAATCCTATTCAGGATGACTCAAGTGAACAGCTTATACATGACAGACAACAGGCAGATTGGGCAATAGTTGCCAATGTCGTGGATGTCTCCCTTCTTGTACAGTAGTACAGTCCTGCTGGTTTTCCATTGGGACGGAACTTTGCATTCAGACAGGTAGCATGTGAAGAGCCAAGCCAGTGTATTGATGAGTACAAACGTCAGGTTCTTCAGGTGTTCAGGTCTGACCTTATCTGGGCCAGGTGCTGTTCGCTTCTTTACCGATGAAATGGCGTGTCAGATTTCAAAAGGGAGAACATTGGGAATGACATATCCATCCTGCGGAATTTGGTATGTGTCTAGCCCTGAAAGTCTAATTCTTAATTTTTGAGCGAGGCTCCGCTGTAGTGTTTCCATGGGAGCTGAGTCAGATGATGCCCCCACCAACAGTGACTGGGGGTTCCTGTCTCACCACCTTGGATGTGCCCATTCTCACTGGTGTGAGGTACCAGCTCTCCTTTGGATTTGCATTTTAAGATTGGGGCTCAGGCAGAACGAAGGAAATAATAAAACTCAGAGCAGAAATAAATGAGGTGGAAACCCAAAAAATAATCCAAAAGATAAATGAAAGCAAGAACTGGTTCTTTGAGAAAATAAACAAGAGAGATAAACTTCTAATAAGGCTCACAAAGAAAGGGAGAGAGAAAACCCTAATAAACCAAGTCAGAAATGAAAAGGGGGACATTACAATAGAACCTACAGAAATTCAAAGGATCCTCAGAGATTACTTTGAGAAGCTTTATGCCACGAAACAAGAAAAACATCGAGGAAATAGATAAATTCCTAGATTCCTATAGCTTTCCAACGCTAAGCCAAGAAGACCTGGATTACCTGAACAGACCCATAACCATCAAGGAAATTAAAACGGTAAAAAAAAAGTCCCCACAAGCACAAAAGTCCTGGCCCAGATGGATTCACTAGTGAATTCTTCCAAATCTTTAAGAAGGACTTATTCCTAATCCTCTTTAAGCGTTCCAGGAAATTGAAGTATCAGAAACACTTCTATGAAGCAAATATCACCCTGATACCAAAAGCAGACAGAGATGCCACAAAGAAAAAGAATTGAAGGCCGATATCCCTGATGAACAGAGACGCAAAGATCCTCAACAAAATCCTAGCAAACAGAATCCAACGACTCATCAAAAAGATCATACACCATGTCCAAGTAGGATTAGTTCCAGAGATTCAGGGATAGTTTAACATTTGCAAGTCAATCAACATAATTCATCATATCAATAAAAGAAATAATAAAAACCATATGATCATATCAATAGACACAGAGAAAGCATTTAACAAGATCTAGTACCTGTTTATGATAAAAACTCTCAGTAAAATGGGCATCAAAGAAACTTTCTTCAATATAGTCAAAGCCATCTACCACAAACCCACGGCAAGTATCATTCTCAATGGGGGAAAAACTAAAAGCCTTCCCTCTAAGATCAGGCACAAAACATGGTTGCCTGCTCTCACCACTACTATTCAGTATAGTACTGGAAGTACTGGCCATAGCAGTTAGGCAGGAAAAATATATGTAGGGCACACAGATAGGAAAGAAAGAGGTCAAACACTATTTGCAGACGATATGATACTATACTTAGAAAACTCTAGAGACTCTACAGAAAAGCCCTAGAAGAAATAGATTTGTATAGTAAAGTGGAAGCCTACAAAATCACCCAAAAGTCCATGGTTTTCCTGTACACAAATAATAAAATAGAAAAATTAGACATTAAAAATAAACAATCTCGTTCACAATAGCACCTCAGAAAATCAAGTACCTCGGAATCAGCTCAACTAAAGGGGTGAAGGACCTATACAAGGAAAATTTCGAAACACTACTTCAAGAAATAAAAGAGGTCACTAGGAAATGGAAACACATCCCCTGCTCATGGATAGGGAGGATTAGCATTATCAGTGCTGGCGTGGATATGGGGACAAAGGGACACTCTCACTGTTGATGAGAATGCCGACTGGTCCAGCCTTTCTGGAAAACATTGTGGACATTCCTTCAAAAACTAGAAATTGAGCTTCCATATGACCCTGCAGTATCACTTCTGAGAATATATCCCGACTATGTAAAAAAAAGCACCTTAGGAATGACATCTGTTGAACCTATATGTTCCTTGCAGCACTATTCACAATAGCCAAAACCTGGAAACAATCCAAGTGCCCTAGAACAGATGTCTGGTTGAAGAAACTTTGGTACATCTACACAATGTAATACTATGCAGCTGTTAGGAAAGGTGAAGTCATGAAATTTGCTTACAAATGGATAGACATGGAGAGTATCATGCTAAGTGAAATGAGTCAGAAAGAGAGGTATGGACATAGAAGGAATGCACTTATTTGTGGAGTATAAAATAACATAAGACTGACACCCAAAGACAGTAGATAAAATGGCCAGGAGAATTGCTCCTTAGCTGGAAACCTGCCTCATTAGCAGAAGAGAGAAAGCAGCTGGAATAGAGAAGGGCTCACTAAGAAAATGATGGTCAGAAGAATCAGTCTGGATGGGAGATGTGTGCTGAAAGTAGATAATGGACCAAACGTGACAACCTCTCAGTATCTGTACTGCAAACCATAATGCCCAAGAGGAGGGAGAGAGAGAGAGAGAGAGTATGGGAAATATTGTCTGCCATGGAGGCAGGGGGAGGATGGGAAAGGGAGTGTATACTGGGGATATTGGTGGTAGGGAATGTGAACTCGTGAAGGGATAGGTGTTTGATCATTGTGTGATAGTAACCCAAACAAAAAAGCTTGTAACTATCTCACAGTGATTCAATAAAATTTTTTAAAAAAGAAGATTTGGGTGCTACTCCTGGCTCTGTGGTCAGGATCCACTTCTGGCAGTGCTTGGGGGACCATAAGTTTTCCTGAGGATGCAAATTAAGGTTAGCCATATGCCAGGTAAGTGCCTCAATCCTTGTGCTATCTCTCCAGCCCATGAAGAACTCTTTGAGGGGGTGTGGAGTTGTCTAAACTTGGCAATGCTCAGGGTCTACTCCTGGCTCTGTGCTCAGGGGATCAAATCAAGGGTACTATCACCTTACCCTTGGTGACATCTCTTGGCCTGAAATGAGCATATAACGCTCATCTAACGCCTGTATGTCATTTGAGGAAGTGTCTATTTAGCTCTACAAGTTGGGGTTTTTTTTTTTCACTTTTGCAAATTCTTTTCCTTTCTAATTCTTTTTGTTTTAAATTTTTTTATTCCTTGGAATTTTGGGGGGAGGGGGAAATACACAACATGCTCAAGATTTAGTCCTGTCTCTGCTCTCAAGAATTAATCCTGGTGGGCTCGGGGATCACGTGGGATGCAGGGAACCAAACTGGGGTCGGCCACATGCAAGCAAATGCCTTACCCACTGTACTATCACTCTGGCCTCTATATTTTGCAAATTCTTTAAAAACTCCAATATTATTGATTCATACAATAAAAGGTAAAGGTAAAGGCCCTCCCGTTGATCGTCGATTTGCTCGAGCGGGCCCAGTAACGTCTCCATTGGAGACTTTGTTGTTACTGTGTCTGGCATATCGAATACTCTCGGTAGCTTGCCGGGCTCTCCGAGAGGGGCGGAGGAATCGAACTCGGGTCGGCCATGTTGGCCGCGTGTAAGGCGAACGCCCTACCCGCTGTGCTATCGCTCCAGCGATTCATACAATAAGAGAGCAAATATTTTCTTACACTGAGTTGGTGGGGTGTGGGAGTGGGTGATGGCGGCATGGTTTCTAAGTGCAGAATCTTTTTCATATGGAAAATATGTTCCTTCAGAGCATATTTCAAGTTCCCTTGTCCTCAATCATCATCTCGGTTTTCACCACACATTGAGAGACATCAGTCTGTTGTAAAGACCAGGGAGGAAATAATTACTTCAAGTGTTTGTGTCTATCAGAGTCCAGATTTAATTCCAGACTGCTTGGGTACCCACCCAGTCATTTGTGTCTGATCTACAAGATTTATTATAAACTTTTATATAGTTGGCCAAAAATATCATAAGTAAGTAGGACTGGAGCAATAGGACACGGTGTACAATACATAACTCACCTGTGGCTGACCCCACTTTGGATCCCAGCTATTCCATATTGTCCCCTGAGCCCTGCCAGGAGTGATCCCTGAATGCAGAGTCAGGAGTAAGCCCTGAGCACTGATGGGTGTGGCCCAAAACCAGGGGGGGGAAAGTTGTAAAGTCGTTTAATAATACCATAGCTCTGTAGTGTAGGAAGACATGGGTAGCCTCCTACAACAAAGCACCACCAGCTGAGGGTGTGAACATGTGAAATCGTGCTGTGACATAAGAAAACTAGTCCCTACCTTCCTGAGGGTTTCTGTAAAAACGAGGTAACAGGGTGAGCTCTAAAGCTGCCTGCAATTGGGGCTGGCCCATCCTGCACCCCAAGCCCTGCTTCTGTAGGAGCGACCCCAACGCAGGGTAGGGCAGCCCCTGAAAACTGCAGGACACGGCCCAAGCCACTCTCGGTGCACATATTATAAAATGCATGTACTTAACCTGCAAACACCTATATACATCATACACATGGCAGCGAGCTGCAGACATCACAGTAAGGTCCGCGGAAAATAAGTCTAAGGAACTGGCCTCACAGGGTGGGGACCGGGACCGAGTCAGGATGTGGGTTCCAGTAAGTTCGCACGACCTGCGGGAGTTGTCTAATGTCCTGTTTTGGATAACACACACATGTCCCGTTTTGGAAGCTGCAACGCCCAAAGCCCACTTCAGTGGTAATTTGTCCTTGAGTCGCTCAATACTAGCTAGTTCAACACAAAATGCTAGCTTTTTTGTTTAGTTTTTGGGTTTGTTTTTAGAGCAAGTCGTGCACTCTGCCCGTAAGGAGTGTCACCACTTTTCCGTTCAGGAGGGCTGAGCTGGTGTGACCTCCCCACAACCGCTCCAGCCCTCCCTGCCCAAACCTGCCAATTTTATCCCTGGCCCCTCCCCTTTCTCAGGTCCCTTCTAGCAAGACCCCTCCTCAGTACCAGGCACTCCTGTCCCCCAGGTGGACTTCAACCTGCACGTGGGCGATGAAGATATTGGCCGCCGGGTGGTCATCGGTCTCCTCGGGAAGACTGTGCCCAAGATAGTGGATAATTTCCTGGCTTTAGCCACAGGAGAGGTAAGTGGCCATCAGAGATGAGTGGCGATCAGCTCAAGCGAGGGAATCTATTGAACCAAGGCCTGGACCATCTGTGTGAGGAGCCCACAGAGCAATTTCCCTGGACGCCTTTTCTTTCCTTTCTTTTCTCTCCCTTCCTTCCTTCCTTCCTTCCTTCCTTCCTTCCTTCCTTCCTTCCTTCCTTCTGTCCTCTCTCTTTTTCTTTCTTCCTTCCCCTCTCTCTCTCTCTCACTGTTTGGGGCCACACTTGGTGGTGCTCAGGGGTTACTCCTGGCTCTGAAATTACTCCTGCTGGTGCTCAGTGTACCATATGGGATGCCAGCATGAAACCCTGGTGAGCCAAGTGCAAGTCACGCTCCTACCACTGTGCTATCTCTTCAGCTCCCACCTTCTACCTTTATGAGAATTTACTGACCAAAGGAAACATATCTGTGGAGGGCTTGAGAGATGGTGCAGGGCTCCTTCGCTCGCCTGGCATGCAGCCGTGCTGGACATTACATCACTGCAGGGTTCCTCGAGCACTGAAAGATGTAGGTCCTCTGTCCCCCATAAACATTCCCTTAAAGAAAACACTTGGGGCTGGAGCTATAGCAGAGTGGAGAGGCATTTGCCTTCCATGCAGCCAACCCAGACTCAATCTCTGGCATCCCATATGGTCCTCAGAGTCCATCAGGAGTGACCCCTGAGCACAGAACCAGGAGTAAGCCCTGATAACTGCCAGGTATGGCCCCAAAACCAAAATGAAAATACAGGAGCTGGAGCCTGTGGATGGGTAGCTCGTTATTACAGCAGGCAGAATGCTTGCCTTGTATGTGGCCAACCCTGGTTCAATTCCCAGCAACCCATATGGTTTTCCAAGCCCCACTGGCAGTCAGCCCTGAGCACAGCCAACTGGCACCCATGGGAGGCCCTGGGATTGACCCCGCCACCACCTGATCCCCTGAGTTCCCACCACCCCCTAAGGAAAGAGCGGGGTTCAGGGGGGCCTGGAAATGGAGCCCCTGGAACCGGACCAGGGGCTTGTCCTCCTGAGCAACATTCTACTAATCCTGGGGATGTCCAGGGTGATGGCAGGGCTGGACAGGTTTGTGAGGAGCCCAGAGAGGGTCTCGTGGGGGGAGAATCAGAGATCCCAGAGCTGGGCTCCTGGGTGTGGAGTCCCCGCTGTGCCGTTTCCCAGCTCGATGCCTCTGCCTCAGCTTGGAATCTGGTGTTAAACTCCTGCCTCACAGGGTTGGGTGTGTGACACTTGCTGCAGACCTCAGCCTATTGTCTGTGCCAGTAAGAGCAGTGCCTCAGCCCCAACAGAGAGACCAGAGTGCGTGCAGGTCACGGTGAGGAGTCACGGACCCAAGAGTTAGTGGGGTATGCAGGCTCTTTCCTTGCATGGAGCCAACCCCAGTTTGAGTCCTGGGACTGTGTTGTTCTCCAGCAGCTTCTGAGCACTGAGGTATGACTCCAGAAACCTCCTAAAGAGAGAGTGACAGCAGGTAGGGCGTTTGCCTTGCACGCGGCTGACCCGGTTCGAGTCCCAGTATCCCATATGGTCCCCCGAGCACCGCCATTAGTTATTCCTGAGTGCAGAGCCAGGAGTAACCCCTGAGCATCGCCGGGTGTGACCCAAAAAAGCAAAAGATAAAAATAAAATAAGAATGAGCGGCTGGGGAGTGTCCCTGGACAGGACATGCAGCTGTGTGCAGCCCCGAGCCCAGCAAAGATTGAGCCTGTTTAGGTGTTTACCCTGTCTCTGGGGAAGGCTTGCTCACAGGCATAGGTTGGGGGCTGACTCAGGAAACTTGAGAGTGGAGTCCTCCTTGGTTATGACCATTCTGAGTGGGGGCTTCCAGTCAGTACTCTGGGCGGGCCTGGCCTGCGTCTGCCTCAGCTTCCCCTCTGTAGAAAGAGCATCTCTTGGAAATGTGAGTGTGTGGTTGAGACTCTCTGGTCTGTCTGACACCCGCTATGCGCACCCCAGGGTGTGGGGAGGAAAGTGGGAATAGCACAGGTGCTGTGCTCCAGGCCCTCCTGACATGCTCACCGGTGAGTACTCAGGACATACTCCTGGCGCTGCACTCAGGAATCACTCCTGGTGGGTTTGGGGGACCATATGGGGTGTTGGGGATCGAACTCTGGTCAGCTGCATGCAAGGTGTGGGGGTCCAGTCGACCCCGGCAAACTGGAGTATGATCCCCCCACCCCCGAAGTTGCTGGACTTACTCCCTAAAGGGGAGGGAGTGGGTAGAAAAGAAGCCTCTGTTCTGGCCCTCTGCGCACCATGGGATTCCTGCAGCTGCCCTGGCACCAAGAAAGAAAGCCATAGAGGGGGGGAGTCTGGCGATCAAGCAGTTCTTCGTTTACTGGCCCCTACCCAGAAGGGGAGAGGGGGGCAATCCCACGTACAGCACAGTTCTCCCGCACAGCGTGCTTCTCTTGTAGGACTTGTACCGATGTCAGTTAATGATTTACAAATCCTGTTCTTAGGGTCAGGTTATTAATATGGGTAGGTGGGCACAGTCATGTCCCTCATTCTCAACTAGAGTGTCTGTGTGTGGGGAGTGCTGGAGCAAGCCCCCTGGGTCTTTGTAAACAGGGCCAGCTCTTGCTTCCGGAGCCAGGGGATTTGGTCAAAGTCTCAGGCCAACTGCTGAGACCCCAACAGCAAGGCAAGCACCTTCCCCGCTGGACTGTCTCCTGCCCTACACCTTCGTTTTCTGTTCATTCATTCTCAGGTAAGAGACGCTTGGCTGTCTGGGACCCAAATCATAGCCCCCTTCCACCCCCCCGCCCCCCCCCATCAGTGCTCTCTCTCTGCTCAGGGGAGGGTCAGAATGTGGTGCTGAGGATGCAGACCAGGCTCAGCAGGTGCAAGTACCCACGTGACCCTTCCTTAGAAGCCATCACAGTCCTGCCATCAGAGGAGCTGTGCATAAACTCTGGCTTCTAAAATAAGTTTATGATAGCAATACTCCTACATAAAAATAAATAAATAAAAAATAAGTTTGTGGTTTACGGTCAGGAGATACTTCATTTTTTTTTTAAGTGTTACTTTAGGCACCATGAGTTACAGTATAGCTCTTGGGGGATTCTTCATGAACATCCCAACACCACCCCCTCCCTGAGTGTCGCTTCCCTCCACCATTGTCCCCATGTCCCGCAGGTGTTTGCTTTGTGTTCTTACGTACCAGGGCTGTGTGAGAGCTTCCAGGGCAGAGGGGTGGCCAAGGCGAAGTTCAAGCAGCCCTTGCCCTAGGCCGTGTCCATCCGTGCTCTGGTGTCCAGACCAGAGGGGAAGGGGACAGAGGTGTGTGTGGGCTTCACACCCCACCTGGCTGCTAGGGCCAGTGCAGACAGAGGCCCCGGCTATTGCTGTCCAGGGAACGAAGCTCCCCCGATCTCTCCTCCCAGGTAAGAGCATCTATGGCGAACGCTCCCCTGATGAGAACTTCAAGCTGAAGCACTATGGTCCGGGTTGGGTGAGCATGGCCAACGCTGGCACAGACACCAATAGCTCCCAGTTCTTCATCACGGCGGTCAAGAACACCTGGCCCGATGGCAAGCACGTGGTGTTCCGATAACCGGAAAGTTATCGAGGGCATGGTGAGTTGGGCTGGGGGCGGCACTTGGCAGGGGACTGCTCAGGTGGCCGCGCTCAGGCACTGGCAACACCAGAGTTGGTCGCGCAAAGCAACCCTGCACTCAGACCCAGCGCATGGCACAAACCTGAGTGGTCAGGAAGAACGAGCTAGCGTCCCGGTGCACCCTAACTTCTGAGTGCCCCCAGGGCCTGTGTCCATTCCTGCGCAGCCCAGCCTGGCCTGTGCCTCAGGGGACCCCCTGAAGGCTGAGGCCCGAGGTGGTGCTGGGCCCCGGGGCCTCCATCTCCCTGTGCTCCAGTTCTCCTTCAGCTTCTGCTTCCCTTCCAGGAGGTCATGCGCAAGGTGGAGAGCACCAAGACAGATGGCAGAACCGGCCCCTGAAGGACATGACCATCGCAGACTGTGGCAAGATCGAGGTGGAGAACCCATTTGCCATCGCCAAGGAATAGAGCTGCAGGGAGCACTTCCTGCGAGCACGTGTCTGCAGCCAGCAGGGTCTTCTGAAGGCAGAGACTGCCTCAGTGCCATGTTTCACCAGGGGTGCTAGCGTCCAGGAAGCGGACCCCACCCACATCCACTCTCCCAGCCACCCACCCACCAGGCCCGGTTTCACAACAAACTCCGGGCAACACTGTCCAATATAAATAAAAGGGGGGGGGGGGTTAAAAGGGGGGGAGGGGTGGAGTGATAGCCAGTGGGAAGGACGTCTGCCTTGCACGCGGCCCACCTGGGTTTGATTCCTAGCATCCCTTATGGTCCCCGGAGCACCACCAGGAGTAATTCCGGAGTGCAGAGCCAGGAGTAACCCCTGTGCATCGTGGCTGTGACCCCCCACCCCCCAAAAAAACAAGGAAGCCTGTTTGGGGGCTGGGTTCTTGGACCTGCATGCCCCTGCACTCCGACCCTACCTGCCACTGGGGGTTCAGCTTCCACTCTCCCAAGCGACCATCCCAGGATGTCCACCAGGAGCTCTGTTGGCTCCTCACGTCTAAACTGCCTCCAGCTGCACCTCACCCAGCTGCTAGGAGTAAAGGAGTAACCCCCACTCGAAGCAGTCGGACCCCTCAAAGCATCCTTGTCCTCTCACCCTGTCCCCAGTCCTGTACCGGGATCTGGGCTGCCGCTGAACTTGGAGCTTGGGGGCTGAATCCCAGGCCCAGACCTAGAGGACAGTGGCCATGCCCCTTGTCTGGGCTGCTGGAACAGGGGCATGTGATGGTGCTGACAGGTGGCCTGTTTCCGGGGGGTCAGTGGCCGCAAGCCTCTGGCTGGCTGTCGGGCAGGCTGCTGTAGAGGCCCTGGAGAACACCTCGGACCACCACGCTGGGCAGCGGCTCTGTGGAGGGAATGACCGTGAGGGGCCCAGAGGCTGAGCCCCATGGGGTGAGGGCAGCTGGCCACCCGGGACAAAGCCTGGCACTCAGCTTGACTCAATCTGCTGGGCTGCTGAAACCCAGAGACGGAGCAGCTGTGCCTGTTCCCCACACGTGCTCTCTGGGGCACCCTGAGTGGGCTCGGGAAGCAGGAGCAGGGACCTGACACCCAAGGGAGCAGCTGGAGCTGACAGGAAGGCGAGCCAGAGCCACAGGACAGTGGGGAGGGCAGTCGCCTTGCATGCAGTGGACCTGCACCATGTATGGCCCCTCCAGTCTCTGCCAGGAGTGATTCCTGGCACTGCTGAGTGTGGTGCCAACCCTTCCAAAGTGTAAGGCTCCCCTCCTCCACGCACCTGGGCCCTAAAATATGACTCCTAGGTCAGGTACCCACTCACCTGGAATGGGGGTGCGGACATAGGGATCCAGGCCAAAGCCTAGTACAGGCTGACGGCACGGCTGTGCGCTAGGAAGGAAAGAGACCATGAGTCATGGAGCAGGGGGTGGGGTCAGGCCTCCTCTTGGTGGACTCTGGGATGAACAGACCAGGGACCCACCCAGGAAAGGGGGACAGGAAAATATTGTGACCGGCAGGACAAGCCTTCCTAGATGGCCACCAGGGGGCAGCAGCAGCAGCCAGGTGCAGGTCACAGTGCCAGCTGTCACCAGGCAGAAACTTCCCCAGAGAGCCAAAAAGAGAAGCAATAAGCTCCCGGGGGTGGGCGGTGAGGAAAGGGGCAAGACTAAGTGGTCTGGAACCACCTCTAAGGGCTGCTGATTTATCAGGAACAGGCCCAGGTCTGGGAAGCAGGTAACAGACCCTAGCCTGCCACCCCCAACACTTGGCCCCTCTGCCAAGTCATGGTCCCAGAAGGCACTCACCCCCAGCTGCTGGTCTTGAGGTCTGCGGGGGAGTGCAGAAGACCCAGGAATTCCAGAAGCTCCTTGGGTACTTCCTGGTTCAAGTGCAGGATGCCCTGGAGGACAGAGTCACCAGTCAGCTGGGCCGTTTCACACCAGGGGCCTTCCAGAGCTCCTCAGCAAAGAAGCCAGGTGGGGGAGCAGATGCTGCCAAAGCAGGAGGCGGGTCCGTGCCCAGCACAGGGCCAGGAGTAGCCCCTGGGCACAGCTGGTTGTGACCCCAAACCCTACAAGGATCCGAGGTCTCCAGGACAAGAGCACGGAATCCAGCTCAGGGACTCTGCGCATCCTCCTCCCTGAGACTCTTAACTGACATGAGGCCAACTAGCCGATCCCGTCCTGCCAAAGCAGTGCCTGCAGCCCCCAGACTGGAGAGAAGGGCAGCGTCCCCTGCCCCCGCACCTGCCCTGTGCCTTAATCTCAGCAACTCAGGATTTTCAGGCCCATTTCACTCCAGCAAAGACTCTGAGGGCAGTGAGTGACTTGCTGCACCCCCATCCCCACACCCTGCCCACGCCCCTGCAGTGACATCCCCCACAGTACCTGAACGTGGGCCCCCAGGTACCCCCGCACCTTCATGTAGGCCCCCAGGTACCCCCCACACCTGCACGTAGGTCCCCAGGTACCCCCGCACCTGCACGTAGGTCCCCCAAGTAACCCCCACTCTTGCACGTAGGCCCCCAGGTACCCCCGCACCTGCACATAGGCCTCCAGGCCCAGCCGCTGCTGCTCCAGCCCTCTGGTTCTCCAGCCAGGCAGGCGTTTGGAGGGAAAGTCAGGCACTTGGTACAGTTTCTTGATCTGCCAGGAGGTCCCCATCAGACACCCCTGCAGGTGCAGGGGGGTGGGGCGGGGACAGGCGGCAGAAGCGGGGACCAAGGACAGGGCGGGCTGGGACGCACCCACTCCCACCCCAAGCCTCAGGACCGCGGGAGGGTGGGGGCCAGGCTGTCCCCGGGCTTCGGACTGGAGCCAGTCGGGGTCTCAGGGCACCTCACCCGCCGGTGCAGCGCGTGGAAATCGCTGTAGCGCCTGGACAGCGTGTGTCTGCGCCCGCCGCACCGCACCTGCACTCGGAAGACCTGCGGGAGCGCGTGAGGCCGGTCCGGAGACCCCCAGCCCGCGCCCCCCCTCCCCCCGGACCCTCCCGCCTCAGTGCATCGCAGGCGGGGCCAGCCGAGACCCCGACCCGCCGCACCCGGGGTCAGGCCCACGGCGGCTCCCGCGCCCCGCTCACCAGGTGGCCTTTGTCCGGACTCTGCCTGGACCCCGCGGCCTCGGGGCCCGCCGACAGGATGTGAACCAACAGCATCAGGGTCCCGGACCGCTAGCCCGGCGCTCGGCACCAGGTCTCAGCTCTGCAGGCTCGCGACTAGCCCGCGGGATGGCCCCGCCCCAGCCCGCCCCGACACTGGCCCCGCCCAGTCCCCAGAGCCCCGCCCAGTCCCCAGAGCCCCGCCCCCGGGCGCTAGCCCCGCCCCGACCACTGGCCCCGCCCCCGATCTCAGCCCGGCCCTGGAAGCCGCGCCACCCGGAGTCTGGGCCTCGGGCCGCTCTTATCGCCGCCCCTCGACACGTAGCCACGCCCAGTCTCCTCCGGCCCCGCCTCTGAGTCGGCTCCGCCCCCACCCGGCCCCGCCCAATCGCCCAGTCACCGCAGTCCGGGGCCTCCCCGTGCCCACCCCCCCGACTCTGCCCAGCTCGGCTCCCTCCAGGCAATCTCGGTCCCGCCCAGACCCAAGGCCCTGTCTGGCCCCCGGCCCAGTCCGGGCGTTCCCCAGCGTCGCCCGCTCCTGCCGAGGGCAGATTAGGACAGGGGCTAGGTGTGGAGTCTGTCTCCTAACCACAGCACCCTAAAACCTACGCAATTCCAAACCATCACTCAGCCCTACTCCGAATTACAAGCCCTGATATGTTCTAATCTTGACCTTGACTGATCTCAAAAGAACAACTTCCCTAAATTTCAAGATAGCCGCATACCTAACATCCACGTTCTTTTTTTGTTTTGGTTTGGTTTGGGGGCCACACCCGGGTATCCTTCCTTCCTTCCTTCCTTCCTTCCTTCCTTCCTTCCTTCCTTCCTTCCTTCCTTCCTTCCCTTCCCTCCCTCCTTTCCCTCCCTTCCTTCCCTCCTTCCCTCTTTCCCTCCTTCCTTCCCTCCTTCCCTCCTTCCTTCCTTCCCTCCTTCCCCTCCTCCTTTCCTTCTTCCCCAGGTCACACCCAGCAGTGTTCAGGGGTTACTCCTGGTTCGTTGCTCAGGAATCACTCCTGGCAGTGCTACGGGGACCATATGGGGTGCAGGGATGGAACCTGAGTCAGCTGCATGCAAGGCAAGCGCCGTCCCTGCTGAACTCCCGCTCCAGCCCGTCCTGTGAGATTTTCCTGATAACTGGTCAGCACCTCTAGCCCAGGAGGCATCTGCCCAGCATGAGTCCATGAACAAAAACACTCAAGGACCCTGAGTCACAAGTGTTTACTGTGACAGCGCTGAGACAAAAACTGAGGACAAGAGGAAAAGCTGACAGGGTTTGGCCCTGGAGATCCTCCTGCTAATTTCTCTGTGGCTTCTTGCTCTGGGCTCCTGTACCCTGATGCTAACAGCGCCAGCTTCTCTTCACACTGCTTAGGGGACCATATGGGGTGCCAGGGATCAAACCCGGGTCTGTCTCAGGCAAGGTAAGAGCTTTACCCACTGTATTTTGGCTCCAGCCCCAGGCTTCATCTCTAATGCAGTTGTTTTGTTTTCTGATGGTTTAACTTTTTCTTCCTCTTTCAGTTGAGGTGATGTGTGGCATTAGTGCTCAACTTTCTGGTATTGATGCACCATGTTACTGCCCCTCCTCCTGTCCGAAGTGCCCCCAACTGCCATCTCTGTGTCACTTCCAGCCCATGCTCCTTCACTCCCACCCCTGCCCTGCTGTCTGGTGATTGATAATTTTGGTGCAGACTGTTCCCTCCTTAGCACCACCCATGTGCTCAGTCAGACCTTCTGCTGATGTTCCTGTGTTACTTCCTGGCAGCCTATCTGTTCCTCTCGCCCTGCCCCGCTCCGCCCAATAACAAACCCTGGCATACTCAGGTACATATTCCAGTATCTAACGTTCCTATCAACGCAGCAGCTCTTATTATTAGCCCCTGGGGTTGGAGGAGCCCTGTGAGTCTGTATCCTCTGCCCTACACCTGGGGCCAGGCTGCCACTCACTGTTATCATTGGGGTGGGGGGGGCCACGAAACAGAAACTCTGGACCATGGCCAGCAGTGCTCAGGGATCATTCCTGGCAGTGCTTAATGGATCATGTGCCATGCAAGCACAGAACCCAGATGGGCCCCAAGCAGACCTCTGTTCTCTCTCTCTCTCTGCCTATAAAGCAAGCATCTTACCCCTGTACTAACTCACTGGCCCCTCTGCACCCAGCTTTTCCCCTCATAGAGCCTGTGATCTCACTGCTGTCACTCAGAATGGAAGAGGAAGCGAGAGGCCCAAAGTTAGAGGGACAGTCATCTGGAAAGGCTTGTCACAGGCCCTTAGAGAAGGGGTCTGGCTCAGTTCGGACGGGGTTTTTCCTCTGTGGGGTTTTCTGTGTCCATATGCACCTATGTAATCTCTAAGTTTCGTGGTTTTGGTTCTTCATTCTGCTCTTTGTGACTTCAACAGTATTTAGGATATAAGACCACTCTGCTTAAATCAATTGTATTCTATTGACTAACAACAAATAAAGAGTAAAGAATTTAAACAAAATTTAAAGAAACTTGAAGTACTTAAGAGTAAGTTTAGGGAAATTCAGACAAGCTCTAGCCACTGAAAACTGTGAAATATTTCTAAGAAATGGTTCTCTTATGTTTCTTTAACTTGGAGTTTATTGAATTTCTTGGGTATATGGGCTTAAAGATTTAATCAAATATGGACAAATTTCAACCATCTCTGTTTTGTTCAGGGCCACACCCAGAGATGCTGGGGGCTTACTCCTGACTCTGTGTTCAGGGATCACTCCTGGTGGTGCTCTGGGAACCATATAGAATATCCGGGGAACAAATCTGGGTCAGCTGAGAGCAAAGCAAACACCCTACCCACTGTACTCTTGCTCTGGCCCCAGCCATTATTTCTAGTTCTTTCTTTCTTCCTGGAAATTAAATTTCGCAGAAAATGGCGGTTTGATATTATTTCACAGGCCACTGACTTTGTTCTTTTTTCTCCCCTCTGAATCTGTGCTTCCACGCTGACAGCTTCAATTGCTGTGTTTTAAAGTTTCCTGATTTGGGTGGTAGGGATGGATTATTATCATCTAAGTCAAGATTCCAGCAGTTGTTTTAATATTGAGAAGCTGATTCTAAAACTTATATTGAGGGACTGGGGAGATAGGACAGAGGTTAAGGTACTTCCTTCGCATGCAGCTGACCCTGGTTTGATTCCTGAGCAAACCCTGAGCACTGCTGCATGTGGGTGGCCCACAAACAAAACAAAACAAAATAAAAGAGAAATAAAGAAAAGTAAGAAAAAGGGGAAAAAAACATAAAATTCAAATTGTGGGACCGAAGTGGATAAAGAGGTGGGGCACTTGCCTTGCATGCAGCTAAGGTTCCATCCTCAGCACCCCCCAGGGCCCTGAGCCCCGCAGGAGTGATGCCCAAACGCAGAGCAAAGAGTAAGCCCCCAGTACCACTGGGTGTGGTCCAAGCGGCAAAAAAGAAATGGAGCGATAGCACAGCGGTAGGGCGTTCGCCTTACAAGCGGCCAACATGGCCGACCCGAGTTCGATTCCTCCGCCCCTCTCGGAGAGCCCGGCAGGCTGCCGAGAGTATTCGATGCCAGACACAGTAACAACAAAGTCTCCAATGGAGACGTTACTGGGCCCGCTCGAGCAAATCGACGATCAACGGGAGGGCCTTTACCTTTACCTTTACCTATTGAAAATCGAAGGACCCAGAATTGTTGTTACCCTTGTCCTGTGTATTGTAGAATTACTGTGCCTGTGTTTTCCTCCTCTGGTTGTTTAGGTTTCCCTTTTTCTTCTCATCATACCCCTTTTGTTTTCACATTGCTAAGCACATTTATGGCACTTGTTGAAACCTAAGTTCATCCTCTCTGGCCTTCCTGGACCTGCATCTAGTGACGCCTTTCTCCCAGGTAGGACCCTCAGAGCCAGGCTTCTCGGCCTGCCTGGTCACTGCTTACTGGAAGCTAGGCATGGCGTATCCATGCTCTTCTGTTCTGGATTTCAGTGACTTTCCTTGAATGCTGCACTTCATTAGAGCGTTCAGTGAAATTCTCTGGAATCATTTCGATTTCTTTGAGACTTTCATTTCGCTTTCTTTGGGGGAAGCAGAGCGTGGAGTGAGGGTTGCTTTGCCCGTTCTCAGGCCCTGACCTCTGGGGATGTTACCGCAGGGTCCCACATCCTTTCTGGTGAATAGCAACAATAGTAATTATTTATAGAACATTGGTTTTGTGTTGAGTGACTTTATGTGTTATGAATTCATTTAGAAATTCAGTTTTATGATGAGAAATATAGGAGGGGAGAATTTAGATTTCACTTACATTTTCGAGGACAGAGATGTTTGCTATTTGCTTCTTGTTAATCCTCGTAAAGAAAGGGTGACAGCCAGGCCTGTGCTTCGCATTCTCAGAGCCCCGAGTCTCTCTCAGGGTTCTCGCAAACTCAGCTCCAACTTGGGGTTTATAGTTTGAAACTAAGCCTTGTTTAGTCTGAATCTCCTTTGGAGGGAGGAGGGGTCTGTGTCACACCCAGAGGTGCTCAGACTACTCCTCGCTCTGTGCTCAGAGCTCTTTCCTGGTGGGGTTGGGGGAGGGGGCATATGTGGTACCAGGGATGAGCCAAGGCTGGCTGTGTGCAAGACCAGCCCTGTCACACCTGCTCCCTCTCCAGCCCCGCACCTCTCACCCAGGCCACTTCCTGAGCTGCACCTGGACATGCTTTCTGCAGGATGGCCCTTGCCCTCTGGCTAGGGAGGAGAAGGTCTGTCTGAGGTCAGGCACGCACACAGCCCCAGGAGCTGATAGGGACCAGGATAAGGTCCTCAGGAGCCTGCAGCCTGCAGCGGCCAGGGGATGAGCCTGGGGCCCTAAAAGGGTGCCGGGGAGGTCAGGAGTGCAGCACCTGAGTCCATGCCGGATGTGGGGGTACAGTGACCATTGAAGCACCTGACATGCTGCTGCCTGGTTTTGTGTATCACAGCCTCAGTTTCCCCACATGCTCAAGGAGGAAGTTAGCTCCGTAAGCCCCGAGGCCTTTCCCAGCCCAGAGCGCTGTGAATTGGAGGTTCTGGGGGAGAATAAGTTCTTCCCCGCCCTGCTATAGGTGCCGATGGGGCGGTTTGCTCTCTGTCCGGCTGGAGGCCACCTTTACACATCTCTCCTTCCCCACCAATCTGGGCTGGGCTGTCAAGCCGCATGTCCAGGCCTGGAGCTGCTCACCCTCAAAGCACTGATGCCCTCGAGAAGCTCCGTAACAGGGCGGGCTGCTGAGGGGCGAGGGGCAGGATCCGGGTGGGAAAGGTTCTTCTGGGGGTCTGGGAACCCGATGTCAGGAAAGCGATATTTTTAAAGCAGGTACATGGCAAGCCCCAGGCCCAGCATGCAGTTGGGGTGTTGGGGCCCAGAGTTGATGGGGCCTTGTCCTGCAAATCCAGCAGTGAGTAGAGGGGATGGTGACTGGGGAAGCTGAGGTGCCCTCGCGAGAGTATATGAAAGGAGCTAGGAAGGCTAGGAAGGAGTTAATTAACATCCCTGTCCAAGCTAGTCTTTCAAAACCAGAGAGGACTCGACCTTAGACCTGTTGTTCTCAAGAACGAAGGGCTCTGCGCTGCTCTGGCGGAGGAATGCTGTTTCTACGCTGACCACCCTGAGGTTGTCAGAGACTCTATAGTGAAGGTGTCAGTGGCAGTGGCAGCAATGGCAAGCAGGTGGCGTTGCTGGGTCTGTTTTGCACTGGCGCCAGCATCAGAATGTCCTCTCCAATGGCTGTGCTACTGCATGGACTGTATACTCGATTTCATGTGTGTGTCGCAGTAAACAAAACCAAACTTTTTTCTGTTTAGTTGCCTGGGGAAGAAGGCTGCTGGGTGGGCAGTGTTACGATTGGAACAACGAAGGAAAGAGAGGGAGTCCCGAGAAGGGTGCTTTGAATCCTGGTTTAATCAGTCACCCTGGTTAGCAACTCTCCTTTCGACCCTAGCTGGACCACTCTTGATACTCCTAACTCTGTTTACCTTGGGACCCTGTATCCTCAATAAATTAGTTACGTTTGTTAAGGAACAAATGAATTCTATCCAATTGCTAGTGCTGAGACAGCAGTGTCAGACTTTACCCCACGAGGAAGAAAGTGCCACCTAAGAATATCTCTAGGATTAGAGACAGGCAAAAGAAGAAGTGGGGAATGAAAGGAGCGAGGAAGGCTAGGAAGGAGTTAATTAACTGGCAGAAATTGCTTTCTGTAAACAGTTCAGCAGCCTTGAGGTTACAAAATTGGATTGAACCCAGTAGATGTGTAAGGTATGGGCTAGAATAAGACATAACTATTTAAAGATAGATAGAGTGTTTTGACCATTCTGGAAACTGAAACTACCAGGTCAAGATGTTTGGGTCGAGATACTCCAAGAAAAACTGCAAAGAACCCAGCAAAACGTGTACTGGCAAAATATGTGCAAAATATGTGGTCTTTGTTCTCAAACTGTATAAAAGATGACCTGTTTCTGAGTTCGAGGCTCCCAGCCTCTGCCTGTTCTTGGGTACGCTGTAGAGCCCCAGCATGCTGGTCTGAATAAAACCCCGCTTGAATTCCTGCAGGAACGTTGTCTGTCTGGTCTCTCCGTGCCTCCCAGGGTAAGGGGACTCTTGACCCCAACATATAGATCTCACCTCAGGACTGCATAGCACCCTCAGAGGCAGGGCCTTGGCTTCCAGATTCGGGAAGAGCAGGAGGCCAAGGGGCCAGCTGTGGTCTTGCTGGCCCCATGCAGGCCAGTGGGGAGGACAGAGGGTGATGGTGCCCTGCACAGCCTCTTCTGGGGATGGAAGCAGCACATTTACAAGATTTGGCTTAGGGGGTGGGGGGACCCAGGCATGACTGTGTTTCATTGCTGGCCAGCCGCGCTGGCACCACAGCCTAGAGTGACCTGAACCCAGTGATGTGGAGTAACCGGACTGAGGGCACACGGCCTTGAACCCAGCCTTTCCCTGGGATCTGTGTCTTGCTCTCCACATCAGAGTTGGGGAGGGGCTTGGGGAAGCAGGATCCCGATCTGGAGCAGAGGAGCTAAAGGGTGTTCTAATTTGGGGTTGGATTACCAAATAGAGAGGCTCACCACGGCCATTAGACAGAGCAGTCTGGTTAGCACTGGAGCTAAAGGGACACTGCATGCACACACATGCAGGCATGCACAACGCACACACTACACGCACACACATGCATGCAGCACAGTGTACAACTACGCATGTACGTTGCACGCGCACACATATCTCATGTGTACACATCACACTCACATGCACACAGATTTCATACATGTGCTTACAGCGCACACATGCACGCCGTGCACAAATGAAACAAATGCACACATGGTGGCGTGTACACACTGTGCATACGCTGTGCACGTATGTTGTACACATACACATAGCATACACACACGCACACCAGCTGCCCACGCCGCCCTAAAGCTGAGGTGACCCAGCCGGGGTCCTTTGCCGTCTCGTATTTCCCCTTTGTCCCACTCAGTCTGGTGCGTTTGTCTGGTGACCTGGCATGGAAAGGCGTTCCTGACCCACACACTCCGTCTAGCCACATGAGGGCGCTGCAGTACCAGGATCTCGGAGGGTCCTTTGCTGGGTAGCGCCGGTCATTTCCTGTCAAGGCAAAGGCTGCGAAGTTCTTCAAGCTGGATCTGGGAGGTCCAGCGCGTCCATTTGCAAGCTCAGAGCCTCTGGAGCTACTCGTGCTTCTCCTCAAGCCCAAGCACACACACTGCTGCCTGCCCCAGCACACAAGCACAGGCACATTTGCACGTGTACACACACACACACATACACACACACACTTGCACTTGTGCACACACATGCAAACGTGCACACACACAAACATGCACAGGCATACTTGCACTTGTGCACACGCACGTGCTCACACACATGCACATGCCTGCACACACATGCACACATACATTCATGGTCATACACATGCATACACACAGACATGCACAGGCATACTTGATGTGTGCACACAAATACACATGAACATGCACATGTCGCACACAAGCGCACACATATGCACTCATGCACACGACATACATCTTCAGGCTGTGGGTCTCTCTTGGCAAGGTCAGAGCAGGCCAGACCATCTGTGTCCAGGGGCCCAGGCTCCAGTGCCTCACACCACGGGAGGCGGCAGAGCAGGACATGCGAGTGCTCAGGCCCCTCAATCTGTGTCTGCGTGCTCCCTACATGTCCAGATGGGGCTCCCCTGCCATCATCAAGGAGCACGCAAAGCTGGATGGCAGCTGATGGCTCTGCTCACCCAGAGGCTGGCTTTGCTGTAGGCGCGGCTGGGCTCACGATGGTGAGAGCCACCACAGCTGGAGAGTGCGGAGTGGACACTCAGGCCAGCTGCAGACTGGGGTGGACCATGTGGCATGCACTGTCCTCCAAGCTCTGAGTCCCTCACAGCCAGCCGTGGCCTCAGAATCAGGCAGATGGAACGGCACTAAGGCCCAGTGGGTGGCAGAACACCAAGGCATGAGGTCACTGCGGTAGCCTGACCCTCTGGAAAGCCCTCTGCACGTCACTGTCATTTGGTACCTGGACACAAAGGCTCACACAAGGGGCCCACCCAGTGGCTCACTCTGCCACACTCCTCCGTTCCACCCTCTGCCCACAGCAGTGAAGTGATGCAGACGTGAGCATCAGTAAGACAACCCAGCAGACAGACAGATGGACAGAGTTGCCTAGCACACAGGCAGTCTGGGGCACGGTGACGGTGCTCCTGGAAGGAGGGATGCCCACTGGCTGCAAAGTGTCAGGGGACTGAGAGAGCACTGCATGTGCAGGGCTGGCACGGGGCCAGCATGGGGCCAGCACGGGGCCAGCATGGGGCCAGCACGGGGCCAGCATGGGGCCAGCACGGGGCCAGCACAGGGCCAGCACGGGGCAGAGCTCTATGCTGACAGGCCTTTGCACTCCGGGCCACTGGGCTCTCCCTGTGCCTCTGTGTGCCTAGATGGTGTGACCTTGCAGTGCCTGTGGACCTCTCTGACCCACATGTCCTTAGCCATGAAACAAAGGTTGAGCATAGGAGTGTTTACTCAGCACTAAGACGATATGCAAACATATGTCTGTTTGCACATAAGGATAGAAGGGGAAGGGTTTGGGTGTGGCTATGCTTTTTTGTTTTCTATTCCTCTACAAAGCTCTAATACACGTGAATAGGTTTAGTTTGTTTGTTGGCTGGTTTTAGTTTTGCAGCCACACCCGGTTGTGCTTAGGACTTCCTCCTGGCATTGTGCTCAGGGGGGCTGCGCCTGACCACTATGATTTTCTTGGGGACCCAGCTGAGTGGGCCGTGTGTGAAGCATGTGCCTTAGCCTCCACACTATCTTTTCACCCCTGCATAATATTTTTAGACTTTTGGGGGGGAGATGGGGGTGAGTTAGACCACATCCAGTGATGCTCAGGGCTAACTTCTGGTTCTGTGCTCAGGGACCACTCCTGGCAGTACAGTGGGTGATGTAGGCAGGTAGACAGGGAAAGGTCCTCAGCAATAAAACTAGGGTTAACAGAACTTCTGGGAGGAAAATCCTAAGACTGATCCACTCTATGGATACAGAAAACAGGCCTGATAAGACCTTCATCAGACCCTGAGGAGATCAGACCCCTCCCCATGAAGTTCCTCAAACCCTCGGACCTCTCCCTTAATCTGATTAAAATGTGATCCAGCCCCAAGAAGACTCCAGAACTTCTGGACCAAGACAACCCCAGAAGAACCTATAAAAGACACCTTGAACAAAGAAATGGCGCGTATATGCTGCCCGAGCCCATGTGCTGCTTGCGCCCATGTGGGTGGCCGAGCACACGTGTCGCCTGCATCTCCCCTCTTGAGATGTGTACTTTCACGCTTTCCTTTCTAACGCTGGGATGTGTGTAGGGGTTCTCTCCACCCTTGGAGAAGCCCGCGTTCTCTCTTGAGCGCTTCTCTCTCTCTCTCTCTCTCTCTCTCTCTCTCTCTCTCTCTCTCTCTCTCTCTCTTTCTCTCTCCCTCCACACCTTCAAAAACCCTCCAAATAAAATTTATTTACTTCACTGCTTGTCTACTCCAAAACTCCTTTCTGTGACTAGAAGAACCCAAGAACCCTGGGTCCTGGGTGGCAGAGGTAGATTGGGAGAAAGTGACCATCTTCTCCTCCCCACTTCACACGGGCCACCCGTGGGGCCCACCGACATCATGGGGACGATATGTGGTGCTCGGGATCTAACCCAAGTCAGCTGTATGCAAAGCTACTACTCACTGTCCTGTCGCTGCGGCCCCTATAGTCAAATTGCCAGAAACCTCTGGACCAAGGCTACCACCCTCAGCCGTCTCGCCTGAAACGCAGCCCTGGAGACTGCGGGTATCGGTGCGCTGCTGCTGTGTTTGTAGGCTGGAATAGCGGCCGCCCCCAAGGTGCTCGCCATGTCTCACAGAGTTTCCACTGCTCGGTGGTTCCCTCCTGGCAGTCCAGTCCTGGTGACCGCCAGCTCCCCCCACACTCCCTCGCCCTGCCCACTTTCCTCACAGTTCTCAGTCCATGCCTTTCTGCTCTGGCCCAGTCTGGTTCCGCCTGAACTCAAGGTGGGCTGGAATAACTTCAGGCAATTCCAGCCTAATCATCCTCTCCCCAGACTCTGGACTCTGATCCTGCAGGGTCCTCAGCTGAGCCTGCCACCCCTCCCCCCACCTTCCTCTCCCGTCCCCCTGCCCCCCTGTTGCCTGCTGGGTAAGTGTCCTGGAACCAGCCTCATGGCTGGGAAGCTCACCACCTCCCCCACCTGGCTCCATATCCGCCATCACACTGTTCCATCCCCTCTGCTGCTCCCCAGAATCCATCTGGTGAAAAATACCCAGGGTTCCCCCAGGACTCCGCAAGGCCGCCCCCCTTCAGCAGCTGCTTCCCTGATACGCTTTCTCTGCTTTCTCCACACTTTCTCCACACTGCTTTGGAGCACCAGTCCCCACCCTGATTGAGGTTCAGAGCACTGGGTCCCCATCGGCCACTTCCTTCCTCTCTGCACAGAACGGTTGCCTCTGAGTGACCGCAGCACCCTGCTGCTTAGGGGCCAACTTACCAGCTTCCCTGACCCCAACTCCTCCAGGCAGAAACTGTCCGCTCAGCTTTGTCTTCACCCCCGTGTCCAGCACATAGTAGGTGTTCAATTGAAGGCATGATGTGCTCACTTGACCACAGCTCTCTCTCCTTTTACACCCACTGCTGAGTCTTCTGAGGGAGAGAAGGGGGTGGCAGGTAAAACCCCAGGCACCTGCAGGCACAGGGACCCACTTACACAGGGTGAGCAGGCAGCTGCCTCTGAGCATTCAGGGGTCCTGAAAAGGAGATCTGCTTCTGCTTCCCCCGCCCCACCCCTGCCTCCACACACACACACCTCATGGAGCAGTGGGTGCTCTTGTGTTCACTCCCCATGTGGTCCCTTTGGCTCTGTGACACCTTCTCCTCCTCCTTCCTGTTCTGTTCCCTTCACTCCTCTCACTCCAAAGAGATGAATGACTGAGAAAGAGCAAATGAATCAGAACTGGGTGTGTGTGAAGGGGGGAGAGTAATTGGTCAGGTTATTACTCATCAGCGCTCCCGAGACCATCCATCAGCCTGCAGAGCTTGGGGGTAGGCGACAGGCGCCAAGAAGTGACTGTGTGGGGCCTCTGCCAGACACCTGGAGGGAGGCACAGGGGCCTTGATGGGGACAGGTAAAGGCCCGGGACAAGGCTCACTGACTCTCCTTTCTGACAGGCTGAGCCCTGGAGGTTTCCTCGTGAGCAAGGCCGGCTCCAGGGAGAGAAACAGTGGGGCAGAGCATGGAGGGGGTTGCCAGACCTGCTTTCTTCAGCCCTCTTCCCAAGCCACTTCAGACCGCACCAGAAGGGGGCGCCATGGAGCACACTTCACAGCCCACTCAGGAGTGATGTCCCGTAGTTGACTTCCCTTGTGCATGCTGATGGGTTGGTTTTGGTGCATGAAGCGCTGTGCTCATGGCACTAGGGTCTTCTCGGGGCAGGAAGGGAATGTGGGTTCCCTCTGCACCGGATCTGCATCCTAGGAGACCTGGACAACGTGCAGAGGAGAGAGGATGGCCAAGGTTGCTACAAGGTGCTCAAAGACTGAGGGGCCGTCCAGGTCACACAGCATGTCTCCCTGGGCCAAATGGAGCATATGACCTGGGGTCCCTGAGTCAAAGGGCTCCGTGCACTCCCACTACTGCTCTGAGGTGTGGTTGGACAGTGGTCAGTGTCAGTGGCAGAGGTCAGTGCTGCAACCCAGTCATCTGTAAGCTGCCGTGATGGTCTTCAAAAGAACCATCCCTTCTCCATCTCTTCTCTTCTTCATCCCTTCCCTCCTTTCTTCCCTTCTTTCCTTTCCTCCTTCCCTTTTCTCTCTTCTCTTCTGATTTTTAGCAACATCCAACAATGCTCGGGGGCCCCCAAAGTGCTGGGGACTCACCTGGGACTCCCAAAGCCCTTGAGCCATCGCTGGACCCGGCCCCTCAGCTCCCTTTCTTGGTTATTTCTTGTGTTAGCTGGCACCCAAGTCTGGCACTGCCCCTTCCCACAGAGCCCTTGACAGTGAGCTCAGGGGCAGCAGGCCCTCAGGCCCACCTGACTGATGTTGGAGTGCGCCTAACGTCCTTGTCTAATCCACTGTTAATGCTCTGGGCCCACAGAGTCTCCTGCCCACCTGGGCCTCACCCCTGGACAGTGCAGGAGCCGGACAACCTGACCCAGCATCCCGGTGCTTGTCTTTGCCGTCTGCACACTTTGCTCTGGGCACTGCAGTGAGAAACAGCGGCCAGGTTGGCTGCTCACAAGAGATTGGTTGTCGCCTAAGCCCCTTCTCCCCAGGGATCCAGGTGGGGGGGGAGCACTTGCCAGGGATTCTGGGAAGCTTAAGATTCCCGAACAGGGAAATAGGAGGTCTGGGGGCGCCCTTCTCCTTCTTCCTGTCTTGCCCCAGATTCCCACATACTCAGAGCAATCCCGTGAATGTGAGGCAGAAGCCTAACCTTGGGGTGAAAGGAGGGAGCTTCCTTTTACCCCAGCAGTGGAAAGCCCGTACCTCGAGTGGGCCACCTTCCTGCTCTGGGAGTGTAGGTAAGCGAGTGTTGGAGACCCCATCTCGGGACTGGAGCAACAGCACGGCCGGGAGGGCTCGTGGTCACAGGCACCACCTGTGGCCCCTCTAAGGCCAGGCAGGAGTGACCCTTTACAGGGTAGAGCCAGGAGAGTAGAGTGTAGAGCCGGGAGAATGCCCTGACACTGCCAGAGACGCCATCATACTCTCATCCTTTCTCTCCCCTCTTTGGTCTTTTTGTTCTTTCCTTCCATCCTAAGAAATTGTTCTCATCTCTGTGTGCTTGATGTTGAGCCAGATCCAGTGACAGTGGGGTCTGGGGCACCCAGAGCTCTGAGGGTCTATGAGGCTCAGTCAGGGTCCTGGATCCCCTGGGGGAGAGTCAAGTGCTCTGCTACAGCTGTTCTGTTTGTTTCGGGGCCATACCCAGTGGCGCTCAGGGTTCTGCACTCAGGAATTCCTTCTGGTGGCTCTCATGGGACCATATTGGATGCCGGGGTTTGAACCCAGGTCAGCTGCGTGCAGGGCAAGTGCCTTCTGTACTATATCTCCAGCCTGTCATCTGCAGCTGTCCTGGAAGGATCTTCAGGCTTGTGGTGCCAAGCCTGGAGAAGGACCACGCACCAGGGATAGCCCCGACCAGCAGCCTCCAAGGATCAATAACCACTGACACAGCCCCAGTGGCACCAGACAGCAGCTCTGTACTCAGCCCAGACCTTCCTTTCCCTCTCACTCACTTTCCCAGGCAGCCTAGAGCAAGCCCCTACCCTCAGCCAGAGAGGGAGACTTGGGGAGTGCATGAGCTGCTGTCCTCTCAGGCCACTGGCTTCTGAAAACACTCTGTACAAGGCGGTGAGACCTGAACTAGAATTTGGGAAGTTTAGGAGGACAGGCAGTTTGCTTTTCTCAATTGTGTCCCAGCTCCTAGAACTGGGCCTGGCCCCTGGCCCCTTCTCAGTCTGTGGAGGAAGTGGGTCTCTGCTTCGACCACTGTGTTGGGAGTTGGTTACTTACAATTTCCTCCCTCCCTCCCTCCCTCTCTCCCTCCTCCTCCTCCTCCTCCTCCTTCTTCCTTCCTTCCTTCCTTCCTTCCTTCCTTCCTTCCTTCCTTCCTTCCTTCCTTCCCTCTTTCTTTCTTTCTTTCTTTCTTCTCTCTCTCTTTCTTTCTTTTCTCTTTCTTTCTTTCTTTCCTTCCTTCCTTCCTCCCTCCCTCCCTCCCTCCCTCCCTCCCTCCCTCCTGTCTTTCTTTCTTTCTTTCTTTCTTTCTTTCTTCCTTTCTTGTCACACCCAGCAGTACTCAGGGCTTACTGCACTCAGAGATCACTCCTGGCAGGCTCAGGGGACCATATGTTGTATCAGCGATCGAACCTGGGTCAGCCATGTGCAAGGCAATCACCCCACCCGCTGTACTATTTCTCAGGCCCCACTTACAATGATTCCCAACTGATTTACTCAGTGAAACCCAAGATTATAGAGAGTGATGGGGCTGGAGTGATAGCACAGTAGGCAGGGTGCTTACCTTTCACGTGGAGACCCAGCTTTGATCCCCGGCATACCGTGTGTTCCTTCAAGCTTGCCAGAAGTAATTTCTGAGCACTGCTGAGTGTGTTCCCAAAACAAAACAAAACAAAACAAAAAATTTTATAAAGAGCGAACTAGGTGGGCTCACGAACTCAGGTGTCACCCTCAAATCTGCAACGAGGCGCTCTGAAGAGCACCCTGTCCTGTCCTGAGCCTCTCCCTTGCGCTGGGAATGAACACCCCTCTTTCCCTCCAGCAGTGGGACCCGCTCCCTGCTCCTCGGGGAAGCAGAGGGCACTTAGATTTCATTGCACCACACCAGGGCCTCCCCTAGCTGAGGAGGTTTCAAAGTCCCTCCTAGCCAGGAGGGGAGGCAAGCAGGGAGGCTTCAAAGTCGTGTCAGGCCATATGGCTCCAGCCCCACCTCACCCTGTCAGTGCCGGGGCCATTGACCTTCTAATTACCAACCAATTAGCTCTACTCGGGCTCTGCTTCCTCTTCTAAGTCTCTGCTCCTCAGCTCAGCAGAGGGACCCCACAACTCCATTTCCCCAGCAACACAAGCTGTTCTCAGGGGAGACCAAGCTGCAAACAGCACCCCCTCCTGTCCTCGGGAGCATCCACAATTCCATATAGAAATGTTGCCCCATGACAAGTGCTACATATGTGTGTATGCATGGATATGTATGGGGGGGGGGGCTTCCAAGCAGTGTTCGGGGGGCGTCGGCGGTCACTTTCAGTGATACTCGGTCAGCCTGGCTGGACTGGCTGAACCCAGTTTAATCCTCAGCCCGGTGATGCAGTGCTGCTCAGAGCCAGCGGTGATAACAGGTAGTGCTAAGGATAAATTCAGGTCCCTGCTCAAACAAGGCTTGCCTCTCTGCCTCCTTGACCTATCTAGCACCTGTGAGTCATACTTCTACCAAGGAATATGGAGAAAGAAAGTTAAGATCTTGAAATAATTCACCTTCCGAGCTCCCCAACTGCAGGTTTAGATTCTACAGAGCGAAGACCCCTGGGAGCTCCATAATTTTTATATCCCACTAAATCAAACTTTTGTTTTGTTTTTGGGCCACAGCCAGCAGTGCTCAGGGCTTACTCTTGGCTCTGTGCTCACTCCTGGCAGATTTGGGGGACCGTATGGGGATCTGGGGAAACCCAGGCTGGCCACTCACTGTACTATCTCTCCTACCCCAACTAAAACAAACTTTTAAGTTTCTCAACACCTTCTCCCGATGCTCCAAATTTCATGTCTGTCCCCACCCCCTACCCTATTCTCTGAAATTCTTCTCCCCTTTCTTTCAGACTCCTTTTCTCTCAAAAGTATTTCCTGCCTCGCCCCCCCCCCCCCCCAATCCTGTCACTAAGCAGTGTTGTGCTCCCTCTTATGGCTCACACTTGAGGAGGTTAATCAACGTCTCAGATCTGTAGAGCAGTGACCTTCCAGCTCCTGTTGCAGACTAAACTCCCAAGGGCAGTTCCCTCATGTGTGCACTCATGGTTTGGTAGACTCATGGTTGCAAAACTCAAAGTGAGCCATGTTTCACTCACCTGCGGCAGGCTGCTCTGAAGCTAATGGCTTAGATTGGGCAACTGTTGTTTATCTGTTGAATCCATAGGTGGGTTGGGATTCATGAAAATGACTGGGGCAGCAGGAACTTGATCATGGGGCTGGACTGGCTGAAGAGGCAGGGACAGGTCACTCGCTCTCTTGGGCTGAGAGCCTGGACTCATTTGGGACACTAGAACCCTCCTCCCCCTTCTCCTGCTGTCTGACCATTGCTGGGGAGTTTCCCACCCCCCCCCCCCCACAATTTATTTAAGTGGGTAGGATGTTTTCCTTGTACCCGATTGACTTGGGTTCGATTCCTCCGTCCCTCTCGGAGATCCCAGCAAGCTACCAAGAGTATCCTGCCCACATGGCAGAGCCTGGCAAGTTCCTCGTGGCGTATTCAAGATGCCAAAAACAGTAACAACAAGTCTCACAATGGAGACGTTAATGGTACCTGCTCGAGCAAATCCATGAACAATGGGAGGACAGTGCTACTGTGCTATTTTATTAAGATCTCTAAGAGGCTGAAATTGCATGTTTGTTGTTGCTGTTGTGGTTTGGTTTGGTTTGGTTTGGGGCCAATAAGGTATTCTTGGTGGTGCTCAGGGCTTCCTCCTGTCTTGTGCTCAGGAATCACTCCTTGTGGGCTTGGAGGACCTTATGGGGTACCAGCGATAGAACCCAGAATGGCTGCAAGCAAGGAAAACTGTGCTATTGGTCCACTGTGTATGTTTTGAAGGAGAGATTCTATACCATCAGTGCTTTCTGCCTTCATAAAGTGTCTAGCATAGGTGATCTCACTTGACCCTGATCTCCAGCCTAACGTAGAGATGAAGAAACTGAGATACAAAGACATAAAGTCATCTGCCCACAATGGTAGACCTAAGGTGAGTCTTACCCTAAGACTTGCCTGTCACCCCAAAAGGAGCTAGGAGAGAATAAGATAGTGACTCAGGTCTAAAATAAGGCGTCACCTGCAATGTGGAATTGTCAGGGGCTTTAGCAGGCATCTGATGCCCTTAGAGAGAAGAAGAGACAGAAGAGAGACAGCTCTGTCCCCTTCCCCAGGGCTGGCATGGATCTGAGTAAGTAGCTTGACCCAGGCTAGAGCAGTGCTGGTCTGAGTGATTTCTCTGACCAGCCCAGAAGAGCTTCATTCCTGGCCTCACTCTCTCTCTCCACTCGCATTTCACCCAGACGTCTTTTGATTTTGAGCAATCTGTTCCTGGAAAGCAGGGGAAGTAACAGATTGATGCATCGACTGTGTGTGGCCAAGTGATTTATTTTTAATGTGACTAAACAAGACGTACACCTGCCTATGGGAACATCCTCACTTTGACTCATCAGGGACTCAGCTGGCCTTTTAGGCGGAGAGATGGAGAGAAGGAAGGTTGGGGAGAAGAGGAGGAAAGTGGGCCCAGCTCCCTACAAATATGTTTCAACTGTTTCAGTGAAGCCACTTCAGTGTGCCAAAGTGGCCTCATTTCACTTTGCTGATGCCTGAAATTTCATCATTAGAACTTTCATTCCCGACGCCAAAGTATAAATGTAACAGGAGAAATAGCTCAGAAAACCACAACAGTCAGCTTCCCTGCAGGGAGAAAGAATTTACAAGCAAGACTTGGTTCTGGGGTGTGGACACCAAAGCAAAATGTGTGGAAATCATCGATGAGGGGTCAGAGGACACAGAGGAAGCTTGGGGAGCCTGGATAATACTCTCTCTCCCCCACCGCCCGCCTCGATAGTGACAGCTGCCTCCTGAACCTTGACTTGCTCTGTCCAGTGTGACATGCCCAGCAGCAATTGTCACAGAAGCCCTGGGTCTTCCCATCTGGGATTGTCACCACTTTTCCAGGCCAGAAAATGGCAGCCCAGCCTGGTGGGTCCCCTCGCCCTCAGAGGGTTTCCCAGTAGTGCCGCAGCACTGCAAACAGAGTCTGGTGTTAAGGAGTCACTTTCCCAAAGTGGGTGACACTCGTCCCAGATGGGGGTGCCAGAAAGACCCAGGGGGCACAAATAGCCTTGAATGCAGAATGAGGAGCACTTCCTATTTGTTTGCTATAAGGAGGTCGATAGCTAAGGGTTTTTTTTTTTGTTGTTGTTGGGGGACTGACTATGCTCAGGGGTTATTCCTGACTCTGCACTCAGGAATTACCCTGGCAGTGTTCAGGATGGGATGCCGGGGATCAAACCCATGTCAGTCGCATGCAAGACAAATGCCCTACCTACTGTACTATCATTCTGGTTCCCCAAGGGGGTTCTTAGTTATCCCCTTTCTTCTGGAAAAAATGGTGCCAGAAGCTAGCTAAATTTGGGCATCCCTCCAGATTCTACAAAGAGAAGGCATGAAGGGACACGGTGTGTCAGCACAGCCCTAGAGAGCAACTCTGTCTGCATCACTAGCCACTGCTGTCTGCGTGTCCACCCCACCCCCCACCAAGCTGGTGGGGGAAGCACAGAGTCTTCAAGAACCTTTGGAGAGTGGGACATCGTTGGAGGCAGGGGTCCCTCACTGCACTGGTGGCTGCACAAAAGATGCTGCCCTGGGCACTGCCGTACCTGTTTCGAGGGCTTCTTTGGACATGGACTAGTCATCTTCAGAGCTAGAGAAGCATCTTTTCCTAAAACATCTGCATTTTAGTTTGGTGTTTTCTATTAACCCAGACAGTAGCCATTTCCTCCCTTGAATCTGTTGTCAATAGTGCGTACATGTGTTTGTGTGTGTGTGTGTGTGTGTGTGTGTGTGTGTGTGTGATGCCAGAAACCAGACCCCAGGCCTTGTAACTGTGAAGTCAAGTCTGTCACTGAGCCACATCCCAGGATCTCAATACCTGTGTCTTGCTGCTGGTGTGAGATATAGTACATGAGGAGATGAGAAAGTTATCAGTGCCGGGAGTCAATTGGTAGGATTAAAAAGAGTAACAGTGTCTAGGGTGGGCTTGGGGGGATGTAGATTCATACATTGTTGGAGGGACTTTCTTAAAACGTACATCAGAAGTGATTAACAGGTTGTCGCAAAAGTCCAGCCGGTAAGGTGTTTGCTTTGATTGTGACCAACCCAGGTTGGACCCCCAGCAACTCATATGGTCCCCAGAGTCCTCCCTGAGCACCACCAGGTGTGGTTCACAAAATAACAAAGAAACGTGAATAATATTGACTTTTTTCTCTCTCACAAAACTCTAAGCTGGGAGGATGACATGGGACCATGACAACTTAACTCCTGAAGGGTATCTGGGGACCGAGGTCTTTCCTAGGCTTCACCCTGTGAGGGCAAAACTGATGCCATGACAAGCTGCAGCTAACATTAAGTCTCAAGCAGGCTTCAGTTTCCATTTCCCCAGAGTAGGACTTGCAGTTTCTGGTAAACTCCCAGTTGAGTAATTTGCCAAGATAGGAATTGGGCAGTTGGGTCTGACTGCTCATGAGGGTTCACTGTCCCCTCCTTAGAAACTGCTGCTAATCATTGCCTAATTGCTGACCACCACTGTAATAGGGCCAATGCTAAAAATAGATAAGTACACAATTGCCTCTTATCTCTGAACCCTATATAAACTGCATGTGATTTGGAGTCGGGGTCCTTGTCAAGACTCCACTGTGTTAGATGAGACTCGGACCCTAGCTCGAGCTAGTGCTGGCTCGGGCTAGAAATAAAGTCCCTTTGCTTTTGCATTATCGTGTGTGGGCTTGGTCTCTCCACAGTTGGGGATCTGAAACTCGGCACAACAACCCCACCCCCTTCGAGAGCTTTGTCTCCACTGATCAGGGCCTCAGAGGAAGAGGATCAAGTTCGTTATCAGAGGTTTTGTCTATTTTTTTTTTTTTGCCCTTTTGGGTCACACCCAGCAATGCTCAGGGGTGACTCCTGGTTCTGCACTCAGGAATTACTCCTGGCGGTGCCTGGGGGACCATCTGGGATGCCGGGGATCGAACCCGGGCCGGCCGCGTGCAAGGCAAACACCCTACCCGCTTTTCTATCGCTCCGGCCCTATTCTTTGTTGTTTCTGGTCCATGCCCGGTGATGCTCAGGGCTTACTCCTGACTCTGCACTCAGAAAGTGCCCAGGGTACCACACGGGATGCTGTGCATAGAACCCAGTCAGCTGCATGCACGGCAAGTACCCTCCCTGCCCAGACACACAGTAGTTTTAGGCAGTGCTTCTCATCAACCCACGCAGGCACATCCTCATTTCTGGAGCTACTGACAGCTGAAAGGAGATTCAGTGTTAGAAGGAACAAGAGACGCTGTAGAAATGTTGACTTGAACGTTTCATTAAAAGTAAAGTAAAGGCCCTCCCGTTGATCGTCGATTTGCTCGAGCGGGCCCAGTAACGTCTCCATTGGAGACTTTGCTGTTACTGTGTCTGGCATATCGAATACTCTCGGTAGCTTGCCGGGCTCTCCGAGAGGGGCGGAGGAATCGAACTCGGGTCGGCCATGTTGGCCGCTTGTAAGGCGAACGCCCTACCCGCTGTGCCATTACCAAGTGAAATATGCCAATCTAGCTACCTCTTTCCTTTAATATATGGGATGCTGCACACCTTTTGTGGCTCCTCTTTTCAGAGGCCATCCTCATCTCTGTACTGTACTGAGGGTTGCAGCTGTGCTGCCTCAGTGAGCATGACACAGATCCCGCTTGGGATCTAGAATAGATCGATTCTAGTTCTAGAGCCCCTGTGGCCACAGAGGTCTGTTCCAGTGACACTGCACGCAGTCATCAGAGACCGGAGCTGGGGAAGAAAGAGCTTTATCAGCAACAAGGCTGCAGGTGGGTGAACACTGGACTCACGTGTTGCAGTACAAGCACAAGAAGCATTTATCTCAGAAAAGAGCAGGAAAATCTGTTTTAGAAAGGGACAGTGCAGAGCAAGTGTGCCCCAGGGCACTCAACACTTCCCTCAGTGAGCTGGTCTTCTTAGGCTTCTGCAAATAGAGACAAAGATTCCCCATGAAGGGGTCAGCCTGCATGTCATTTCTCTTATAACAGGTTTTGGCAAGGCTGGGGAAGGACCAGGGAAGGAGATACTGCTTTCATTCCCAACCATCCTTGTCCAAAAGACTGTACTGGGTTTTTAATTTTAGAATCCAAAGCTGCATTTCTTTGGGGCTGGTTTCTATCCACTTGATCACTTGACTTCGCGTTAATCATCGATTTGCTCGAGCGGGCGCCAGTAACATCTCCATTCGTCCCTGTCGCGTGCTAGTGTAGCCCAATGGCATCTGTTCGCTCTAGGAACACGAAGAGCCTCAAACCGATGATCTTGATGAAGAAGTCTGACCATCTGGTAGGTGGGTGGTCACGTGGTCTTTTGACATCCCGTGGGATCCAGTCAGTAACAGCTCTAGTCCAGCGGTCGTCTTTAAATCTCATTACGTGACCAGCTCATCTGATTTTTGACACCTTGGCAAACGAGACAGCGTCCCTGATTCTTGATCGTCGACAGATGTCGGAACTCTGGATTCTTTCTCTTATTTGAGTGAAACGTGATATTCCAAGCATAGCTCTTTCAATTCCTCTTTGGGAGACCCAAATAGCATTCTCATTCTGTTTGCGTAGGGCCCAGGTCTCTGAGGTGTATGTTAATGGAGGAAGAACAGTGGAATCAAAGAGATGTGCCCGGAGTCGGAGGTTCTTCGTCCTCTTAGCTATTTCTTCGACACTCTTGAAGGCGTTCCAAGCTGCTCTCTTCCTCCTGCGCAGCTCGGGTGCCAGGTCATTTGTCATGTTGACCTCTCGACCTAGGTACACATAGCTGTTGCATTCGGAGATGGTCGTTCCATTGAGAGCGAATGGGGCGTCAGGAACAAGGCTGTTTCTCATAAACATTGTCTTCGTAAGGTTCAGCTGTAGTCCTACCTTTCCACACTCACGGTCAAAGTCGGCCAGCATTTGTGCCACTTGGCTGATGTTTGGTGTTATTAAAACAATGTCATCAGCAAAGCGGAGGTGGTGTAGTTGCCGACCATCTATCTTCACTCCCATTCCTTCCCATTCCAGTCGTCGCATGATGTTCTCGAGGGTGGCACTGAAGAGTTTTGGTGAAATGGTATCACCCTGCCGCACCCCTCTCTTGACATCAACGATCACTTCTTTGTAGAATGGTGAGATCCTGGTAGTGAATCCGCAATACGGCTCACGGAGGATCCTGATGTATTGAACTTGAATGCCCTGATTGACTTGGGTTTCAATGACCGCTTCCGTCTCAAAAGAATCAAAGGCCTTCTTTAAATCAATGAACGTTAGACAGAGCGGCATCTTGATGGTTTCTATCCATTCTAAGAAAAGACTGAGGCAAGTACAAAAGGAGGGGGCTGGAGATAGCACAGTGGGTATTGCATGCTACTGACCTGGGTTTGATCCCTGGCACCTCTTATGGTCCCCTGAGCCTCCCAGGAGTGATCCTGAGCACAGAGGAAGGAGTAAACCTTGAGCACTGCTGGGTGTGCCCCCAAACCAAATACAGAAAGATTATGTGTAGGATGTCACAATTTTATAGACGTAATCACACATTCGTTGGTACTCCTCCCTCCTGAAGGATTTTTGGTACCCGGCTGAGTCTCGCTTGGGATGTAGAGGCAACAGTGTGTGGCTTCCGAGGCTGGGTGGGGGAAGGTGTGGCTGCTGCAGGGAGGACTCGACCACCATGTCCAGATGCTTGTCAGCCCAGGGGAGGCCCCCAGGGGAGGAAGGAGGGGCCTCTCCATCAACCAGCAGCTACTTGGAGAGCATCTGAATGTCTCGACTCTCCAGAGCTTGGCAAACCTCAGTGACTTTAGCCCTAGACAAGCTTGTGAGACACCTGAGCCAGAGGGACCCTGCTAAGCCAGCCCCCTAGTTCTGGCTGGCCCATGCCGAGTGAAAGTGACCATCTAACAGAGTTTTAAGCCACTCGTTTGGAGAAATGTGTGAGGCAACTGTAACAACAGTCATTGTTTCCTTGTTTGTAAGAGAAAGCTAGACACTCCAGAAATGTCCATGATGAACATGATGAGGGCTGTAGCGAAAGTACAGTGGGTAGGACATTTGCCTTGCACACAGTCAATTTGGGGTTCTATCCCCAGCACTGCATATGAGCCCCGCCAGAGTGATCCCTGAGAGCAGCTGTCTGCAGCCCCCAAACTAAGATAAAGAAAAATGTCCTTGACGAGAAATGATGTTGGTCAGTGTGGAACTGCTCTGTAGAGGGCACCCATGGGCTCTGTCATTACCGGTGCTCCCACACATGCCACGTGAGACAGCAACTTGCAGAAGAGGAAGGAAATGACTCCAATGTGTGAAAACGGCAGAAGGTGATGTGCTTCAAGATTTACATGTGCTTATGTGTCCTGGAGCCGTGCATGTGTGAGTGAGGACGTGTGCATGAAAATGCGTGGATGAATGTGTGTGCCTGTGTATGCATGTGAGAGTGTGTGTCTGAGTGTGCGACTATGTGTGAGTACGTGTGTGTTTGTACTTGTGTTAAGTGCAGGGGCTGTCCCTGGGACCGCAGAGGGTATGGTGCCCATTAAGCTGTTGGCAGTGATCTCACTTGGGAGGAGGAGATGGGGCTGGGGGTTGCAGGAGCATGACACTGTATCGTGTGATCGTCTGTGTGTACTGTTTCACCGCTAAAATGAAAGTGTCGCTGGAATTGCCTGATCAAACAAGGAAAATTGTAAAAAGAGACAGAGGCAGGCAGACAGGAGGATCACAGGCACCAGGCTCCAACAAGAGCAAACCAAAGGCTGCAGGCGAGGCTCTGTAGTTAGTGGGGCTCCCCACCCGTTGGATCCCATTGGTTCCCGGCCATCCTACACACACCTCGTGGGACTTTTGGTAGAAAGTACCTGGGGAGGGTGTCTGGAAGCTAAGGGCAGAGAGGCTGGAGGAGGTGCACATGTGGACTCAGGTGGGAAGGGGTCTGGAGCTGCACAGAACTTTGGGGTGCTCTGGGTCCCTTACATGCTGTTACTGCTGCTAGGGAGACAGTGAGCAGGGCAGTATGAAGCCCCCAGAAGCCTCTGGTGAGACCCTTGTGCTCTATGATTGGTTGTTGTACATGCCTCCCACGAGGTGCAATCAATCAGAGGTCAGAGGGGCTGGATAGGATCTTCCAGGCTATGTTGCGATCATAGTACAGTGTGGTGCAGGGGTTGAGGTTGCCCTGGACATGGGGGGTGTTGGTGGGTGGTGCTGCTCCGTGAGTTGTCAAAGATGATGCCACAGTGGAGAGAGAGACAGGGCACAGGACAGAGGCAGTCCACAGCCCTGCGAGGGCCATCTTGCTGCGCAGAGGGATGAAAGAGATCTCCACAGTCCCTCCCCCTGCGATGTCCCCACGCCCCCCCCTCCCATAATTCGTGGCATCAAAACACCGCTTTCCCCTTTTTCCCTGGGACTCAGGAGAGCCAAAGCAATGACCGCCTTTTGCTTCCCCCCTCTCCCTTACCAAGGGTTGAAGGAAGGAATCCATCCTTGCTCAGAGGCACCGACTCCTGTCCCAAAAACACTCCGAGAAGGAAACAGACAACTCTTCCCTCCTCCTGGTGGTTTTTCTTTCCCCCCTCAGTTTATTTTTTGTTTCCCCTCTCCCCCTACCTCTGAAGCCATTTTAGGTAATGTCATGTGCAACCTGAACCTCCATAAGAACAAAAACAGGCTTTTCTGCTGGAAAAAAAAAACACCAAAAAACTAAAACAAAAAATAAAGAACCCCACTGCCTGGGTCTCCCCAAGAATGGCTTGGAGCAGGGGTAGGGAAGGCAAAGCCCCAGAAGAAACCAACTACTTGATTCTTCCACGCTCCCCCCCACCCCGGCCTGGGATGGGCCCCCTGTCCACAGCCACATGTCCCACTTCCTGACCCAGTGTGGTTGGCACCTTTGTGGAGCAGAGCAGCGGACACATTGCCCGTGGTCCTGGACTCACAGTCAGTGCCTGAGGGGGTCTAAGCAGATGGAGCTGTTGCATTGGCACTGCGGATGCACTTTCCAACCTAAGCATCACTCAGGTGAGCTTCCCCCACCTGCTCCCCTGCCTGCATCAAGCCACTGTGTCACTCACACACTTTGCCTTGCAGTACATGAGCTGGTCGTCAAAACGTCAGACCGCAGCTGACCTGCTGACGACTGGGGTCTCTCCACCGTGCCCCTTCTCTCCTTCCCGCCTCATCCTCTAACAGGCAGACGCCCCTGTTCCTGTGAGTTCAGTCATTCTTCTCTGCCTCCAGATGTTTCCCAGGAAGTCCCAGACCCGGGAGGCTCAGCGCGCTGTACCCAGAGCTGTCTTCACTCTGCTTCTCTGCCAGCTGCACATCTGCCCTGCCCCTACAGCAGCGTCTCCTGACTGCTCCGGCCCCAGTTGCCCATCCAGGGAATCCCAGGGGATCTCTCCGTCTCTGACATTTCTTAGGCAAGGCCAAGCGAGGACTTCAGAGAACGTGGCCATCTGCAGGCCAGGAAAAGAGGCCTTCTTTCTCCCGGTGCCTGGAGGGCTGGACCTGCATCCTGGACAGCTGGACTTGCCCGTTCATCTCTGTGGGGAAGCATGTGATGGGTAGGCCAGCCCGCCCATGGTGTTTTGCTCCAGCAATCCAAACAGACTCAGGCAATATCCTGTTCCTTTTTTCTTAATGGCTCTGTCTGGAGAGGCACAGAGAGCAGAGTCCTTCCCTTTGTGCTAATCGTTGCATCCCCAGAACTTAGCATGGGACTGACATGCCGCTACGCTCAAATAGACACTCTACTCTTTGCAATTAGCCATGTCTACAAAGCAAAACAAATAGAACAGGATAAAAATGGCCTGTCTGTCCTGGCCTGTGCAGCTCACCCTCCAACCCTTCATTATTCAGCTTGTCGACATTTATTGAGCGTCTCCTATATGCCAGCGGTAACACTCAATACATGTTAGTTTCCTTTGTGCTAAAATGGACTTTGGTGTCCACCTAACTTTGCCGGAACCCTAAAGGAAACCAATTATCCTGCCCTTTTCTGGGTGTCTGATGGAACTCGGTGGGTCAGTCGAAGCCATAGAAATATCACTAACAGGCTTTTCCAGCAGAATTAGATCTGCGAAGTGTTTAAAGTTGAGCAAGAAAGCTTTCTGCAAATGTCAACACTCCCACTTTGTTCCCTGCAAACCAGCATTCTAATCAGCAGGGCTGCTGTTTCCAGCTCATTGAGCAAGACATAAAAAAAAAACACACACACACAACTAACCCGACACAATCAGTTCTCTAGAAGAAAAACAGCAGAAGGCAGACAGGAGGCAGGAACAATCACAGAATCACAGCACCCCACTATGTGATGGATCTGTGACTTCCGGCCCTTCCACTGAATCCTTACTGCGCCGACAGATGGGGAAACTGAGGCTCCCAGAACTCACGCACATCTAACTGGGGGAGTTGGTGGGGACTTCTGTTCAGCTGTGCAGAGTATCTGGGATTCTTGTTTCCTGTGTCCTGGTGTCTGGGGGTTCCAATCCTCCTCCCTCCCTCACCAAACTGCAGCGGAGACCAGGTGTAGGGACGTAGCAACTGAGGGGGAGGAGGAAACCGCTTCTTTTCATGGAGGGGAGGGGGCTGCGAGGGTGTGTGCATATTGGATGGCTGGCAGAGCACCTGCCAGACCTTATGGAATTGAAAAATGAAGTCAGGGATGGGAATTAGCCCCTGGGGACTTGCTGAAGAAATTGCTAATGAAACGGGGCTGGTACCAGTGGCTCAATCAGAGAATCACAGCTGAGGAGAGAGGCTCCGCCTGGTTGGAATGTTCCAGAGGGCTCACCCCTGGGACAGAGCTTTGTACTGCAAGCCCATCCAAGGAAGGGACAAGGCAACAGATGCAAAAGACAAAGTCCCTGAGCTAACCGAGCAGTTTGTGCCTGGGCTAGATCTGAGGTATTGAATCTGGACTCAGCCTGACTAGCCAGGACCTCATCTGTGATGTCTGTGCAGGGGCCAGCAAAGTTCTTCTTCTTTTCAAAATTGGATCATAATGAGATACACAGTTACAAACTTGTTCATACAATGTTCCATCATCCACCCCTTCACCAATCAGACTTGCCCGGCCAGGTTTCCAATACAGATACTGAAAGGTTATCATGTATGTATCTCTCTCTCTCTCTTTTTTTTCTTTTTGGGTCACACCCGGAGATGCACAAGGGTTACTCCTGGCTCTGCACTCAGGAATTACCCCTGGTGGTGCTCAGGGGACCATATGGGATGCTGGGAATCGAACCTGGGTCGGCCACGTGCGAGGCAAACGCCCTACCCGCTGTGCGATCGCCCCAGCCCCTATCATGTATCTCTCTTTACCTACTTTCAACACTCAGTTCTTGTCCAGAGTGATCATGTCTAGCTATCATGGTCATACCGGTCCCTTTTCTATCCTAAGTGCCTATTGCCCCCTATGTACTTGTGGCAAGGTTCCACCCATGGACCAGTCAGGGCGAGCAAGTTCTGCCTTTGGTTTCCAGTGCTTTAACCCTGGCTGTAGTGACACTTTTGCTTTGAAATGGCCCATGGAGAGGGAATGGTCCCAGCGTCGCAGCTAAGACATTTGGTGAGAAATAGCCCAGGGACTGTGGCCTAGAAAACAGGCTAGAGGGGAAGCGTGGAGGTTGGTATATGAGGCAAGAGATTATTTCTGTGCTGGGGAGGGAGAGGTGGTAGAGATGGTGTTGAGAATTCACAGACTGACCAGATGTCTGCTCTGGGGTGGGGTGATGGGCCACCAGGAGGGGAGGCCTTTGAAGGCTGCCTGCTGGAAGCTACTTGGGATACAATTTGCAACTGGCCTTCTCGAAGGGTCTTTCTTCTTCTTGACAAGTGCCAAGCCCTCTCTGTTCATGCCGACCCTCTGTGAAGTGCTCAGGCAAGTCCTAATAGGGTAGTGAGCTTTCCATCCTTCCCCTAGAAGATCCTTGTGCAGATATGAGGAAGGAACTCTTAACTGAGGCCATCAGGAACTGGCTTCCTTAAGACCAGAGTGATAGCACAGGTTGGACGCTTGCCTTGCACACGGTTGGCCCAGGATTTTTCTCTGGCATCCCATATGGTCTCCTGAGCCCCGCCAACAGTGATCTCTGAGCACAGAGCCTGAAGTAAACCCTGAGCACCGCTGGGCATAGCACAAAAAACCAGAAACTCGTTTTCTTGGTCATTGCAAACTTTCTGTCCTTTGAAACACCTGCCCCCAATGCAAAGACCTGAAGGCAAGAGTTGCAAAGTTTCAAAAAAGACCAGAAACTGAGCACTAAGTAGTCTGTGAAATTGTTGATGTTCTGCAGTTTCCTGTCAAGTTCTGCTTAAGGAACATTTTCCTAACCTCCCCCAAGGGACCTGAGTGACCTGCCAGAGGTCATGCGGCTGTACCCTCTGCCCCTCGCCTCCATGAATGGGAATTTGGTGTCTCTCTAGCTTTTCCAGAGAGGCAGAAATCTGGTTTTGTAGACTGGAGCGATAGCACAGTGGGTAGGGCATTTGCCTTGCATTCGACCGACCTGGGTTTGATTCCCAGCATCCCTTATGGTCCCCTGAGCACTGCCAGGATTAATTCCTGAATGCAGAGCCAGGAGTAACCCCTGTTCATAGCCAAGTGTAACCCAAAAAGCAAAAAAAAAAAAGAAAGAAAAAGAAATTTGATTTTGTAACCAGTCTGAGAGAAGTCCTGAGAACCTGTTTTTTTTTTTGTTGTTGTTGTTGTTCTTTTTTGAACTGATGCTGTTTACCAAACTAAGGCTGAGTACTGACAGCTGCTTGATCTCAGAGTTGGTCTGAGTTCAGAGTCAGGAATTTGCTGGCCCAGGTTTCCTAGCGAGACCCGCATCCAAGACAAAACAGCTTGGGTTCCACTCTCTGGGGACGGAAAGAAGGCGGCTGGTAGGAAGCACGTCCACTGCAACTTGCCTGCCTCCTCGAGGACGTATCTCCTGACTCTGCTGATGTGATGCCCCCAAGGTTGGTCACCAGGTGTCTCTACAGAACCTGATAGAGTGACATTCCACTTCAAAGTAAGCTTTTCCCCACCAGCAGTTTCTTTGGAAAGTCTCCAGCAATTCCTAAGCGAGTTATTAGACTCTCAAGAATTTACTTGAGCATAAATGTCCTGGGACATTGACTTTATGCCCCATAAAAATGCAGAACCATTACACTAGAATGTTATGCTGTCGTAAAGCCCGAGTGAACATGAGGTGTGTTAGATGTGACACAGTACGTGTGGTATCTGACATACTCAAATGTTAGTCCGGCACTTAAAGGGCATTTATATCAGACAGGGTCTTTGCAGAGTTTTTTAAAATTTGAGGAAATGCTTATCATATGGTGACAAAATTGTAGGACTTCAAGTATGTTCAAAAGTAAATGTGATCAAATGAAAGGAGGTATTCCAGCCTGCCTCCGGCACCACCCGCACCTACCCCTCATTTCCTGCTAAGCAATTAAAGCAATGTGATTTTCAAAAATCAAGCTAATGAAGGCGATCTTGTCACCTATCCTTGACAGGGAAGAGGTAAACAATCTCTTGCCTAATAAGATCAAGGTATAAGCTCATAGGAAACAGAGTTGCAGACAGGGTCCTCAGAAAAATATTAATTTCCGATGTGGGTCAAATATCATTTACGTGGTTATGGGGTTTTTTTTTCTGTTTGTTTTTGTTTTTGTTCTGAGAGCAAGTCTTTGTGTAAGTCTCTGAGTTCTGTGCCATTTGAAATGCACTTTTGGGAAAAGAAATTACGGTTCCTATGGAACCCCCTGCCCCAGCGGCCCTCACCCCGCCCCCCTCCCCCAACTCCTGCCTCACTCCAGAGAACAATGCTCACCTCCCTTGCACCACATCTCCTCACAAAACCCACTTCTCCTCTATGGAGCAGGAGTGGCTAATGCAGAGAAGACTCAGCTTTCCAAGCCAAAGGCTGGCAATGTAGGAAGCCTAGCAGGGCCCTTGGGAGCTCTTCCTGTGTTTTAGGGAGAGAGGTCATTCCCAAAATAGGAAGGTGGGGTGGGCTGGATTTCTGAGGACAAGGGTGAAGAGTGAGAAAGGAACCGGAAGGGAAGGCAAGAAGGTTGAGGTCTCGGTAGAAAGTTCCAGAAAATTGTGAGATGCCTACTCTGTCCCTGGTCACTTAGGAGGACCTCTGCAAGGCTTAAGGAAGATTTCTGTTCATACTTAGCATAGAGTGGAGATATTTTGGAGGACCCAGGCTGCTATGGAGGAAGCCTCTCCCTTGTGGATGAACAGCACCCAGCAGAGTGTCTGGCCTAAAACGCATCTTCTCACTTCTCCCACCGGCAGAGAGTGAGTTGGCTCCAGACATTCTTCCCCGGAGAGATAAGCATAAGATGCAGAGGAATATAGACAAGAGGGAAATAAGCTTCGAATGATTCTCACGGATCTCTCCATCAACTGGGCTGGGAAACTGTGTTTCATTCTGCTTTTCTTAATTTTTTCCAACTTCTGCAAAGAAAAATATGTGCTCTTTTTAATAAACAGGAAAAGAAAAATGTGCCATGGCCATCTGCCCAGGGAGGCCTTAAGACTGGAGGTCTCTTGGGGTTAAAAAGATAGTACAGAGGTTAAGGCACTTGCCTTGCACTTAGCCAGTTCAACCCCAGCACTCACTGCATAGAGCCTGTCCCCCCGCCCCCCCAGTAACTCAGATTCATTCTATCTACTAGCAAAGAACTATTTGAAAATAAAACTTAAAATAGAATGCATTTAATCAAATTCATTGCATGTTTAATATCAAAAAGAGTAACACTGGGGGGCTGGAGCAATAGCACAGCAGGTAGGGCGTTTGCCTTGCACGCAGCCGACCCGGGTTCAATTCCCAGCATCCCATATGGTCCCCTGAGCATTGCCATGGGTAATTCCTGAGCGCAGAGCCAGGAGTAACCCCTGTGCATTGCCGGGTGTGACCCAAAAAGGAAAAAAAAAAGAGTAACATTGGGCCAGAGAGACAGTATGGTGTGTGGAGCTCTTGTCTTGGCAGCTGGTCCATGTTCAATCCCAGCACCTTCTATGGTCTCTTGAACCTCTCTAGGAATGATTCCTGAGCACAGAGCCAGGAGTAAGCACTGAACACTGTTTGTGACCCCAAATCCCAAACAAACATAAACTCGAGATCTCTATAAAAGAATTGGGGCAGGGGATGTGGCTCTGTGATAGAGCACAGCCTCGGACGTGTGAGACTCTGGGTTTGAATGCCAGCATCCAAAAAGAGAGAAAACAATGAACAAGAAAGTCAGGGCAGATTTCGGGGGGCTGTGAGATTGCCGACCTGTCAGATGGGCCAGTGACCTTGAGGGGGCATCTGAACAATAAAGATCTGAGCACTCCCTTCCCCTTGCCACTGCCCCTGGAACTGCCCTGCCCACCTCCCCCAATCCCTGAGGGCAGGAGTTTGGCTTCCCATCTCTGTGTCACGACAGCCTATGGGGGTCTGTGCTCTGGTGAACAGAACAGGGTTGCTGTGTTGCTGAGTTTCAGGGGAGTGGGGGAAGGGAAGCCCAGCCCTGAAAAGGTATTGCTCACAGGTAGTTCCTGTCACTGCTAGGGAGCTGCCCCTGAATGATTGTCCCAGTGGTTTGCTTCACCAACACCAGGACAAAGTCATGGCAGGGGAATGAGGGGGTCTTTATGCATGATCAGACCAGAGGGTCTAGGCTAGGTCTGAAACCTGGGAACAAAGCTCAGGGTTCTCAAGAGCTGTTTTATTTATTACCTGAGAGTATTCGATATGCCAGACACAGTAACAACAAAGTCTCCAATGGAGATGTTACTGGGCCCGCTCGAGCAAATCGACGATCAACGGGAGGGCCTTTACCTTTTTACCTTTACCTTTGTTATTAGGCAAACAAACAATAAGACATCAATAGAGAAAAGGACCTACAGTGAATTTCTTTTAAAATAATAAATTTTACAAAGTGCCTTATCTGTTCTCCATGTGAGTTGTATGTGCCTACAGCTGCCCTGGAGCAGGGCCTGCCTTTGAGGGCAGTAGTGCAAACTCACGGTCATGATTGTGCATCACGTAGCGAAATGGGACCATGCTTACATGACAGTGTCTTATCTGTATGGCTCCTCGAATGTCTGAAAACCAGCAATTTCTTCATTTTGAACAGGGAAGTTCACCCCACAAGCAGACAGAGGGGACATCTTAAAAACTTTCTGCCTGTAAACAAAACCAGCTCCGAGCATACATGAATACACATTGTAAAATCACTATAAAATCAAAGTTATGCCTAGCTTAAATTTCCATGGTAACAAGATGACCCAGGCACCCGAGGGGTCAGCTCAGGGAGTAGAGGGAAGTGTGTGTGTGTGTGTGTGTGTGTGTGTGTGTGTGTGTGTGTGTGTGTGTATTTGGGGGCAGGGCTAAGGAGGTCGAGGGGTAGCTCTGCCTTCTGTGCTTCCTTCCACACGTCTCAGAAAGTGTTATGCAGGCTGAAGCTACCAACAACAACACCTTGTGGAATGTTCCACCCAGCCAGGAACTGGGCCCAGCAGGGGACAGTGAACAGACCCACACAGGGGGTCCTGCATCTGATGGGAGTGAGGGTTCAAAGGAGAAATGACTGTGGTGCTGGATGAGCCCTGGCATGCAAGGGAAAGGAGACGAGACCCTGTTTCTGAGCTCCCGGGACGGGGCAGGGAGTGACACTGGGACCCAGGCAACCCTCCCTCTCCCGAGACAACAGTGTAGGACATGACATGCTGAGACTCGGGCCTTGCTAAGTCATCTCATATCCAGATTCTAGGGGAGCGGGGGCTGAACTGTCCACAGAGACGCCTGAGGAAACCTCAAAGAACAGTCCAAGGCTTCCTGTCTGCTAGAAAATTGGGCTGGGATGTGGCCCACGGAGTAGAGCACAGCCTTGGTGCAGAGATCCTGGGTTCAAGCCCTGGCACCAGGCGGCTCCTCAGGAACTGCTGGGCGTATCACTCTGGAGGTGCCTGAGCGCCACTGGGTATGGTCCCCCACCATCTCTAAATTTTAAGTTTTATGTTTTAGATTTTGGGGCCACAACCAGCAGCTCAGGGATTACTCCTGGTTCTGCATTCAGGGATCACGCTTGGCAGGCTAGACTCTTATAGGTGCCAGAGATCCAAACCAGGCGACCGCATGCAAGGCGGACACCCTTCCCACTCTACTATCAACCCCCCTCCCCAATTATTTTTAAAGAAAATAAGATGCATAAACCATCCCCTTCACCCTTTCTTCTGAATATGACCCCTCCTCCAAGATGTCTAATCCACAGGAATTGTGACTCTGTCAGTAACATGACAAAGGGCTCTTGGCCTAGCCAATTAGAGACTTAGAGATGGGAAGGTTATCCTGGGATCTGAGAGGCCAGATCAGTGGGAAGTCAGGGGCTCAAGTAGGAATGAGAGCTGGGCTCGAAGGCCAGAGGGTAGTGTGTGCTCAGCTGGAGTGAGCAGGAGAGCGGGAGGATGGAGCCACATCGTCTGCAGATCTGGGGAGACAAGCACATGCTCCGCCAAGCATCCAGGAGGAGGGCGCCTCTGTCGGCTATACTAAATTTTAGTTTTATGTTTTTCCGTCTTTGGGCCACACCCAGTAAGACTCAGGGCTTACTCCTGACTCTGCATTCAGGGATCACTCCTGACTCTGCATTCAGGGATCACTCAGGCTCTCACCCGCAGAACTGCAGACAGGAAATTGCCCTTGCCCTAGGGACTCGAGAATCCTGAAATGACAGCCTTGACTTGAAGTTAAGCAGTGAAAAACAGAAAAATCCATTTCCACCTTCAAAATCTGACCCAGATCTGATCTTGGTTCACAGCGAGTTGGCTAAGAACAAGGACCTCAAGGGGCCAGAGAAACTGCACACAGGGTTGAGTACGTGTTCTGCAGGGCTGAGTACGTGCTCTGCAGGCAGACGCCTGGTTCCACCCCTGGACTTCATGACCCTTGAACACAGACCAAGTACAGAGCTGGGAATAGCCCTGAGCACTGCTGGATGTGACCCCACAAACAGACAAAGAGCATCAAGTTAAAAAAAAAAACAAGAAAAAAGAAAGAAAAGAAAAAAAGAAGGAAGGAAGGAAGGAAGGAAGGAGGGAGGGAGGGAGGGAGGGAGGGAGGGGGGAGGGAGGGAGGGAAGGAAGGAAGGAAGGAAGAAAGAAGGAAAGAAAGAAAGAAAGAAAGAAAGAAAGAAAGAAAGAGAGAAAGAAAGGTCTCAAATCTGACTGATTTTCCAAGCAAAGAATGCATGTGAAGATGATGTCTGGTGCAGAGAAGCATTAGTGTATGCCAAAGTGCAGAGACCTGACGGGGGCCAGTGACAAGCCAGCACAAACCATCCCCAAAGCTGGAGACCAGAAACCTGCACAGCGGCAGACACCCATGTGGCTTAAACACATTTTTAGACAGAAATGGTAAAAGGAAGTTCTTCTCACATGTGTGACAGGAGGAAAACAAGACAAGCTGGGTGTGGGACAGCCCCACATGGGTCCAGAACAGAGCTGGCCACAGACTGTCAGAGCTACTCCTTGCTGGGGAGGAAACAAGGGACAACACCAGCCTTGGGGAGGGGACGCAGCCGAACGCACTTTTGGGTTTTCCGGTTTTCCTGCTGCTTGACTGTTCTCAGCTCCCATTTAGACGTACCGTTGATCTCCTGCCAACACCGCCTCCTTTGACTGGGGAGAATCTGCATGGAGCTTTCTTCTCAATGCCTCTGATGAGCTTTGAAGTGGAGTCTCTGTCCCTTCCATTCTCATTGTCAAGTGTTGTTGTGAGCATGGCCAGAGGTGGAACACACTTGGTTGTGATCTCATATATGCTCAGCGGGGCTGGCATCCTTTAGTGAGGGTGCGCGTGCATGTTTCCCTGGGGTGCTCATGGTGGGAACACACTCGGTATGGCACGAGGGACCCCAAAAGTAGTGCAGATGGAATGGGTGAGCTCCTGATTTCATAATTGCAAGGCTTTGCAACAAAGCATGATCGATCAAGTCTTACTCCCACCACCATATTTAAATTTTTAAAACAAATTTCAGGGTTGGAGAGATAGTACAGGGCTTAAGGCAATTGCCTCACACATAGCTGATCTGGGTTTGATCCCTCGTATCACCTATGGTCCACTGAGCATCGCATGAATGATTGCCTGAGCACAGAGCCAGGAGTAAGTCCTGAGCACAGCCAAATGTGACCCCACAACCAAACCTCAACAAAGCCATGTTTTCCTCTCTTTCTTCTGCATCTTCTCTAAGCTTGTCATGGGTCAGTGGGAAGGGGACCTGAGAAACCTCCCCACATCGGCAGCCACAGCTATGGCCACGTGCATGCGTGTTCACAGACTCTGCCCAGTCATGGGAGATGAATCTGGTGTGTGAGCACTTTGCAGCCTGATGGATGAGCTTCCCACCCTGCTCCTGCTCCCTTGGCCACTGAGTACCAAGGTATCCATCAGAGTGCATGTCCAGCACCCTGCGCAGGGCTGGGGAGCCAGGGACACACTGTGTCCCCCAGCCCCTGCTTTGAAGCTATGCTAGTTTGACAGTGACAGAATGGAGCCAGTCAGCCCTGAGCAAGGCCAGACTGCCTGAACTGGCTGAAGGCTAGAAGCCCCAAGCACTTAGAATCCCAGTCCAGAGCAATCAAGAAATCATTTGGAATCATTTTGGAATCATTTTGCTGGCAGGGTTACCTTCCACCAAAGCCTTTCTGTAGCCTCTGCAGGGTACTTAGTAGCACCCCCAGGCCTGCCAGCTCCCCTCAATGGGCCTTGGAGCAGGAAGGGGCAGGCTCTGGGACACCAGGACCAGCGTCATGACCTGCTGTTCTGGGGCCTGCAGAGAGGTTGACCCTATTCCCCCCACCCCCCCACTCACACACAATTATTTGGCCAGAAGGATACTACAGGAGGGAGAGTGCTTGCTTTTCATGCAGTGGACCCATGTTGGAACCTCAAGTATGTCTAGGAGTGACCCTTGAGCACAAAGCAGAAGTTCTCAGCACATGTCCACGGGCTATTGGTTTATTACCACTTGGCAGCCACTCCTCACTGACCTGGGGGAGGCAGGGAAGCACAGGCCTTGGGTCCTGCGGTTAGCCCAGCTGAACAGTTAAAATTAGCATATAACTGTAGGAGGCTCATAGGGCCTTAAAGAGGGGCAAAAGGTAAAGAGGAAGTACATGGGTTAGGGTGCCTGCCCTGCACATGGCTGACCCAGGGTTGATTCTTGGTACTGCAAATGATTCCTGACCATCTCTAGGAGTGATCCTGAGCACAGAGACGAAGTAAGCCCCAAGCATAGCTTGGTGTGATCCAAAAATTGAAGGAAGGGAGGGAGGGAGGGAGGGAGGGAGGGAGGGAGGGAGGAAGGAGGGAGGAAGGAAGGAGGGAGAGAGGAAGGAGAGAAGGAGGGAGGAGGGAAGGGGGAAAGAGGGAAGGAGAAAAGAAGAAACTACAAACCCCCTTCCCGTGAAGTCTGTGGGGATGCATGGTGCCCAATGCTATGCCCTTTCCTGCTCTGGCACATCCCTGTGGGCATCAGGGACATGTAGTCCAGCTCTTTGACTGTGTTTAGCCCTCCAGGCCTTTGTGCCTGCCTTCCCACTCTCACTCTGCTTGGAGAGGTTGGACATAACGAGTCCCTGGGTGGGGCTTGCATGTGCCAGGTCCTGTACTGAATCCGTGGGTTCGTATCTTATTGACTCCTCGCCACGTCCTGTGAGTAACGCTATTATCCCTTTCTGTCAACCACCCCATTCCACAGGGTCACTCAGGCTGGAAAAAATGGTTGTAGATTCTGGACCAAATTCAATCACTGGGATGAGGGAAGTGAAGGACCAGTACGGAAGGTCAGGAAAAATATGAGGCGGGACCAGGAAACAAAAGGTGAGGGGAATAAGGGAGGAACAAGAGTACGTTGCTGGGTATGAAGCCTCAGCTCTGCTGAAACCAGCGGTGCCTCCCACACCAGCAAGGCTTTGGTCTTGGGCCTTCCAGAACTCTCAGTGTTCAAGTAAAATCCTGGCCTATGGTCTAGCCTGGATGTCATAGATAATGGCTAAGTCCAGGATTTCTTAGACTTGGGGACTCTTGGAAAGTCCCTGTTGAGTATACATATGTGAGTGTGTGAGTTTGTGTGTGTGTGTGTGTGTGTGTGTGTGTGTGTGTGTGAGACAGAGAGAGAGAGAGAGAGAGAGCACCTTGTGAGTGTGTGGGAGAGCATGTGTGAGTGTCTGTGAGACTGTGTGTCTGTGAGAGAGCATGCGTGTCTATGGGAGAGCATGTGAGAGCATGTATGAGAGTGCCTGTGAGAGCATGTGGGAGGATGTGAGAATAATGTGAGAGAGATTGTGAAAGGTATGAGAATGCGTGAGTGTGTGAGGGAGCGTGTGAGTCTGTATGCACGTCTGATATTTAACATGGCTAAGACCAGGAATCTGTTTGACTAGCAGCTCTGCTTACTTAGGTTCCTTGATGACCACTCTCCTCCAAGGTCCCCTCAGGGTCTGAGGGTCCCATCCCCCACCCCCCACCCCACCCCCAGCAACCTGCTTCCTTCCTGCTGGTGAGTCTTCCTAGCAGATTCAGCTGCTTCCATCTAGCTCTCTCCCTGCCTTTCCTTTCTCAGCATAATTCTCCTGAAAACATGTTTTCACCAAACAAAAGCCAGGAAGGGGAGGGGTGTCTCCTGGGTGCTTGGCAACGGCAGCCTGTAGCTCACTCTCCAACACAGAGGCCCTCTGGGAACGGTGCTGGGCTCCCTCCCTCCTGGAGCCAGCAGGGCAGAGTCTCACACCCCTCCCGGTGGTTTGTAGTTAGTGTTTAGTTGAAGAGAGACTGTCTCCCATGTTCCCTCTGATTCCAAACTTTGCGAAGGCAGGACTCCCGTGACCTGAGTGGGGGCCTGACAGGACCGCAGGAGCACAAAGCCTGAGGGGGGTTGACAGGGGGTGTGGGACGCCTGTCATCTCTCTTGGCTTTCCCTTCTCTTAGGCTTCTGAGAGGGAGGAGGAGGGAGGATTTTTCCCCCAGAGGAAAGCTGTGTGACTTAGCAGGAGCACATGGTGACTTCGGAGTCAAGCAGGCCTGGGTGTGGGTTCCAGCTTAGCTACCTACCCCCACCGTTGAGTGAAGCTGACTGCACTTAGTGAGCTACTGGTATAAAACTGCGCTTAGCAAAGGGCTAAGAAGCGGTGTATTATGATGTACATCGCATTGCATTTCCCAGGTTTGGTTTTCTTTTTATTTTGTTAATAAGCAGATTTATTTATTTTTTAAAATTTTACTTTCAAAAGTTTTTTCACATTAATTGATTACATTCAATATTTCAACACCAATCCCGCCACCATTACACCTTCCCACCAACATTATTTTAAATTTTCCCACCTCCACTCAAGCCTGCCGGCCCGGGGCAAATGCTAGATAATTTATTTACTGTTGCTTATTATGGAGCGATAGCACAGCGGTAGGGCGTTCGCCTTACAAGCGGCCAACATGGCCGACCCGAGTTCGATTCCTCCGCCCCTCTCGGAAAGCCCGGCAAGCTACCGAGAGTATTCGATATGCCAGACACAGTAACAACAAAGTCTCCAATGGAGACGTTACTGGGCCCGCTCGAGCAAATCGACGATCAACGGGAGGGCCTTTACCTTTACCTTTTATTAAGAATATCACGAGAGATCATGCTTCTGGATTCTAAAATTGTAAGTGGTAAATTGTAAATTGTAAACAGAGACATCTCTGTAGGGAGCTGATCCATTTTGAGATTCAGCTGGGAGTCTCTGGATGAAGGCCACTGATGTGCTGAGATGGTGCCTGGAGGCAGATGGGGGTGTGACAGCCAGGACCCCAAGCGGGTGGGGGGATGGGAAAGGACAGCTCCGCCACATGGCCTGGAGTCTTAGTCCTGGAACCCCCGAACCTGGGTTTTGCTTCTGGAAGCTCGTGGCCACCAGGGTTTCATCTGGAGTGTGCGGAGAGGGCACGTCCGCTCCATCTGAGGTGCCTGAGTGGAACTGGCTCAGTACGGGCTCCCCAGAGATCTCCGGCGAGCTGCTGTCTTCCGGGATTCACTGCTGTGTCTCTGGATCAAGGCCGCTGATGAGCTGAGACCCAGGTTTGGTTTTCTCCCTTCCCTTCCCTTCTGAGGTTGCTCTTACTGTTGCAACGCCCAGGGGGTTGAAAACATCTGGTTGTGGTGCTTTCTAGGAGTCATACACTTCGATGGCATGGGGGGTATGGCCACAAATGACTGTGTCACCCCCTCATCATGTGGGGCATGTGGGTTGGTGCTGGGGATTGAACTTGCAGCCTTGTACCTCCAAGCTGTTGCTATGCCACGGAGCCGTCCTGGGGCTCCTTACATCACATTCTTGAGCTTTATCTGTTCATCTCAGACTAACAGGCATCCCTAGGTCCACCTTAGAAAGGTAAGCTTTTTCAGAGCTTACCTCTAGAAAGTTCTATGTGTGCTTTGCTAGTTAGGCATGGGTGTACATGAGACTGGTTTGGCTGCACACCAGACTGGGGCAACCTGAGCATCTGAGTGTCTGTATGTCACACTCTGGCCAGCTGCGAAGCCCCGCCACACTGAGGCCGCCCCCTGCTCTGGTTGAGTTCAGGGCTGTGTGCCAGGTGGGACGAGCTCCCACTGCTAAGGGAGATGCATCCTGCATCCCTCTTTACTGGTGCTGTGACATGAACCCTGAGGCAGGTCTTCAAAGGGAGCAAGCATATCACAGGGCACAGTCAGAAAGGAGCAGAGAGGCTGGACAGCCAGGACAGGGGAGGGCATGCAGCCAGCCTGGGCTCAATTCCATGACACCACATCTGGTCCCTGAGCCTGTAAGGACTAAGCCCCTGGCCACACTCACAAAACACCCGCACAGATAGAACTGCCTGAAGACTGGAATCCTCTGGAAAGGGAAAGAGGAGAGGGCTGGGAAGGCAGAGAGGGGAGGAGGGAAAGAGGGAAGGAAGGAAAGGGGGGATCCCTGTCTGAGCCCCTCAGGAGAGTTTCTTTCCCACCCAGAGAGAGAAGCTGTAGGGACAGGCTGGGGGATGAAAGGGCAGAGCACCCACTCTCTCTTCTCACCCTGCCCCTCACCCCACACAGTCAGCCCCTAGCCTATGGGTGTTGGAGATGCTCAGGCCAGGGCAGGGCAGGGGTCATGCTGCCTGTTCAGCTGCACACACCTCTTTCCTTCCCTTCCACCTGCACTCACTGCCTGTGAAGACCTGCCTCAGGGCTTATGTCGCAGCATCAGTAAAGAGGGATGTAGGATACACCTCCCCTAGCAGTGGGAGCTTGTCCCGCCTGGCACACAGTCCTGAAATCGGCCAGAGCAGGGGCAGCCCGAGGGCAGTGGGGCTTCACAGCTGGTGAAAAGCTGGACATACGGACACTCTGATGTTCATGTTTCCTCAGTCTGGTGTGCAGCCACAGTCCCACGCACATCCGTGCCCAAGTCTGTGTGCATGTCACATGTGCGGATAGAGGCACATTCATGGGAACCACACCCGGTGCTCACCAGCAAGGAACAAATTTGCTCTCAACTTCTGGCCAAGAAGCACGTGCCCATCCCACCTTGGGGATGACTAATTGTTCCTCATCCCCTGACCTCCCACACTCGAAGCCCTCAGTTCTGTGATCCCCTTCCCTGGGCGCCAGGACACCTGCTAGTGTCCTCATGGGATCCCTGCCCTGTTCGGACCCACCTTCAGTCCAGCCTCCATCAGGAAGAGGTGGGCACCACTCTCACCACATCACTCCCCAAATCCAGACCCTTCAGAAACCTCCCCTCCTTCAGAATTCAAACGGGGGAATCACTTGGCCTCTCACCCTCTGAGGCCCTTTGCAATCTGCCTTCAGCCCTAGCTTGAAGCCCATTCATGGGACTGAAGTGTGAGGAGCTGCCTCAGGCCAGGCACCTGCATTTTGCTCCCCTGGACTCAGCCCAGGGAAACTGCCCAACTTTGCCCATGTTCTTTGCCAGTTCTTCGTTCAGCCTTCTTAGAGCCTGGGCCAGACCACAAGGCCCTGACTCCTCTGGCTGTCAAGATCTTGGCCATTGTCATTGTCCTGGCCCATGGTAAGATCTGGGGTCAGACCCAGCACAGACAGAGGGGCAGAGACAAGTCAAGTTAAGAGACAGGGAAGGCTGTGCTCCCTGGTGGCCCCACTCACCTCTGGTGAGGTTGGGGTAAAGCCTGGCCTGGGAGAGACTTGTGGGGTTTTCACCGTGTCTTGGGTATGAAGGGGAACAAAGTTCAACATGATTTCTCTGGCAGGAAGAAAACAAAAGGAAGTTGTGCTCTTTTTGGGATCACCCAAGGCCATCAACATGGCACCAGGATTTGAACAGTCTTCTTCGTGCTTGCCAGGCAAGTGACTTAACCACTAAGCCATCTTCAGGATCCTTCTCACCGGGGATTCACAAATAACAGGACAGTTCATGAGGCTGCTCTGGGCTTTGAGCTCACAACCTTAAGCCATGGAATCATCTGCCATCCCCTCACTGCTTTCCTCTGAGGTCGCCATCACTCTCCATCCCTCTCTCCAGTGCAGGGTTGGGATCCCAGAACTGACTGGCAATGGTTTTGTAATTGGATTGATCCCTGTAAGGCTCCTCTGGGCATCTTCACAGTAGGATAATTCTGAGCTGAGAGGGACCCTCCTCCCCTGAGAGGTCCCCCAAGACGAGCCACTGAGAGGCACATTGAGCAAGTTCCTCCTTTCCAATCTCCACAACAGCTGTTCAGAGTTCTGTGGAGCCTGAAAGGGGACCTGGGAGCAGGGGGGCTGGGGAAGGGGGTGTAATGGGAACAGCTGGGCCTTTCTGCTCCAAAAGGCAGAGTCAGCAGCTGCAGGCACCCCAGGATGCTGCAAACAAGGTCAGGATTCCCAGGATGGTCTCTTCAAGGACCCGCCCCACCCATTTCACCACGGCTCCCCATGGACATGTGAGAGGCAAGTGGGGCACTGCAGGGAAAAGAGTGGCTCTGTAGGGCCCCTTCCGATGCTGGGACTTCATTCTTCTCATCCTCGCAGGAAGCCACTTTACTGTCTTCACCCCTGCAGTGGAAGCCCAAGAGACCATTTCTAGGCCAAGTTCACCCAGTCACAAACACAAGAGTAACTCTGCAGCCACACAGGTTTTCATGGGGTTAGGGGTCACAGGCTGAAAGCGTCAGGAGTCACCTATTCTTTTTGGGGGCGGGGTGTGGATTTGGGCCAAACTAGGCAACACTCAGAGCTGACTCCCGGCTCTACACTCAGACATTACTCCTGGGGGGACCCTACAGTATGCTGGGGTGCAGCCCAGTTCGGGTGCATATGTGGCAAGTACTATCTGTACTATCGTTCCAAACCCCTGAGTCCCGAGTCAGCTCCTCTTATCATAAATGGAAAGGCAACCCGGGCGGGATGGGGTTGGTGCTGACCCAGTAGCAAAGGAAAAGTAAGACTACTGATTAGGATGGAGAGCAAGAAAGGTGACTTTCTACCTGAACCTCAGCAGAAGAGAGAGGACCGTCATTTCTGCAGCAAGCACCCATTTCTGTGTATGAAGCTCTCCTCCCCTCACTCAGGACTCGGTTTAAGGGAGCCCTGTGCCCAGTGCCATCTGTCAGTCTGCAGAGGACAGAGGAAATAAGACACAGGCCTACCCAAATGGTATCCAGTAGGTTGGTGTGGTCCCCAAGAAATTCTGGGATGCTGCTTCAGGAGAAATGAGAATAGAACGCCAGGCAGGTCCAAACCCATACTCACCACAATGTCCTTATGGGGAGCAAAAAGGGAAATGGGAGATGAGTGTTCTGAGTACTCAGAAATGAGAATCATTCGAGAGGCAGCAGAAGCTGAGGAACATTAACAGTCTTTATTAACATGAGAACCAAAAGTACTCAGATCTCATTGTTATGTGACTTTCTACTCCCCGACACACACACACACACACACACACACACACACACACACACACACACACACGACACTTCTTTTTAGCTTTGTCTTCAATATTTAATTCTCAGGATCATAAAGAATTATTCATCATTAGCCTTGGTTGATAGAAAGGGCCCTAGTCAACATCTAATATTTTATGTGTTTAGTTGCCTTCTTGAGAACATGCCACCCAGGAAGGCAGACAGTTCCTCCTGCTATTCTCTACAATTTTTATCCCTAGAAACTGACCATGCTTTGCACATTATAGGTCCTCAGTAAATACTAGTTGTATGAGTGAGGTAGGATCGAGGACTCCCATGGGCACTTGGGTATACAGTTGGATTCTGAAGGATCTGGAACTTATGGAGCTTATGAATCAGTGAGGCAAGAACCAATCTAGAAGAAATGACCAAAAATAGAGTAAAATAAATAAACAAAATTTAAAAATGTGATCTATACTTAGAAGAAAAAAGTGTTTAAAACATTTATTTTTTAAAATATAAGAAGGTGAGAAATGATTTAATATACAGCAATACCTCTCAAGTAACAATTCAATAGAAAATAGTTTGACACTTGTGAATCAAGTCAGGTGTATACCACATCAATAAAAGGAAAGATAAAATTCACATCACAAAATAGATGCAAAGAAAGCTTCTGACAAGATTCAATATCTACTCATGATAAAAATCTTGACAACATGGGGTAGATGGATTCTACCTCAAAACAGTCAAGCCCACATGCAACAAACCCACAGCTACATTCTATCCAACAGTGGAAAGCTGCAAGTTTTACTTAGTTCTTCAGCCCATTCTCACCGCCATTATTCAACATAGAACTGGAAGTCCTAGCCACAGCAATTAGGCAAGAAAAGGAAAATTACTGGGGATCCAAATTGAAAAAGAAGTATAACTATCACTACTAGCAGGTGATCTGATAATGTAGTTAGAAAATCTTAAGGACTCCACTAAAGACATTAAACGAATATAATTCAATATCAGACTACACAATTGTTATGCAAGATTTTCATTTTAACATGCAAACAATGAACAAGAAGAGAGACAAATCACCATTCCCTTTATAATTGCATCAGAAAGAACCAAGTATCTAGGAATAAACCCAGGAAGTAAATATTGAAAGGAATCAACAACTGAAGGCAGATGTTGAAAATTGCCACTATAAAAAAAATAAGAGATACAACTCTTGCAAACAAATGTTACCTCAGGATACGCCATAGCCATGCCATCAGACCCGGTGCCAGACTGTTTCATTCAGGGCATCCCCCCAACAGAGCCAACCTCAGCAGCCGAAAACCTCCATAACTCAACCACTGCCATGCTCAAGGCTTCTCTCCACACACTCAAATGAGTCTCACCAGTGAGTGAATCTGCAGAAAACAGGGAGGGTATGCGGGACCTGTGACTGAAAACTCCAGGCTCAACTGACCCAGAAGTGGGTGACCTCTCCCCATCTCCCCCTATTTCCGACAACTTGGCAGTCACACTCACAAGCTGCCTCTGGCACCATATAATTTCATTAATGGCCATGATCCAGGGACTCAATATAAATATCACAGAAAAGAGCACAGAATGATATGCGATAGCCATGCCATACTGCCAGATCCCCACACTAGGCATTTCACTCTGGGCTCCTCCCCACTCCAAGGGAACCAGCTCTGGTAGCCGAAAACCTCCAGAACTCAACCACAGCCATGCTCATGGCAGCTCTCCACACACTCGGATGAGCTTCACCCATGAATCAATTTATTCCTGGGTTCATGCCTCACACCACCAATATACAAAGAGTATCCCACCACATTTGATTGGGAAGGCAACCAATCTTAGGGGGTAATATATTTACATAAATATATATAAGCACACAAGGGTCAACCTTTATCAACATGTTACTAATTTCTTACAGAAGGGCTTAAGGGCTTCTGGGTGAAATACAACAATCTACAAACACTTTCCTCTAAGAATTTTTTTGTCTCATTATTAGCGGTTTATTCTTAACAAGCAATACAAAAGAAATTATTTTGGTTCTGCTTGGGCAATGTTTGGGGTTCAGGATAAAAATATAGTGGTAGGATTGGTGTTCAAATATTAAATGTAATCAAATATTATGAACAAAAATTAAAAAATAAAGTAAAATTTGTTACATCATTAATCGAAATAAATACACACACACTCACACACTGAAACAGGAGTCAGAGAGATAGTTCATTGGGTCAAGTGCATACTTGCACACAACAGACCCAAGTTCAATCCCTGGCACCACATGGTACCTTGAGCATCAAAAGAGTAGCCCCCAAGCACTGAGTGTGACCAAAAAATTAAAGGGCTAATAAAGACAAAACAGAGGCCTCAAGGGTGAGAAGACACTAACCATGTAGGTGCAGGAACAAAGGCCTCCTAGGAAGGAATGAACATGAATACAGTGAGTGGAGGACACTTTGGGGGGCTGGCGGGGGCTGTGCTGGTAATACCAGACAGCTGGTGCTCAGGTCACAGGCTGAAGGAGGAAGCTGCACCAGCTTCCAGGCCACCTGGGACTTCATACATCATGACATGGGCTTGGTCTGCACTCTAGGTAAAGTGCAAATTGTAGCATCAGTGCCTGACCCATTCCTGACTTGAGCTGATTCCTCCTCACTAGGTTGTGGAGAAACTGTCAGAGAACTGGAAATTGTGGCCCATACTGGAGCTGAGTCCAGCAGGGCTAACATCAGGGCCACTGGGATACCTACCAGCGATGTCTTGGTTATATCAGGTGCTGTCCCTGTCACTCCACCTTCTAGCCCCAGTCTACTCCAGTCTAGGGTGATGGATGGCTCTATGGACCCTCCCTCTGGGCTAGTGCCTAAGTGACAGGTGACAGATGTTGGAATTGAATACTCTGAGTCTTGCAGCCCAGGCGCATGGAGGACTCTGGAGCCAGGAGTCAATTTAAAGAAAGGAGTTGGGGGCTGAGGAGCTCAATTTCACTTGCTCTGCTGCTCAATTAGTGGAGAGGGCTGTGGGGAGCTACAGCTTTAAAGATCCCCTTAATCATCTTCTCTCTGCGCAGCAGCGTGCAGAAGTATGCCAGGGATAATTGCACCTACCCATTAACAAATGCAATTAGGGCTCTGGGGCCTCCAGCACCCCCTTCTCCAATTAAACTGCAGACAAGGACCCATGGGGGTGGCCTTTGAGATGAATCACTTGAAGCTGAAAACTTGGAGGCTGCGAGTCTGGACAGGGAGGTGATTAGAGCTGATAAAATTCTGATGAGGAAGGAGAGACGTATCCAGATCCAGCCAAGGCCAGCCCTGCAATTGGGTGGACATTCTTTAGGACAAATGAGAAATTCTGCTTCCCATGTAGGCAGGTCAACAGTTGTCATCCTCTGAGCACTTCCAGCCAGCCACTCCCACCTTACATAGGCTGCACCCACCTGGTCAAGAGCTGTCAGATTCCTGATGTGCTTCTCTGAGAAGTCAGAGTGGTGAATAGGCAGAGAGGGGCATGGGGGAGCTGGAACTAGAGGGAAGGGAATTCTCATTCTTAGGCATCTCTTCACATGCTACCTGTCTGAATGCAAGATTCCGTCCCAATGGAAAACCAGCAGGACTGTTCTACTTTACAAGAAGGGAGACATCCACTACACTGGCAACTATTGCCCTATCTGCCTGTTGTCTATCGTCTACAAGCTGTTCACTAAAGTCATCCTGAATAGGATTGGTAGAACACTAGATGAAGGACAGCCATGTGAGCAAGCTGGGTTCCAAAAAGGATTCAGCACAATCAACCATATCCAAATGGTAACCAAGCTCATTAAGGTTTCTCGGGAGTTCAAGATGCCTCTCTGTCAAGCATTCATTGATTTAAAGAAGGCCTTTGATCCTGTTGAGACTGAAGCGGTCATCAAAGCCCTAGCCAAACAGTTCAAACTCAGTACATCAGGATCCTCTGTGAACTGTATTATGGATTCACTACCAGGATCTCACCATTCTACAAGGAAGTGATCATCGACGTCAAGGGGTTCAGCAGGGTGATACCATTTCACCAAAATTCTTCAGTACCACCCTTGGGAACATCATACAATGACTGGAATGGGAAGGAATGGGAGTGAAGATAGATGGTTGGCAACTACACCACCTCGGCTTCACTGATGACATCATTCTAATAACACCAAACATTAGCCAAGCAACACAAATGCTGGCCGACTTCAACCGTGAATATGGAAAGGTCGGACTACAGCTGAATCTCATGAAGACAATGTTTATGAGAAACAGACGCATTCCTGACATTCCATTTGCTCTCAACAGAATGAACATCTCCAAATGGAACAGTTACGTGTACCTAAGTCAAGAACTCAACATGATGAATGACCTGGCACCTGAGTTGTGCAGGAGGAAGAGAATGGCTTGAAACGCCTTCAAGAACGTTGAAGAAATAGCTAAGAGGATGAAGAACCTTTGGCTCAGGGCACATCTCTTTGATTCCACCATTCTTCCTGCATTAACATACACCTCAGAGACCTGGGCCCTACTAAAACAGAATGAGAATGCTATTCAGGTTTCCCAAAGAGGAATCAAAGGAGCTATGCTTGGAGTATCATGCTTCACTCAAGTGAGAGAAAGAATCCGGAGTTCCAACCTCCATCAACGATCGAGAATCAGGGACGCTGTCTCGTTTGCCAAAGCGTCGAAAATCAGATGAGCTGGACGCATAATGCAATTTGGAGACGACCACTGGACTAGAGCCATTACCGACTGGATTCCATGGGACGTCAAAAGATTGCGTGTCCGCCCACCTACAAGATGGTAAGACTTCTTCATCAAGACCCTGAACAATTGGTTTGAGGCTCTTCATGTTTATGGAGCATGCAGATGCCATTGGGCTACACTAGAACATGACAGGGATGAATGGAGACTTCACTGGCACCCACTGGAGCAAATTGATGAGTCAAGTGATCAAGTAATGTCAAGTGATGCCAAGTGATCAAGTTATCAAGGCATCTCCGATATTCATGGCATTTCATATGCCATCTTTCCTTTAATCCAGATCCTGTGGGACATGCATCCAACCACGATCTCTTCCTTACAGAAGCTTTGGGAAGTGGTGGATCATGACTGCAAGTCCCCCTTGACCCTAGATACCTAGTGGTGTATACTTGGGGGACCTTTCACATTTTTTAATTATTGTTGTTTTGGGACCACGCTCAGCCATTCTCAGGGTTTACTCCTGGCTCTGAGCTCAGGGATCAGTTCTGGTGGTGCTTGGGGACAATATGTGATGCCAGGATGGAGCCCAGGTAACCATTATGCCGGGAAAGTACCCTCCTTGTCCTATCTCCCTGGCCATCAGGGAGACATTTGAGATACTCTGTCCACTCTCTCCCTACTCCTCCCCACCCTACCTTCCCCTCTGTGGACACCCAGGAGTTCTGAAGTTCAGAAGCCTCTCTGGGTGTAGACTTGACCTGAGGTTGGCAGAAAAGCAAATCATAAGTTACTGACCAACGTGCTGGAGAAGAAAAAAAAAGTTGAAGGCCTCCTGGGGCAGAGAGAGCTCAAGAGGAGAGCTTAGTGTGTGAAGTTCTGAGTTTGATGTCTGGCCCAATGGGCCTCCCTCCTCTGGTACCACCGGATGTGGCCCCCGTACCCTCCCCAGAGGCCTGCGCTGCAGGACCAGTGTCCTGGGAATGGTGTGTCTGTCCAGACCCTGTAATGCAGAGTGTGGCCCCTGACAAAAGGAAACTCCCTCATTTTCACTCCCTCTCCCTGCTCCCTCCCAGAGACTCACCCCTCACAACCTGAACCATGATGTGTGTGCAGCCTCATTTCCTTCAGCAGCGGATGGAAGCAGGTCTTGAATCTCATGTACACAGGTCCCCAGCAAAGACAGGCAGAAGCTGGACCCTCTGCAACATGCTGAAGTCTCTGCTTCTACCCAACACGGGTGAGTCATCTCCTCTTAATTCCCAGCTCCCTCAGTTGCTCTCCCTGGCATCAGGTTTGTGTTTCGTTCATTTTTGCTCTGTGGCCTTGCTGAGGAGCTGGTTCCAGAGAGTAACCAAAGTCCTGGGGGTGAAACCAGGTCAACAGTAGAGTGACCTGCTGGTCCCTCCATCACCCCCTGAGCCCTCTAGGGCCCACCAGAGGGCTACTTTCCCAGGCCTGGGCTCTACCAGGCAGGCCATTTTCTCTCCTGACGCCATGAAAGCCACCATGGAGAGGACAGGAAAGGGACACAGTGCCCGGCTGGGCCCAGAGGAGGATGACTGCAGACAGGGACTCCCCTGGCTTCTGCAGCCCACCCCCCCAGCACACACAGCTATGCATTCTGAAGGGCCATCTCCTCCCTTTCCCTTCCCGAACTTTCACCAAGATATCTGCTCTGGACCTGGCCAACTTCCAGGGCCAGGAGGCCAAGAGACACTAAGGCAGCTCCCTGGTTCCTAACAGAGACACTTGTCTACGGCATGGATAAGACTAAGTGCCAGGGCTAGAGAGATGACACAGCAGGTAAGGTGCTTGCCTTGCATGCAGCTGACCCTGGATCTATGCATAGTACTACATATGACCTCACAAGGACCACCAGGGGTCACTCTTGAGATAGAACCATGGGCAGTTCTGGGTGTGCCCAAACTCCCTTCCTACCCCAAATAGAACAAGCATAAGGTATCAGCAAAACCCTCCTGAGCTCACAGGAGGGATGAAGGGATTTAGCTGAGTGTGGGGAAGGTGTTTGTTTTTAGTCTCAGGAAACAACATGGATGAGGTAGGTAAAGGCTTCCAGGAAGTCAAAGTGTCTGTGTATGCACTCTGGGCACATAGGCACATGCACGCACATATACATGCTCACTCGGAGTGGCTGCTCTGACTCCCCAGAGTCTCCTTCTACAGAGAATTTTCCACCACCCATTGCCCAATACCCCACAGATGGGACTCAGAAGCACTGGCTCCGGGGGGGATGGAGGGTGGTCGCTGCTGACTGAGAGACAGGGGCAGTGGGAAATGAACAAAGGGCTTCCGGCTCCTTCCAGAGGACCAGCAGGCAAGACCCTTTCTTGCCCATCACTCAGGTTTGACCACACCACTTTGCCTTTCCCTTTCATTCCCTCTGCTCTTTGCTTTGTTGATTTTAAGCTTCATTTTGTCTCGTTTGGTGGTGGTGTGTGTGAGGCAGCGGGGCGGGGTCACAAAGGGGTATGGGTGATGAGAGAAGGAAAGAAGGGCAGCTCCCTCTGCCATTCTGACCTTGGCCTGGAACTTAAAAATGATTTCACAAAGTTACTCCAAGATTGAGAGAAAATGAGGTCAAGCAACTTCACCATTTTGTCTGAATGCAGAAAACAAAACAAAACAAGACAAGGGCACTCAGTCACTAAATACTTCCCCTGGGCCAAGTGAAGTAACTACTCGTCTTTACCAATTCCAACTTCTTTACCAATTCCAACTAGCTCTTACCCTGAAAGAAGACAAATTGAGACAGAAAGTTGCCTCATTGCCTGAAGCCATACAACCTAGAACACCCCCACTTTCTCCAGCCCTCCCCCACATCATCCCATCAAGGCCATGGGCTTTCATTTGCTGTTGCTGGTGCCCTCTGTGGGAAATGTGCCTGCCTTGATACCAGCCTCAAGGGCATTGCTATCTCTTCACAGTGATGAGTGAACTCAACGCAGTTCCCTATGCATGTGTTCCTGGGGGGTCTTAGGCTGAAGGAGACTGATGAAATCGAAGGTCCCCCAAGATTTAGCTGACACCCCACTGGGTCCAGAATACTTACATCTTTTTTCAATTGATCGAGGTTCTGTGATTTACAATATTGTAAATGGTGGTTTCCCATGCACATAATTCCAACATCATACCCATCAACAGTGTACCCCCTCCTTCCCCAAAAGAAATAGGCCCCCCCTTTTCAAACTCCCCACTGAGTTATGTGGCTCAGTTCTCCATTATGCTGCCTTTGGTCCTTTGCTGCTACTTGTTTAAGTGCCACCTATGAGAATATCATTCTGTGTCTATCCCTTTCCTTTTGACTGAATTCACTCAGCATGATATGTTCTAGTTCTGTCATCATGTTACTGCAAATGGCATGATTTTGTTCTTTCTTAGAGCCGCATAGATTCCATTGTGTATATGCACTACAGTTTCTTGCTCCATTTACCTGTAGTTGGACATTTGGGTACTTCCATATTGTATTAAGTGCTGTCATGAACATAGATGTGCATAGATCCCTTTGAGGCAATGCTTGTGTGTATTGGGGATGGATGTCAAGAAGTAGTATTTCTGGGTCATATGTAAGTTCTATTCCTATTTGTTTTGAGAGCTCTTCAAATTGCTTTCCAACCAGACAGCCTTCCTCTTAACTGTGGAAGAGGGCTCCTTCCTCCCCACCACCCCACCAACACAATTTGATATCTGTGTCATTTTGATTTGCATTTCCCTATTCAGGAGTGAAGGACGAGTCCTTTTCCATATGCGTGCTGGCCATCTGCATGTTTTCTTTGGGGAGGTGTCTTAGAGCACCCATACCCTGTCGAGGGTGGTCCCTGTTCCGGCGCTGGCTGACGGCAGTCCAGGTGATTGTAATGCAGAGTCTGAGTTTCAAGCCCAGTTGAGAGATGAGTCACTTCAGGAGATTATGGTGGGCTCAGGGGGTTGATGCAGCACATGGATCTTGATCGTGCAGGGTCACTTATTACCCTGAGCTTCATTCACTCTTGCTGTGCCTTTCAATATCGTTCTGCTGTGTGAACATCCATGTTGCTGCATTCACGAGAGACTACACGACATCAAATACAATACACTTACACCAAATGCCTCTTTGCTCCCCTCTGACTCAGGGTAGTTCCCAACAGTGAGCCTGAAACGTTTCAATAGAGGCTCTATCCCATTCACCTGCCGTATACAGATCTCTGGGCCTCACTTCCTCTCCCAGACCAATAGGCCCAATTCAAACTCCCTACCACCACCCCAAGACCCCAAGGTATCTTGATACTTTTGGGCTTCCCTCTGGTCCCAGCCCATTCCAGAGCTTCTTAAGCTCTGGAATCTTATCACTCAATGCAGAGTCCACGAACATTTTAAAATAATTCTACCATTTATTATCAGTAAGCATTTTATTTGTGTACCTCTGTTATATACCACAAGATTCCTTGGGCAAAAAAGAAAAAAATAGTTGTGAGGAAAACATTTAAGAAACTGTTCTAAGGCTGAGAGATGATGAATGGGCTGAGCATATGCTTTGCATGCAGGAGACCCAGGTTCTATTCCCGGAACCACATGGTCCCCAGAGCACTTCTGGGAGGGATGATCCCTGAGCTATGCAGGGTGTGGGCCAACAAACAAACAAAAATGATGCCATGTTCTAGAGGCTGACCAAAGCAGGATATTTCCCCAGCATCCTCATCAAACAACCTGAATTCAAACCTTCAATCTGACTCTCAAGGGGTTCCATAATCCAGTCCCACGTCACACAGCTTACTTTTCTGCTGATCAGCCCCACCAGTATTTTTCACATTTGCAAATATTTTTCATATTTTCTCACATAACTATACTCTGCTTACTTCTGCTGAGAATATCTTCCCCTGCCTTCATTGCATAAATGCATCGTTCAACTTTCAGCTCACTGGCTACTTTGTCCATCCCTGAGCACTCCAATCGCATGCGAAAGGGGTCACCATTCCCTTTATGTTATCTGAAAATTGTATCTTCTCAACTCCTCAATCACACATGATTCTAAAGTGTTATTAACTTTATTTCATCCCGCTCACTTTCAGGACCAGGAGAACCCAGGCTGTGCAACCAGAGAATTCTGGTGTTACTTTTCTCTTCCTACTAGTTCCAGACCTAGAGCAAGCTTCTTAACATCCCCAAGCCTCTATATCTTCATATGCATGGTGGGGGACCCTCAGGAGCTTATGGTGAGCATTAAGGAAGGTCATCATACAAGCCCAAGGCCTCCCATAGAACTTGACAGAAACAACAGTCGCTATCATTATAGTAGCCGCTATTATTATTCTTCTTATTATTACTGTTTACTATTATTGCTGTTCATTATTATGATTCATTATTATTACTGTTTGGGGCTGGAGTGATAGCACAGTGTGTAGGGCAGTTGCCTTGCTCTCGGCCGACCCTGGTTCAATTCCTCTGCTCCTCCTGGAGAGCCCGGCAAGCTACCAAAAGTATCTCATCCGCATGGTAGAGCCTGGCAAGCTCCCCGTGGAAACAGTGACCAAAATACAAAGACAGTCTATAGAATGGGAAAGGATATTCACCTAATACACATACAACAAGGGGTTGATATCAAGGATATACAAAGTACTGGTTGAACTCCACAAGAAGAAAACGTCCAACCCTATCAAAAATGGGGCGACGAAATGAACAGAAACTTTATCAAAGAAGAAATCCAAATGGCAAAAAGGCACATGAGAAAATGCTCTATATCCCTAATCATCAGGGCGATGCAGATCAAAACAACAATGAGATATCATCTCACACCACAGAGGCTGGCCCACATCCAAAAGAACAAAAGCAACCGGTGCTGGCGCGGATGTGGCGAGAAAGGGACCCTCCTTCACTGCTGATGGGAATGCTGACTGGTTCAGCCCTTTTGGAAAACAGTATGGACAATTCTCCAAAAATTAGAAATTGAGCTCCCATTTGACCCAGAAGTACCATATATCCCAGAGAGGCAAAAAAAAAAGTATAGTCGAAGTGACATCTGCACTTGTTTGTTCATTGAAGCACTGTTTACAATAGCCAGAATATGGAAAAAAACATGAATGCCCAAGACAGATGACTAGTTAAAGAAACTTTGGTACATCTACACAATGAAGTACTATGCAGCTGTTAGAAAAGATGAAGTCATGAAATTTACATGCAAGTGGAACTACATAGAAAGTGTCATGCTAAGCGGAATGAGTCAGAAAGAGAGGGACAGACATAGAAATATTGCATTCATCTGGGGAATATAAAGTAACAAAATAGGAGACTAACACCCAAGAATAGCCTAGATAAGTACCAGGAGGTTCGCTCCATGGCTTGGAGGCCAGTGCACATGCTAGGAGAAAAGGCAGCTCAGATGGAGAAGGGAGCACCAAATAAAGGTGTTGGGAGGATCCTCCCAGCACGGGAGATGCATACTGAAAGTAGACTCTAGACCGAACGTGATTGCCACTCAGTGCAGACCACAGCACCCAAAAGGAGAGAGAGAGAACAAAAGGGAATGCCCTACCACGGAGGCAGGTTGGGATGGGGGGATGGAGGGTGGGAGGGATACTGGGATCAGTGGTGGTGGAGAATTGGCACTGGTGGAAGGATGGGTACTCAATCATTGTATAATTGAAACCCAAGCACAAAAATTTGTAAATCTACAACTCTACCTCATGGTGTTTCACTATAAAGAAAAAAAAAAAAGAAAGTCATAGTTCTCCTACAGATCTTATTGAAATACACCTCTTTTTATTTTTTTTTTAGGTCACACCCAGTAATGCTCAGGGGTTACTCCTGGCTTTGCACTCAGGAATCACTCCTGGCGGTGCTCGGGGGGGACCATATGGGATGCTGGGAATCGAACCCGGGTTGGCCGTGTGCAAGGCAAGCACCCTAGCTGCTGTGCTATTGCTCCAGTCCCTGAAATCCACCTCTTAACGCAAGAGGTCCGGGATGGGTAGGAACTGAGTCTTTTCTGCTTCCTGGCAGGGGTGTCAGAACTACACTTGGAATACCCACATCCTCAAGTTCAGCTCCTGTGCCTGCCATGCCAAATCGAGCCTGGCTTCCCACAGAGCAGTGGTATCATATCCTTAAGTGACTGCATCATCACAGTGGCGGTAAGAATGATTCTGCACAGAGCCTTACTAACTCAGAAGATTACACACCCCCAACGCCAGCTAATCTAACCTTGCAGAGGACTGAGATTTCCCAGGGGCCCAACTGCTGTGTTTCAGAAATCAGTGCTCTGAGTTGGAACCAGCTCTGCACTAACCTTATAGCCTTGATTAATTCCCTCCCTTTGTTTGTCTCATTATCATGATTAGGTTCTGCCCGTAGCATAGCAACAGCTAATTGTAGGCTGGTTGCAGAGTGCATAATTCCTGCTATTAAATTTTTATCGAGGCTTAATTGTGCTCCTTTTTGCAGTGGTGAAGCTTCAAAGTTTCAGAGAAGAGGGGATGTGGTTAGTGGGAGCTGATGATTTTTTAATCTTAGCAAAAGCCCCACTCTGCAATATCGTTGACCTTGACATGCTTTCCTGTGACCAGCAAGAAGCCCATTATTTATTTATTACCATTCCAAAAGGTCTGCGCACACTCCTCTTCGGTCAGGGAGAAAGCAGATTCTGGATCAAATGCCAACAGACAAAGCCCCGAAGGGCCAGGATGACAGAGTCTGGCATGCAGAAGTGACCGTGTTCCGGTGGGTGGGGTGTTCCAGTCCTGCCCTGAGACCTCTTGAAGCAACAGCCCAATGATAGACTTTAAAGCCATTTTCCAACATTTCCCCATCCTGTGGTTGGTGGGAGTCAGAGCCAGAGAGAGAGGCTGAACCCATTCCATTAGCAGGAACTTCCTGCAGAGTCTTCCAGGCCTAAGTGCGCCCTCCTATGACCTGTGGAGCTAGGGAGCTCTCTGGCTTGTAAGCTCCAGTCCAGACCCACTGATGTGGGTAGGGAGGGAGACTAGGAGCCCTGCCTCAGGGGCTTTGGTGATCATCTACCTGTAGCCAGGATGGACTTTGTAAAGTGGGTGAAAAGGGTGCATTCAGTCTGCCCAGCTCCAGCTGGAGCCACAGGCTCTTGGTCACTGTTCCTCTGACTGCCATGTGTATCAGAAGGTCCTAGAAGGCTTGGTAAAGCTGCCTGCTGGCTGCTACTTCCTGGGGGGCGGGGGGAGGGTGGTATGAGCCATTAGTTCAGAGTAGGGTTGGAAACTGCCTATTGTTGGGGAAGGGGGCTGCCAAGCAATGCTCAGGGCATCTGAGGATCACCCCCAGCAAGACTAGGCCAACCAGACCAGGGATTTGGGCCCAGTGATGCAATGTTTTGGGGGTTCAGTGATTCTGGGAGCCAATCAGGGCCAACCTAGGGGTACCCAGGGTCATGTGATGCTGGGCATGAACTTAGAACACATTAACTGCACTCTAACCCTTTCAAGCTAATTCCCTGGTACCCGGGAAGCCATTCTTATTTGTTTATTCTGGTATGGTCTTCCCAGTAGAGCTCGGGAATCCCAGGAATCATCCCTAGAGATACTCCGCCTTGCAAGTGTGGGCCCCAGGACTCAATGCTCAAGTTAGGTCACCAGGATCACCCCGGTGGTTCTGTGGAGGAGGACAATACTGGGATCGAATTCAGAACCCTGCAGGTGCCAGACATGTACCCCATCTCTTTGGGAACTATTCCAGGCCCCTGACAACTGCATGGGGTTGGGGATGGGTGCTGGACCACACATGGTGGTTCTTAGGGCTTACTCGTGGCTCTGGGCTCAGGGATCATTCCTGGAAGTGCTGGGGGCGGGGGGGTCCATATGAGGTACTGACAATTGACCAAGGGTGGGTCATTGTGCAAGTCAAGTGCCTTAATACCCTGTACTATCTCTCCAGCTCGTGACTGCATCCAAACAGTGCTCATGGGTGCTGCCGGTGCTGCTGCTCGAGGAACGTGCTCTGAGAGTCACTGCTTCCAGTGATTCGCCACATTTCTTTGGAAAGGACTCGGTTGTGTTTCCAGTCCCTCTGTTACAGAATCTAGCTGTACATATAGACCCTGCCTTTGTGTTTGGAGCAGATTTCTGTCATTCAGAACTAGTGGCATTTGTAACACAGCTTTGACTCAAGACGTGACAAAGGGGAAAGAGAATTCACATTTCAGGATTTAATACAGATGAATTCAGATGACCCCAAATACTGCTTGGCTTTTTAATTTTTGGGCCACAGCTGGTGGTGCTCAAGATTTACTCCCAGTTCCGTGCTCAGGGATCACTCCTGGCAGTGCCTGGGGGACCACATGCAGTGCCAGGATCAAACCTGGGTTGGCTGCATGCAAGGCAAGCATCCTATTTGCTGACCTGTCAGTTTGGTCCTGCTTTGCCATTAATTCAGTCAAACTAGGCTGGTTAAAGGAGGTGGAATTTTTAGTACTGCTTAAACAAAAGGCAAAACTTAATTTCATGAGCTAATCCCTGGCAAGGGAAGACTTTGGATAAGGCACAATAATGGGAATGTGGTGGGTGAATAGAAAACAACAATAAACCGCTTTTTATAAAGGAGACACACTGGAGGTGCTGAATGGGCAGGCAGGGGAAGGGAAAGAAAATTTAGAGTGGGTTTAAAACAGGGACTGAATTCAAAATCTTTTAGAGGCTGGATTGCAGAAATAGGTGGGACAGACAAGTCACACAAGAGCTGTGGGTTCGGTTTGTACAAGACAAAACAGAGTGGTATGGATGGGGCTGAGCCGGGGTGCCCATCCCCCCCTCCAAAGGGGCCATCTCGGCTCACCTCTGGCCTGTTGTTACCATGGAAAATTTCCACTTGCTCTCTGAAATGTTTAAGAGATGCTGGGAGTTGAATTCTAATATGAAATTTCCCTACATTAAAAAAAATAAGCCTCAATCAAAACATGTCTGTAGGCTATCGGCTTGTAGCACAAGTAAAAAGAGTTCAGATCCTAATTTACTAGATCCTAAGTCATTGGGAGGTTTCCATAGCAACCTGGCACAGCTTTTGCTTTTGTGGTGTGAGGATTAGCTATCAGGTGAGGAAGAGGAAACGAGTAAGAAAGGGATGAAAGATGAAATTAAGAAAAACAGTGGAGGAAAACGTTTTGTAAAAAGAAGAAATCTGCCACGTAGGGGGAACATACGGTTTACATGGTTCCAGATTCTCTGGGAAGTATAAATAATTTCTCAACATGCTTGGTGTGGATAAATGTTAATCCAGTGGCCCCAGTGGGGTCCCCTCCTACAATGATTCCAACTCTGATAGGTCCTACACTTTGGAATGTGCTGCCAAGCAAAATCACATGAACCGCAACAGAAAAGAGGGGCTCTCTGGGCAAGGAAACACTAGGTTTAGGGAGCATGTCTAAGCAGCAAGCTTCAAGGAGAGGGAGCTGGGGTCTACGCTAGTTAGGGTGGCATACCCATCACTACGTATTTAGTGACTTTCCCACAAAACTAATACATGCATTTGAGGGGGGAAGGTGGGCCTGTGCAGTTGAGGATGAATGACAAACAGACATAATCATGCATTCCGTGTCCAGAGAATGAAGGAGAAACACTGTCGGTTGTGTTTTTCAGGATGAGGAGGGGAAGGCTTGATTCTAGGTCAGGAAGAGCTGTACTACCCCAAACTCCATAGTTCTGTCCAGCCAGGGTCCTGAGTGGTGGCAGGAAATACTGTGACTCTATCTGGGCCCTATCAGAAATAAGGAAACCAGGTGACATGCCCTGAGATGGGTTGTTATATCCTTCACACTACAAATTAGGCTAATCTAGTTTGGTTTCCTTGGTTTTTGTTTGGTTTTTGTTTGGAGAGCCACACCCTACTGTGCTCAGGGGCTGTTCCTGGCTGTGCTCAGGAATGACTGTTGGAAGTAGACAGGGGATATGTGATGCTGGGGATTGAGCCAGGATTAGGAAAAACAGCTGCATGTAAGACAAGTGCCTTACCTTCTGTACTATCTCTGACCCTGTGTTGGGATTATGACCCTCCCTCCCCGCCACTCCTTTCCTCTCTTCTTGTCCCTTCCCTCCTCCCCTCTCCCTCTGCTCTTCTCCTCTCCTCTTCTTTCCTCTTCTCTTCATTTTTGGGCCACACCTAGGATTCTCAAGGCTTATTCCTGACTCTGTGCTCAAGTATCACTCCTGTCATTTCTTGGGGGACCATATGGGGTACTGAGGGTACAGTTCTGGTTGGCTTCATGCAAGGTAAGCACCTCGCCCACCGTACCATCTTTCAAGTCATCCTTCGACTTTCTTCACATTAGAGAGTCTGTTTGAATTTTCTTGGGCTAGAGAGGAAACACATAATTGGGCAAAATTTTGCTCCCTTGATCACAGTGATTATGAACTGGAGTGATAGCACAGTGGGTAGGGCGTTTGCCTTGCACACGGCTGACTCGGGTTCAATTCCTCCATCCCTCTTAGAGAGCTCAGCAAGCTACCAAGAGTATCCTGCCTGCATGGCAGAGCCTGGCAAGCTCCCCATGGCGTATTCGATATGCCAAAAACAGTTCTAAGTCTCACAATGGAGACGTTACTGGTGCCCGCTCGAGCAAATCGATGAACAACGGGGGGACAGTGTTACGGTGCTATAGTGATCACAGCGCTTTTTATAAAGTTCACTCTTGGACTCCATTTGCCGTGTTAAAAGATGTGCCATATAGAAAGACCACAGGAGAGGAAGAGAGGTTCCCTGCCAGGGACCAGGAGACCCCAAGGGACCAGCAGAAACCCAACTCAGTCTCAGTGACCCCAGAGTATAGTGAGGACTAATAAAACAGTACTTCCTCCAATTTAAGCCAGTTAACGCTTGGAGTGTTTTTTTTCCATGGTGAAATTTACTTAGTAGTTGCCTATAAATTTTTAAAAAGTTGACCTATGAGTCAGATAAGATTTTTTGGCCTCTGTCCCTGATTTGTCACAGGATTCCTGAAATCCAAGGAATCTTCAGACTCTAGATTCTTTGTATGCTAGTGAGGAGGAGAGGTAAGGAGCAGGACTATGCAGTTTCTTCACACTTGACTGAGAGAGTGAGAGACTGAGGCTTGATAGGAGGGCTGGGACTTTCAGCCCCATCCCCAGGAACTGGGACTGGAGGCCCTCCCGTTGATCGTCGATTTACTCGAGCGGGCCCAGTAACGTCTCCATTGGAGACTTTGTTGTTACTGTGTCTGGCATATCGAATACTCTCGGTAGCTTGCCGGGCTCTCCGAGAGGGGCGGAGGAATCGAACTCGGGTCGGCCATGTTGGCCGCTTGTAAGGCGAACGCCCTACCCGCTGTGCTATCACTCCAGCCCTGGAGTGGACTGGAGATTGAGTTCAAATACCCGGCATAGATCATGCGCATGGAGAGGAATCTCTATGCAAGATCTCTAACCACAGGGCTCATGGTGTTTTCCAGTGGCAGTGCTGGAAGCATTGGTGGGGTAGTGCCTAGAGAGGGCATAAAATGGCTACACACACACACACACACACACACACACACACACACACACCTGACCTATGCATCTAAGTTGTGTCTTTCTTAATAAACCAACAAACAAAAGCAGTGTTTTACTCAAATTCTAAAAGAATTCTAGCCAATTTCCAAAGCTGGAGGGGGGGCATAGTGTGTGTGTGTGTGTGTGTGTGTGTGTGTGTATGTGTGTGTGTGTGTGTGTAGGGGGAGATCATAGAAACCTCTGGTTTAGAACTGTTTGGCCAGAAATTTCGATGACCCAGGACCCCTGAATGGAGGTGAGGGCAAATTTTTCCTCAGACCTTAAGCTATGAAATATGCAACTGAACAACTCCAAGTAGATAGTGTCAGAATGAATCGCATTGTGGTGGCTTGGTTGAGGATTTAAGAACTGTCGAGCTCCTGTCTGATTGAGAAGTGTTAAAACATCTGATAAACAATGACTTCAGAGGCCTATCCTTTCATGTCACAAGAAGTCAACCTTTGTTTCATCAGTCAGAAAACAGCAGTTGGGAAGGGGGCTGGGGAAATGTGATTACTTGGCACCTTCTTTTTTAATATACACGTTACAGTCTTCTTGATTGTGTCAATGTTAAATGGACATTCCATGTTGTCAAATGACTTTTATAACATTGGTGGAAAGGATCACGCATGATTCCTAAGCAGACAGGCACAATAATAGAACAATAGGCACATCCTTCCTTCAAACAAATCTGGGATTCTCTTTAGCAAGAGGAAGAAGGAACGGGTATGGGGCAGGCAGGTAGCTGGGGACACCTATTGGTGACTTTCTTGGGAAAGTAACAAAATTAAGATGTGCATCTAAGGAAGCTGCTGTCATCAGCCCTCATGTCTCCTTCATGCCTAAAGGCATGAAGGCAGGAGGACCCTTCGATGGATGCAGGAACTCACAGGCTTGTGGCAGGCCACCGAAAGGCTGGGCCCCCTCAGGATAGGAGAAACTTCAAGAAGGAACAGAAGGTTGTGATGGAAACATGAGAGAGGATCATCAAAGTTCAAAGCTCTTCCCTTATGGCAACACCCTGATGAACTCTTATGTGTGCCAAGACCTCCAGGCCAAGGCAGTCTGGAAACACCATGAATAATCCTTTCAGAAAAGCTGTTCAAGGGCTAGAGCATTAGTACAGTGGGTAAGGTGCTTGCCTTGCATGCAGCTGACCCGGGTTAGATCCTCAGCATCCCATGTGGTTCCCCAAGACCACCAGGAGTGATTCCTGAGCACTGCTGAATATAGAGCAGGAGAAACCCCTGGCATTGCTGAGTGTGGCAAAACAAAGGAAAGCCATTCAGGGTTCTCTTTTCTCTGGAGAAACCTTCTTTCTGTCTCCCCCGTTCTCTGTCCCTGTCCCTTTTTTGGTCTCACCTCATAACCCCTAAGTAAAACTATTTTACTTCACTATTCTTCTCCTTCTGAAGGGAAGGGGAAGAGCTTGGGTGGAGGCAGGGACTGACTTTCTGTTTCCTGCAAAGTGCTTGGCCTGAGAGCCTGGCTCCCTGAGAACTCGGGTGGTGGGGACTAGTGCCTGTGCCGTGCAGATCAAGTGGACCCCAGGTGCAACTCCAGGGCTGGGTAGGTGCTTGTGACAGACTTCACCAGCCCAAACTACCTAGGCACTTTCCTGGAGATATCACGGTGGGTGAAGTAGAAAGGCAGCAACTCTCTCTCAGCGTTGCTACTTTCTCACTACCCACTTCCCACTGCCATCATGACTGCCACAGTCAGCTTCTGTTCAGATTAAAACAAAACAACACAGGGGGCTCGAGCAATAGTACTGTGGGCAAAACACTTGCCTTGCATGTGGCTGGCCCTGGACTCAATCCCTGACATTCTATATTGTCCCCTGGGCACTGCCAAGGGTGATCCTTGAGTACAGAGGCAGAAGTAACTCCTGAGTATTGCCTGGTGTGGCCCCCAAACAAGACAATTTGTAAAGAAAAAAACAAAATAAAAACAAAAAAAAAACTTGAAGTCACAAGAAGTCAACCTTTGTTTCATCATTCAAAAAACAGCAGCTTGAAAGTAGACTATAGACCAAACATGATTGCCACTCAATGCCTCTTTTGCAAACCACAACACCCAAAAGGAGAGAGAGAACACAAGGGATTGCCCTGCCACAGAGACAGAGTGGGATGGAGGGGAGGTACGGGGGGGGGGGGGAGGGATACTGGGATCCGTGGTGGTGGGAAATGGGCACTGGTGGAGGGATGGGTATTTGATCATTGTATAATTGAAACCCAAGCACAAAAAATTGTAAGTCTACAACTGTACCTCATGGTGTCTCACTAATAAAAATAAACAAACAAACAAAAAAGAGCAGCTCCAGAGGGGACTGAGGAAGTGTGATTCATTAGGCAGCTTCCTCTTAGGATTCTTTACTTCTGTACCAAGTTTATCTATAAACCCACAAGCCCAGCCACCCAGCACACTGTTATCCCAGGCTCCCAGAAGGAGGTCTCTGTCTCAATTTAATGGCTCACTACTTACTATTTGTTCTTCGAGATTCACTTCACAAGAAACTGATCTCGAATTTCATTCAGCTCTCTTATACCATAACCACCAATAAAAGGTCTCTGGGCCATCAGCTTTAGATTTGAAGTGATGGAGATGGGCAAATAGCCTCAAATGGGCATGTCTTCTGCAGCCCGGAGTAGCTTTCCAAGACGTTTGGTGCAAAAGAAGAAGCCATTGAAGAAGCTGAAAAGAAAGTCTGTAGTTCACACATTTAGCCTGTGGCCATTTCATACATTGAAAGTACTTTGGTGGAAGTGAGAGAGAAGCAATAAAAGAAATGAAATTGAAATCCGTCCATTTTCTCTCTTTTCAGCAACTTCTTGGAGGGAGGAAATGGAGACGAATGAGACATAAAAGCCATGCAACTTTAGACTTGGCGATGCTCTTGAAATAAATTGTCCAAACTTGCACTGGATTACAAATAATAGCTAGCATCTATTGTTCATACATGCCAAATGTTGTACAAAATAATTTCCTGCACTCTGGCAAGCTACCGAGAGTATTCGATATGCCAGACACAGTAACAACAAAGTCTCCAATGGAGACGTTACTGGGCCCGCTCGAGCAAATCGACGATCAACGGGAGAGCCTTTACCTTTACCTTTAATTTGACCCTCTGCACATCTCTAAAAGGTAGCGTGATTCGAACGTCTGCATTACAGGCAGTGCGTTCTGTGATTTTTTTCAGGGTCATCACTAGTCAGCACAGGGATCAGAATCCCTGGCTTTACACTCCTCCCTTTCTTTCAATCCCAAGCCCGGACACCATTGCCTCCCCTTATATAACTCTCCACTCCTCCAGATAACTTACTCCCATCTGGAAAATTCTCTCCCTCTAAAACTCCTGTTTATTGGGCGGAACTCTGCACTGCTGCAGTTCCCCACCAAGGCACCCACCAGAGCAAACACAGCCCAGTCCCTCTGCCCTGGGACATCCTGGCAGCATCTGAACTTAATCATTGTCCATCCTTTGAGCCTTTGCTTCTTCAAACTAAACATTGGCAACTTTTCCTCTAAGACCCTCTTTTCGGCTTCTTCCCCTTTGTGGATTTATACTCCATTTGCAAATACAAACTGCCATCAACACCAGGCTAAATAAACAGAGATGGCCAGTCCCAGAAAAAGAGCATGATATCTCATGCTTCACTCTGCTCTCCATAAAGGTATGAATACAGAGTTTGTCTCAGCTGATTCTGTGATCCAGGGCAACAAGTTTCCGGCATTGCTCTGGAGAGACAGCAGAGACTGGTGAAGACTCTGGCAAATGAACAAGCTAACGACTGAGCTAAGGGACAAACACTGCTAAGCTCTAGCCAAGTGTCGTCACTAACGGGTAGTTGCCAGATCTCCTGAATTTTCCAAATGCTGCTGGAATCTGGGTTTCTATTTGGAAATTTGATTCATTTGAGGTAAATAAAAGAAAATTCTTGAGTCTTGCAGAAACTAAGTGAAATGTGTCTGTAGGCTGGGTCCACTCACTGGTTTGTTGGTTTGTAACTGTTCTGCTGTCCTCCAGCTGGACCTGGGACCCAGTGATGTCTCGCCAACCCTGAGAACAGCAGGATGTCTGTGTTGCTTAACCTAAACACCATACTTCTAGGAATGCAGGCTAATGCGGCTGTGTCCTATTGTAGTTTATGCTCACATAGAACCTGGGAGCAATTTCAAGTGTTCATTGAAAGTGTTGTCTAGCCTCACCCGTCCACCCCACTGAGATAAGTTGCATGACTTTGCATTCACCTCTGTGGGTCCCCATTTGGTCTGGGAGTCAAACTTTCCCACATGCACTAATAATACTTTGTAGCTACAGGATGAAAGAAAACTAGCCTGTCTTCAACACTTTGCATGAATGCAAGCCTAAGGGCTCCCTCATCCTCATTTCCCACTCATTCTCTGCCAGCCCTGCTGTGCTGTCCTCGTGATTCAAATTCTGCTCCATACCTGGTTTCTAAGGTACCAATTCTGTCTTCTCAGCTTTCACCTGGAATTCCCAGTGTCACCCTGTCTATTATTGGTTATATTGCCCTAATTCATGAGTTCCTTGAGACTTTGATAAGATCCATAGCATTCCATTTGGGGTGCAGGGCTATACCTGGCAGTCCTCAGGGCTTACTTCTGGCTCTGTGCTTGGGGATCACTCCTGGTGATGCTCAAGGGATCATATTAGGTGCCAGGTATTGAACCTGGATAAGCAACATGCAAGGCTAGCTCCTTATCCATTGTACTATCACTCTGCTCCCTGTATTCGGCTGCCGGACGAGAACAGTGCAGTCTTCTGCCCCCGCGCCTGGGTGTTCCTTCCCGGGGCCCCTTGGAGGGGAGCGGGTTGAGCTTTCCTCCCCGCCCCGACCAGGGCTCCGGCAGCCGAAGACCTCCAGGACCAGCCACCACCATGCTGAGACCACTCTCCGCACACATGAAGGTACTGGCAGAGGGACAAAGCCACGCGGGTTCCAGGGCCGAGACCTCCAAGCCTACTCGGATTGGAGTCGAGCATCTTCCACCCAGATCCTCCAAATTCCAGTAGGCGGGGGTCACACCCACCACCTGGCCCCCTGGCGCCGTGTAATCCCATCAGCGGCCAAGACTCAGAGACTATAAAATCCAGATTCCTGAGTACAGAGCCAGGAAAAACTCCTGAGCATTGCTGGGTGTGACCCAAAAACAGAAGAGAAAAAAAAAAAAACCAATGCCGCTCAAAGAGGCAGAGATCTTGACTTGGACATATTTCTCACTGCTCTTTTATTTGGACAGCAAAATCAGAAGTAGGCACCGTTTTCTGTGGTGGATACAGACTTGAGGAGCTTTGACTGGGAATCCTTCCTGGGAAGTATAGGGAAAGTCCCCTCAAGTCACCAGGGATTCTATCTGACTTTTTCTTGCTCTCACTCTTTCATCTGTCTGAATACCAAAGGACATGGAGGCTTGAACTGCCATGTGCAAGGCAAGTGCCCTACCCGCTGTGCTATCTCTGGCCCGCAGAATTTCTTCCTGTTGAATGGGATCATCCTGTCTTCCACACTCTTTGGCCCTCCTGCTCCCATTCTGAGCCATTAGGTGGGTGTTGGGCATTCTGGAAAGGTTCTTACTTACCCCACTTAACCTTCTAAGGGGGAGGAGCTAGTAGACCTATTTACAGTGAAAAAAAAAAAAACGAGGTCAAGTGGTTACACCATTTACTTGCTCAAAGTTACAGTATGCCTACAAAGCAAATTTCTTTTTCAGACCTAGTACCAGAATCTAGGTTTGTGATAACTAAATAGTTAACCTCAGTGTGCCTCGGTTTCCATGATCATAACTGAGGAAGAATAACAGTGGTTTCTCTTTAAGTCACTTGCAAGGAAGGGGATGAGGGATATCATGTGGATCAGATACATACATGAGTTTGAGGCAGGTCACAGTGAAGGTTTAGGGATGAATCATACTTCTAGAGTGTCATCCAGGGCTACCCACATTAGCATCACCTTGGGTGCTAACTTCACACCAAGATTCCAGGGCCCCTTCCTGTATTTACTGGGGAGTTAATCCTGGAATCTATATTTTAAGCCGGGATGCAGGAGATTTGGACACTCACATTGAAACTTGAGAATTTTGGATTAGTGTATGTGTGTGTGTGTATTTATGTGTGTGTGTGCCTGCATGTGTGTGTATGTGTGTGGCAGCTCTATCCAGACAGCACTCTCCTGACTCTCTCAACAGTCTCTCTGAACATTGGCTCTCCTCAGTTCCCACATATAAATCATCCTCTGCACCAGTATAATCAGGAATTTAGCTAAAAGAGTTTCTTATTCTGAGTCCAAAGATCCATGTAGATGTACATAATACTGAGTTTCTGATTAATTTTTGTTAAAAATAAATTAGCAATTTATAAATTATCAGCTTCAGCTCTGTCCTGGGGCCTTAAAAGTAGAGTTCCATCCACTACCTGATATGAAGATCACCCCAAAAGCTCTGGGTCCCCAGAATCACTCTGATATCTTTGTACCTTGGGACTAGCTATGTTGGCTGAATACCTTGTGTAAATGAAACCAACCATGAAAATTTAAGTAAACAGTATTCATTAACGTTATGATCATGTATGGCATCCTCTATTACTAAATGATGCAGGTACACAGATATTATTCACTTAAATAATCAATCACTGTCAACAAATTATAGGATGTAGAGAATGAAATTAGCGAAATGAACTATGGATGTAAAATTCATTTGAAATTCAATTTAGTGACAACACCAGCTTTCAATTAGTCCTCCCAACTGTTTGCACATCTTCCTTTGGCACAGATTTTTAAAAAATAAATAAATATATTTAATCTTTTTTACTGCTCAATGGCTGGTTGACACAACAGTATTATTGTTTTTGGGGTTCTAATTATCTGGAAGTGTGGCAATGAGATAGGACTTGGGATAGGGGCATGGGGGCAAATCTGAGCCATTTCTGGAGCTTCTGTTCATAATGGAGGAAGGTGGAACAAGAGGGGCCCAGAAGAAGGAAGTGGGGGTATGCTTACACTGAGGCACCCCCAGTGGCATCTACTACTGTTGTGTAGTTTCAGGGCCTGAAGAAAGCTTCTCAATCCTAACTCATGCTGCAAATGCCTCACTCCGTTCCACAGACACGGGGCTTGTATTGTTTTCTGCCATGTCCGCTCAGAAGCCAGCCCTTCTTGGGTACCTTGACTCTAGAACCACTTTGTTCCTTCCTTGGCCCTAGAACCACTTTGTCCATCTGCTCAAGTTGCAGATGGAGAATCCCCCCCCCCCCCCCCCGCCACCACCACCAGCTCACTGGAGTGATGAGTCACATTAGCCTAGTCACAACTATGAGTCCTCTTCCTAGGGAAGCTGCGCTCTCTTCTGCTGTCTGTTCCTGTGGCTGCCCGCTACTACCATCAACCCCCAATCATCCGCTCCTTGAAATCCTCACCACACAGCGACCTGCTTGCCTGGGGAGAATCCACTCTGCCCACTTCTGACAAGCTTGACCAAAGCCAAGATCAAGGCCTGGCCATGCCCCCAGGTACCACGTAATCAAGGCCAGTGGCTGCACAATACACGCACCACTCCTCACTTCTGTTCTGCCTGGATCCTCATCTCTCCAAGCTGGCCCCCAACTGGCCTCTAAGTATGGCCTCTTCTCCCCTGCTCATGCTTGCTCATGCCAGACATTCCACCTGTTAAAAACAGAAAACCCATTTCTCTGTACTAGTCAAGTCCTTTTCTCGGTAGAACCCAGGGCCCCTCCTGGAGAGAGGTCAGTAGGCTGAACCTTTAATCAATAGGCCTGAGAGTCAGCTGAGCCCCAGCACTGCCAGGTCTCCTCGGCACCACCAGGTGTGCCCCCCCTTCAATAAAAGCAAACCAAGAAACCCAAGGCCCTGCTCAAACTTCACATCTGTTGTGACATTTTCCCTGCCACACCTGGTTCCAAGGGTCTGTCTTCTTCAAACACTTAATGTCTGGGAAATACCCTTCTTGTTGTTCATTTTCTTTGGGGTGTAGGGACTTCCTCAGAAGTTCTGGGGCCACCAGGGCTACACCCAGTAGTGCTCAGGAGGCCTGTGCATGCCAGGCATGCCTTCTAACCTTTGGGGATGTTTCCTGAGACTCTGGAACATTCCCTTGGATTCTTAACATGTTACATGATTTTCCCCTGAACTCTCAGCGAGTGACCCCTTCTTCTGAAACCAGGGGCAGACCTGTGATCTGACCACACAAAGTGTTCCACATCCGAGCTAAAAAGGGGCCCATTTCTCTAAGCACAAAGCTGTGGTGAGGACATCCCAGCTGTGGAGAGAACAGGAAACTCCTGCGGGATAACATTGGTTTGTCCTTCCTCCCTGACCACAGGAAGCTTGGTTTTATTGGGTTGCACCCATTCACAGTGCTCCCAAGACACTCCCATTCCTCTGTGATTATCTGTAACCTCTTTCTTTGTGCTCTGCTCCCCCAACCGGTCAATCACCTTTATCTCCCAATCAGACTCTGTTAACTTGTAAATATTGTTTTTCTCTTCTCCTTAAGTCCTTTGCATAGTTAATTCAGAGCAATGTCCTTTTAGTGTAGACACAGGAAGACAGCTAATGCTATGCTTTTGTAACTTGAGAGTTAATTGACTCCAAATAATATTCACCCCTGGGCATCTGTTTTCTCAACTCAATTGCCCTTACTTCTTAGCACCCAAAAGCAGGATCCTGACAAGGGACTGGATGGACCCAGGGCAAGCTGTGAGCTACCCTGGCATCGAAATGGGCCAGGCCAAGTGCTATAATACTTAACTATAAGTTAAGAGCATGGTCATGAAAAAATTCTGTCATGATCCAAAAAAGTAACAACTAGATTAGGACCCCGTTAGGGTTAGGAAAGACTGATCTGGCCTGAGCACTGTAGTCTAAGATCTATAGCGAGATGTCCCCAGGAAAGCCATAAGCTACAAGCTTATGTATCTCTTACTGTGTCCATACAAAATGACTAAAATTAAGAAGTAGAATTAAGATGAATGTTTAAATGATTATTGGCTAAGGAAAGGAGAAAACTCCCTAGGTGGTATTTTGCCCTTGATCTCCTGGCTGCAGATGATCAGGAAGGGCTTTCATAAGTTGACTGTGCTACCTGACCTAGGTGTGATTGCTACCGCCAAGATTTGGAGGTTGGGAGAGACTGAGAGACTAGAGAGACGAGGCAGCAAGTCAGAGTGCAGAGAGACTAGCAAGGGACACAGGAGGAGACGGGAATGAGAGGTGGGGTAAGATGGGAATGGGGAGCTTAGTGAGACTGGAACAGGCACGAGGGGAGAATGGAATAAAGGGCAACTGATCTCTGGCCCTCGTTTCCTCCTTCATCCGCTCTTGGCATGGGCCATCCCAGGTGGGGAAGTGGCCCGAGACCACCGAAGACAGGCGGGGAGAGAGAATTGTGGATTCCTAGTCTTTTTGTGAATACACACGCTCCCTCAGGGATAGTGGAGGACAGGCAGGAGGGACCAGCCTATGAGACAGGCAGGCCTGTGATGGGCTGGGGCCATGGCCTGCTCTGGAGAGTAGTCTCTCATCAGCTCTGTGGAGAGGTTCTGGCTTCTGAACCTCCTTCCTGGACACGATAGATCACTCCACTACCCTCCAGGGCAGGCCATGGGGCTGGTCCGTGATAGATGTAGTTGCTCTTGAAGAGGAGCTGCAGGGACATGAGGAACTCTTCTTCCCTTAGCCGCAGAGGGAAGAATTCTCCAGAGCCTGTGGAGAAACTGCACCCATTCTTGGAAGTTTTCTCCAAGAACCCAGAATTGGCTGCTCAGAGGCTGGGCTGGTTCTTCCTCAGGGCTTGGGGGACAAAGACAGACTCTGGTCTCTGAGCTAGAGACTCCCTCCATAACATCTCAAAGCCAACGCATTTTTCCCACTGCAATAACTAGCCACTGCTTGCTGAACTACACCTTGGGTGACAGAAACTGTGCCCAGCACTCTGACATACTTGAACTCCTGAATCCCCAGAGGCTCTGTGAAGAAAGAGGGTTCCCATCTTAGAGAAGGGAAGTGGAGGAGAGAGAAATTAGGTCTCACAGATGGAGCCAGACACCAAGCTGAAAAACTGAGTTCACACCCCAAACTCTACCCCACACCCATTCAACACGCCCTGACAGGCTCACAACCCAGAATTCTGAAACCCATCTCCTCAGGAAACCCATGCCAGCCCCGGCTGCCTGAACATGAGATTGGCCCCTCTTCCCTTCAGGGGGTTCTCTACAGCCTACTTGAAGGGACAATGTAAGGATGGAAAAGGTGTAGGGTCAGGTCCCCACGGTCATGAAGAAGCCCTTCTCACCAATCCCTCATTCCTCAAGACAAGGGCAGCCAGACAGCCTCCAGGGGCCCCTTCCTGGCTGGCAGGGCTTGTGCTGGGAACCTCAGCAAGGACGTCAAGCCCAGCCAAACAAAGACTTCACCCAGCCTTCATTATTTGAAGGGATTCATGGCTTTCTACAAAAGATGACTTTTAGATACCAACAAAAGCATCTAGGACACTCCTGAGTTCAGTAGAAGGCACCCCTGGAGATATTCACGACTCAGGCACTGCCGCCTCAGCCTCAGGAGGCAGGACCCAGGCCTCAGCTGTCAACTCTATCCTATTTCTCTGACCAGTTCTCAGTCCAGTCTCTGCCTCAGCTTGACAGAGCCTCTCCTGAGGAGGCAGAGAAAGAAATGGAAGAAGAATGACCTCACCATGTGGAGCCCACCCCAGGTCCTGTTATAGGCATCTTCTCACGAGAGTACAGACCGCGGGTGCTTTGTCGAGAAATGGAGCCGTGATAAAGCAGAGTTTTGTCTGGATCCTGAGATTGGCCCCTTTAAAAGGGGAGAGTAAGGTTTCCATGTTTACTCACGGAAATGAGCCAATGGAGGGAAAGGTGGGTGGAAGAGAGAACCGTACCCCTGAGTCTGGCTTTGTGTTTTATTAGCCACCTTCATCTTCTTAAATTTGGGGTTGGCAGTTGCTTCATATCAGTGACGCCCCGTTACTCCCTAGGGTGACAGGAGCCGGTGGGAAGAGTTTTGGAGTAGGAGTTCAAATCCTACTTCTGCCACTCACTTGCTGGGTTAGAGGTGGGAAAATCTCTGGGCCTCTGCCCCTCACCTATAAGATAGGGCTAATCATTCATAGTGCTTCTGGGTGATTCATAACTGACCTGTGTACTCTGTTGACACAAAACCACAGGACCCTCTAATTTTCTTGCTGTAAATGACCTTGCCCAACTTCCGTGGTGTAAACATGATTGTGGCCCCTTATCTGGTGATGTCCTTGCTGGAACCCCAACATCATTGCCGTCATGATGTCATGGTATAGGTGCACCTCCCCACCCTCCTGCCTAAAACAGAGCAAGAGCCAGAAGGAGTTTGCAGAAATGCCACACAACAGGCTTTGTTTGTGGCCACTGTTCTCAGACACTGTCTGGAGACTGCACTCAGCCCACCGGTGAATAACATCCGCTGGTTTTCCTCACCACAGAAGCGTTGTCTTGGTGTGTTTGATTAAGCAAACTTCTGGTATGATAAAATCAGTGCATCTTGGCTTCGCTGTGATGGCTGGCGGAATAGATTGGTGCAGTGTTCAGGAAGCAGCCTTTGGCATGGTGCCCTTCTCCTCATGTGGGCCCAAGAATAGCAGAGATAAGTACCAGGAGGTTTACTCCATGGCTTGGAGGCCAGCAGCACATGCTAAGGGAAAAGACAGCTCAGAGAAGGGAGCACCAAATAAAGGGTGTTGGGAGATCCTCCCAGGATGGGAGAAGCATGCTGAAAGTAGAATATAGACCGAACATGATTGCCACTCAATGCCTCTTTTGCAAACTACAGCACCCAAAAGGAGAGAGAGAACAAAAGGGAATGCCCTGCCACAAGGGCAGGGTGGGATGGGGGTGGGTGGGAGGGATACTGGGATCCGTGGTGGTGGGAAATGGGCACTGGTGGAGGGATGGGTACTCGATCATTGTATAACTGAAACCCAAGCACAAAAACTTGTACTACAACTGTACTTCATGGTGTTTCACTAATAAAAATAAAAAAAAAACAAACATGTGGGCCCAGGAATGGAAAGGGAAGACCCTGGCTCAACACTGAAGAAAGTCAGTCATAGGAAAGAGAGACAAGTAACTTATGGGTGACAGAGGCCCAACAGGTTTCAGAATAAGGACTGGGGTGGGGTGGTGGTAATTAAAGGGTTCTTTCCATGCCCCACTCAAGTCACATGGGTTCCCATGCCAGGAGCCTTCTGTTTCTTTACACAAGCCCTGGGTTGGACCCACGATCTGACTGTGGGGTTGCAGGTTTGTTCCACGTAGCTTCCTATGCATGGCCCTTTCTCTCAACCACATTTCTCTCCTGAACTTCCGGCCTTCTGCAGGGAGGAGCCACTAAGCGTGACATTTGCTTCAGTAGACATCAACTCGCTTTCATTGGTAGGATGCGGGGGGGGGGGGGGGGGAAACGTCTCCTCCTGAACTCCCCTGAGCCCTGGCTCCCTCTGGGAGGGGCAGGAGAAGGAACGAGGAAGAACTTGTTAAGACTCCTCAAACTTGGAGCCACATTGGAATCACCTGGGGAGTTCCCAGGGCAGAACCGGGGTTGATGGATTTGACAGGAGCCAGGGTACAAGGTCCAGAAAACAGCAGCTCTCACCCCTCAGGGGACGGTCTGCCCTACCCCATGTGGCCTCCAGGGGACAGGAGACTGGAGTAGCAGAGCTTCCAAAGCAACCTGGAAACCCAGAGGGTGAAATTACCATGCTAGCCCCAGGGAAGGCCAGATAAATATTAGTTTTGATTAGATGGGGTGGGAAGCTGCCCTGAGCCTTCACGGACACTTGATTGTCCCTTACCCCTCCCCCCCTTTATCTAACTGCTCTCGGACCAGCCTCTTAAGGAACATCGTCCTGGAAGTAGGGCCTGAACTCTCGGCCCCTTTCTGCATCTGTACAGCTTGTGTCCGGTCATGAGGTAGCACTCCACCTCCCCAAGGTGGGTGTCTGAGCTGGGCGGTTGCCCTGATTTCACCCCCCTTTTCTGCTGCACGTGGGGCTGCGGCAGGTGGGGAAGCTGCTGTCACCCATCTGTCCCCAGGACAGACTCACCCTGAAGGGAACAGAGGGTTCCCTCCTGAGGCAGCTCACAGCTCCTGTCTTCCCCCTCTTCTCTCATAGGCATGTCCAGCCCCAGCATGAGCACCCCAGGACCTCAGTTCACGGCACCTAGGCTTCCTTCCCCAGAGCACATTCCTGAGAGCCTCACCTCCGCTTTGGAAGGCATAGGACTGGACTGCAGCAGAAGGCTGTTGCTGCCTACGGTGATATGACTCAGGCTTGCTAGGGAACTCCCCAGAACCCCACGTGGCCCCCAGCTCTTAGGGGACACTCCCAGCTAATGACCTGGGCATAGGGTTACGTTTCTTCCATGTGGATCCTGACAGGAGCAGCAGGAGCTGCGGGGAGCTAGTTCGGAGTATCAGCTCCCAGGCCCAGCCCTGACCACAGGGATGCAGACCTGGGGGAGGAACATCTGTGTTGTGGGTACAAAGACAGCTGGGGGATAGCTCTGATCTACTGCCCAGCAGGAGTAGGACAGTGACTGGCACAGGAGCGAGGGAGAGAGCCTAGAAATTAGGGCACAACGACCCAGGGTTGATCCCAGCACCACAAGTTGACCCTTGCCCTCCCCTCCCCAAGTATCACCGGTCAGTCCTGGGGGCCCCCAAGCATGAGGGTGTGACCTGCAGGGTCCCTGGCTGGAGTGGCTCATGAGTTCTCACACCGCTGGGTCTGAGCTGAATTGTATTCTTGGGTTCTGGCCCTGAGCCACCTGGTCCAGTTTGGCCAAGTATCTATGGAAGCTGACCCGCACAGGGCCTCTGAGCATCCCTTAGGAGCCCCTACCCCCAGTTAAAAGGGACAGCGCTAGGAGAAAAGATCACTTCTGGCTAGCAATGCCCAGCTCCATCTTCTAGCTGAGTGAACAAATTCTCAACCTCTTTCGTTTTCCTTTTCACCTCTGTAACCTTCAAATTTAAAAATAAATTTTAACCTTCAGATTTTACAACCAATTCAAAGGCCCAAAAGTGAATGAAATAAGTTATATATAACCCTGTTCACAAATCGGTGTTTAATGGATGAATACCTCCACCCCACCCCCAAATTTATATTTCCCTATGGAAAAGTCTGGATTGAGTGCTGGAGGTGTGAAGGTCTAGATGGAGCTCTGTGTATCCCAAAGGGATGGGCCAAAGGGACGAGAGAAGTGGATGGGATGAACGAACAGGAGGAGGAGCAGAGAGGATGAGAAGCACTTTTCTGCTCGTCTCTGCTTGGCAGGGCTCCATCTCTGTCTCCCACCTTCTTTTCCAGATGCTTTTCCTTAATTCATTTTAACCTCTCAGGGCAGTACATGGCTGACAGATCTGAAGGCTCTCAGCAGGCATATGCCTGAAGGAAATACAGAAAAGATGTGCTTTCCTCTAACTGGCTCCTTAGGGTAAGAAGAGAGGCAGCAAGGGCTGGAGAGATAGCACGGGAGCTTGGGTAGTGAGCTGCACACAGTGACCTCATCACCCCATACGATTCCCTGAACCCCACCAGGAGTGATCCCTTAGTGCAGAGCCAGGAAGAAGCTTTGAGTACCACTACGTGTGGCTCAAAAAACACAGGGGCTGGAGTGATAGCGGTTAGGACATTTGCCTTGCATGCAGCTGACCAGGGTTCGAGCCCCAGCACCCCATGTGGTCCCCAAAGTCCCACCATGAGTGAGTCCTGAGCAGAGTCAGGAGTAAGCCCTGAATGTGGCCCCAAAATAAAATCCAAAACAAGAGAAGCAACAGCTGTTGACAACAAGGCCTCTCTGGAGAGCTGACTTTTGTCTAGACCCGGCAACGGTCTCCCAGGAGACCAAAAGGCCTGTGGAAGGAAGCATCTCGAGAGAGGCAGATGTGTCCCTGGACAGATAGGCTTGCACAGAACAGCTGCCACCTTTTCTTTTAAAACCTTCACAGCATCCTGAGCTCATGAAGGAGGGGCAAATTCAGACCTTTGGTTTAGAAGGCAAGCTCATATGAGGATCTGAAGTAACAATATCCCAGTTTCCATAACTCCCCATTACCAGAAAATCCAGCATCAGCAATTGCCCAGTGTAAGAACTCCCTCCTGGAACATGCATGTCCTTTATAGGTTCATGGCTTGGGCTAAACCATCTGGCTGCAAACCCCGTTTCTACCAGGTGTTGGTTGTTAAGTTTCAAGTTAAACATACCAGCTCTTCAGACCTCACTTTCGGTCTAGATTAGATGGGGACATGACTATACAGGTAAAGGAGGATTTGAAGACACGGTTATTTCAAGAGTTAAAAAAGATGCAGGGTTATTTGGATTCTGCATCAACTCACCTCTTTCGAGTTGCCTGGCATGGAGGGAGGAGGGGCTGAGGGAACACTGGGATCAGGTGCTAAGGGTTTGGCTTGGACACTAACTCAGGGGCAGGCAAATACATGACCTGGGAGTGTGTGAGGGGGATCAAGACTAGTGTGTGCCTATGCGAGTTTGTTACTTTCAGGCAGGAGGACCTGGGGCGGGCACAAGTAACCCACATCTGCCATGCCTGCTCTGGTTCCTTCCTCCTTCGATGCAGAGACCAGCGTTCTGGTGTTCCCTGTGGCAGAATTAGAGAAGGCAGTCAGTCCCCTGGGCTTCAAAGACTCACACAGAAAGAGGGATTTCTCTGAACTGAACGCTTGCTCCCAGGATCCCTGGGAGTGGGGACAGCCACCCCCTCCCCCGCACCCCTGTCTCTTGGCTGCTCTTGATCTCCAGATAAAAGCCCCTGTCTCTGTCGCTTGGGAAGAAGAGACGCCTTCTCTGCAGTGGCCAGAGGGGCTTGGGGAGCCACATGGTGAGGTAGCAGGTGGGGGATGAGGAGGAGAGGGACCCAAGGGAATGCACTTGGTACTTGGGGGCTCGCGTGTGGCTTCAGCATATGGTACACAGGTTTCCATCTCCAATCAGCTTTATCTTTTTTCTCCCTAATAGTCTCATCGCCTTCCACATCCGTGCCAGCACTGTGACAAGTTGGCAGGCCCCCAGCTGTGCTGGAAGGCTAATGCCAGGCAGTGGGGCGGGTCCCTTAGGGCAGTTGGCACTATGCCTGAGGCCTGTTAAGAGTCCCCCTCATCCCCCTCCCTCTACACACACACAGTGTTTGTTTTTGATTCTTAGAAAGTCGGGCTAGAGCGATAGCACAGCGGGTAGGGCATTTGCCATGCACACGGTCGACCAGGGTTCGATTCCTCCGCCCCTCTTGGAGAGCCCGGCAAGCTACCAAGAGTATCTCTCCCGCATGGCAAAGTCTGGCAAGCTACCCATGACGCATTTGATATGCCAAAAACAGTAGCAACAAGTCTCACAATTTGTTGTGAGACATTACTGGTGCCCACTCTAGCAAATCAATGAACAATGGGAAGACAGTGCTACAGTGATACAGAAAGACAGAAGGGAAAAAAAAATTAAGCATCATAATGATTACTGTGATGGATCCAGCCTGGATTGTGCTTGCTCTTATTTAATTTAATTTTTGGGACCACACTTTGTGATGTTCATGGCTCACTCCTGACTTTGCACTCAGTTATTACTCCTGGTGGTCCTTGGGGAACTATCTGGAGTGCCTGGGATCAAATTTGGGTCTGCTGCATGCAAGGTTAGTGCCCTACGTGCTGTACTACAGCTCCAACCCCAGTGTTTGCCTTTAAACCAAAGTACTACAGAAGACTGGAGTGGACTCTGGAGCCAAAGCTGAGTTCCCCGCTCCCACTGTGTTGACTCAGTCACCTTGAACAAGGCATTCCTGGGATTGTGGTTCCTTGTGGCCCGGGGTCGTACAATTGCACAGAGCTCCTGTGGCTTGCATGAAGACATGCAAACACCAGTCAGGAGCAAGAGTCAGGGAGACAGAGCATGGCCCAGGGACAGAGGAGAAAGAGCCTGTCAGCTCTACCACCTGCAGGCAGTCACCATATGCTGAGAACAGGTAAGTTAGAGGAGAATCCACGTTAGCAAGCTGGGCCTATGGAGGGCTCACGGGGTATCTGGGCAAGCAGAATCATTCAGAGAACTGCACTGCTGGGCTGGTTTCTGGATTATAGCAAGGGAGGGAGTCAGGAGGTGAGACCCACGGGCAGTCCCACTCATGCGGGACATGGAGTTGTCAAGTGCTCATGAAACTGAAGCGTCCTGTCATGGGGCAGTTCAGGGAATGTCCTGGGCATGAACCCACCTGTTCCTTCTCCCCAAAGTCACCAGCAAATCCTCAGCTGCACAGGAATTGGGTTGTGGGTTCGGGAGGTATCACAGCCAAGAATGCACCTCAGGTGCATTCCTGTGAGGTCTTCCCAGGCCCCTCCTCTCCTCTGCTGCTCTACTCTCTCCCCCACCTCCCCCTTCCTTCTCCTCTCCCACCTCTCTTCCTCCTACTGCCCCTCCGCTCCCTTCCTCCCTTCCTCCCCTTTCCCCTTCTTCAGGAAAGGAAGACTCCCACCTGTAGGAGAGCTGACCCCTGTGGCCGCCCAAGAACCTGCATGAAAATGGGGTTTCTGTTTCTTCCCTCCAGCACCTCAGCAGAAGGGGCCAGAAACGGGGAGCAGGAAGCCATGCTTTAGCTCAGTGTTCCGGGAGAAGAGTGGGGTGGCCGTCCCCATTGGCTGTAGACAGCTGGACTTGCTCTACCAGGGCCACACCACAGGGCTGGGGCAGGGTGAAAGTCTGTGACCTAGCAGGAAGGTACCTGTGCCTAAGGAGTAAACCAAGTCCCCAGACAGGCCTCAAGAAGACACCTCTGGCACAGAGAAAGGAAGAGCCTTGATTCAGGCTGTCCAAGCTGGGGGCTGAGGCAGGTGCATGGCTGGGCTCTGAGGACCCCCACCCAAGGCTTTGATGCACCCAATTTCAAAGCCGTTGAAATGAAGAACCAAAGAAACTTATGTTCAAGGAATAAAGACCGTTTATAAAACTTGTCAGGCAAATAGTGAAAGTTTTTGACACATTTCACTACTAACAGATGCTCTTGGATCCCACTGAACACAATCATATCAGCCTCATGGAGACACATGAATCCAAAATAGATCCTCTGACCCAACAGTTCTGCAATGAGGAATTTATTCAAAGGAAATGGTAGAGGGACTGGAGAGATAGTACAGTGGGTAGGGCAGTTGCTTTGCCTGCCACAAAACCAGATTTGTTCCATGTCATTACATATGGAACCCTGGGCCTCACCAGGAGTGATCCCTGAGATTAGGGCCAAGGGTAAGTCCTGAGCACCACCAGGTGTGACCCAAAACTAAAACAGAACAAGTCACAGAGTCCTTCACAAGAGGGCCCATAGCAATTTTGACTGAAATTGTGAACAATTTGAGAGTTGGAGGAGTACTTAGCTAAACTGGGGTTCATTCATGCAGTGACATTCTGAACACCTATTAACATTATTCGAGATACAGATTTATTAAGATGGGAGACATTCTGATATGCTGTTTGCATTGAAAAGTTGTTTTCTGAGTAGTAGATTAGGATCTTGTATTTTTGCACACCTTTTGTTTTGCTTTGGAGGCAGTGCCAAAAATTAAACTCAGGGCCTCACATATGCAAGGCACGTGTTCTACCTCTAGCCTTTATGATCCTATCTTATCTTTATTATTTGTTTACTTTATTTACTGGTTTTGGGGACAACATTCAGAGAGTACTCATGGCTTTGTGCTCAGGGATCACTCCTGGAATACTTGGGGACCATGCGTGGTGTTGGGGATTGAACCAGAGCTGGCCACGTGCAAAGCAAGCACCTATTCTCCTGACCATTTCTCCAGCTCTGAGATCCTACATTGTTGTTTACAATAGTGTTGACTCTTATGTTTTTCAAAAACTTTATTTAAAACTGTGTCCTATAAAGTTGTTCATAACACAGTTGTTACAGGCACTCAATGTTCCACCCCCAATCCCACAACCAGAAGTGACCTTCCCTCCACCATTATCCTCATTTTCTAAACCACCCCCCAATCCTGCCACCTTAGCAGGCACAAAATAATTTATTTTATATTGCTTGTTACAATTAAATGGTTAATGGAATTATAAAAAGTTCTTTAGTAAAAGAAAATTTGTGAAAATTATGGGCTGGAGCAATAGCACAGCGGGTAGGGTGTTTGCCTTGCAAGCGGCCAACATGGTCGACCCGAGTTCAATTTCTCCGGCCCTCTTGGAGGGCCTGGCAAGCTACTGAGAGTATCTCACCCACACGGCATACCTGTGAGGTATTCGATATGCCAAACACAGTAACAATTGTCACAATGGAGACGTTACTGGGCCTGCTCAAGCAAATCGATGAACAACGGGAGGACAGTGACAGTGACAGTGAAAATTATTATATCTCACCAGAGGGTTGTCTTTGTCTGAGGGTTTACTAAGGCTATTTGTTCCTCGTTGAGCCTTTTGTGTTATTGTTTTTGCTAACCTAGTTGCTTAGAAGCTTAGTTGACTTCTATGCTACTTTCCCATTAAATATGATGGGTCGTCAGTATTGTGGACTTTGGAGGTGCCTTACACGGCCACCTGCTCCAGGAGCAATAGAACTGAGCCGATGAACATGCATGGCGGTAGCTGTGGGACGTGAGTGTGACTAGTGAGGCTTCTGGAAGTGTGGGGGCAGGGCTGTGAGAGATTCCGGTCTCTACTCTGAGAAGACCCCAGAGTTCTCAACCTGAGAACCAGTATACCTGGAATTTTCGCTGGTCTGCAGGGATTAGTAGTGAAGCCGGGCCCTGGTTGCCTGGTGGTGGCTGAGGGGCATGGGAGCGGCTGCAGGGTTGGGACTCAGCCAACCTCCTCCTGAGTACGCCCCAGGAAGACCAGTGTGCAGTGAGTTTTAGCAGCCTGGCTTGCATCTCTTCCGAGATTCAGTCGTGAATCTGTAGAAATGGACTGGTGGATGAGTTCACATGGTGGCGGCTGTGGCATTGGGATCCTATGTTTTAAAGAAAAATCACTTATAAATATACGATTTATCTAATGTTACATAATTATCTCCCAAGCAGAATACCCTTAAGCGACAATACTTAACACTTCATAATTTCTTTGAATCAGGATTTCAGAAGCGCCCTGTGGGCTCATAGTGACTCATACAATTATAGTGAGGATGTCAGCTGGCAGTCGGGGGGCTGAAGTCCGAACAAGCTGCGGACTGTTGCAGAGATGTCTGGGTCTCGTGCTTCGTCCCACATCCACCAGAGAATGATGTGCGTGTTCTCAGGACGCGGCTGCTGGCTTTCCCCAGAGCACGAAGAGGACAAAGACTAGTTCCAGGCAGAAATGACGCCTTTTTGTTTCTGCAGTATTCAGAGGCTGTAAGAATACTCAGCCATATTTACTGAGAGGGAGCACACAACAGCAAGAGCTCCTGAAGGCAGGGTCACGGGGAATTACTCTGCAGGCCTCTGACAGGCTCTGTGCTCACTCAGTGACAGGTCCTGCAGGCTGGCAGAACACCAGACCCCAGCAGGACTGCACATAAAGAACACACATGAAATGAGAGACAAGCACCCTCCTTCCCTGGAATCACACATGAGATGAGCCAGAGGAAGTAAGAAAGGTCATTAGACTTGGGATGTGAAAGCATGGCTCTGTGGGTGGGGAATGTAGCAGACAAGCAGCAGGGAGGGGTCGTGGAGGAGGCTGGCAAGGCACAAAAGGACTTTCCGGCTTTATCCGAAGAATGATGCAGAGCCACTGGACTGTTTCAAGCAGAGGGAAGATATGCTCTGATTAGGATTTATTATTCTTATTGGCATTTTTATGTGCATTTTTGGGTCACACCCAGCAATGCTCAGGGATTACTCTTGGCTCTGTGCTCAGGGATCATTCCTGGAAAGCTCAAGGAACCATACGGAGCACCTTATCCCCCGTACTATATCTCCGGCCTCTGATTTATTATTTTTAAAGCTTATGGGCCTGAAAGTTAGTACAATAGTTAAAGCACTTGTCTAGCACATGGCTGAGGCTGCTACCCTGTTCGAACCCCAGCACCACATACTGTCACCAGACAATGTCCAGGTGTGGCCACAGAGTACAGAGCCGGGTGAGGTCCCTGAGCACCACCAGTTCTAGTCTGAACCCCCACCCCAAACAAAAACAAAAACTCACCAAGCTGGTGCAGAGGCAGGGCAAACATCCAGGGCTCCTTTCACCACACACCTGCCAGCCTCTTTCTCATGTTCCTTTCCAATTCTTCCCCTGCTTCTCCATGACCCCCTTGTCCTTCAAGGTCCTGCGTTGATCATCCCCTCACTACCCACATTTAGAAAGAGCTGGTCTCTTCCTTCCCAAGTTTCAGCAGCTGGGACTGTCTGCCAGCCGTGATCCCTACCAAGGAGAGAGCTACGGGGATTTCCAAAGTTCCTCCTCCACCCTGAGGTGGGTGATGCCCATTTGGACTCACATTCTTACTACTTCTTCACGAGCTGAGTGCTGGGCACATCGCCAGGAGGTGGAAGGCTGGAGAAGCAGGATGACCATCAGTAGTCATTCCCACAGTGTGACTTCTCACAGTGTCCTCCTAAGTAATAAGCGGCAGTGGACGAGGTTGCTGGTTTGCCATCTTTACAAAATTGAGGGGCTGGGATGTAGCTGAGTGGGAAAGCACTTGCTCAGTATGTGTGAGACCCTGAGTTGACTCTTCAGAACCACCTCTACCCCTCAAATAAAAACCACACAAACCAAATAAGAGATGTCTTGAGGGGCTAGAATGATGGTAGTTGTACTTGCATTGCATGGAGCCAACCCACTTCAGTCCCCAGCACCCCATTAGGGTTCCCCGAGCTTGCCAGGAGTCACCCCTGAGCACAGAGCTAATATTAATATCTGAGCACCCCTGGGTGTGGCCCCCAAACAAAAATAAAAGTAAATAAATAAGATGTTTTGAGCAGGGGCCCCATGTTTGCAATTGGGGACAGCAAGGTGCGGGGGCAGGAGCTGGGGAGTCACCCCTCCTCCTCCCTGCTACCTCCGGGATCCCAAGCACTGAAAGAACCTGCAGTTTGACCTCTCCACCTGCTTGCTCTCTGTCCGCCAAGGTTCTGGGAACCAACTGCTCACACTGGGCGAAGAGCTGTGATTTCCACCCCGCCTACCCACTGTCGCGTGGGCATAAGCTACTCCATCCACCATCTTCCACCCACTCCCTGGCTGCCTGTCTCACACAGGGAGGGGAGCTGGGTGTCTGGGCCAGCGACTGAGTTTTCTCTGTATTTAACAGGAGACAGAGTTCCCAGGGGAGGCCCAGGCAGACTCCAGATCCCTCTTTGTAAGCTCTCCACTGAGTGGCCGCTTTCCTCTAAGCTCCTCGGATGAACGCCGTCAAGGGGGATTTCCTGCTGAAATCCTCTCCTCCCTCCAGAGATGGGGCCCAGATGCCATGACACCCAGCACTTCCACTGCCCTTCCTTCCCTCACCAGCCTTGCCTCCGGGAAAGCCCTCTGGCCTGAGCATGGGCATCCTCTTCTCTAACGCGGGGAATTTCAACGGCTAGCAGAAAGGTGGTGATTTAGCAGATGTACATGCAGCTAGTGCATGTGTTAGAACATGCCCGGACTTCCATGAGGCTGGTGGAGGCCCAGCCCTAAGCCCTGTGTTTCCTTCAACCCCAATCGTCTTAGCTGCTAGGTCCTGCCAGAACCCTAGAGAGCTACCAAATCAGCAGCTCAAGGCTCGGGTCTGGCCCATGCAGACTGGCTTCTAGAACTGACTACCTGGTACTAGCTAAATATTTTAGTACTGAACTGGAGCAGTACTATAGTGGGAAGGGTGCTTGCCTTGCACGTGGCCAACCTGAGTTACACCCTGGCATCCCATATGGTCCCCGAGCCTGTTCAGTGATTTCTGAATGCAGAGGCAGGAGTAAGCCCTAAGTACCGCCAGGTGTGGGACCCCCTCAAAAAAAAAAAAACACAACGTATTTCAGTATTGCCTTGACTAAGGAGATGCCAGGCAATACAGGAACTGTTCCCATCATGAAAGTTCTGGGGATACCAGAGAAATGATAATTTTACTCCTTTTCATACTCGCCTGCATGGGGCCTCTTGGGTTGATTTTCCTGGGTCAGTGCCTAGCCCCACACTAACCTTTCCCCACTTTCACATCACCTCTGTTCTCTCCAGGACATCTGAGGCAGGGAGGTCAGTGTCCTGTGTCCCCACTGCTCTTCCAGCCTTTATGGGTCTTCGTGTGAGTGCATGTCTACTTCCTTTGTTGACTGACTTCATCAGACGGAAGCAAGTACAAAGGGGTGAACCCTCTTACTGGCCGCTCTGAGCCATCTGTCATGTGAGTTGATGCATGAACACCCCCCCCCAACACACACACCCTTAGTAGAGGGTCAGCAAGCAGAGCTGGGTAGTCTGGCCTGGAGACAACACACCCAAGGACAGAAAGAATCTGTCAAAGTTGCTGAGCTCCATGGCCAAACACACACTTGGGAAGAATACATTGTGTACTTCATGGTGCCTGTTGATAATTCAGTGGGGGCCCCCTCCCTCAAATATTTGTTTATTATACATCTCCTCCTGATAAGCTAGAAGTGCCACGTGGTAGAGAGCTTTTGTTTATTTATTTATTTATCTATTTATTGCTTATTTACTAATGTGGCCAAGAGCTCAACACATGGTAGACATTCGATAGATACTTCTGGACAGAATAAAGTTGACAGATTACTTTTTTCCCACAGGAGAGTAGAAGCAGGAAGCGTAGAACACACTCTTTCCCTGCAAGGATGTGAACCAGAGGATCTCAAGCCTCTGCCCCCTTCTCCAAAAAATAATTACTCAGCATCCCCCTGGAAATGTGCTTCCTTAAGAGATCTAACCGAAAGCACCTCCCCACATTGCACCCAAGGCTCCTACTGCCTCCTGAATTGTTGCAGAGTCCCCATGGGGGTGGAAGCTGGGACAGTATTTCCCACTTTGAGAAACACTGGCATAAACCCAACCATTATATCCACTCACGTTCCGGCACCCAGAATTAGTCCCATAGTCCCAACTTACTGCTAAGAAAGCTGAGAAATACATTGTTGTTGTTGTTTTGTTGTTATTTGTGGGGGCACAGGGATCATACCCAGTGGTGTTCAGGGTATTCTCCTGGCTCTGTGCTCAGGGATCATTCCTCGTAGGGTTCAGGGGACCATATAGGGTTGGAGGTCAGCTACATGCAAGGCAAGAGCTCTTCCTGCTGTGCTATCATTCAAGTCCCGAGAAATAAATACATTTTTCACCCAGAGTGCCTTGGAAGCAGAGAAGCTCAGCTAATCTAACACCAAAGACTTTGAAAGAGGGGAAGAATGCTTGAGGGGAAGTAAAACCAGAAGTCTCTACTCAAAACGATGGTGGAATGAAGCGTGTGCATTCCTGGGCCGGAGAGAGTCCAGCTGTCTATACCACATGTTTTGCATGCAGGAGTTTGATCCCCAGCCCTGCATCATCCCCCACTGTCAGGAGCAACTCCCAAGCACTGAGCCAGTAGTGACTCCTGAGCACTGGCTGAGCGTGGGGGAAACAGAAAAGACTGCATTCTAACAAGTTCCTGCATGATTCTCATGGAGAAGCCCAAGAGCCCTGGTGGTGGGGGGGGGGGGGGGGGGGGGGCGGCGGCGGTGGTAGAATAAAATTCACAATTTAACAAATTTTGGAGAAAGAATACTCTGTTGAGTAGCCCCGCTCATTTTTATAGCTGAGAAAAGAGGTCTCGAAAGTGGTTTGCTCAAGAACTTTGAACAAGAGACAAACCTAGTTGTATTCCAGATCACTTCTTCTTGCCAACTCAGTTCTCTTGAGAGCTAAAGACGGTGACACAGCCAGGGGATCTTAGTGGGAAAACTATTAGAAATGCACATTCCCTGGCCTGCTCCCCACTGGAACGGTCACTGCAGCTGTTTGAGTAGTCCTCACCTGTCATCGCCATATCCTCACTCTCTGTAATTCTGACATGCACCCACGTTTGTTTTAGGCAAAGGGAGAAATCTCTAATTTTAGGCATGATTTTCCCTGGAACTCCTAAAATAACCTTTCCTGCTCTCAGTGATCATTTAGAGATCCATTGGCAAATTGAGGGTCATGAAGACAAGCAAAACAGAAGTTTTTGAGGCCCAGAGAAGCCTATGGTCAGGTCCAGAGCACCAGCTATAGGTGAGGCAGCCATTCTGACCAGGCGCCAGCCAGCGATTAATTATCATTTTTTCTGCAAGCCACACTGTGACCCCTGCAGCTTCCTGAACTCTGAAGGCAACCAGCTGCTTTTGCTCAGTTTCTACGAACCAACCTTTTCCCTCTCTAGGCAGGACCTAAAGATCTTATTTGTTTGTTTGTTTTACTGAAGCAAGGTTTATTGAACAAAACTTGCTCAGAAAGATGTGAGGAGAGAAAGAGAGGAAATGCATTTAACAGGGACCACAGGCTTCTCTAGCGTGGAACCAAGCGAGCAGAGAAACAGAGACAAGCAAGCGGCATATGTGTTCAAGGGAGAGCTCGGACTTGAAGAGCGAGCATTTGTTTGTTTAGGGGTCACACCAGGCAGTGCTCAGGGCTTACTCCTGCCAGGGCTGAGGGAACCATATGGGATGTCGGGCACTGAACCTAGGTCAGCCTCATGCAAGGCAAACAACCTACCTGCTGTACTATCACTGTACCATCGCTGTACTAACACTCTGGCCCCACTGTCTGAAGATTTTTTACACTTCTCTTCTTCTGTTTCCTTTTCTCCTTTTCCTTTAAAATAATATGTTTGAAGGAGAGGTAGCTCAGCTGTGTCTCAGTTTTAGCAAATGAAAAGTGACAGATCAAGGGGGAAGACAGCTGAAGTTTGGGGTGGTCTCTGGAGAGTCTACTCATTGGGGTCTCCTCTACCCTCTGCCTCCAGAAAGGCCTCTACTGACTGATCCCAAACAGCCCTGCTGCAGGCTCCAGGGAATTCTTGCTGTCTATCTCCCTTAGATTGGATTCCATCACTAGCTTGTTGTGTGCTTTTGCCTGGTTACCTTGTTACCATACATCCTTAACACTCCAATTGACTGTGTGTTCCTAGCATTGATGACAGACACCCTCCTCCGCTTCGGAAAGCAAGACACCAAGGTCAAGATTCACCTGCCACCTGGGCACAGCTTCCACGCACATCACAGCTCCACAGGACATGAAGACTGAAGGTCAATTGCCCAGGAAGGATGCCAGGGTCTGACAAACCCAAACCACAGATAGAAGCAGAGAAAGACCCAATTTAAAGAAAACAGCATTGCTCGGAAAGTTTAGCCTAATTTGTTTCTTCTATAATAACTCTAGGAGACAGGTGAAAACAATCCCTTATAAGGAAGGATAGACAGGCACGGGGCCATATGCTGAGTTTTCTGTGGCTCCTTTCTTCCTCTATCCATCCGTCTATCACCCATCCTCCATCCTCCTCCCATACCTCCCTCCCTTCCTCCCTCTATCCTTTCCCCCACTTCTCCCTCCACTCATCTATCCTCCTTCTACCCATTCATCTTCCCTCCATCTCTCCCTCCATCCCTTCCTCCATCCCTCTCTCCACCCATTCTACCCTCCCCCATCCATCCCTTCCTCCAACCCTCTCTCCACCCATTCTATCCTCCCCCATCCATCCCTTCCTCCCTCCCCTCAGTCCTTGCTCCATAACTCCCTCTACTCCTCCCTCCCTCCAATTATCTCATATCTCATCCTGTTCTGAAAATTATTTGAGGCAGGTGTAACAAATCCTGAAGCTATCAATTTATTACCATAGGCATACAATAACTTTTACTGTGCTCAGAGAGAGAAGAATGAGGACAAGAGAGAGCAGAGAGAGAATAACCTCCCCCCGAAGAAAGCCCACAGCCCTGTTTACTTCTCAGGGGCTCCATTCTGAAAAGGTCTCCACTGAGCAGTATTGATTAGATAGCTGGGTTCCAGGGTGCTGCGGGTGGAATCCATAAGGCTGAACCAGGACGCACCAGAGCTGATTTTCTAACCCTGACAGAGCAGGAACCCAGCAGCTTCTTTGCAGGAATTAGTTTAGGCCTAAGTGTGCCCTCTGGGAGAAGGGAAATTGATTCAGGGAACGTGGGTGAAGGGCTTAGAAAAACTGAGATTTGCTTCTTCTGGAGGGCAGAGTATGGAACAAGGCTCATCCAGCCTGCAAACTGGTGCCAGGGCCTTGCTGGAGAGTCACCAGAACTTCCTGCCATCAGCCAGCCAAATAATTAATCCCTGAGTCCATCTTTTTATTTTGTGGGGGAAGTGGAGGGCACATCCAGCTGCGCTCAAGGCTTACTCTGGCTCTGTACTCAGGGAATCACTCCCTGTGATGCTCAGGAGACCATTTGTGATTCCAGGGATCTAACTCAGGCCTGCTGAGTGCAAGGCCTTTCCACTGCAATCTCTCTCCAGTCCCAGCTGGTCTTTAGGGGCTGCCTCTCCTGGTGCTAGAGAACACCAGGCACAGATGCTTGACCACCAATTGGTTGAAGGTCTTTAGAAAGGGACTCCTGAATACTAACCAGTGAAATGGGAAGAGGAGCAGGCCCAGCTCCTGCCAGTCCAGGCCCACAACTGAGTGACTCAACCAAGGGGAGGAAGGAAAATTCAGGAGTTCTGAAATTAGCATTCGGGGAAACTAACTCTTCCTCTTTTGAAGGACAGAGGGTAAGAGCAGTGCGAGGCCCTGGGAGACCAGAGGGGAGCTGTGCTTTGAGACTTGGAAGCAGAGAAGACCCACTTTCAACAGGGCAAACTGGGGTCACTCCAAGCAGAGGTGGGATGGAAAAGAAGCTGGAGACCAGGCACAAATCAAGCAAAGGGGGAATCATCACGCTCATTTGAGTTCAGAACTATGGCCTTGACTGGCAGGAGCTGAGCCTGCCTCTCCTTTGGGAATAGCAGGAATGGATCCTCGGGGCAGAATCATGGGAATGCCACCTGCACACAATCACTATGCCTGTCCTCCTGCCCTGAGACTCCTGCAGGATTGGTTTCAGGCCCACTTAGGAGATCAAAATCCAAGGAAATGTGTCAGTCTCTTGTGCAAAGTGGACTAGTGTTTGATATAAATTAGGCTCATCTCCCCATCATCTTTTCTTTTAGATTAATTTTTATTAAAAACACCGTGATGTATAAAGTTGTTCATTATACAGTTGTTTCAAGCATGTAATGTCCCAACACCACCAAAGTGACTTCTCCAACGATATCCCCAGTTTCCTCCCAATCCCAACCTACTCCCTTAGGCACATAAGAAATTTACTTTATATTGCTTTTTTCAACAAAACTTTAAGAAATGGCAAACAGAATGATCAGAAAATAAATCAGTAAGAGCCAATTTATGATTACTGTATAGTTTGGACCTATGTAATAAAAAATTAAAACCATTTAATACAATTTAATAAAATGCCTATTCTCATATACATACATGTTTTCAACTCTGAGATCTAAAGTATATTACATTAAATTTTACTTTAAAGTTGAATCTCATGATAATAACTATGTCTCACCTGTCATTAATAAAATTTTTAAATATGGAGTTTATTGTGGAGTTTACATGAAATAGGTAAGGCTTGCATATGTAAATTTTCCCCCTACACTTTATGCAAACACTATGGTTTAATGTTTTTATGAGGATTTGTTACGGGCATTCAATATTCCAACACCAATCCCACTACCGTTACATGTTCCCTCTACCATTGTCTCCAGTTTTTCCCAACCATTCCCTAAGCTTGCCCCCATAGCGGGCACTCAATAATTTATTTTACATTGCTTGTTATCAATATTTTGCTAACAGAATAATCAAAATATATTTCCTGAGAAGAAAATTAGTATAAATTGTTGTATCTCACCACGAAGGCATAAAATCCTTGTATAATAGGTTTAATGATGTTGTTACAGGTTACATTTAGAGATGTTACAGGCTAAGCCTTCTGTATTTTTGTTTTGTTAATTGAGATTGGTTGCCTTCTGTGTTACATGCTGTTCAATCTAATATGCTAGCATTGGTTTATCAGTGTTGTAGAGTTTAAGATGTTGCATGGTGGAAGTCCAGAAATTTTAATGGAGGATGGTATAACTGGAGTTAAATTTTTTACTGGATGGCTGTTTTGGGGGTTAGACATGATGACCAGAATTTCCTGAAGTAGTGGGAGGTGGGGGGAGATAACCCATCACGACTTTGAGAAAGTCTGGAGGTTTCAGTCACAAAACCCACATATCTGAATTTTCAGCAGGTTAACTTCTTGGTGAAGTTTGTCCTGAGAAAGTTCCTCCCTTCATCTTTAAATCATCTCTAGATGACTCTAAATGCTTAAAATAGTGTAAAGACTAAATGCATAGTGGCTATTCTGTGTTGTTTAGGGAATAAGGTGAGAAATAAAAATTTGTCCACATGTATGGCCTTTGAGTCAACAGCAGGGAACTGATTGTATAGGTAGTGGATCACTTGATGAGTTCTCCGCATTCTGTAATACAGGTGCCATTCTTCTTCCAATTTTACAGATGGGGAGACTGAGGTGCAGGGAGAGTAAGTGATTTGGTCACCTAGGAAGCAAGTGGTAAACTTGATACGGGTCCAGCATCCTCCCAGGCCCAAATCAGAATCACAATGTGATCTTGTCTTTCTCAACATCATGGAGCCAGGAGTGAGGGAGAGAGAGAGCCAGATCTCAGGTCACAACATGTTGCTTGGCTTTCAGTTGGAAGCATCCATCAGCCACCATGAGGCCTCCAGGGATAGCTCTGAGCATGGGTGGAGTGTCTGAGAAGGCTTCAGGGGCTGCCTGCTCTCATTCTCCAGTTACTGAGGAAGAAGAAGGAAGGGGATTCCTGGAAAGGGAAGTTTGTGTTTGTTTGAGCTGGTCTCAATGAGGTAAATACTCTCTCTCTCTCTCTCTCTCTCTCTCTCTCTCCCTCTCTCTCTCTCTCTCTCCACACACACACACACACACACACATATACACACCCTCCCTCTCCTACTCCTTCCCCTCCTCCTCCTCTCTCGTGTGTGTGTGTGTGTGTGTGTGTGTGTGTGTGTGTGTGTGTGTGGAGAGAGTTGGAGGACGACATCCACATAATTCCTTCTCTTGACTAGCACAAAGGCAGAGTCTTTATGCTGAGCCGATCAATGGCCAGTCAGAGCAGCCTTTTCATCCATGAAAAAATCAATTAGTCTGAACCAGCAAAGAAGAACTGCAGGGCAGCCGAGTGATGGAACCCACTTCTGGGAAAGCTTCGACCGCATAGTTATTCATTTAACCTTCAAAGGAACCCCTGTAACTTAGGGAGAGGCTGACACATCTGCCAAGGACAAAAGCCTGTCAGGTAAGAGAAGCATTCGGGCATGGAAAGACACCTGGGCTTCATGGCTTTGTACTTCCTTCCTTGCTGACTATAAGCAAATGGCATGGGCTCTCAGTCTTCTCACCTGTACAGTGGGAACAAGGACTTAGGTAAGAGCACGGCTAGAGCTCCCATCCTTGACAGCTCTGGATGCCATTGCTGCCCCTAGCAGCTCCCCTGAGTGCAGATCAACGCCCAGCCCCTGTCCCTCTCCTAACCTCACAGGTGGGCGGGTCCTTCCTGCCCTGCTTTCCTGGTCTCCCACCCCAAGCATCTCTGCTTTTTTGCTTCCTGGACCCCTGTAATGGCTGCCCCGAGGCAGCTCCTCCCCAACCTGGCAGAGGAGAGGGGAAAGGAGCAGGGCAGATGGCGAACAGAGCTGCCTGTCCCAAGGCCAGGGTGACTGTCATCTGCACCTCTCCCTCTGGCTGCAGGATTTCTTGGCTGGCAGCATTCCCTCAGCATCCCAGCCACTCCGTTACATGACCTTCACAGAGCACTGAGACTCGCTTTTACGCTGCTTCTGGCTTTTGATGTTCGAGTTGGCATTTCGTCCTGCTGCAGGACAAAATTCTTATCCTCTTATGCTTCCAATGCTCCCTGGCACTGGGGCCCAGCAACAAATATTCACTGGCCCTCTCTCTGCTCCCAGACTGTCAGCAACCTGGTCCCAGGCAAAGTCCACTTCAGGAACTGCCTCCAGTGCTTGCTGAGTGAGCCACCAACTGGGCTCTGCCTCATCGGGGCCTGTGAGAGATCACCAGGGGAAACGGAGGTGGGATGGAGTAAGCGGGAGACCACTAGAGAGTGACCCTTCCACTCTTTTCCGTCAGTGTTGGCACAGCACAGCCCACCGGTCAAATCCAACCAGCTGTCTGTTTTTGCAAATAAAGTTTTATTGGAATACAGCCAGGCCTATTTGTGGTAGCTACTTTCTTGCTACAGAGTCATATATTACAACCATATGTAGCCTAGAAAGCCTAAAATATTTACTATCTGGCCCTTAACCGGAAAGAGCCTGGCCCTTAACCAGAAAGAGCCTTCCAACCTCCATCTTATATTGCGATCACCACAGCCGTGGGAGTTAGTTTGTGGGACGTGGGCCGATGCTGTAGAGCCAGGCAGCCCAGCCAGAGAATTCAGAACTGTCCAGATATCAGGATGTGAGCATATAATAGTGAATTAGATATCACCCCAGCAAGGGCAGAGCCAGCACCTGGTAATCACCCACAAGTTTTTCCATCATGAGATGTAGAACAGTGTCCACTGTATCTGATAAACAAGAGCATCAGTAGGTTCCAACAATTCAGGCCAGGTCAGGGTAGCTGCCAGTGAGTTACAGGACTCGCTCATCCTCAGGGGACCAGGGCTATTGGAACTGCTGCTAACATCTGACATTGTTTTGAGCACTGTGATGGGGAAGGCCAGGACTGAGAAGGGGGCCTAATGGACTTATTTGAGAGGTAAGTCCTGGCTCTGTACTTCAGAAAGCCTATAACCAAGGATATCCTACTAGATATCCCGCTAGACAGAACTCATCCCCAAACCCAGATTTGTCCCTAGAGTCTAATCTTCGTCTCTTTCAAGACCTAGATTTAGGGTACAGAGAAATAGTACAGTGGGTAAGGCACTTAACTGCATACAACAGACCCAGGTTCTATCCTGACCCTATGTGGTAGCACCAGATCTGCTCCTTGAGCGCAGAGCCCCGAGTAAGTGAGCGCTGCTGGGTGTGGTCAGCAAACAAACTAACTAAAGACCAGATTTAATGTCCCACCTCTGGCACTTTTCAGGTCTTCCTTGATAACGCAACTGTGCGTGGGCTTCTGCATTTTCCCATGTTTCCTTTTCACTTGATTTTTATGCAACATGGTATTATAGTCGTGTTTAAAGGTCTGGGGGAGCCTGTCTCCGTATCTCCTGGAGGGCAGGGTCTGTGAATTCCATCTTTTCTGATCTCACAGAGATCTGCCCCAGGCTGAATGTCCAGTTCATGTCTGAGGACCCGTATTGATTGAAGGCAGTGGTCAGCATGGGCTATACCTCCACTGCCCACTCGCAGAGGAACATAGTTAAGGGGCTGAAGGAGCAGGGCAGGCATACAGCTTCACCCCTTCTTCGTGGCAGTTCTTAGATGTTCAATGGAAGTGTGTGTGTGTGTGTGTGTGTGCATGTGTGCGCACGCACGTGTGTGTGTGTGTGTTTGTGTGTGTTCTAGTGTATGAGACTAAAATGCCATGGGAAAGCTGTAGGGATGCACCCAGATCTCACTATAACCAGGGACAGCTCCAGTAAAAGTGGGGTCTGTTGGGGCTTGGTGCCAGCAAGGAAGACAAAGACAGAGTCTGCATTTAGGAGGAGCACTGGGGTGGATTTCCTGGCCGTGTGCTCCCATGAAGGGTGGATAATGCTGATGAATTGGTGCATTCTGAAATGATCTGGAGTTGGTCTGATAATCCATCACATATAAGGATGCCTTTGAGGGCAACTAATCCTTTACGACTGCTGAGAAGTCCAAGTCTTTATGAGGAGGGGGACCTGGGCCACATCCTACGGTGTTTATCATTAGCAGCAGAACCACTGTGAGTACAGTGCTGAAGGGCCTGCCTCCAGAGGCTGCTTGGAGGAGGCTCCGTGCTCAGACCTGTGGCCCACCACTAGCCAACCCATGCCAGTCTCCGAGCTAGGATACCAAGTGGTGTGACGGGCCATGCTTGGCGTCTGGAGTCTGAATAGTCAGCAGGGAGCTTCTGAGTCTAAGTAGCCCCCTGAATTTAAGCAGATGAGTTACATTCTCTGAGTTGCAGACTTTCATTCGAAAAAAGTCTTGCAAATATTTCTTTCTCAGGATTGCTGTAAGATGTAAGGGGCAGGGGCTGGGGCGATAGCACAGTGGGTAGGGCATTTGCCTTGCATGCAGCCAACCCGGGTTCATTTCCCAGCATCCCATATGGTCCCCCAAGCACTGCCAGGAGTGATTCCTGAGTGCAGACCCAGGAGTAACCCCTGAGTATCGCTGGGTGTGACCCAAAAAGAAAAAAAAAGATGTAAGTGGAAAGCCACTATTAAATATTGGTGTAAGTATATCAATCCTGCCCTTCTACATTTTTGTTTGTTTGTTTTTGTTTTTTGCTTTTTAGGTCACACCCAGCAATGCACAGGGGTTACTCCTGGTTCATGCACTCAGGAATTACTCCTGCCTGTGCTCAGGGGACCATATGGGTTGCTGGGAATCAAACCCGGGTCAGGTCATATGCAAGGAAAATGCCCTACCTGCTGTGCTATCACTCCAGCCCCTGCCTTTCTACATTTTGAAGGCCAACTGTCTACATTTCGAGGACCAGAAGTCACGATGCTGGGAAGGGGGAGCAGTGAGACATGAGGGGCAGGTGCCAGCAATTAATCACTGCTCTGCACTGCTAGGCTTAGATGAGAGCCCAGGATTTCCCCCAGCACCCCAGTAGCAAGGCCAGTCACAACCATAATGGCTCATTGTCCCTCCCTCCCTCCCTCCCTCCCTCCCTCCCTCCCTCCCTCCCTCCCTCCCTCCCTCCTTCCCTCCCTCCCTTCCTCCCTCCCTCCTCTCTCTTTCTTTCTTTCTTTCTTTCTTTCTTTCTTTCTTTCTTTCTTTCTTTCGGCTACACTACTAGAACACTCCTGTGCTCAGGACCTTCACTTTAGGGATCATTCCTGGACCATATGTAGTACAGGGGATCAGATCTAGTCAGCCACTTGCAAGGTAATCTAGTACCCACTGTACTATCTCTCCATCTCCATCAAAATAAATTATTTTCTGAATGAATCTTTGAGTTCATTCTTGTTTGGGGGGGTTTCAAGTGTGGTAGACTTTGGGGAAACACATTAATAATCTGCTTAAATGAGGACCCAAGGCTCTTAGAAAAGAACTTCTTAAAAAAGGAGAGAGGAAGGGAATGAGAGAAGTTAGATTTGGGAATAATGGCCTGAGAATGGGAAGGGGGGTGGTGATGATTCTGCTGCTCAGAGTGAACCTGCCCAGCCACAGTAGATGGCATCTGAGCCCCTTTCTTCAAGAAGGGCTGAAACAACATACGCAGGAGCCTCTGCACCTTGGTGGTTGCAGAGAGTTGCTGTGCAATGAGAAGGGAACTAGCATGTTCGGTTGCACACCCATGCTAGGTGGATGGGAAGATGCTCTTCCTGGGCTGGACCTGGGCAGGGAGAAATGTGAGATCTGGGAAGACACTGACAGTCAGGTGCAGGTGTCAGCACAGGAGAACACCAGCTCCATGGCCTATTCTGGTATCCCCAGTGCCCCAGGTCTTGGTAGGCCCTCATTGTGTCTGCTTCATGTACCCATGGTGCTGACCAAAGACACCAAGTCAGAAGAGATACACAGGCTGACACCAGGAGCCTTTCCTACCCATCCCAATAAACTTAGTATGCAACCAGCTGGGAGCCCACTGAGCTACATGAGGCTGGGGTGCAGTGTGGAGATCTGAGGTGCACAGAATGGGCAGAAAGCAGTCAGAGAAATATTCTTTAGAAAGTCTTCCCAGACTGTATTACCCAGTATGATCTTTAGCATCATGCATTGCATATTATTTTTTTGAGAAAAGATCTTTTCGTGACTCTCTAGAAGAGACACCAGAAGCAAGTGGGTGAATGTTATACTTCATGATATCCTTACAAACTAAAGTGATAGCAGGCCTCCCAAAAGGGTTGGTCAAAGAAATGGGTACAGGAATAGTAGAATAAACAGATGCATGTGTGCATGGAAGGATAGTGAATTCCTGGAAGTGTGGATGACTGGATGGGTGAATGGGTGGATGGGTGGATGAATGGGTGGATGGATGGATGGATGGATGGATGGATGGATGGATGGATGACTCGATGAGTGAATGGGTGGATGGGTGGATGAATGGGTGGATGGGTAGTTGGATAGATGGATGGATGGATGGATGGATGGATGGATGGATGGATGGGTGGGTGGATGGATGGGTGGATGGGCAATTAGATGAATGAATGGCTAGAAAGTGGACACATTGAGTTGTTCTTGTTAGGATTTTTCGCTTTGGGGGTTATACCTGGAAATGCTCAGGCATTACTTCTGGTTCTGCACTCAGGAATTACTTTTGGCAGTGCTCAGGGGACCATATGGGATGCCAGGGACTGAACCAGGGTCAGCTGCATGCAAGGCAAATACCCTACCTGCTGTACTATCACTCTGTTCCCCAAGTGAGCTGTCTTTCTCTAAGTCTGCACTGAGACTCCTTTCATTAGGCTTTATTTGCTTTCGCTTTCCTCCCTCTCTTTATCCTTCCTCCAATATGTTTGTTGCTTTCTTAATTTTTGTCTCTTCCTTGTTATGAAATTTCTTATAGTTTCACTCTACTGAGCTCAGAAAGATTGTATGGACCAAATTCCTATCAATAAATCAATTTATTGACAAATAATCATTTATTTCTTATTTTTTAATTTTATTTTCATAAAGTTGTTCACAATAATTGATTACATTCAATATTCCAGCACCAATCCCACTACCATTACACCTTCCCACCACCATTATTTCGAAGTGTTCCACTACCACTCAAGGATGGGGGTATACTGGGGTTTTTGGTGGTGGAGAATGGGCACTGATGAAGGTACGGGTGTTTCATTGTATGACCGAGACTTAGACCCGAAAGCTTTGTAACTGTTCTCATGGTGATTCAATAAATAAAATCATAAAAAAATGGGGGAAAAAAGTAAAGTGGAGTTCATGCACAATTCAATCAGCTAATCAGTGGTTGAATAAATATCAGTACTCCTACATAAAAAAAAATACAAAACAGCTGTTAAGGCACTTGCCTTGCATATGGTCAACTCTGGTTCCATTCCCAGCACCATATTTGGTCCCCTAAGCACTATCAGGAGAGATCCCTAAGCACATAGCCAGAAGTAACCTCTGAACACTGTCAAGTATGACCCATTCCCACTAATAAAATAACAAAACCACAGACCTGAGAAACTGCTGAATCCTGCTGATCCACAAACCATGCCCTGATCCCTTGCCTGCCCCACACTCAGGCTGCACTGGCCACATGGTGCTGCCTCTTCCTTTGCTATGTGGCCAGCCTACTGTCACCAGAAGCATTTACAGAAGCAACGGGCTTGCTCTCCTCACTAGCTCCTTTCACCCTGCTCCTCCCAGCAGCCTCTCCTTTAAGCTTTCTGCTCCTTCCTATATAGGAACCATCAGAACTGGAAGAGATATTACAGTACAGACCCATGCCTCCAGCGACAGGGCTCTCCCTGCAAAATGCAGGCCCTGCCCCAGCTCCACTGAGCAGCTTCTGTGTGGAGGTCAAGCCGACCCACTTTGTCAGGACTTCGAGTGAATGAGCACATAGCTGCTCCATATCCATCTTTTCAAAGGGGGTTGTCAAATACTGGAGTTCTCACTTTGGGGTCCCTTTTCAGGATTTTCTTGTTGAGAGTAAATATTTCCAGATACAAATCTGATCTCTCTTAGTACTGAGGGTTTTTCTCTGCTAGTTTTCCTAGAGACCCCTTCAAACCCAAACCGACTGCTATAAAGAGGTCTGTTCAGATAGGTTAATTGTTGTCTTTTTGGGTTTGTGGCCACACTCAGTGATGCTCAGGGGTTACAGCTGACTGCATTCAGGAACTGCTCCTGGCAGTGCTCAGGAAACCGTATGGGATGATGGAGATCGAACCCGGGTCAGCCGCATGCACTGTACTATCAGTATCTGTACTACAGTGCCTTAACCACTGTACTAACTCTCTGGCTCCAGGTGTGGTATTTCTTCTTCTTAGAGAAATACCACATGTTTAGCCTTAGTTGGCCACAATTCCTATTTGCCTTCTACTAGCTCCCATTAGACTCGGAGACGACCAAAGAGACAGTCTTTGTGACATGAATAAAATGAGACCAATACATGTTAAGATTAAAATAAATCATAAGAATAGCCTGGGAGTCCCACCCATTTGTTCCAGGAAGGAAAGCTGATGCAGAGAGACAAAGTGACTCTATAAAGTTGCAAACAGTGGAAGAGAACCCATTCCTGATCTGACTCTTTTGTTTGTTCATTTGGGGACCACAGCTGGCAGTGCCGGGGGGACCGTGCAGTGCTGAGGAGCAGCCGGGGCTCTGGTATGCACAGCATGTGTTTGAGACCTTGACCTATCTCCTGGTCCCCTCGGCCAATATTCTTCTGCTCCATCAGGCTCCCTTCCCATTGGCTTCCAAAGAGGAAGGGCAAAGGATTTCTATTTTTCAGCCTTTTTTTTTTTTGTAAAAATTTGTTACTCCTCAATCAGTATTCTTGCTATTGGGTCTGGGAACTCGGAGACTGGCCTTGGGTCTGGTATGTTTGAAGATCATGTTATTCACTTCATCCAACCTGTCGAGGTCATTTCCAGCTTGATTGGGTG